>NC_058085.1:45237500-45837500 GCF_014858855.1 Bufo gargarizans
ATGGGGGATCTTGATGAAGATGGGGCTGTGGATGACACACTGTTATGGGATCTGTGGATGACACACTGTTAGGGGGATCTGTGGATGACACACTGTTATGGGGATCTGTGGATGACACACTGTTATGGGGATCTGTGGATGACACACTGTTATGGGGGATCTGTGGATGACACACTGTATGGGGGATCTGTGGATGACACACTGTTATGGGGATCTGTGGATGACACACTGTTATGGGGGATCTGTGGATGACACACTGTTATGGGGATCTGTGGATGACACACTGTTTGGGGATCTGTGGATGACACTGTTATGGGATCTGTGGATGACACCTGTTATGGGGGATCTGTGGATGACACACTGTTATGGGGGACCTGTGGATGACACACTGTTATGGGGACTGTGGATGACACACTGTTATGGGGATCTGTGGATGACACACTGTTATGGGGATCTGTGGATGACACACTGTTATGGGGGATCTGTGGATGACACTGTTATGGGGATCTGTGGATGACACACTGTTATGGGGGATCTGTGGATGCACACTGTTATGGGGATCTGTGGATGACACTGTTATGGGGACTGTGGATGACACACTGTTATGGGGGATCTGTGGATGCACTGTTATGGGGGATCTGTGGATGACACTGTTATGGGGGATCTGTGGATGACACACTGTTATGGGGGATCTGTGGATGACACTGTTATGGGGGATCTGTGATGACACACTGTTATGGGGATCTGTGGATGACACACTGTTATGGGGATCTGTGGATGACACTGTTATGGGGGCTGTGGATGACACTGTTATGGGGGATCTGTGGATGACACACTGTTATGGGGGATCTGTGGATGACACACTGTTGGGGATCTGTGGATGACACACTGTTATGGGGGATCTGTGGATGACACACTGTTATGGGGGATCTGTGGATGACACACTGTTATGGGGATCTGTGGATGACACACTGTTATGGGGATCTGTGGATGACACACTGTTATGGGGATCTGTGGATGACACACTGTTTGGGGATCTGTGGATGACACACTGTTATGGGAGGATCTGTGGATGACACACTGTTATGGGGATCTGTGGATGACACACTGTTATGGGGGATCTGTGGATGACACACTGTTATGGGGGATCTGTGGATGACACACTGTTATGGGATCTGTGGATGACACACTGTTATGGGGATCTGTGGATGACACACTGTTATGGGATCTGTATGACACACTGTTATGGGGATCTGTGATGACACACTGTTATGGGGATCTGTGGATGACACACTGTTATGGGGATCTGTGGATGACACACTGTTATGGGAATCTGTGGATGACACACTGTTATGGGGATCTGTGGATGACACACTGTTATGGGATCTGTGATGACACACTGTTATGGGGATCTGTGGATGACACACTGTTATGGGGTCTGTGGATGACACACTGTTATGATCTGTGGATGACACACTGTTATGGGGGATCTGTGGATGACACTGTTATGGGATCTGTGGATGACACACTGTTATGGGATCTGTGGATGACACACTGTTATGGGGATCTGTGATGACACACTGTTTGGGGGATCTGTGACATGTTATGGGGATCTGTGTGACACACTGTTATGGGGATCTGTGGATGACACTGTTATGGGAATCTGTGGATAACACACTGTTATGGGGATCTGTGGATGACACACTGTTATGGGGATCTGTGGATGACACACTGTTATGGGGATCTGTGGATGACACAGTGTTATGGGGGATCTGTGGAGGACGCTGTTATGGGGGATCTGTGGATGACACACTGTTATGGGGATCTGTGGATGACACACTGTTATGGGGATCTGTGGATGACACACTGTTATGGGGATCTGTGGATGACACACTGTTATGGGGATCTGTGGATGACACACTGTTATGGGGTCTGTGGATGACACACTGTTATGGGGATCTGTGGATGACACACTGTTATGGGGATCTGTGGATGACACACTGTTATGGGGGATCTGTGGATGACACACTGTTATGGGGATCTGTGGATGACACACTGTTATGGGGGATCTGTGGATGACACACTGTTATGGGATCTGTGGATGACACACTGTTATGGGATCTGTATGACACACTGTTATGGGGATCTGTGGATGACACACTGTTATGGGATCTGTGATGACACACTGTTATGGGGATCTGTGGATGACACACTGTTATGGGATCTGTGGATGACACACTGTTATGGGGATCTGTGGATGACACACTGTTATGGGGATCTGTGGATGACACACTGTTATGGGGATCTGTGGATAACACACTGTTATGGGGATCTGTGGATGACCACTGTTATGGGGATCTGTGGATGACACACTGTATGGGATCTGTGGATGACACACTGTTATGGGGGATCTGTGGATGACACTGTTATGGGGGATCTGTGGATGACACACTGTTATGGGGATCTGTGGATGACACACTGTTATGGGGATCTGTGGATGACACACTGTTATGGGGATCTGTGGATGACACACTGTTATGGGGATCTGTGGATGACACACTGTTATGGGGGATCTGTGGATGACACACTGTTATGGGGATCTGTGGATGACACACTGTTATGGGGGATCTGTGATGACCACTGTTATGGGGATCTGTGGATGACACTGTTATGGGGATCTGTGGATGACACACTGTTATGGGGATCTGTGGATGACACACTGTTATGGGGGATCTGTGGATGACACAGTGTTATGGGGATCTGTGGATGACACACTGTTATGGGGGATCTGTGGATGACACACTGTTATGGGGGATCTGTGGATGACACACTGTTATGGGGGATCTGTGGATGACACACTGTTATGGGGATCTGTGGATGACACTTACTGTGTTATGGGGATCTGTGAGATGCACACTGTTATGGGGATCTGTGGATGACACACTGTTATGGGGATCTGTGGATGACACACTGTTATGGGGATCTGTGGATGACACACTGTTATGGGGTCTGTGGATGACACACTGTTATGGGGGATCTGTGGATGACACTGTTATGGGGGATCTGTGGATGACACACTGTTATGGGGATCTGTGGATGACACACTGTTATGGGGATCTGTGGATGACCACTGTTATGGGGATCTGTGGATGACACACTGTTATGGGGATCTGTGGATGACACACTGTTATGGGGGATCTGTGGATGACACACTGTTATGGGGATCTGTGGATGACACACTGTTATGGGGGTCTGTGGATGACACACTGTTATGGGGATCTGTGGATGACACACTGTTATGGGGATCTGTGGATGACACACTGTTATGGGGATCTGTATGACACACTGTTATGGGGATCTGTATGAACACACTGTTATGGGGATCTGTGGATGACACACTGTTATGGGATCTGTGATGACACACTGTTATGGGGATCTGTGGATGACACACTGTTATGGGGGATCTGTGGATGACACAGTTATGGGGGATCTGTGGATGACACACTGTTATGGGGGATCTGTGGATGACACTGTTATGGGGATCTGTGGATGACACACTGTTATGGGGTCTGTGGATGACACTGTTATGGGGGATCTGTGGATGACACACTGTTATGGGGATCTGTGGATGACACACTGTTATGGGGGATCTGTGGATGACACACTGTTATGGGGGATCTGTGGATGACACACTGTTATGGGAGATCTTTAGATGACACACTGTTATGGGGGATCTGTGGATGACACTGTTATGGGGATCTGTAGATGGCACACTGTTATGGGGGATCTGTGGATGACACACTGTTATGGGAGATCTGTAGATGACACACTGTTATGGGGATCTGTGGATGACACACTGTTATGGGAGATCTGTAGATGACACACTGTTATGGGAGATCTGTAGATGACACACTGTTATGGGGATCTGTGGATGACACACTGTTATGGGAGATCTGTAGATGACACACTGTTATTGGGGATCTGTGGATGACACACTGTTATGGGGGATCTGTGGATGACACACTGTTATGGGGGATCTGTGGATGACACACTGTTATGGGGGATCTGTGGATGACACACTGTGATGGGGGATCTGTGGATGACACACTGTGATGGGGGATCTGTGGATGACACACTGTTATGGGGGATCTGTGGATGACACACTGTTATGGGGGATCTGTGGATGACGCACTGTTATGGGGGATGTGTGGATACACACGTTATGGGGGGATCTGTGGATGACACTGTTATGGGGGATCTGTGGATGACACATTGTTATGGGGGATCTGTGGATGACACTGTTATGGGGGATCTGTGGATGACACATTGTTATGGGGGATCTGTGGATGACACACTGTTATCGGGGATCTGTGGATGACACAGTGTTATGGGGGATCTGTGGATGACATATTGTTATGGGGGATCTGTGGATGACACACTGTGATGGGGATCTGTGGATGACACACTGTTATGGGGGATCTGTGGATGACACACTGTTATGGGGGATCTGTGGATGACACACTGTTATGGAGGATATGTGGATGACACACTGTTATGGGGGATCTGTGGATGACACACTGTTATGGGGGATCTGTGGATGACACACTGTTATGGGGGATGTGTGGATGACACACTGTTATGGGGATCTGTGGATGACACACTGTTATGGGGGATCTGTGTATGACACACTGTTATGGGGATCTGTGGATGACACACTGTTATGGGGGATCTGTGGATGACACACTGTTATGGAGGATCTGTGGATGACACACTGTTATGGGGGATCTGTGGATGACACACTGTTATGGGGGATCTGTGGATGACACACTGTTATGGGGGATGTGTGATGACACACTGTTATGGGGGATCTGTGGATGACACACTGTTATGGGGGATCTGTGGATGACACACTGTTATGGGGGATGTGTGGATGACACACTGTTATGGGGATCTGTGGATGACACACTGTTATGGGGGATCTGTGTATGACACACTGTTATGGGGATCTGTGGATGACACACTGTATGGGGGATCTGTGGATGACACACTGTTATGGAGGATCTGTGGATGACACACTGTTATGGGGGATCTGTGGATGACACACTGTTATGGGGGATCTGTGGATGACACACTGTTATGGGGGATGTGTGGATGACACACTGTTATGGGGGATCTGTGGATGACACACTGTTATGGGGGATGTGTGGATGACACACTGTTATGGGGGATCTGTAGATGACACTGTTATGGGCGACACTCTGCTTGTGTGACTGGGTTTGCTGAATAACCTCTGGCTGATAGAAATGCTTTCTCATTCTTCCCATGTGGAAACCTGATATTTGCTGTAGCAAACACTAATCCCATGTCTGATTTCCATCAGTGATTTCACATTTGGCAGCAGATTACCGCTACCATATATTACAGCTCAGTAGTGTCAGCAGTACCTACATACGGTATTGCACATGGCATTGACTGCTAAACGGGTGGCCAAATACTGTGCAACGCACCAATGGTAATTCTCACAGCCAAGGGCCAATTATGGCTGACCACCTGCCCACTGGTCAATGACATGGGGCTGTGCCTTCTGGTTCCTGGATACTGAGGAAGTGAGCAAATAATAATAAATGTTCCTCTGACAACCAGGGGTCATATGCAGTCTGTACATCTGTATGGCGCCACCTGGTGTTTGCAGTGTATATCAGTATGTTAGCGCTTGCTCAGTCAACCTCCTCACTGCTGAATCGTCTGTCCTTTTCTCCCTGTAGTGATCCTCTATTCACAGCAACCTATACAAATTGCCTCTACCCTGCTTTTGAGAGAGGGCACAGAGCACATGGCAGTATACGACAAAGCTTAGAAGACTGCTTCAGAGGACTAACTTATGAGCTGGACTGCTTCAGAGGACTGACTAATTAGCAGGACTGCTTTAGAGGACTGACTAATGAGCAGGACTGCTTCAGAGGACTGACTAATGAGCAGGACTGCTTCTGAGGACTGACTAATGAGCAGGACTGCTTCAGAGGACTGACTAATGAGCAGGACTGCTTTAGAGGACTGACTAATGAGCAGGACTGCTTTAGAGGACTGACTAATGAGCAGGACTGCTTCAGAGGACTGACTAATGAGCAGGACTGCTTCTGAGGACTGACTGATGAACAAGACTGCTTCAGAGGACTAACATTTCTTTTCATATCTTCAAACTTTAGGATACTATTACACTTACTGGAGACTATATTTACAGCTGCCAGAGGGAGAAGGAGACTGACAGGGGAATTTATTAGAGACTATGGGGCACATTTATCACAGCCCCAGGTAGTCTACATCATAAATTAGGCCCAGCATCTGGCAGTCTGTGTTCTTGAAGTGAAATCTATGCCAGCCAGGTAAAAAACTGGGGTCGAAGATGATAAATGTGTCTGGGTTGCCGTTTCAGACCCCTCCCCACCCCCACCATGCCCCTGTTTTGGAAAAGCGGCAAGTCCCGTGGAGAAATGGCACTCGCACGTAAAAAAAAAGTGGAAATGTACAGTTTGCAACTTTTGCACACCAAAAAAGTGGTGTATTGAAATGATAAATCTCCGCCTATATTTATAGCTGCTAGAGGGGGAAGGAGGCTGACTGGGCAACTGACTGGAGACCATATTTAGTGCTGTGAGAAAGGGAAGAAGAGTAACTGGGAAACTGACTGGAGACAATAGCACATTTTCCACTGCATTGAAGAGACTTGATTCCACCCTGTGTTTTCATTTATTTAGTAGGCCAAGTTCAAAATAGGACCAAGTACTTACTTTTTTTTTTTGTACCTGATCTGAGGAGGTTCCAATTGAGCCATGTTAGTGGTTGGTCTGAGAGAATCTTCACTACACTGCTACCAGCTACCCTGATTGAGCACCATATCCACAGTGGAAAACAAACCACCTGGTACAGAAACAGAGTAGGATATAGCCGGTACCTTGAAATAGAAAATTGGCATGTATTTAGAGCTGCCAGAGGTGGAAGAAGACTAACTGGGAACATACTGGGAACTAGTTTTACAGCTGCCAGAGGGGGAAGAAAACTATCTAACGTGACATGTGCTGGAGATACTTAAACCTCTTTGATCCCATTGCCCTTAAGACATCTTATTCAAAGGCATAAAAATGAGGACTTTGTAGAATGAAGGTTGTCCGTTCTCCCTAGGAGTCAGGCTTTCACTTGGGCTACCTAGAATAATACCGCCCAGCATGCAACCTGGTGGACTCAGTATCAGATTGATCCTGGATTCTGAGGAGCACTTCAAAGGGGTTGTCCAGGGTCAACCATCGCCTTGTTATCATAACAACTCATAACCTCACTGTTTTATAATGGCTGCCTTGAGTGCTGCAGAGCTGAAAGCTGCACTGTCCCAAATCGGTGGGACCTCCTCTATTAGCTAAAAGTGGTTGTAGGGATAGGATAATCCTTTAAAACGCCTTAACACCTATTCAGAAGCCCCCCTCAAAGGTCAGGGCAGAGAGCCTGGCCACAAAGAAACTTGGGTCAAACATTCATTGCATGGTTAATCCATTGTTTTCAATGGCAGCACATCGAAGGCTTCCTTTCTCCTATTGTGTCCCTGCAGGGGAAATGAAAACTTGGAGCTATCGTTGAGGGCCGGGTGACCACTTTTATAACCCCCAAAAGGACAACACCATACCTGGGACAGTGGGTGATGGTGATGATATAACAGAATGGAAACCGTAATCTATATACCAGAGGACACGACAGGGAGGAGGTATAAGAGGACAGGACTATAACTCCCAGCATACCCAGTTTGTTGATATGGGATATCAGAGGACGTTTCAGGGAGGTGGTATAAGAGGAGAGCACTACAGCTCCCAGCATGTCCACTCTGATATTATGAGATATCAGAGGAAAGAAGAGGGTATAAAAGAACTAAAACTCCCAGCATGTCCAGGCTGATATAATGTGATACATGAGGACATTAAAAGTATGGGGTATAAAATGAGAGAACTATAACTCCCACCATTTCCAGGCAGATATGTGATATCAGAGAACCTTACAGGGGGAGGGTATAAGAGGAGAAGACTACAACTCCCAGCACATCCAGGCTATTATTATATGATATCAGAGGACATTACGGGGATGAGGTATACAAGAAGAGAACTACAACTCCCAGCATGTCCATTCTGATATTATGATATATCAGAGGAAAGGAGGGGGCATAAGAGGAGAAAACTACAACTCCCAGCATGTCCAGGCTAATATAATGTGATATCAGAGCATATTACAGGGAGGAAGCATAAGAGGAAAGTACTACAACTCAAAGCATGTCCAGGCTGTTATTATGTGATATCAGAGGACTTTACAGGGATGAGGTATATGAGAACTACAACTCCCAGCATGCCCAGGCTGTTATTATGTGACATCAGAGGATGGAGCAGAGCTGTGTCCAGGCCATGTGACCATTAGTAGTGAAGACTGTGGCACTCGGCCGGGGGTCCCGGGGGTCGGATCCCCACCAGTTACAAGTTACAAACAGTCGGATAACTGCTTTAAACTGAGGGAAACCAAACAAAATCTAATTAAACAGATGCAGTTTCACTCACATGTAGCAGAGATCTTGCCTCTGCCCATTGGCACTGCTTTCTTTGTTTGCAGTCATTACAATGGGGCGATTGCAATTATCAGGGTCTTTCCAGTTTTCCTATTGTTCAATGAATGCCACGAAAAACCCTTTTATCTAAAGCAATAGGGAAGACCACCATCAGCCAAGGGTCAGCATCAGGACCCACATTCTCCCATCCCCCCACAGTCCTAACGCTACAAATCCCTGCATGCCCTGAGGGTCTTGGATTGGGCAGGAGAGGTCATTAGCAGAATCCCACAGGTCGCACCTTCTATCCTTCTTCACTGCCATTCAATAGGGCCCATCGGGCGCCATTGATATGCAAGACAGAGTTGTAGTCGTGGGCGGAGTTGCTCTTTAGACTACATTCACCTTCCTCTCAAATATCCTCATCAATTCTGTAATGTAAGTGACTTCCGTATTTACGTGCAGTTGGAAAAAAAAAAGTTGAATAATGATTTTAGAACCGGCAGCATGTTCATGATTTGCGCACGTAGCTCAAGATCACATGGCAGGTTCTCCATGTGGCTTCTGGCACGACTTCTGCACCAGATGCTGTTTTCGAGACGCCTCCCATTGTTTTCAATGGGAAATCTGCGCTACCATTCACATGGAGAATTGTAAATTTTGCATTGTGGTGGTGGTGGTGGTGGTGGTGGTGGTGGGGGGGGGGGGGGAACATTGTCATAGAAACGCTCAATAGGAGAAGTCCAAACCACACCAAGATCTGCCCCCAAATAAAATTTGGAAAAGGCACCAAGTTATAATGCGGATTACGCTCCCAAATGTTCAGTGTGTGAACATACCCCAAGGGGGAGAATAATAATAATAATACCCCAAGGGGGAGAATAATAATAATACCCCAAGGGGGAGAATAATAATAATAATACCCCAAGGGGGAGAATAATAATAATAATACCCCAAGGGGGAGAATAATAATAATACCCCAAGGGGGAGAATAATAATAATAATACCGCAAAGGGGAGAATAATAATAATACCCCAAGGGGGAGAATAATAATAATAATAATACCCCAAGGGGGAGAATAATAATAATAATACCCCAAGGGGAAGAATAATAATAATAATACCCCAAGGGGGAGAATAATAATAATACCCCAAGGGGGAGAATAATAATAATAATACCCCAAGGGGGAGAATAATAATAATAATAATAATTCCCCAAGGGGGAGAATAATAATACCCCATGGGGGAGAATAATAATAATAATACCCCAAGGGGGAGAATAATAATAATAATACCCCAAGGGGGAGAATAGTAATAATAATTGAAACTTTGTGGATTTGAAACATTTTCCAGATTTTTTCCGATACAGGTGGCTGGTGTGCCGTATGGTAATTTGCAGCTAATCTGCAGCGTCTGAACTCGGCTTAAACAGTTGTTCTGATCCATTCCGGGCAGAGACTTGCTATCATAGGACTACGTCAACGCTCCTGGAGACTGATGCCTTACGTTTGCAGGAGGTAAGCAGATTAGAACGATTTAGCAGTTTTCAGACAGATTACATTACCCAGAGAACACGTCTGCGGCTGTTTCATAAGTCACACCATGTAATCAAAGCTGTTAAAATTCTGAAGAATGACTTCCAAAAGAGTATCAGTCAGGCAGCAGCGGGCCCCAAAATACCATTTACCTAAACAAACTCAAAGCGCAGACATTTACAGCTTTAGTTCTATAAATTGTCTCTCCTCCAGAAGAAAGAAAACTGTCCCAAGTCACTCATACCAAAGACTCCTCCAAAAGGAAGGAGGACCCCTCTGTAGACAGCTGTCTCAGGGTTCCTGGCCTTTACAAGGACAATGCAGGACACTGGTTCGCTATTCTGGTTTGGATGGTAAGAGTTTTCTTTCTTCTGAAGGAGAGCTAAATGTCAAATATTTTCCTATGGAGCATTGACTGTAACCAGGCCTCTTCCATGAGAAGCAGTGGCCCAGGCCTGAGCCGATTTAAGGCATCTCACCCAGCTGTCTACAAATCTGTCCTTTTTCCTTTTGGAGGAGTCTTTAGTTTGGCCAATGTGAGACAGTTTTCTTTCTTTTGGAGAAGAGCTAATTTGCATACTTTTTTTCCCTTGGAGCATTGCCTGTAGTCAGATCTCTTCCATGAGAAGCGGTGGCCCACCTTTAAGCTGCATCTAAGGCAGGGATGCTCAACCTGGAGGCCCTCTAGCTGTTGCAAAATTACAATTCCCACCATGCCCTGCTGTAGGCTGATAGCTGTAGGCTGTCCAGGCATGCTGTAGTTGTAACATCTGGAGGGACGCAGGTTGGGCATGCCTGGTCTAAGGCATCTCACTCGGGTGTCTACAAATCAGTCATTTTTCCTTTTGGAGGAGCCTTTAGTTAATCCAGTGTGAAATAGTTTTCTTTTGTTTTGGAGGAGACCTAATTTGCATACTTTTTCCCCTGGGAACATTGCCTGCAACCATATCTCGGCATTTTGGAAGCAGTGGCCTACCCTAGAGCTTCATCTAAGGCATCTCACCAAGCTCTCTACAATTCGGTCATTTTTCTTTTTTGAGGAGTCCTTTAGTTTAATCAGTGTCAAACAGTTTTCTTTCTTTTGGAGGAGACCTAATTTGTATACTTTTTCCCATGGAGCATTGCCTGTAACCAAGTCTCCTCAATGAGAAGCAGTGGCCCACCTTTTGAGCTGCATCTAAGGCATCTCACACAGCTGTCTACAAATCGGTCCTTTAGTTTAATTAGTGGGAAACAGTTTTCTTTCTTTTGGAGAAGAGCACATTTGTATACCTTTTTCCCCATGGAGCATTGCCTGCAACCAAGTCTCCTCAATGGAAAGCAGTGGCCAACCCTTGAGGGGCATCTAAGGCATCTCCACCAGTTGTCTACAATTCAGTCTTTTTTTTTTTTCTTTTTGGAGGAGTCCTTAGTTTATCCAGTGTGAAAAAGTTTTCTTTCTTTTGGAGAAGAGCACATTTGCATACTTTTTTCCCCATGGAGCATTGCCTGCAACCAAGTCTCCTCAATAGGAAGCAGTGGCCAACCCTTGAGGGTCATCTAAGGCATCTCCACCAGTTGTCTACAATTCAGTCTTTTTTTTTTCTTTTTGGAGGAGTCTTTAGTTTATCTAGTGTGAAAAAAGTTTTCTTTCTTTTGGAGAAGAGCACATTTGCATACTTTTTTCCCCATGAAGCATTGCCTGCAACCAAGTCTCCTCAATAAGAAGCAGTGGCCAACCCTTGAGGGGCATCTAAGGCATCTACACCAGTTGTCTACAATTCAGTCATTTTTCCTTTTTGGAGGAGTCCTTAGTCATTTTTCCTTTTTGGAGGAGTCCTTAGTTTATCCAGTGTGAAAAAAGTTTTCTTTCTTTTGGAGAAGAGCACATTTGTATACTTTATCCCCCATGGAGCATTGCCTGTAATCAGGTTTCTTCAATAAGAAGCAGTGGCCCACCTTTCAGCTGCATCTAAGCCATCTCACCCAGCTGTCTACAAATCGGTCCTTTTTTCCATTTGAGGTTTAGTTTATCCAGTTTTCTTTCTTTTGGAGAAGATCTAATCTGCATACTTTTTGCCTAAAAATCAGTCTCCATGCTGCATCTCTTCAATGGCAAGCAGTACCTCGCAATTGAGCTGCTTTATTTGCAGAGAAGAACATGAAAACTATTATTACAGATATGATTACAAATCATCTTGATGCTGGGAACCCCCTTGGTCAGCTGTAATCGGTGGTGGAAACTGTCAGCAAGTATTCAGGTCCTTTGCAGTAACACTGCAGGGGAAATTAAATGAGATTCCCCAAAAACTGGAACTTGGAATCTATCCATAGGATAGATTTGAGGCGGTCGTTCTGATCACAGGAATGCAATATAGTTTTTTTTTTTTATTACAAAATAACTGTGCACTTTTAAAATTGCTGTGCAAGTTTTTATTTATTTATTTTCCTTTTTATTTATTTTTGTGCTACTAATAGTTTGATCATTTTTATAATGCCATGATACTCAGTAAACCAGAGCAATACTGCCTGTCGGTGTAAAACTGACAGGCGATCTATTAGGCCACGCCCCTGGTGCGTCTGCAGAAATAAAATCTCCCAGCATTGCCTCCTGAAAGTCAGCACAGAGAACAGACGCAGCAGGGTTGTCTGCTTGTACCTTTCCTTTTTCTCTATTAGTTTGGCACACTGAGTACATCGGTCTAACAGTACCTTGGAAACTTTCTCTGCTCCATTCCATCAGAATTTTCTTCCTTTATTGTCTCGGCTCTTGTAGAAAAAAAGGACAAGCACTTTGCAGAAATTTCGCAGTCTCGGTGCACCATACTGATGGGAATACTGGGCATCTACACATCAAACTACTGGGACGCAATAGTGACACTAAGAGTGACAAAAATCACAAAGACTAGTAACACCTGCCGCACTGTCCAGAATCCATATCCGCCTAGGAAATGAAACAGACGTAACACAATAGGACTTGGAAGTAATGACTATTTATAGATATGACATACTTTATATTTTCCTCTGTGGGATTATAATGACTGAGATGGGAAATTCCAGTTGTGTCGATACATGATATGTTACAACGCTTATCAGTAAAGTTATCACCATCCTCATCCAGAAGATATAAAGCACTCAGTGAACGGATCATGGAAACAGTGTAGCACCAGAGCTTGACTATTTTCGTAACCGTAACCACTGGGGCCCTGACCATAAACTATGAGTATACATACATTACATTACTTATCCTGTACTGATCCTGTATTTCTTTTATTAAAATTTTAAAACAAACAGATAAATAAATATATAAAACAGAGACCAAACCAACCATACAGGACATGATGCTCCTCAGCGCGGCGCAGACAGCACCGGTCCAGCCCACTCGCCACAGAACACCAGCTATGTACAATATTTACAATATCTATGTACATGTACTAACCTTCCTGATCCGGTTGCACCTACCTACACTTAACAAATACAGAAGTTAAACTTACAAAAAGCCCACCCACCACCACCACCCCAATGCAACACACAATTTTTTTTTATTTTATATTATATATATATATATTTTTTTTTTATTTTTTTTTTGGGTCCCTGAGCTGGTCCCGCATCCCATGCCCCCAGTACATGATAATAGACGTCCATGAACCAGCCCAGGATTTTCTTATATGTCCCAAAGTCCCCAATGTTCCATGGAACCCTCCCCCCATTTACCCACCACCCAACCTAACACTACACCCGACAACTCAACCTATACAAATATACAAATATATATAGACATAAAGACATATAAACTACATTACATAGTACATTACATAGTAGACCTTAACCTCACCACCCACCGTGAGGCTTTTCAGCCACACACAACCCATTAAAGCCCAAGTTTGGCGCCTGCAAGCCCTATGTCCTCATACAGCCACCAAAACAAAACAAAAATCTACAGTGTCAGCTTCAGCCCACCACCGGGAGGGGAGACAACAGGCTAGGGTACCCTAAAGGCAAAACCCCTCCAGAGGAGAGAGGCTCTACCCGCCCCCAACCTCTCGTACTCCAGAGAGCGCACCTTCACCAGGTCTCCGAGAATGTTCCTAACCACCTCATCCTCGGGGAGGATTTTGCGTTGCGTCGAAACTAAACACCGTGCATGCCACGTGTAGTACCTGACCACTGAGCTGACTAGGAATAAAGTGCAAAGGTCCCTACCACCCAGGTGTCTGAATGCTCCATAGGCCCATTCCGCATAGGAGAGAGTGACCAGCCTAGGCCAGCCAATGGAGGTCCCCACCCTGGTGTAAACCTCTGTGTTAAAGGGACAATGAAGCAGGAAGTGGTCCATGCTTTCCAGCACACCACCGCACTCCTCACGGGGACACCCCCTGTCCTCAGAGCTCCTACACTTCAGATTGTCCCTCACACACAGTTTCCCATGGAAGCAGCGCCAAGTCAAGTCAAAGAACTTCAAGGGGATCCTATTGGAATTTAAAAGCCGTAACCCAACCCTCAGATCCCGACCTGGGCAGTCCCTGAGGGCCAGAGGTTTCTGGAAATGGGTCAACAGAACCCTCTGGTCAAGGAGTCTCCTTGACTGAGTCCTGATTTCCCACATCCCCAGACCCCACCGACGTAATACCTTCAGAACCAGGGCAGCATAAGCCGGGAGATGCCCATGTGGTGTGCGGAGATCCTTCACTTGCCCCCCTGTCTCCCATTCCTGGAAGAAAGGCCGAAACCATCCCCGACAGGAGGCTACCCACAGAGGAGCCCTCTCTTGCCAGAGGTTCGAGAGATTAATCTTAATAAAGGTGTTCACCAGGAACACCACAGGGTTGACCATACCCAACCCTCCTAGTCTCCTCGTACGGTAAGTAACCTCCCTCTTGACAAGGTTCAGTCTGTTTCCCCATAACATCTGGAAGAACAGACTGTAGACCCGAGTCCAGAAAGGTTCCGGCAAGACGCACACACTGCCCAGATATAACAGCAAAGGGATCAGGTAGGTTTTGATAATGTTCACCCTTTCCCTGAGGGTTAAAGACCAACCCTTCCACTGGTCCACCTTCTGAGCGGCAATCTTAAGCCTGCTATCCCAGTTTTGATGGGGGTAATCCCCCTGGCCAAATTCAATGCCGAGGACTTTTGTAGATTCCTGGGGCTCTGGAAGGGTGTCCGGGAGATTAAAACCAGGATCTCCACCTCCCAGCCAGAGACTCTCACACTTATCTCGGTTGATCTTGGACCCAGATGACTCTGAGTAGCGCTCTACCTCAGACAGTACCCACTCTGCCTCCCCTCTCGAAGACACAAAGATAGTTACGTCATCAGCATACGCCACCACCCTCAGTGTAGTCTCCGGAGCCGCCCGGTCCATCCCGATGCCCGCCAACGGCCCACGATCAACCCCTCTAAGGAAGGGATCGATCGCGAACACGTACAAAAGCGGGCTCAGAGGACAACCCTGGCGAACCCCAGATCCCACCCCAAAAGGACGCCCAATCCAACCATTCACAAGCGGGAAACTCTCTGCCCCTGCATACAAGGTCTTAAGCCAATCAACAAACCCCCCGGGCAGGCCATATCTCAGAAGGACAGACCAGAGGTACTCGTGGTTAACACGATCAAATGCTTTTGCCTGATCCAAGGACAGCATGTACCCCTTCCAGTGACCTGCCCTGCCCTGCTCCACGGCCTCCCGGACACTGAGCACAGCACTAAAAGTACTGTGGCCGGGAACAGAGCAATGCTGGGCCCCAGAAAGGAGCTGGGGTGCAAACTTCACCAGCCGATTAAATAGCACCTTTGCCAAAATCTTTCTGTCCACACCGAGGAGCGCTATGGGACGCCAATTCTCAATGTGGAAAGGATCTTTACCCTTTGACAGGATGATCAGGGCCGACCTCCTCATTGACTTTGGTAGAGTACCCGAGGAGAGACACTCATTTAATACCTCAGTCAAGAGGGGAACTAAGGTGTCCTTAAAGGTCTTGTAAAACTCAGATGTTAAGCCATCCGGACCAGGTGATTTTTTGGGAGCAAGCCCCTCAATCACCAGACTGACTTCCTCTTCACTGATCATTTCCGTCAAACCGTCAAGAGAGGGGTCTACCCCTGGTTCAGGGACAGTTTCAGTCAGGAAAGCCGATATCTTATCACGATCAAGATCCCTCCTTGCCATGAGATGTGAGTAAAAGGATCTGACAACCTCCAGGATCCCTGATCTGGACCTTCTCAGAGAACCCGTACTATCAATCAGTCCTGACACAATCTTACTACTCACTGACATCCTGCAGTTTTTGTAAGGGTCGGGCGAGCGGTATTTCCCGTAATCCCTCTCAAAAACCAAAGATGCGTGCCTATCGTACTGACACCTCATAAGCAAAGACTTCACTCTGGAGATCTCCTCACGGCTACCCCCAGTCGAGACAAGACGTTCGAGTTTCCTCCTCAGGCCCTGATACAGGCGATACTTACTCAGACTCCTGAGGCTCGAGAGCTGGCGGAAGAATCTCCCCACCCTTTCCTTGAAGATCTCCCACCACTCAGACTTACTGCCGCAGAGATCCAGCAATGGTACCTGGCTCTGAACGAAATCCTCAAAGGACTGTCTTATCTCCGCTTCTTCCAAGAGAGACGAATTGAGCCTCCAGTAGCCCCTTCCCATTCGGGGGGTCTCTGCAACATTCAGAGAAAACAAAATCATACAGTGGTCGGAGAACTCCACCTCCACAGCGGACACGGCTGAAGAGACGGCTTCCTCCTTTAAATAAAACCTGTCTATTCTAGACCTACAACTAGCCCTATGATAGGTGAACCCCGGGTGGCCTGGGGTGTGCCGGATGTGGACATCCACCAGACGAGCCTCACTAGCTATTTTATTAAGCGCAATGCTGTCGTAAGTCAGCTTGTCCCTGGAACCTCCCCTATCCTGGGGCCTCGTGACAGTATTGAAGTCCCCTCCAAAGACCACCTGCCGACTTGTAAAAAGATAGGGCTTGATCCTCATGAAGAGACACTTACGGTCCCACTTGGACTGGGGACCATAGATGTTAATTAGACGAAGTTCTTGTCCCCTCATGAGGACATCCAGGATCAGGCACCTCCCCATTTCTAATTCAATAACCCGTCGGCATTCTACCGGTGCAGTAAAAAGGACTGCCACCCCGCTATACGGCTCGGCCGCAAGAGACCAGTAGGAGGATCCGCGTCGCCACTCCCTTTTAGCTTTAAATACAGATGCCAAATCTGGCAGCCTGGTCTCCTGCAAAAACAAAATGTCAGCTTCAACCCGGCTGAAAAAATCAAAGGCCGCAAATCTAGCCGTATCTGACTTAATGCTGGCGACATTAATGGACGCCAGCGTCAACGGAGTGAGTGCCGCCATCATGGGTGATTGAATTAGATGGCTTTCTTTTCCCACTGCCCCCACCAACTTTTTCATCAGATGATGGCTTACCCCTCTTCAAACAAACAGATGTGTCCATTTCACCTCTGCCCTTGTGCTCTGACTCCAAGCCAGCCCCCACCCCTGAGGACATGTTTTCCCCAGTAGAAGGAGGCTCGGCGTCCCCCGCAGGCCCAGGTGTCACCGCGACTCCCGAAACCTCCCCACCGGCTCCCTCCCCTGAGGAGGGGGAGGTGTCACCAATGGCTTGGAACCGGTTTGAGAGACTAATCAGAGGGGGGTTGGTTGTACCTTCCTTTGGCATCTGGCGGGTGGGAGAAGATCTTAAATCTCCCTTTTTCCCTGTACGTTTATTACCCTGCTTTTGCCATCCCCCACTTCCCCCGTCATGGGGGGATAATGAGGAGATGGCACCTTCCTCTTCCTGGATCCTCCTAATTTCCTCATCCAGCTCACTGTCCCTTTGGGCCTCAGCAGTAGCAGCAGTCTCAGGGGTGAGATCAGGGGTCATCCCAGCTTCCCCAGTTGCCTGAGGTTCCCGGGATTCACCCATCTCCCTCTCCCTTCGGCGATTTTCCTGACGCCTCAGTTGGGCAGGCGTCTTTTGCTTACTTTTCTTCCCTGGCCCCTCTGTTCCTTCACTTCTGCCAGCCCCTGCCCCAGTAGAATTGGCCTCACGGCTTCCTCCCGCCGGGGCATTGACCGCATTGGCAAAGGAATGAGGGCAGCGACTGAATGGGTGACCTAAGTCACCACACAGGTGACACCTAATCTCTGCACATGATGCAGCGAGGTGGCCAATCTCCCCACACAGCGCGCACTTCTGTACAGTGCAGTTAGCACTGAAGTGTGTGGGGCTGCCGCATCTGTGACAGAGCTTCGGCTGACCCTGGTAGAAAATCTGGATGCGATCCCTTCCAAGGAAGGTGGCAGATGGTATGTGAGTAACTGTGTTTCCTAAAAGCCTAAGTTTTACCATGAACGTCCAGGCCCCAGACCAGATGCCATGTTCATCCCTGTTCTTCTTGGGAACCTCCACCACCTCCCCATATCGGCCGAGCCACGTCATGATGTCAATACACGAGAGTGACTCGTTACGGGTTAGAACGGTCACCCTCTTCACATTGTTCTGACGAGACACTGCCTGGACGGCAAAATCTCGCCAGCTGGGCTCGTCCTTTGCCATCTCATAGTTCGACCAGAAGAGCTCAAGTCCCTCCGGCCGAACAAAGCTGACATCGAACTCAGGGGTCCCATAGGGATGTATCAAGGCGTAGATGTCTGTCGCCTTGAAGCCCATCTTTAGAAGGAGCTCAACAACTTCTGATCTTGAAGGACATGTATCACTGCCCCTCCACCTCAGACGGACCACATTCCTACGGAGAGCACCCTGCCCAGCTGTCGGGAGGGACCACGTGGTCTCCCCGCTCCTTTGCTCTCGGAAGGCTGAGAGGCCATGCCTATCTATCCAAAAGGATAGATCAACCTCCCTCCCCTCTACATTGATTGTGCTCTCCCCTCTCTTTAGAGCCTCCAGAAGACGCCGCTGCAAAACGCCGTCGATTCTGCGACCTCCCTTCCTTCCCTCCTAACACCATTCACTCCACCATCCAAACCCCCAGACATATTTTTATTAAAAATAATTTTCTGCCCCCCACCTGCTCCCTCACTCATACTGGCTGAACCGGTGTGTTTTGGTGTAATTATTGGTACCTCAGCATCACTGGGCCCTGGGGTCGGAGCTGCCCCCAAAAGACAGACCACAGCCCCAACCCCACTTTTATCATTGCCCTCCGCTTCCTCAGTACTACCATTTACAACTTTTGGACGCCGCTGATCCATTACCGGGCGCCGCTGATCCAAACGCTGCTGATCTGTTCTTTCATGGTGCCGCTCATCTGGACCAGCAGCGCCAATACAAAACAAAGGCTTTGGCCTCAGTTCTTGACCTTCATTGGGAGGCGTAACCGTCATAGCTCCGACAGCTCCTTCATGCCTCTGCTGGCCCGAGGGAACAGCGTCATCAGCGGTTGGAGCCATCGGAGCTCCTGCAGCCATCTGTGGCGTGGAGCCACCCCCTCCTCCCATCAGGGAGCAAACTCCAGCGCCAGAGATTTTTCTCTCATCCTCCGCAGTAACCTTCCTGTCCGGCTTTTCAGCCGGTGTCGCACCAGCTCCATCCCCGTTACTGCAAACAGAGACGGAGCTCACCACCATATCGGATACCTCGCTCTCCCCTCTCTCCTGCACCGAGTCCACTGCAGGACACGGGCTGGGCTGAGAAGAGGGGCTAATACAGTGAGCCGGCCCTGCGGTCGACCCGGGGGTCCCAGGGAGGGGGGTGTATACATATCTTACCTGCTCCTGGAGCTTGGTCTTCTTAGCCTTTTTCTTTCCTTCCCCAGGCGTCTCCGGTGGCAACTCATCACCAAAGCATAAGTCCTGGAAACGCACTGGGGACTCCAGGAGCTGGATCTCCTCCACTAGGGCCCCCCCCGGGCCCCAGGTCTCATACTCATCCCCCGAGCCGCAGCTGGGTGACCTTGCTATTTGGCGTGCAGGGGGCCCACTGTACGGAATCTGCTCCTGCAGGCTGCCAGGTGGATCTTGCTGGTCATCGTCATCATCCTCCTCCTGCACGACTGGTTCCTTCTCCACCTGGCTGTCAGGCTGCTGCCCCATCTGCCCCTTCTCCTCCGCCATCTTCCGAAAACGTTCCTCGTTTAGGAGTTTTTCCTTAAACGGGCCGCTTTTATCTCGGAGTACAGTCCGCCTTTGCTCAATCTCGCCAATGTCAGCTTGTAGCTGCTTTATTTGGCTCTCCAGCCCCTGCTTCTTCCTCTTTGGGGCCACTCCAACACAAGACCTCAAGCCGCGCAGCTCCTCCCGGAGCCTCCTCAGGGTCTTAGTCGCGTCTTCGTACTCACGGAGGTGGCTCATGACCCGGGATCCGTAGGTGGAAATGGACTCCCGGGCCCTCAGTACGCCCCAGCCTTCCTCCTCAAGATCTGCTTCACCTCCGTGAACACTCGGCTTTTGCTGGGCCCCGGAAGGGCCACTCTCACCCATGCTGGCATTCGGGTCCTCCTTAGCGGATCCAGCCTTGCGGCTTTTCCTACTACCCTCAGACTCAGGGGAGACAGAAGCCACATTACTGCGACTCCTGCCAGATCTTCTTACCCCTGAGTCCTCCATGCAGGCCAAACGCTGGCTTCTCCTGTCCCCTGAAGGCCTGCCGCTGGGAACAGGAGCCTGGGGCTTGCTTCCCTCGCTCATGCCTGAGAACCCACTCTCCCCCTGGGGAGGAGAGAGCCGGCCTCAGGTGGATAGATTTTCCTCCAAACGCTCAGGAGCAGCAGCAGCAGCAGCAGCTACACACAGCCACAGGCGACCACACCCACAGGTAATCGCAGCTCAGGAACAGCTGGTCCAGAGCTGCACTCACTATTCTGCTGGTGCAGTCACTGTGTACATACATTACATTACTTATCCTGTACTGATCCTGAGTTATATCCTGTATTACACTCCAGAGCTGCACTCACTATTCTGCTAGTGGAGTCACTGTGTACATACATTACATTACTTATCCTGTACTGATCCTGAGTTACATCCTGTATTATACTCCAGAGCTGCACTCACTATTCTGCTGGTGGAGTCACTGTGTACATACATTACAATACTTATCCTGTACTGATCCTGAGTTACATCCTGTATTATACTCCAGAGCTGCACTCACTATTCTGCTGGTGGAGTCACTGTGTACATACATTACATTACTTATCCTGTACTGATCCTGAGTTATATCCTGTATTACACTCCAGAGCTGCACTCACTATTCTGCTGGTGGAGTCACTGTGTACATACATTACATTACTTATCCTGTACTGATCCTGAGTTACAACCTGTATTATACTCCAGAGCTGCACTCACTATTCTGCTGGTGGAGTCACTGTGTACATACATTACATTACTTATCCTGTACTGATCCTGAGTTACATCCTGTATTATACTCCAGAGCTGCACTCACTATTCTGCTGGTGGAGTCACTGTGTACATACATTACATTACTTATCCTGTACTGATCCTGAGTTATATCCTGTATTACACTCCAGAGCTGCACTCACTATTCTGCTAGTGGAGTCACTGTGTACATACATTACATTACTTATCCTGTACTGATCCTGAGTTACATCCTGTATTATACTCCAGAGCTGCACTCACTATTCTGCTGGTGGAGTCACTGTGTACATACATTACATTACTTATCCTGTACTGATCCTGAGTTACATCCTGTATTATACTCCAGAGCTGCACTCACTATTCTGCTGGTGGAGTCACTGTGTACATACAGTACAGACCAAAAGTTTGGACACACCTTCTCATTCAAAGAGTTTTCTTTATTTTCATGACTATGAAAATTGTAGATTCACACTGAAGGCATCAAAACTATGAATTAACACATGTGGAATTATATACATAACAAAACAGTATTAAACAACTGAAAATATGTCATATTCTAGGTTCTTCAAAGTAGCCACCTTTTGCTTTGATTACTGCTTTGCACACTCTTGGCATTCTCTTGATGAGCTTCAAGAGGTAGTCACCTGAAATGGTTTTCACTTCACAGGTGTGCCCTGTCAGGTTTAATAAGTGGGATTTCTTGCCTTATAAATGGGGTTGGGACCATCAGTTGCGTTGTGGAGAAGTCAGGTGGATACACAGCTGATAGTCCTACTGAATAGACTGTTAGAATTTGTATTATGGCAAGAAAAAAGCAGCTAAGTAAAGAAAAACGAGTGGCCATCATTACTTTAAGAAATGAAGGTCAATCAGTCCGAAACATTGGGAAAACTTTAAAAGTGTCCCCAAGTGCAGTCATAAAAACCATCAAGCGCTACAAAGAAACTGGCTCACATGCGGACCGCCCCAGGAAAGGAAGACCAAGAGTCACCTCTGCTGCGGAGGATAAGTTCATCTGAGTCACCAGCCTCAGAAATCGCAGGTTAACAGCAGCTCAGATTAGAGACCAGGTCAATGCCACACAGAGTTCTAGCAGCAGACACATCTCTAGAACAACTGTTAAGAGGAGACTGTGTGAATCAGGCCTTCATGGTAGAATATCTGCTAGGAAACCACTGCTAAGGACAGGCAACAAGCAGAAGAGACTTGTTTGGGCTAAAGAACACAAGGAATGGACATTAGACCAGTGGAAATCTGTGCTTTGGACTGATGAGTCCAAATTTGAGATCTTTGGTTCCAACCACCATGTCTTTGTGCGACGCAGAAAAGGTGAACGGATGGACTCTACATGCCTGGTTCCCACCGTGAAGCATGGAGGAGGAGGTGTGATGGTGTGGGGGTGCTTTGCTGGTGACACTGTTGGGGATTTA
Source organism: Bufo gargarizans (assembly GCF_014858855.1). Lineage (NCBI taxonomy): Eukaryota > Metazoa > Chordata > Amphibia > Anura > Bufonidae > Bufo > Bufo gargarizans. The sequence continues at coordinate 45,260,378 of NC_058085.1, forward strand.
TTCAAAATTGAAGGCATACTGAACCAGCATGGCTACCACAGCATCTTGCAGCGGCATGCTATTCCATCCGGTTTGCGTTTAGTTGGACCATCATTTATTTTTCAACAGGACAATGACCCCAAACACACCTCCAGGCTGTGTAAGGGCTATTTGACCATGAAGGAGAGTGATGGGGTGCTGCCCCAGATGACCTGGCCTCCACAGTCACCGGACCTGAACCCAATCAAGATGGCTTGGGGTGAGCTGGACCGCAGAGTGAAGGCAAAAGGGCCAACAAGTGCTAAGCATCTCTGGGAACTCCTTCAAGACTGTTGGAAGACCATTTCAGGTGACTACCTCTTGAAGTTCATCAAGAGAATGCCAAGAGTGTGCAAAGCAGTAATCAAAGCAAAAGGTGGCTACTTTGAAGAACCTAGAATATGACATATTTTCAGTTGTTTCACACTTTTTTGTTATGTATACAGGGAGTGCAGAATTATTAGGCAAGTTGTATTTTTGAGGATTAATTTTATTATTGAACAACAACCATGTTCTCAATGAACCCAAAAAACTCATTAATATCAAAGCTGAATATTTTTGGAAGTAGTTTTTAGTTTGTTTTTAGTTTTAGCTATTTTAGGGGGATATCTGTGTGTGCAGGTGACTATTACTGTACATAATTATTAGGCAACTTAACAAAAAACAAATATATACCCATTTCAATTATTTATTTTTACCAGTGAAACCAATATAACATCTCAACATTCACAAATATACATTTCTGACATTCAAAAACAAAACAAAAACAAATCAGTGACCAATATAGCCACCTTTCTTTGCAAGGACACTCAAAAGCCTGCCATCCATGGATTCTGTCAGTGTTTTGATCTGTTCACCATCAACATTGCAAGCAGCAGCAACCACAGCCTCCCAGACACTGTTCAGAGAGGTGTACTGTTTTCCCTCCTTGTAAATCTCACATTTGATGATGGACCACAGGTTCTCAATGGGGTTCAGATCAGGTGAACAAGGAGGCCATGTCATTAGATTTTCTTCTTTTATACCCTTTCTTGCCAGCCACGTTGTGGAGTACTTGGACGCGTGTGATGGAGCATTGTCCTGCATGAAAATCATGTTTTTCTTACCTTGCAGACTTCTTCCTGTACCACTGCTTGAAGAAGGTGTCTTCCAGAAACTGGCAGTAGGACTGGGAGTTGAGCTTGACTCCATCCTCAACCCAAAAAGGCCCCACAAGCTCATCTTTGATGATACCAGCCCAAACCAGTACTCCACCTCCACCTTGCTGGCGTCTGAGTCGGACTGGAGCTCTCTGCCCTTTACCAATCCAGCCACGGGTCCATCCATCTGGCCCATCAAGACTCACTCTCATTTCATCAGTCCATAAAACCTTAGAAAAATCAGTCTTGAGATATTTCTTGGCCCAGTCTTGACGTTCAGCTTGTGTGTCTTGTTCAGTGGTGGTCGTCTTTCAGCCTTTCTTACCTTGGCCATGTCTCTGAGTATTGCACACCTTGTGCTTTTGGGCACTCCAGTGATGTTGCAGCTCTGAAATATGGCCAAACTGGTGGCAAGTGGCATCTTGGCAGCTGCACGCTTGACTTTTCTCAGTTCATGGGCAGTTATTTTGCGCCTTGGTTTTTCCACACGCTTCTTGCGACCCTGTTGACTATTTTGAATGAAACGCTTGATTGTTCGATGATCACGCTTCAGAAGCTTTGCAATTTTAACCACTTCAGCCCCGCTAGCTGAAACCCCCTTCATGACCAGAGCACTTTTTACACTTCGGCACTACACTCCTTTCGCTCGGTCATGCAACTTACCACCCAAATGAATTTTACCTCCTTTTCTTCTCACTAATAGAGCTTTCATTTGGTGGTATTTTATTGCTGCTGACATTTTTACTTTTTTTGTTATTAATCAAAATGTAACGATTTTTTTGCAAAAAAATGACATTTTTCACTTTCAGCTGTAAAATTTTGCAAAAAAAACGACATCCATATATAAATTTTTCGACAAATTTATTGTTCTACATGTCTTTGATTAAAAAAAAATGTTTGGGCAAAAAAAAATGGTTTGGGTAAAAGTTATAGCGTTTACAAACTAAGGTACAAAAATGTGAATTTCCGCTTTTTGAAACGGCTCTGATTTTCTGAGCACCTGTCATGATTCCTGAGGATCTACAATGCCCAAACAGTAGAAAAACCCCACAAATGACCCCATTTCGGAAAGTAGACACCCTAAGGTATTCGCTGATGGGCATAGTGAGCTCATAGAACTTTTTATTTTTTGTCACAAGTTAGCGGAAAATGATGATGATTTTTTCATTTTTTTTTTCCTTACAAAGTCTCATATTCCACTAACTTGCGACAAAAAATAAAAAATTCTAGGAACTCGCCGTGCCCCTCACAGAATACCTTGGGGCGTCTTCTTTCCAAAATGGGGTCACTTGTGGCGTAGTTATACTGCCCTGGCAATTTAGGGGCCCTAATGTGTGAGAAGAACTTTGCAATCAAAATGTGTAAAAAATGACCGGTGAAATCCGAAAGGTGCACTTTGGAATATGTGCCCCTTTGCCCACCTTGGCAGCAAAAAAGTGTCACACATCTGGTATCGCCGTACTCAGGAGAAGTTGGGGAATGTGTTTTGGGGTGTCATTTTACATATACCCATGCTGGGTGAGAGAAATATCTTGGCAAAAGACAACTTTTCCCATTTTTTTATACAAAGTTGGCATTTGACCAAGATATTTTTCTCACCCAGCATGGGTATATGTAAAATGACACCCCAAAACACATTGCCCAACTTCTCCTGAGTACGGCGATACCAGATGTGTGACACTTTTTTGCAGCCTAGATGCACAAAGGTGCCCAAATTCCTTTTAGGAGGGCATTTTTAGACATTTGGATCCCAGACTTCTTCTCACACTTTCGGGCCCCTAAAAAGCCAGGGCAGTATAAATACCCCACATGTGACCCCACTTTGGAAAGAAGACACCCCAAGGTATTCAATGAGGGGCCTGGCGAGTTCATAGAAATTTTTTTTTTTTTGCATAAGTTAGCGGAAATTGTTTTTTTTTTTGTTTTTTTCTCACAAAGTCTCACTTTCCGCTAACTTAGGACAAAAATTTCAATCTTTCATGGACTCAATATGCCCCTCACGGAATACCTTGGGGTGTCTTCTTTCCGAAATGGGGTCACATGTGGGGTATTTATACTGCCCTGGCTTTTTAGGGGCCCTAAAGCGTGAGAAGAAGTCTGGAATATAAATGTCTAAAAATGTTTACGCATTTGGATTCCGTGAGGGGTATGGCGAGTTCATGTGAGATTTTATTTTTTGACACAAGTTAGTGGAATATGAGACTTAGTAAGAAAAAACAAAAACAAAAACAAACAAAAAATTTCCGCTAACTTGGGCCAAAAAAATGTCTGAATGGAGCCTTACAGGGGGAGTGATCAATGACAGGGGGGTGATCAATGACAGGGGGGTGATCAATGACAGGGGGGTGATCACCCATATAGACTCCCTGATCACCCCCCCTGTCACTGATCACCCCCCTGGTAAGGCTCCATTCAGACGTCCGTATGATTTTTACGGATCCATGGATCGGATCCGCAAAACACATGCGGACGTCTGAATGGAGCCTTACAGGGGGGTTATCAATGACAGGGGGTGATCAGGGTGATCACCCCCCTGTCACTGATCACCCCCCCTGTAAGGCTCCATTCAGACGTCCGTATTATTTTTACGGATCCATGGATACATGGATCGGATCCGCAAAACACATGCGGACGTCTGAATGGAGCCTTACAGGGGGGGTGATCAATGACAGAGGGGTGATCACCCATATAGACTCCCTGATCACCCCCCTGTAAGGCTCCATTCAGACGTCCGTATGATTTTTTACGGATCCACGGATACATGGATCGGATCCGCAAAACACATGCGGATGTCTGAATGGAGCCTTACAGGGGGGGGTGATCAATGACAGAGGGGTGATCACCCATATAGACTCCCTGATCACCCCCCTGTAAGGCTCCATTCAGACGTCCGTATGATTTTTTACGGATCCACGGATACATGGATCGGATCCGCAAAACACATGCGGACGTCTGAATGGAGCCTTACAGGGGGGTGATCAATGACAGGGGGGTGATCAGGGAGTCTATATGGGGTGATCAACCCCCTGTCATTGATCACCCCCCTGGAAGGCTCCATTCAGACGTCCGCATGTGTTTTGCGGATCCGATCCATGTATCAGTGGATCCGTAAAAATCATGCGGATGTCTGAATGGAGCCTAACAGGGGGGTGATCAATGACAGAGGGGTGATCAATGACAGGGAAGTGATCAGGAAGTCTATATGCGTGATCACCCCCTTGTCATTGATCACCCCCCTGTAAGGCTCCATTCAGAGGTCCGCATGTGTTTTGCGGATCCGATCCATGTATCAGTGGATCCGTAAAAATCATGCGGACGTCTGAATGGAGCCTTACAGGGGGGTGATCAATGACAGAGGGTTGATCAATGACAGGGAAGTGATCAGGAAGTCTATATGCGTGATCACCCACTTGTCATTGATCACCCCCCTGTAAGGCTCCATTCAGACGTCCGTATGCGTTTTGCGGATCCGATCCATGTATCCGTGGATCCGTAAAAATCATACGGACGTCTGAACGGAGCCTGACAGGGGGGTGATCAATGACAGGGGGGTGATCAATGACAGGGGGGTGATCAGGGAGTTTATATGGGGTGATCATGGGTGATCAGGGGTTTATAAGGGGTTAATAAGTGACGGGGGGGGGGTGTAGTGTAGTGTGGTGTTTGGTGCGACTGTACTGAGCTACCTGAGTCCTCTGGTGGTCGATCCTAACAAAAGGGACCACCAGAGGACCAGGTAGCAGGTATATTAGACGCTGTTATCAAAACAGCGTCTAATATACCTGTTAGGGGTTAAAAAAATCAGATCTCCAGCCTGCCAGCGAGCGATCGCCGCTGGCAGGCTGGAGATCCACTCGCTTACCTTCCGTTCCTGTTAGCGCGAGCGCCTGTGTGCGCGTTCACAGGAAATCTCGCGTCTCGCGAGATGACGCATATATGCGTGACTGTGCTCAGGGCTGCCACCTCCGGACCGCACATCTGCGTTAGGCAGTCCGGAGGTGGTTAAGAGTGCTGCATCCCTCTGCAAGATATCTCACTATTTTTGCCTTTTCTGAGCCTGTCAAGTCCTTCTTTTGACCCATTTTGCCAAAGGAAAGGAAGTTGCCTAATAATTATGCACACCTGATATAGGGTGTTGATGTCATTAGACCACACCCCTTCTCATTACAGAGATGCACATCACCTAATATGCTTAATTGGTAGTAGGCTTTCGAGCCTATACAGCTTGCAGTAAGACAACATGCATAAAGAGGATGATGTGGTCAAAATACTCATTTGCCTAATAATTCTGCACGTAGTGTATAATTCCACATGTGTTAATTCATAGTTTTGACGCCTTCAGTGTGAATCTACAATTTTCATAGTCATGAAAATAAAGAAAACTCTTTGAATGAGAAGGTGTGTCCAAACTTTTGGTCTGTACTGTACATTACTTATCCTGTACTCCTGTATCCTTGGAGTTACATTCCAAGGCATACCGTTTAAGGCAGGGGTACACAACCCACTGCCCGTGATTAGGCTTTGTGTGGTTCACAACCTTCACAATACAAATCCTTCTGAGCGCAGAGAAATGATTTTCTACAGGATTGTACAGTAATGTATAGCATGGTACAGTATTACATTTTATTGTATTTAGTATTGTATTTCATAGTACTGTATTTTATAGTATTTTACAGTATTGTTTTGTACAGTATTGTCGTCTATAGTATTGTATAGTGCTGTAGTGAATAGCATTGTACAATACTGTATTTTATAGTACTGTATTGTATAGTACAGTATTTTATTTAACAGTACTGTATGGTGCAGTATTGTATAGTACAGTATCATATTGTACAGTATTATACTTTACAGCTTTGTATTGTGCTGTACTGTATTTCACATTATTGTACAGTATTTTATTGTACAGATTGTACTTTACAGTATTGTATTGTGCCATACGGTATAGTATTTTGTTGTATTCTATTGTTCACTATTGTATTTTACAGTATTGTATGCTATCATATCAAACAGTATTGTAGTTTACAGTATTTTTATTGTATTGTACAGTATGTTATTGTATTGATCACAGTTATCAGTGCAGGTCCTGGAATTTACATGGTATCGCCCTCTACTGGCTGCTCACATGCCTCTTCCATATCAGAGAGAAGAGGAGCGGCACCTAGAAGCAGGGCCATGTGCAGTAAGTACTAATGGTGCTGTGTGTGGCTGGCACTAATGGGGGGCACTGTGTGGCTGGCACTGTTTTGCTGCTCTATTATAGCATATGGAGGAAACAGAGGTGAGAATAGAGGGCCTCCCCTGATAAGCCAGAGCAGAGGGCCTCTACAAACAATTTGTAGTACCCCACTACATCCATGCACTACATAGATGGGCTCCAGTATGTGTAATTAGAGATGGCCTTGCGGTTCGCCCGGCGGTCGTTTTTCTCAGCGAACTTTGCGCGTTCGCCGAACATATGGCGATGTCCGCCGGCGCCATATTCTTTTGCATTGCGCAGAACTTTGACATATGACACATCCATCAGGTGGTACAGGACAGCCAATTGAGACGTTTCAGCACATGGACTCACCCCCACCCTATCAAAGAACCTGATCTGGCCACCATTTTACATTCTGTGTTTTGCCAGTGTAGGGAGAGGTTGCCTTGTGGAGCAGGGACAGGCTGTTAGGGAAACCAAACTCTAATAGGGCCACAAAAGTCCTTTTAAGGACTGGTATAGGTGTGCTATCGATAGGTGTGATATACTGAGGGGTGTGATATACTTATAATATACTTTCTAACATGGAAAGTATATTATAGTGCATTTGTATTGTGCAGCAGTTGTGTGCAGTTCTGCTGCGATACCGCAGCTATATAGAGGGACAAGCGTTATTGGAACAACTTTTTGCAATGGGTGTGATATACCTGTTGCCCCAAAAAATCAGATTGAGGGGTGTGATATACCATCTTCCACAAAATACTGATTGAGGACTGCGATATACCAGTTGCCCCAAATAAACAGGGTGGTGTGATATAACTTGTGGCAATTTTTTTTTTGAGGGGTGTGATATACCTGCTTCCACAAAATACTGATTAAGGGGTTGGATATACCTGCTTCCACCCAATATTGATTGAGGGGTGCGATATACCTGCATCCAGAAAATACTGATTAAGGGGTTTAATATACCTGCTTCCACCAAATACTGATTGAGGGCTGCGATATACCTGCTTCCACCAAATATTGATTGAGGCCTGCGATATACCTGCTTCCACAAAATACTGATTAAGGGGTTCGATATAGCTGTTTCCACAAAATAGTCATTGAGTATGCAATACTGTCCCAATAGCGCTATACTTCCCTCCTCACTGTGTAGCTGCGGTATCGCAGCAGGACTGCAATGTAACTGCCAATGTAGTCGATAGGACAGAGAGTAACTCTTCGTAATCATAGTAGTGACGTCACTCTCGCCCCGTGCGAGCGCGAACCACAATATTGTATCAGAAGAGCCGTGCCACTGGCTGGGGCGCGACTCCATGTTCCAGACATCTGACCTGTGCCTGCAGCAACCTAAATAATACCCCACGAAAGTCGCAGGACCCCATGGATTCTGCAGCTGACCCACAAGGTAACTGAGCCTGAACTTAGCCCTGCAGGCAGCTCTCTAACCAGGGGGTGGGGGAGGTGTTGTTTGCAGCTTATGTTTATGCAGATAGAGCGCAGTATCACTGTTACTCTCTGAAATATTCATTGAGGCCTGCGATATACCTGCTTCCACAAAATACTGATTAAGGGGTTTGATATATACCTGCTTCCACAAAATACTAATTGAGGGCTGTGATATACCTGATTCCACAAAATACTGATTAAGGGGTTCAATATACCTGCTTCCACAAATACTGCTCTTCTCTAGGGACTTAGGCATAGGGTCATTTTGAAAATGACAGGCAGAGAAAGAGGCAGGCCATTCCGCAGGGGTAGTAGGGGTCAGGCAGGTGCACCAGGCCAGAGCCTAAGTGGGAAGTTGGAGGAGGCGCGTGCGATTACTTCAAAGGGTGCACCAGAGTTGGTTGAGTGGCTCACTCACCATTCTGCTTCTGCACCCTCCTCATCCTCTGTATCTGCACCCTCCTCACTCTCTGCTGTGTGCACCCCCAAATACACCACCAACACCATAGCACCTCCACTTGAGTCAGAGGAATTATTTTCCCATCCATTCCCAGAGCTTACCGATGCGCAGCCATTCTTAACATTCGAGGAGGAAGAGGAGGTATCAACGGCCGCCACCCAGCAGTCTGACAGTACCCAGATCAGCCCAAGGAGGAGATTCCCGATGTTGCTGCCTACTCTGAGATCTCAAATGTTAGTGGTAGTGAAGGTGACAATGATGACGTGTCGATGGACGTCACGTGGGTGCCCACAAGAGAGGAAGAGTAGGGAAATTCATAGGGAGAGACGAAGCAGCAGATAGGGAGAAGAAGGAGGAGAAACAGGCAGAACTCATAGTGCACAGGAGGCAAAAAGCAGATATATATCTGGAGCGAGCCATCCACCATGCAGTCACTTCTGGCACTCCCAGGACGCCGGCACATGGCTACGCAGTGTGGGCTTTTTTTAACATGTCAGCTGCTGAACTTAGCGATGCCATCTGCAGCTGTGCTGTCAATGCATAAGTCACGGTAAGACCAACACTCACCTAGGGATGACCGCCTTAAGAAGGCATCTGGCCTCCCATCACCGAGCCCAGTGGGAGCAACGCCGTCAGAACCCACAAAGCCACACTCCCGACGCTCCATGTCCTGCCTCTTCTCCTTCTCCTCTCTACTCCCATTTGTCCTCCACCTTCCACTGTGCTGTCGTTGCGTTCATCTGGCAGAAGGCAGGCTTCCGTGGCCCAAATGTTCGAGCGTAAAAAGTTGATTACGCGGATAACCCTCTTGCCCAACGGCTGGCTTGTCGGAACTGCTAGACCGCCAACTACTGCCATATAAACTGGTGGACTCGGAGGCCTTTATAAAATTTGTGGCCATTGGCACACCGCAATGGAAGGTCTCTGGAAGAAAATATTTCTCCCAAAAGGGCATCTGAGAGCTATATGGCCATGTTCAGCGGCAAGTGAATATATCTCTGGCACACAGTGTTGGTGCCAAGATACATCTGACCACAGACACGTGGTCTAGCAAACACGGGCAGGGAAGGTACATAACTTTACTACCCACTGGGTGAACCTTCTGACGGCCGTCAAGCAAGTAACCCGTGGATTTGGTGTTACCGCCAAGGATTGCATGCAGGCCTGACTCTTCTTCTCCTCCTCCTAGTCCATCCTCTGTCTCCTCCTCGACTGACTCCTCCTTTTCCACTGCTACTGCCTCTTCCACTGCGCCCCCCAAGCTCCCCAGAACCCATTCGACATTCCAGGTGAGACATTGCCATGCTGTGCTGCGGCTGTTGTGCCTGGAAGCCAAGAGCCACACCAGTCCTGCACTCCTTTCAGCTCTGCGGTCACAGGCCGATCAGTGGCTAACCCCGCTCAATTTGACAGTTGGTAAAGTGATGTGCGACAACGGTGCTGCTGAGCTTGCTGAAAACAAGGCAAAATGACACACGTCCTGAACTTAGTCATTACCAAATACCCCGGGGTCCAGGCCGTCTTGCGGTAGGCCAGGAAAATCTGTGTCTATTTAGAAGATCTTACACGGCCATGGCTCGCCTTGCTGACGTTCAGCGGCGACACCACCTGCCCATCAGGCGTCTGATTGGTGACAGCCCGATGCGCTGGAACTCCACCTTGTATATGCTTGATAGGCTGCTCATGCAGCAACGTGCCGTTAACGACTACCTGTATGAACTCTGCAGCAGGACAGGTTCTGGGGAGCTTGGTTTCTTTTTACCGCGCCAGTGGCTGCTCATGCTCAACGCATGCAGACTTCTGCAGCCATTTGATGAGATCACCAAACTGGTCAGTCGCAGTCAGGGTGCCATCAGTGACATTGTACCTTACGCCTTCTTACTGGAGTGTGCATTGCGTTGTGTCATTAATCAAGCCTTCGAGGAGCAGGAGCAGGAAGATGAGGAAGTCGCAATGCTGAATGAATTCACAGGGGGAAATACTCCATCTGAGACAAGTCAACAACAGGAGTCTGAAGAGGAGTTAGAGGAGGATGGTGCCTGGGGGGAGGAGGAGGAGCAAGAAGAGCAGGCTTTGAGGGGGTCTCCTCCTGCCGGCCCTATCTGTCAGGGAAATCTCGCACCTGCGCTGTCCCGGTCAGTATTCGGCGCAGGAGTAATGAGGGAAGGACGCTTGCTGGCTGCCGGCTTCCTCACTGCGCCTGCGCCGAATATGTCGCAGTGAGGAAGCCGGCAGCCGGCGAGTGTCCTTCCCTCACTGCGCCTGTGCAGGCGCAAGATTTTCCCAGCAGACAGGGCCGCAGGAGGAGACCAATGCTGGCCTGGCCCTGTCAATCAAGAGTAGAAGGGAGTGGAAAGAGGTGGGCGAACGGAGCCTCTAGGAGCAGGTGCAACGCCCCTCCTGCTCCTAGAGGCTAATTAGCATATAATAAAAGTCATAATTGCACAAAAATGGGTCAACACTGAAAAAAAAAAGAATAGCAGAGTTAAGTTCAGGTAACATTTGCACATGTATAAGGTCAGCCTGTTTAATAGTGAAAAGTGTGGTGACAGAAACCCTTTAAAGTGCCAGTTTATTAGAGCTAGGCATGTATACCTGAGTTAGTCTGTCAATGATTGTCAAAAGATCTTATACAGTCCTGATCAAAAGTTTAAGACCACTTGAAAAATGGCAAAAAATCCTATTTAGCATGGCAGGATCTTAACAAGGTTCCAAGTAGAGCTTCAACATGCAACAAGAAGAAATGGGAGTGAGACAAAACATTTTTTGAGCATACAATTTAATGAAAACAACGAATAAACTAAAACAGGCTGTTTTTCAGCTGATCAAAAGTTTAGGACCACACCTCCCAAAAAAAATAAAAAATCCCCCCCAAAACAGAAATCCAACTTCCAAACATGAACTCAGTAATGAGTAGCTCCGCCTTTATTGTTTATCACTTCAAAAATTTGTTTTGGCATGCTTGATGCAAGCGTTTCCATGAGGTGAGTGGGAACATTTCTCCAAGTGGTGAAGATGGACGCATGAAGGCCATCTACTGTCTGGAACTGTTCTCCATCTTTGTAAACTTCCCTTGCCATCCATCCCTAAAGGTTCTCAATTGGATTTAGATCAGGATAACACGCAGGATGGGCCAAAAGAGTGATGTTATTCTCCTGGAAGAAGTCCCTTGTCCTGCGGGCATTGTGTACTGTAGCGTTGTCCTGTTGAAAAACCCAGTCGTTACCACACAGACGAGGGCCCTCAGTCATGAGGAATGCTCTCTGCAACATCTGGACATAGCCAGCTGCCGTTTGATGTCCCTGCACTCCCTGAAGCTCAGGGCCGGCTCCAGGTTCATGTGGGCCCTTGGGCGATAAATCCCAGTGGGCCCCATGAGGCATTTTTTTACATTGACATGTCCCCCTGTGGCTCCCACACGGTATAATGACCCCCAGTGGCCCTTATACAGTATAATGACTACTAGTGGCCCTTCACACAGTATAATGAACCCCCAATTCCCCCCCACCCCACTGTATTATGACCAACTGTGGCCCTGCATTCAGAATAATAACCCCCAGTCGCCCCCATTCAGAATAATGACCCCCAGTAGCCCCCACACTGGGGGAATACTGTATGGAGGGGGCTCTGGGGGTCATTATACTAAATGGGGGACACTGAGGGTCATTATACTGTAAAGGGCCCTCACAGTATAATGACCCCACAGTGACCCTCCATTCAGAATAATGACCCCCAGTCGCCCCCACACTGGGGGTTATACTGTATGGAGGGGGCACGAGGGGTTATTATATTTAATGGGGGCTCTGGTGGTCATTATGCTAAATGAAGGGTCAATGGGGATCGTTATACTAAATGGGGGGCACTGGGAGTCATTATACTGTGTAAGGGGCCCTCACAGTGTGATGAATGACCCCCCAGTGGCCCCCTCACATACCTATCATTGCAGGGGAGCTGGCGGTCCTGTCCATCACTAACCGCAGCTCCCTGCGCTCCTTCTCTCCGGCCGCACGCTGCAGCAGCAGTGAGCCAGGCCTGGAGGAGAGAAGGAGATGTGCAGTGATGTAGCTGGAACTGACTGGGCCCCACAGCAAATTTTAGTACGCCCCCCTCCCCCCCAATGTGTGTTCACATCACGTTTTTCCTATCAGTTTGATGTATACAAATGTGCAGCACTCCACGTTTTTGTATCCTGCAGAGTCAAGTAAAAAATGCAGACGTTAACGTATATGTTTTTTTACAATGGAACTGTATGGTGAACGGACGCCACTGTACGGCATCAGTCTCAGGATTGTACGGTGAACGGACGCCACTGTGTAGCATCAGTCTGAGGATTGTATGGTGACCAGACGCCACTGTACGGCATCAGTCTGAGGCATCTGGTAACGCATATATTTTTGGTATACATTAAATGGATAGGCACAAATGGGATGTGAACCCAGCCCCAGTGTCAGAATAAGCACCAGTATACAGCGGAGCAGCATGGCGGAGAGGGGAGGCCGCCATGTACTGACAGAGCGCTACCTGGTCCTGGTGGTCAGGGGTGAGGACTGTGTTTCCCAAGGATCATTTTCTACTGGGAAATACAGGGCCCAGTATAATACACTAGAATCTATATAATATAATGATATTAGCCCTACCCCCGAATAATAATACAATTAGGGGGTCATTTATTACATAGAAATACGTCTATGTTAGGCTACTTTCACACTAGCGTTCGGGGCTCCGCTTGTGAGTTCCGTTTGAAGGCTCTCACAAGCGGCCCCGAACGGATCCGTCCAGCCCTAATGCATTCTGAGTGGATGCGGATCCGCTCAGAATGCATCAGTCTGGCAGCATTTGTCCTCCGCTCCGCTCAGCAGGCGGACACCCGAACACTGCTTGCAGCGTTCGGGTGTTCGCCTGGCCATGCGGAGGCAAACGGATCCATCCAGACTTACAATGTAAGTCAATGGGGACGGATCCGTTTGAATATGACACACTGTGGCTCAATTTTCAAACGGATCCGTCCCCCATTGACTTTCAATGTAAAGTCTAAACGGATCCGTTTGCATTATCATGCAAACGTATACGTTCTGAACGGATGTAAGCGTTTGCATTATAGGTGCGGATTCGTCTGTGCAGATACCAGACGGATCCGCACCTAAACGCAGGTGTGAAAGTAGCCTTAGGCTACTTTCACACTAGCGTTCGATCGGATCCGTTCTGAACGGATCCGCTCATATTAATGCAGACGGTGGCTCCGTTCAGAACGGATCCGTCTGCATTATATTGGCAAAAAATGGCTAAGTGTGAAATTTGAGCGGAGCGGAGGCTGACGAGGAGGCTGAACGCTGCCAGACTGATGCATTCTGAGCGGATCCGCATCCATTCAGACTGCATCAGGGCTGGACGGAAGCGTTCGGGTCCGCTCGTGAGCTCCTTCAAACGGAATTCACGAGCAGACAGCCGAACGCTAGTGACCCAGATTGGTCCTTTGCACTGCAATCTGTATCTTTTCCCGCTCATGCCAGGTCTAAAAAAGGATGGCGTGGGCAGGGAAGGGGATACAGTTATGGCCATGCAGTTATTGGATACCACCGCCATATAGTGATAACACCGCCATACAATGATAAAACCACCATACAGTGACCGGATAAAAGGGTATAAGAGGGCACAGTACAGGGAATGACTATGGGCACTGCACAGGGTGTGGTAAGAGGGCACAATGCAGGGTATAAGTGGGCACAGTACGGGGTGGGGGGCACAGTCACATGACCCTGTGACGTTAGAAGGTCCTTATGGTGAATGCTGTTCAGATGCCACCATAATGAGAGGCAGAGGAGTGAGACAGGGGCCCTGGATGGACAGGAGGGGTGGACACAGCAAGTAGGGGGAAGGGGCTCTGAGGGGGATTCATACAAGAAGTAGGGGCAGGAGGTCTGTGCAGGGCAGCAATAGGAGATAGGAGGGTGGGACAGGAGCTCTGGATACATGAGGGAGGAAAGGAGACAGCAGGGGCCCCATGAGGATGAGATAAGATAGGACAGGATATGTGAGAGGGGGGGGGGGCAGGTGTCATGGAGGCAAACTGCTTAATAAAACAGTAACACAACTAAATAGAATGAAGCAGCGGCAGATCGGAGAGTCCCCCCTCCCACAGACAAGAAACAGTCACAGTGCAGACTGCAGACTCACTCACAGACTGTCTACACAAGTCTCTGCTCCAGCTCCAGCCTCCAGCCCTCCGGTCTCTCTCCTCAGGCAGCATGTGTCCTGTGTAGAGGGGGCGTGTCTGAGTCTCTGCAGCTCAGGGGGCCCCATCAAAGGGGTACTGCGTAACTGAAATGACAGCAGTGAGAGCTTCCATCTGTATTGATGGAAGTGCTCATAGCAGCTCAGTGGGCCCCCCCAGGAGCATTGGGCCCCGGCACTTGCCCGGGGATGCCGGGTTATGACGCCGGCCCTGCTGAAGCTCCATTGTTCCACTGAAGGAAAAAAGCACCCCAGACCATTATGGTGCCCCCTCCACTGTGGCACGTAGAAAACATCTCAGGTGGGATCTGCTTGTCATGCCACTAACGTTGGAAACCATCAGGACCATGAAGGTTAAATTTTTTCTCATCAGAGAATAAAACTTTCTTCCACCTTTGAATGTCCCATGTTTGGCGCTCTCTTGCAAAGTCCAAACGAGCAGTTCTGTGGCGTTCAAGGAGACGAGGTCTTTGAAGACGTTTTTTGTTTTTGAAGCCCTTCAGTCTCAGATGCCATCTGATGGTTATGGGGCTGCAGTCAGCACCAGTAAGGGCCTTAATTTGGGTTGAGGATCGTCCAGGGTCTTGACGGACAGCCAATTGAATCCTCTGGCTCAGTGCTCTTCCAGTGGGTCTTCCACTTGACTTTTTTGTTCCATAACCCTCAGGATCATTTAGAAAATTCCAAATGACTGTCTTACTGCGTCCCACCTCAGCAGCGATGGCGCGCTGTGAGACCCTGCTTATCCAGTTCAACAACCCGACCACGTTCAAAAAGGGAGAGTTTTTTTGCCTTTGCCATCACAACGTGTGACTACCTGACAGAAAATGACAATGAATCCACATCTTTGCACAGATTTGGCCTTTTAAAGGCATGTGGTCCTAAACTTTGGATCAGCTGAAAAACAGCTTCAGTAATTGTTATTTTCAATTAATTGAATGCTCAAAAAATGTTTTGTCTCACTCCCATTTCTTCTTGTTGCATGTTGAAGCTCTACTTGGAACCTTGTTAAGATCCAACAATGTAAAATATGATTTTTTGCCATTTTTCAAGTGGTCTTAAACTTTTGATCAGGACTGTAATAACAGCTTTCATTAATGTCCTCTGTCCCTTTCCACAGCTCCAATTAAAAGACTGTTGCTATGGATTGTCTGTCTCCGGCTAAGAAGACAGGAAGACGGAGGGGCGGTCCTTCACACTGCATGCCTGCATTAGGCTTCAGAGTGAGGAGGCGTGTCTCCCAGTAATCCAATCTGATTGGCTGGCAGGGAGCTGCTGGCTGCAGCAAGTGTGTATGGGAAGTGAGGGAAAGCAGTTTTGGCCTCAGAGAACTGGCAGGGGAGCCATCTTGAGAAGGTCCTCATATTGTATAGGTTAAAACAGCCGTAACGAAGGGAAAAAGTCAAAGAAAACAGTGGTATGTGAAGAAACTAAAGATTGCTTTATGCATAATGCTGCTGCAGCAGTAACATATGCTAAAATTGATTTTTTTTATGAAAACATGGCGGTTACACTTTAAGGTGATAAATGGCAGGGTCCTGAAGGGTTTAAAGCATCATTTTGCTCAGTAATGCGGGCACATATAAACATGGGACCAACAGAGATGCCTTCAGCTGCCAAGCGCACATGTAACAGGTCAGCCAGTGTCATAGGTACAAAACTGCTGACAGATGCCATTAAAAAGTCTGACTTGTTTCGGAAAAAAAAAAAAAAAAAAGAACCCTTTTGGTGCGTTCACTATGTAGCAGCGGCAGTGGACTTGAATGTACATGGCAGCCATTCACGTCTTCCTTGATTTGTCACTTCCTGCGATCACTGCTTGTCACTACGAGAATTAGTAACGTACTTTCCTGTCTGACAATAAGCGGCGCTCAGGTTTGGCACCGCTTTGTGCTTGTGTGAAGTATTTAGTCTGATTGTCCGTATCCTGCTTTATATTCCCATAGAAAGATATTAGTAACGAATATAAATTCACATGCAAAAGGAAACAAAATATTGTGCGCTCTCTCTACCGTGGGAAATGATATTGTTTTTTATCTTATGTTTTTCCTTCCCATTATTTGAATTAAAAAATTTCCCCTTAAGGTAAAAAAAAACACTGTTAAATGTAATTTTAACATAATTTAGCATGGAAAAAGTTATTTTTGTAATTTACTTTCTGTTACAAAAATGTTCCAGTTTTGAGATATTCTATTTACTTCAATATAATGGCGCCCCCTGGCGTTTAAACTGTATAATGTGTATGTCCATCTAACCAGGTGGTCGGACATGCTCAGTTCAATCCTTTAGCTACTACCAGCCATGTCTACTTTTAGAACTTAGGACACGCCCATGAAGTGCAATTGGAGCAATGAATGGGGAGATCTCTGGATCCATGTGAGGTACAGGGCTGGTTCTAGCTTTCTTAGAAACATTGTCAAGTACTAGATGATGTCTGCTGATGATAACCCCTTTAAGGCCTCTTTCACACAGGCGTCATGTTTTTTGCCCGGATAAGATGCGGGTGCGTTGCAGGAAAATGCGCGATTTTTCCGCGCGAGTGCACATTGTAATGCGTTTTGCACGTGCGTGAGAAAAATCTGCATATTTGGTACCCAAACCCGAACTTCTTCACAGAAGTTCGGGTCTGGGATCGGTGTTCTGTAGATTGTATTATTTTCCCTTATAACATGGTTATAAGGGAAAATAATAGCATTCTGAATACAGAATGCATAGTACAATAGCACTGGAGGGGTTAAAAAAATATATAAAAATTTAACTCACCTTAATACACTTGATCTCACAGCGCGGCTTCTCTTCTGTCTTATTCTTTGCTGTGCACAGGAATAAGACCTTTGATGACGTCACTTTGCCCATCACATGGTCCAATCACATTGTTAATCACCATGGTGAGGGACCATGTGATGTGACGTCACCACAGATCCTTAGCCAGCAGCTCAACATTACAGAAGAAGATAGAGACCCACAACTATGCGATCAAATGGACTCGGTGAGTTAATTATTTTTTATTTTTAACCCCTCCATCACTATTTTACTTTGCATTCTGTATTCAGAATGCTATTACTTTCCCTTATAACCATGTTTCAGGGAAAATAATACAGATCGGGTCCCCAGCCCGATCGTCTCCTAGCAACCATGCGTGAAAATCGCACCGCATCCGCACTTGCTTGCGATTTTCACGCGGCCCCATTCACTTCTATGGGGCCTGCGTTGCGTGAAAAACGCAGAATATAGAGCATGCTGCGATTTTCACGCAACGCACAAGTGACGCGTGAAAATCACTGCTCATGTGCACAGCCCCTTAGAAATGAATGGGTCCGGATTCAGTGCGGGTGAAATGCGTTCACCTCACGCATTGCACCCGTGCGGAATACTCACCCGTGTGAAAGAGGCCTAAAGGATGCTGTCACTGTTTTTTTGGTGTGCATTCCCCCCCCCCCTAAAAAATGCATCCAAGAAACACCTGACTTGTGCAACGTTTTTTCTAGCCTTTTTAGTTTTTGGGGCCAAACAGTGAACTTGAGCAGCTAAAGTATTTAAATTATGTTTTTTTGCATGCCTTTCGGGTTTGTATAGGTACATGTCCCCCTCTAATGTCACTTTCTCTGTAGAGAAATATGGGAAAAATACATTGGTAAAAACACCATGAAAAAAAGCAGCACTCCAGGAACGTAACTATAGGGGAAGCGGCTGCTTTGAGGCCCTGACCCTGAAGGGGCCCATCCAGGAGGAGGAGGACTAAAAGATTTTGTCAGGGCCCCCTCAACAGTATTACACAATGAAAGTATATACAGTGACAGTATAGACAGTGTAGGAATAGCTGCCGGGCCTGGTCTGAGAGAGCGATCTTTACTAGCCACAGTAATGGGGGCAGCATGAAAGAAAGGGGTTGTGAAAAAATTACTGGGAGGGGGGCCCATTAAAAAATTTGCTGTGGGGCCCAGTCATTTCTAGCTACGCCACTGCAGCACTCATTTACAAGCAGGGCAAAGAAAAGCAACAGGGGTCTAAAAGGGCAGACACAGCGCATGCTGCAGTTTCAAGATGACACCGCTGACCCCCCAAAAAAACAACTTAAGGGTCCAAAAAATTTCACTACAAATAAATGTGTCTTTTATACAGTATTTCCCGTAAACATCAATGCAATATATGGAGCAGTTTTTAGTTTTTTTTTGTCTAAAGATGCAGCAAAACATTTGAAAAAAAGATGGCACCAACCATAAAATGATAAAAGAAGCAACACATCTTAGGCCTCTTTCACACTGGCGTGTGCGCCCCCTTGCAGTTTGCGGACCGCATTTGCGGATCCGCAATACATGGGTGCCGTTCCTTGGGCATTCCGCATCATCACGGATGCAGACCCATTCACTTGAATAGGTCCGCAAATCCGGAGATGCAGAATGGTGTGGAACGGAACCCTCCGCAAACAGATAGAACATGTCCTATCTTTTTGCGGAACGGCCGGATCGCTGACCCATTCAAGTGAATCTGTCCGCGATCCACTGCGGCTGCCCCACGGACTGTGCTCGTGCATTGCGGCCCGCATTTTGCCAGTGTGAAAGAGATCTTACTGACCCTCCACCACTTCCATTATAACACTTCCTGCACCCCGCTCAATCTCTGTACTTCCTGGAAGCTGGCTTGTTTTTTCAGGGGGAAGTTGTATTTTTTAATGTTACACTTTTGGACTAAATATCATGTAACCCCAATTTTTTTTTGGGGGGGGAGGGGGGGGGACAATAGAAAAAAAAAGCAATCACTGTAAAGTATAAGGGCTCATGGCCACGAGCGCAAGCGCTCAGTGCCCGGGCACCTACTGTGGGGCAGCCGCATGCGGATGGCGGACCCATTCACTTGAATGGGGTCCGCAATCCGCATCCGATGGTCCGCACCACAAAAAAGTAGTGCATACACTACTTTTTGCGGAATGGAAGCACGGAACCCCACGGAAGCACTCCGTAGTGCTTCCATTCCGTGGTTCTGTTCCGCCCCGCATCTCTAGATTTGCGCATCCAAGTTAATAGGGGTCCACATCCGTGATGCGGAATGCACATTGCCGGTGCCACGTGTATTGTGGACCCGCTGTATTCGTGCCGCAACAACAGCCGTGGGCATGAGCCCTAATGAACAGGTTAACTTTATTTATACATAGTTTTTGTTAACCACTTCCTGACCACACATTGACTATAAACGTCCTGGGCGGTTGGGTTTATCTCTGATTGGACGTTTCAGGCCTCTTTCACACGACCGTATGGCTTTTTCAGTGGTTTGCGGTCCGTTTTTCATGGATCCGTTGTTCCGTTTCTGTTCCGTTTTTCCGTATGGCATATACAGTAAACAGTAATTACATATAAAAAATTGGGCTGGGCATAACATTTTCAATAGATGGTTCCGCAAAAACAGAACAGATACGGAAGACATACGGATGCATTTCCGTATGTTCCGTTTTTTTGGCGGACCTATTGACTTGAATGGAGCCACGGAACGTGATTTGCGGGCAATAATAGGAAATGTTCTATCTTTCAACGGAAATACGGAAACGGAATGCATACGGATTACATTCCGATTTTTTTGCGGAACCATTGAAATGAATGGTTCTGTATACGGAACGCAAAAAACGGCCTGTGAGGCCTCATGCACACGACCGTTGTGTTCCGTTCCGCAAAATGGGGTTCCGTGGTTCCGTGATCCGTTTCCGTGTGTCTTCCTTTATTTTTGGAGGACCACCAGACATAAAGAAAGGTAAAAAAAAAGTCTAAGACAGGTTTGCCATGGAAATGATAGGAATAAAACAGACGCGGATGACAATCTTGTGTGCCTCCATGTTTTTTAGCGGTCCCATTGACTTGAATGGGTCCGCAAACCGTTTTCCGTGGACAAGAATAGGACAGGTTATATTTTTTTGACGGACTGGAACCACGAATCATGGACACGGATGGCAAACGGTGCACTATCCGCATTTTTAACGGCTCCATAGAAATGAATAGGTCCGCATCTGAAACGCTAAAATCGGCGGAACGGACGCGGACACAAACAACGGTCGTGTGCATTAGGCCTAAACGGAAGAAAAAAAAACGTTTCTGTGCATGAGGCCTTAGAACGTCTTTTCAGGGATAGCAGCTGCACGCTAACCGTGCAGCTGCCGAGTGGGGGGCCCCCTGTCAGTGACAGCAGGGCACCCCAGGGAGAAGGCAGTGGGGTCCCTGCCCTCCACATCTCTGTATACACAGAGCTCAACGAGCGCTGTGTATACAGCTCTGGAAGCAATGTGCGCTTCCTGCCCCGCCCGGTGGTCATGTGACCGCTGGGGCCGGGGGAGAGCAGGAGCTGACGGGTCTTCCACAGACCACAATCAGCCCTGCACTGAGGCTGTACAGCTTCTCTGGGGCTGGATTTCCCCTACAACTGGGGAAAGTTAAATGTCCCTAGAAGTCTTGTATGACCTTATGGGGGACACAAAGTGTAAAATAAAAAAAAATAAAAAAATAATAATAGTGTTTTATAAAAAATTAAGTTTCACATGTTAAAAAAATATGTTTTTCGTCAAATGAGCCATTTAAAAAAAATGTTAAAAATTGAAAAAATAAAATAGACATATTTGGTATCACCGCATCTGCAAAAATATCACATCATCTACCCCATCAGGTGAACGGCATAACATTTTTTTTTTATAAACCTTACGTCAAAAAAGATTTTTTAGTTACCTCCCAATAAACATAATGTTATTCGCTCAAAAAGTCGTATGTACCCCAAAATGGTAGCAATAAAAATGTCACCTTATCCGGCAAAAAATGAGCTCTAAATATGGCTCTAAGAAAACGGCAACACAAAAACATGAGGTTTTTTTTTTCTAAAAATGCTCTTATTGTGTAAAACAAAACAGCGACCAATATTAAAGTACCAGTAGTTCAATATGTGTCGCTAGACCACGGTACACCAAAAATACTACTCCACACATCTAATATAAATTCAAGTACATAATATAACCAAATACAGTGGTAGCAGTGCAGGACAGTACTGCGACAAGTATAAATCCACCCTCCCCAAATACATTCCGTATGAGTTCAGTTTTTTTTGCGGACCCATTGACTTGAATGGAGCCATGAAAACGTGATTTGCGGGCAATAATAGGACATGTTCTATCTTTCAACTAAACGGAAAAACAGAAATACGGAAACGGAATGCATACCGAGTACATTCAATTTTTTTTGCAGAACCATTGAAATGAATGGTTCCGTATACGGAACGCAAAAAATGGCCTGCAAACGGAAAGAAAATGGTTGTGTGAAAGCGGCCTAAGGAAAACAAATGCTGACCGGGGCAGAAAGAATGCATCCTTTCTCCCCCTCTGCTCCTGGTCAGTATTTGTTTTCCTTAGGCTACATGCACACGACGGTGCCGTTTTTTTGCGGCCCGCAAAAAACAGAAGCCGCCGGTGTGCCTTCCGCAATTTGCGGAACGGAACGGGCGGCCCATTGTAGACATGCTTATTCTTTTTCGCAAAACGGAAAAGAATAGGACATGCTATCTATTTTTTTGCCGGGCCTCGGAACAGAGCAACGGATGCGGACAGCACACAGCGTGCTGTCCGCATCTTTTGCGGCCGCATTGAAGTGAATGGGTCCGCACCCGAGCTGCAAAAACGGTGGCTCGGATGCGGACCTGAAAAACTGTTGTGTGCATGAGGCCATATGCTTAGGCCTCCTGCACACGTGCGCCCCATGGTCGTGCTGCGGCCCGCAAATTGCAGGCCGCAATGCACGAACACCGTCCGTGGGGCAGCCACATAGGATCGCGGACCCAATCACTTTAATGAAAAAGATAGGACATGTTCCTTCTTTTTGCGGAACGGAAGTACGGGACGAAACCCCACGGAAGCACCCCGTAGTGCTCCCGTAGGGTTCCATTCCGTGCTTCCGTTCCGCACCATTCTGCATCTCCGGATTTGCGGACCCAATCCGTTATGCGGAATGCACACGTAACGGCGCCCGTGTATTGCGGTTCTGCAAATGCGGTCCGCAATACGGCAACGGGAAGCACACGTTCGTGCGCAGGAGGCCTTAATTTGCACCACTGACTATTCTGGTATTCAGGACATTAGTAATAATGCTACACATGGTAAGATCTTATTTGTACTTGGGGGTATGCCCTGTTGGAGACCCTATGTAACAAGCAATGAGAATGACACTGGTAGCATACGGGCAGGTCAGTATGTTATAGCATGAGATTAGTGTATGCGATGTATGAGGTATTTCATTTACATGTACACAGTATTTAGATTGAGACCCTGGTCCATGTATTTTTGATGAAACAAAGCCAATTGTAGGAGATTTGTGGGGAGGGTGGATTTATACTTGTCGCAGTACTGTCCTGCACTGCTACCACTGTATGTATTTGGTTATATTATATGTTGATCTTTTCTCTTTTTAAACTAATAAAGTATGAATTTATATATATTTTTTTTTTTTTTCAATATCTCTTTATTGGAACAAGAAATCACTCGTACAACAATCAATGACGAGACAGTGCATTGTACAAGAAAGCAGTAAAGCATAATGTACATTCAATACTGATGAAAATGTGATTTCTTAATTCACCTTTTTACAATTTTAGGACATTCCCGTAGGTAATGAGCCGGGGCATCTGCATAGGAAAGATTAAAGGCGTACGTCGCTCTATGCAGAAGTCTTAGTTGCGTCTCTCTCCACTGTTCATTATACGTCGCACGCCTGACCAATTCCATCCCTTCCCTCAACTTCTTTGCTATATTTGGGTCGGATAATTCCCTTTCCCAGGGTTTGTATGCCCCTTTTACCAAACCTATTGTCTGAATGTTATGAAGTCTACGGTGCAGCTCAGAGAGGGGCATGTAAGAGCCATCTTTGCCCAACAAAGCCGCAAACCATGCTAACCTATCCGAGTCGCCCACGGAAGTCGCCTGTGCATTACAGTAACTTTTAATCTGCTGAAAGGGAAGATAATGGGCATCCTGTAATTCAAACTGCGCCTTTACCTGTTCCCAAGTCAACCATTGGAGACTAGGGGTGTGTAGTAGGTCTTGAAGAATCCTGATATTCTTTTCCCTCCATACCTGGAACATGCTACTCTCCCTGCCCTGAGAGAACGCCGGCAGTGTCCATAATGGTAATCTGGGTGACAAATAGTAGGGAAGCCCGTAAATCTTCCTAATCGCCTTCCACGCCAATACGGTATCCTTTAATAGAATAGACTGCCTAATTGACACCGGTATGTCTTTCATCCTGGAGTGTAATAGGGCCTCTAGATTTTCCCCCTCCGCTAATTCCCTTTCAATAGTAATCGCCGAATAGTGCCCTGTGCCCCACACCCAATCACGCACATGTCTGAACAGCGATGCCAGATTATAGTGACGAATGTTCGGCAATTGCAACCCCCCTTCATCCTTCAATAAAGTCAATTTAGCGTAGGCAATACGAGGCCTCTTAGTCTTCCAGAGGAAACGGTTAAACGCTCTCTGCACCCTGACTACATCAGTGTGCTTCAGCAACAAAGGAATAGTCTGAAGTGGGTAGAGTAGCTTCGGGAAACTTACCATTTTGATTAAATGCGCCCTCCCACACACCGATAAGGGTAATTCCTGCCATTTCTCCAATTCATTTTCTATTTTGAGGAATAGAGGGGGGTAATTCAACTTGTATATTGACGCAGGGGTGCGACCTATCCTAATGCCCAAATAGGTCAGATAGTCTCTCCGGACTTCCACCCTATTTTGTAGCCGTTGCGCTGCAGGCGACCGTTGGTCCAGGAAAAGGAGCTGGCTTTTCCCCACGTTAATCCTATACCCTGTAGCTCTGCCATACATATTCAAAGCCTCCAGAGTCCCATCCAGCTGAAGTTCCGGAGAACCCAGATATAGCAAGATGTCGTCCGCAAAGCAACTAACTTTCAGCTCTCTCGTCCCTATCTTGATGCCCTCAAAGATGTCCGAATTAATCAGCAATCTCGCTAAGGGTTCCATCGCTAAGTTGAAAAGCAACGGGGACAAGGGACATCCCTGCCGCGTACCCTTCTCCAGCGTTATTGGTTTGGACAGAAAGCCCGGAACACTCACACGTGCCTGAGGGTTACCATAGAGTGCCCTCAGGAAATTCCGGAAGCTCCCCGTGATGTTGACTCTATCCAGAACCATATCCAACCATTGCCAATCGACATTATCGAATGCCTTCTCAGCATCTACTGCCAATAACGCTGGAGAAGGCCCACTTTTAAGACCCCCATATCTACTTAGGACTGCTAGGACCTTACGTATATTAGTCACCGCAGATCTACCCTTCATGAACCCTACCTGATGTGGGCCAATTAGGTCAGGTATACAATTGGCCAATCTATTGGCTAGAATTTTTGACAGGATCTTGACATCCTGATTTATCAGGGAAATCGGTCTATATGCGCTTGGCTGCGTCAAGTCTCTACCCGGCTTCGGGAGGACCTTAATATAGGCCATTTTGCCCGACTCGGGTAAGCTACCCCAGGCCATGATGTTATTATACAGACCCATCAGCGTTGAGGAAAGTTCCGGGGTCATGGCTTTATAGAATTCCGCCGGGAATCCATCCGGACCCGGGGCCTTACAATTTGACAGGGATTTGATTGTCGTCCCTAGCTCCTCCTCAGTGACGTCTCGACAGAGCGTGTCCACCGCCTCGTTGGACAATCGTGGCAAATCTACCCTCCCTAAGAGATCCCTTGCTTCTTGGGACCGGGGAGGATCCCCTGCATATAAAGCTCGGAAATAGTCTCCTAGTATCTCCACAATATCCTTCGGCTGAGAGCACAACTTTCCGGATTTGTCTTTTAGGGGGTGTAGGGCCGATTGTTTAACGAATGGGCGTGTCAAATTAGCCAATAGCCGACCAGCTTTATTGCCTACCCGAAAAAACTTAGCTTTTTGGTAGTCTCCAAACCACTTCTCCTTACTTTCCTGACAATAGTCAAAATTATGCTTGGCCGTAACCCATAAAACCTTGTTGGGGGTAGTGGGATTTTGTAAGAACTGAGTGTAAGACTCCCGTACTCTCCGAGTGGCATCCTCAAACTTCTGTCTCGCCTCCCTCTTCTTCCCTATCGAATAGGACATTATACGGCCCCTAAGTACCGCCTTTGCCGCATCCCAGAACAGGTTTTGATTGGTCGCGTGCTCTGCATTATCCTGAGAGTATTCCCACCACCACCCCTTCAGCTTATCTAAAAATTCCTTGTCCCCAGATAAGTGCTGAGGCATCCTCCATGTAAAATCCTGTCCCCTAGGGACTGTATCCACTAGTTCCATTACTACTGGGGCATGGTCCGAGATTAACAGATCAAGGATCTCAACTAGTTTAACTCTGGACAACAGCCCTGGTGATGCCAGGAGATAATCAATCCGGGACCATGACCCCTGAGCATGGGAGAAGTGGGTGTACTCACGATCCATTGGGTGATGGTATCGCCAAGTATCGCAAAGACCAGTATTCTGTAACAAAGGGAGCAACGTCTGGGTCCGTCTGGGCTGAGTAGACTCCTCAAGGGCTCCACGCTTCCTATCCTCCTGCTCATTGTGCACCCTATTGAAGTCTCCCGCCACTAATAGCATTGATGAATCCTCTCCCAGGATGTCCTTCTCCAAGGACTTGTAAAAGGCAGTCTGGGAGGCATTAGGGGCATAGACATTATGTACAACTATCTGTCCCACTGGGGAATCCATACATATACGCATCCATCTCCCTAGATTGTCAGTGGATATGGAAGAAATATCATAACGTAAACGCTTGTGAAACAGGACCATAACGCCCGCCTTCCTACCCACTGAAGGAGAACCCACTACCTGACCCACCCATAGTCTACTCATCCTAGAAAAATCAGCCTCCTCCAAATGGGTCTCCTGCAGGAACGCCACATCTATATTGAGTTTTTTTAGGTGGCGCAGCACCGCCATTCGCTTCGTAGGGGATCGCAACCCCTTAACATTCCACGAGGCTACCCGCATACTAGTGTCACTTTGTTCGCGTTCTCTGCAGGAAAAGCCACCAGGAGCAGGTCAAAAACTTGCGTAGCATATTGGCACCAAGGCATCCGTAACCTAACCCCTTCAAGATTGGTGATCAAACTCCCCCCCCCCCCCCCTAACCCCCCTACCCAACCCCACAACTTTAATAACTCAATTATCGACTTCACTTTTTTTCGCACATCTAGCGGTGTAGTAGTTGTCACTACCCATTGCGGACCGCAACATTAACTCTCTCCCACAGTACCCCATTCACCGACCCTTAAACTTCGGCATAATCATAGGAATCGACACATTAACATAAACGAACTATAAGTCCAAAGGTATCTCACGTGACCCTCCAGGGCGAGCTAGGTAATCAAGGATAAAACTCGGGACTGTCTATGTTCAACTCGGATCTCCTTCCCTAGGATCCAATTCAGCTGATCTGGGCTCCGGTCTCCCCGACCTCTGGTTAGCTCCTCTACCCCTGCCCGAGGAAGTGGAACGCTGGGAGGATGACGGCATAAAGTCGGCGAACAAGGGGTCCGACTCCAGCACCCCCATTGCTTCTCCCGGCGACAGGAAAGTGTCCACCGTCCCATCTTGACGAAAAACCCTCAGGGTTGCAGGGTAATGCAAGGCGAACTTGACCTTATTTCGAGCCAGAGACGAGCAAACTTGCGAGAATTCCCTCCTGCGCTTGGCTACCTCTGCAGAGTAATCGCTGAATAGGAGAATCCTGTTACCCCGAATCATTAAGGGCCGCGCATTGCGTCGGAATTTCGCCATAATAGCTTCCTTTGCGGCATAGTTCAAGTATTTTACAATCGCGGCTCTAGGTCTGGTGTTACTGTTCCTCTGTCCCGAGGATAATGGCGGCCCTAAGCGATGAGCTCTCTCCACCGTGCAAGTGCCCCGCAGACCCAGCGCTTGTGGGATCTCTACCTCACATATATCCGCCAGTTGCGTCGGAGGGATCGATTCTGGGAGGCCTATAATACGCAAATTGCTCCTCCTGGACCTGTTCTCTAGGTCGTCCAACTTCTCCTTCAGGTATTGGTTGTCACGCAGGAGGTCTCGGACGCTACTCTGGGTCTTTGCCAGATCATCTTCCACTACTGCCACTCTCTGTTCCACCTCTGCAATCTGTGAGGTATGGTGCGCAACATCAGACTGCAATTGCTGCAGGGCCGACGAGACTGTGGCTTCCAGCGAAGCTTTAATGTCTGGGGCGAGAAGTTTAGCCACTTCTATGGCCATAGACTTGCATGAGGCTGTTAACTCCTCAGCCGAAGTGAGACAGCACTCCCCATCTTCCTCCTCTGATCCTGATGCCTCTGCACTCTTCTGGGTCGACTGAGAGGATGATCGGGTGAACCTATGCCGTTTCTCAGTCGCCGGCGCCATCTTGCCCCTGACTTTCAAGTCGTCCCCTGGCGGGAGCGGTGTCCGCGGCTCCTTCTGAGAACCGCCTCTGACCACGAACTTCTCCATAAGTGACCCCTACAACTCTAGGGGAATCTATGGGTACCTTCCGGCCCCGAAGTACGGCGGTTCTCAAGGTGGTCGGGCCGGTCAAACGGAGAGCTCCTTACACGCGTCTCTCCATGTGCGCGCCGGAACCGGAAGTCATGAATTTATATTATATGTGTGGAGTAATATTTTTGGTGTACTGTGTAAAACAAAACAAACAAACAAAACAGACATATTTGGTAATGCCACGTCCGTAACAACTGGCTCTACAAAAATATCACATGAGGCTACTTTCACACTTGCAGCAGGACGGATCCGAAAGGCTGTTCACCATGTCAGATCCGTCCTGACAATATTTCGCTGTGCCGCCGGACCGCCGCTCCGTCCCTATTGACTATAATGGGGACGGGGGCGCAGCTCCGGCGCAGCACGGCGAAAGCTGCCGGACTAAAAAGTCCTGCATGTCCGACTTTTTAGTCCGGTGGCTTTCGCCGTGCTGCACCGGAGCTCCGCCCCCGTCCCCATTATAGTCAATGGGGACGGAAAGGCGGTCCGGCGAAATAGCGGAAGGACGGATCCGACAGGGTGAACAGCCTGTCGGATCCGTCCTGCCGCAAGTGTGAAAGTAGCCTGATCTACGTCATCAAATGAACAGCTTTTTTTAATCACATCAATTACCAAAAAAACATATCAAAAAGTCATATGTAGCCCAAAATGGTAGTAAAAACGTCACCTCATCCCGCAAAAAACAAGCCCTCTACAAGACCATAGGAAAAATATGGCTCTAAGAAAAAGGCAACACAAAACATGATTTTTTTTTTACTAAAAATGTTCTTGTTGTGTAAAACGTAAAAATAAAATAAAACTAGACATATTTGGTATTGTTGCGTCCGTTACGACCGGATATATAAAAATATCACATGATCTACCCCATCAAGTGAACGGTGTAAAAAAAAAAATAATAATGAAAAATGACACCAAACTGCTTTTTTGGTGACTTCACCTCCCAAAAAATGAGATAAAAAGCTACCAGAAAGCCAAATGTACCCAAAAATGGTGCCAATAAAAACGACAGCTTGTCCTGTACAAAATAAGCCCCCACGCAGCTTAGTCAACAAAAACATTTAAAAGCTGTCGCACTAAAAAACCATGACAGAAAATTCCATGTTAGAAAATCCAGATGTCGCTCCTTCCCTTCCAAAAGTTTCTATTATGTGAGCTCCTCAAAGTGACTTCAGAACTGAACTGGTCCTTAAAAAAGTTAATTTTTGAAATTTTAAAAAAAAAATTAAAAATTGCTTCTAAAATTCTAAACCTTCTAAAGTCCTAAAAAAATAAAATAACAAACACTAAAAAGATGCCAACATAAAGTAGACATATGGTGAATGTTAAATAATGAGTATTTTATGAGTATTAGGTCTTAAAAGCAGAGAGATTCAAATTTAGAAAACAGTGAATTTTTTCAAATTTTCATTAACTTTTAGATTTTTTTTATAAATAAAGGTAAAAGTTATTGACTCAAATTTACCATTAACATGATGTACAATGTGTCATGAGAAACATGAGAAAACAATCCTGGAATGGCTTGGATGAGTAAAAGCCTTATTACAATTACCAAAGTTATTACCACATAAAGTGACTTGTCAGATTTGCAAAATTAGGCCTGGTCAGGAAGGGGGGAAACGGCCCGGGCTGGAAGTGGTTACTACTGTTAAGAAATTGAAAACCTTTAAACAAAAAAGCTAAAATTTGCTTTGTGTCATCTTATTCTGACACCACAAAATGTATTTTATTTTCCGGTTGACATAGCTGTGTGAGGGCTTGTTTTTTGTTTGTTTTCTGCATGACGAGCTGTGTTTTTTTGTGGCAACATTTTGGGCTACATACAAGTTTTTGATCCACTTTTATTTTGTTTTTGGGGGAGACGGGATCATCACAAATTTCTCAATTTTTTTTTGTTTACATCACTTATTTTTTCATGGAGGGAAATTTGTTTGTTCTTTTTTAATTAATTCAATTTATTTTATTAGAATTAAATTTTTTTAATATATTTTTAAAATATATTTATTAAAAAAAATGTTTACTATTTTTTTTTTTACTGTGTAGGGCAGGAGAGGTTAAATGGTTATATTATAATTAAAACTTTAGTAATACTTGCCAGATATCCCTATAACTGGGTCACAAAAAGATATGGGGCATTTATGGGCCTTTGGGGGTGTTCCCAGAGGTTTGGCTTAAAGGCTATGTACAGCTTTGGGGACACTTTATTATTACATTGTACTCAATTTGACCTAAAAAAATAAATTTTTTCAATTTATGAAAATTTTCAATTGGTCTTTCAATTGGTCTTTTTCTCTGTACAGATTTGAGATTCTCTAGTAGCCTGCTGTCTGTGTTCACTCTGTTCCGTCAGGCAGCTCAGCTGAAGGCTCCTTATCTCTCACCTTATAAACACAAAGGCCTCATGCACACGACAGTTTATTTTCACGGTCCGCAAAAACGGGGTCCGTAGGTCCGTGATCCGTGACCGTTTTTTCATCCGTGGGTCTTCCTTGTTTTTTGGAGGATCCACGGACATGAAAAATGAAAAAAAAATCTAAGTCAAGTTTACCATTGAAATGATAGGAAAAAACGGACACGGATCACGGACACGGATCACGGACACGGATGACAATCTTGTGTGCATCCGTGATTTTTCACGGACCCATTGACTTGAATGGGTCCGTGAACCGTTGGCCGTGAAAAAAATAGGACAGGTCCTATTTTTTTCACGGCCAGGAAACACGGATCACGGATGCGGCTGCCAAACGGTGCATTTTCAGATTTTTCCACGGACCCATTGAAAGTCAATGGGTCCGTGAAAAAAAACGGAAAACGGCACAACGGCCGCGGATGCACACAACGGTCGTGTGCATGAGGCCTAAGGCCTAGTTCACACTAACGTTTTTTTTGCGAGTGTACGGGCCGTTTTTTTGTGGTCCGTATACGGTCCATATACGGAACCATTCATTTCAATGGTTCCGCAAAAAAAACTGAATGTGTTCCGTATGCATTCCGTTTCCGTATTTCTGTTCCGTTGAAAGATAGAGCTTGTCCTATATTTGGCCGTAAATCACGGGTTGTGGCTCCATTAAAGTCAATGAGTCCGCAAAAAAAACGGAACACATACAGAAATGCATCCGTATGTCTTCCGTTTCCGTTCCGTTTTTTCTGAACCATCTATTAAAAATGTTATGCCCAGCCCAATTTTTTCTATGTAATTACTGTATACTGTACATGGCATACGGAAAAACGGAACGGAAAAACGGAAACACAGCGGAACTCAAAAACGGAACAACGGATCCGTGAAAAACGGACCGCAAAAAACAATAAAAGCCATACGGTTGTGTGAACTAGGCCTAAACGGAACAGAAAAACGGAAATACCGAAAAGGAATGCATACGGAGTACATTCATTTTTTTTTTGCGGAACCATTGAAATGAATGGTTCCGTATACGGACCGTATACGGAACGCAAAAAACGGCCAGTAAACGGGGGAAAAAACGGTTGTGTGCAGGAGGCCTTATTGGATGACACAGCACAAAGTGAAAGTAGGATTCACACAGCTAGACAAACAGTTAACCCTTTGTGACAGAACAGCTAAATATGTTTAATACAGGCCATTTGAGAAAAGGAGTTTTAGCTCAAAATGAGTAAAATGCAATCCTTTAAAAAAATTGCCCCAAAGGTGTACAAAGCCTTTAAATGTCTTGATTTAGACTTTACAAATATCGGTAAGTGTGAACCTCTGTGTAAGAATTAGGAACTTGCATGTCAAGCAATTATGGCATCTAATATCAGAGGGGCGCCTCCCTTCGCTGCCCAGTTAGGGGCATCACCATTAGGCCTCTTGCACACGAACGTTGTGTGCCCGTGGCCGTATTGCGGCCCGCATACAGAGGGTCCACAATACACGGGCACCGGCCCATGTGCACTCTGCATCACGGATGCGGACCCATTCGGAACGGAAGCACGGATCGGAACCCCACAGAAGCACTACGGCATGCTTTCCTGGTGTTTCTGTCCATTCCTCCGCACCGCCAAAAAATAGAACTTGTTGCACTACTGATGCTCTGCTCTCTGTACAATACCGTGCTGCACTACTGAGGCACTGCTCTCCATAGAATACCGTGCTGCACTACTGATGCTCTGCTCTCTGTACAATACCGTGCTGCACTACTGAGGCACTGCTCTCCATAGAATACCGTGCTGCACTACTGATGCTCTGCTCTCTGTACAATACCGTGCTGCACTACTGAGGCACTGCTCTCCATAGAATACCGTGCTGCACTACTGATGCTCTGCTCTCTGTACAATACCATGCTGCACTACTGAGGCACTGCTCTCCATAGAATACCGTGCTGCACTACTGAGGCACTGCTCTCCATAGAATACCAAGCTGCACTACTGATGTACTGCTCTCCATAGAATACCGTGCTGCACTACTGAGGCTCTGCTCTCTGTACAAATCCATGCTGCACTACTGATGCTCTGCTCTCTGTACAATACTGTGCTGCACTACTGAGGCACTGCTCTCCATAGAATACTGTGCTGCACTACTGATGCTCTGCTCTCTGTACAATACCGTGCTGCACTACTGAGGCACTGCTCTCCATAGAATACCGTGCTGCACTACTGATGCTCTGCTCTCTGTACAATACCGTGCTGCACTACTGAGGCACTGCTCTCCATAGAATACCGTGCTGCACTACTGAGGCACTGCTCTCTGTACAATACCATGCTGCACTACTGAGGCACTGCTCTCCATAGAATACCGTGCTGCACTACTGAGGCTCTGCTCTCTGTACAAATCCATGCTGCACTACTGATGCTCTGCTCTCTGTACAATACTGTGCTGCACTACTGAGGCACTGCTCTCCATAGAATACCGTGCTGCACTACTGAGGCTCTGCTCTCTGTACAAATCCATGCTGCACTACTGAGGCACTGCTCTCCATAGAATAACGTGCTGCACTACTGAGGCTCTGCTCTCTGTACAAATCCATGCTGCACTACTGATGCTCTGCTCTCTATACAATACTGTGCTGCACTACTGAGGCACTGCTCTCCATAGAATACCGTGCTGCACTACTGAGGCTCTGCTCTCTGTACAATACCATGCTGCACTACTGAGGCACTGCTCTCCATAGAATACCGTGCTGCACTACTGAGGCACTGCTCTCCATAGAATACTGTTCTGCACTACTGAGGCACTGCTCTCCATAGAATACCGTGCTGCACTACTGAGGCTCTGCTCTCTGTACAAATCCATGCTGCACTACTGAGGCACTGCTCTCCATAGAATATCGTGCTGCACTACTGAGGCACTGCTCTCCATAGAATACTGTTCTGCACTACTGAGGCACTGCTCTCCATAGAATACCGTGCTGCACTACTGAGGCTCTGCTCTCTGTACAAATCCATGCTGCACTACTGATGCTCTGCTCTCTGTACAATACTGTGCTGCACTACTGAGGCACTGCTCTCCATAGAATACCGTGCTGCACTACTGAGGCTCTGCTCTCTGTACAATTCCATGCTGCACTACTGAGGCACTGCTATCCATAGAATACCGTGCTGCACTACTGAGGCTCTGCTCTCTGTACAAATCCATGCTGCACTACTGATGCTCTGCTCTCTATACAATACTGTGCTGCACTACTGAGGCACTGCTCTCCATAGAATACCGTGCTGCACTACTGAGGCTCTGCTCTCTGTACAATACCATGCTGCACTACTGAGGCACTGCTCTCCATAGAATACCGTGCTGCACTACTGAGGCACTGCTCTCCATAGAATACTGTTCTGCACTACTGAGGCACTGCTCTCCATAGAATACCGTGCTGCACTACTGAGGCTCTGCTCTCTGTACAAATCCATGCTGCACTACTGAGGCACTGCTCTCCATAGAATATCGTGCTGCACTACTGAGGCACTGCTCTCCATAGAATACTGTTCTGCACTACTGAGGCACTGCTCTCCATAGAATACCGTGCTGCACTACTGAGGCTCTGCTCTCTGTACAAATCCATGCTGCACTACTGAGGCACTGCTCTCCATAGAATACCGTGCTGAACTACTGAGGCACTGCTCTCCATAGAATACTGTTCTGCACTACTGAGGCACTGCTCTCCATAGAATACCGTGCTGCACTACTGAGGCTCTGCTCTCTGTACAAATCCATGCTGCACTACTGAGGCACTGCTCTCCATAGAATACCGTGCTGCACTACTGAGGCACTGCTCTCCATAGAATACCGTGCTGCACTACTGAGGCTCTGCTCTCTGTACAAATCCATGCTGCACTACTGAGGCACTGCTCTCCATAGAATACCGTGCTGCACTACTGAGGCACTGCTCTCCATAGAATACTGTTCTGCACTACTGAGGCTCTGCTCTCTGTACAAATCCATGCTGCACTACTGAGGCACTGCTCTCGATAGAATACCGTGCTGCACTACTGAGGCACTGCTCTCCATAGAATACCGTGCTGCACTACTGAGGCACTGCTCTCCATAGAATACCGTGCTGCACTACTGATGTACTGCTCTCCATAGAATACCATGCTGCACTACTGAGGCACTGCTCTCCATAGAATACTGTTCTGCACTACTGAGGCACTGCTCTCCATAGAATACCGTGCTGCACTACTGATGTACTGCTCTCCGTACAATACTGTGCTGCACTACTGAGGCACTGCTCTCCATAGAATACCGTGCTGCACTACGGATGTACTGCTCTCCGTACAATACTGTGCTGCACTACTGAGGCACTGCTCTCCATAGAATACCGTGCTGCACTACTGAGGCACTGCTCTCCATAGAATACTGTTCTGCACTACTGAGGCACTGCTCTCCATAGAATACCGTGCTGCACTACTGAGGCTCTGCTCTCTGTACAAATCCATGCTGCACTACTGAGGCACTGCTCTCCATAGAATACTGTTCTGCACTACTGAGGCACTGCTCTCCATAGAATACCGTGCTGCACTACTGAGGCTCTGCTCTCTGTACAAATCCATGCTGCACTACTGAGGCACTGCTCTCCATAGAATACCGTGCTGCACTACTGAGGCACTGCTCTCCATAGAATCCCGTGCTGCACTACTGAGGCTCTGCTCTCCTTACAAATCCCTTCTGCACTACTGAGGCACTGCTCTCCATAGAATACCGTGCTGCACTACTGAGGCACTGCTCTCCATAGAATACTGTTCTGCACTACTGAGGCACTGCTCTCCATAGAATACTGTGCTGCACTACTGAGGCACTGCTCTCCATAGAATACTGTGCTGCACTACTGAGGCACTGCTCTCCATAGAATACCGTGCTGCACTACTGATGTACTGCTCTCCATAGAATACCGTGCTGCACTACTGATGTACTGCTCTCTGTACAATACTGTGCTGCACTACTGAGGCACTGCTCTCCATAGAATACTGTGCTGCACTACTGAGGCACTGCTCTCCATAGAATACTGTTCTGCACTACTGAGGCACTGCTCTCCATAGAATACCGTGCTGCACTACTGAGGCTCTGCTCTCTGTACAAATCCATGCTGCACTACTGAGGCACTGCTCTCCATAGAATACCGTGCTGCACTACTGAGGCACTGCTCTCCATAGAATACCGTGCTGCACTACTGAGGCTCTGCTCTCTGTACAAATCCATGCTGCACTACTGAGGCACTGCTCTCCATAGAATACCGTGCTGCACTACTGAGGCACTGCTCTCCATAGAATACTGTTCTGCACTACTGAGGCACTGCTCTCCATAGAATACCATGCTGCACTACTGAGGCTCTGCTCTCTGTACAAATCCATGCTGCACTACTGAGGCACTGCTCTCCATAGAATACCGTGCTGCACTACTGAGGCACTGCTCTCCATAGAATACCGTGCTGCACTACTGATGTACTGCTCTCCATAGAATACCGTGCTGCACTACTGAGGCACTGCTCTCCATAGAATACCGTGCTGCACTACTGAGGCACTGCTCTCCATAGAATACTGTTCTGCACTACTGAGGCACTGCTCTCCATAGAATACCGTGCTGCACTACTGAGGCTCTGCTCTCTGTACAAATCCATGCTGCACTACTGAGGCACTGCTCTCCATAGAATACCGTGCTGCACTACTGAGGCACTGCTCTCCATATAATACTGTTCTGCACTACTGAGGCACTGCTCTCCATAGAATACCGTGCTGCACTACTGAGGCTCTGTTCTCTGTACAAATCCATGCTGCACTACTGAGGCACTGCTCTCCATAGAATACCATGCTGCACTACTGAGGCACTGCTCTCCATAGAATACCGTGCTGCACTACTGATGTACTGCTCTCCATAGAATACTGTGCTGCACTACTGATGTACTGCTCTCTGTGCAATACTGTGCTGCACTACTGAGGCACTGCTCTCCATAGAATACCGTGCTGCACTACTGAGGCACTGCTCTCCATAGAATACTGTTCTGCACTACTGAGGCACTGCTCTCCATAGAATACCGTGCTGCACTACTGAGGCTCTGCTCTCTGTACAAATCCATGCTGCACTACTGAGGCACTGCTCTCCATAGAATACCGTGCTGCACTACTGATGTACTGCTCTCTGTACAATACTGTGCTGCACTACTGAGGCACTGCTCTCCATAGAATACCGTGCTGCACTACTGAGGCACTGCTCTCCATAGAATACTGTTCGGCACTACTAAGGCACTGCTCTCCATAGAATACCGTGCTGCACTACTGAGGCACTGCTCTCCATAGAATACCGTGCTGCACTACTGATGTACTGCTCTCTGTACAATACTGTGCTGCACTACTGAGGCACTGCTCTCCATAGAATACCGTGCTGCACTACTGAGGCACTGCTCTCCATAGAATACTGTTCTGCACTACTGAGGCACTGCTCTCCATAGAATACCGTGCTGCACTACTGAGGCTCTGCTCTCCGTACAAATCCATGCTGCACTACTGAGGCACTGCTCTCCATAGAATACCGTGCTGCACTACTGAGGCACTGCTCTCCATAGAATACTGTTCTGCACTACTGAGACACTGCTCTCCATAGAATACCGTGCTGCACTACTGAGGCTCTGCTCTCTGTACAAATCCATGCTGCACTACTGAGGCACTGCTCTCCATAGAATACCGTGCTGCACTACTGAGGCACTGCTCTCCATAGAATACCGTGCTGCACTACTGAGGCACTGCTCTCCATAGAATACCGTGCTGCACTACTGAGGCACTGCTCTCCATAGAATACCGTGCTGCACTACTGAGGCACTGCTCTCCATAGAATACCGTGCTGCACTACTGAGGCACTGCTCTCCATAGAATACCGTGCTGCACTACTGATGTACTGCTCTCCATAGAATACCGTGCTGCACTACTGATGTACTGCTCTCTGTACAATACTGTGCTGCACTACTGAGGCACTGCTCTCCATAGAATACCGTGCTGCACTACTGAGGCACTGCTCTCCATAGAATACCGTGCTGCACTACTGAGGCACTGCTCTCCATAGAATACTGTTCTGCACTACTGAGGCACTGCTCTCCATAGAATACCGTGCTGCACTACTGAGGCTCTGCTCTCTGTACAAATCCATGCTGCACTACTGAGGCACTGCTCTCCATAGAATACCGTGCTGCACTACTGAGGCACTGCTCTCCATAGAATACCGTGCTGCACTACTGAGGCTCTGCTCTCTGTACAAATCCATGCTGCACTACTGAGGCACTGCTCTCCATAGAATACTGTTCTGCACTACTGAGGCACTGCTCTCCATAGAATACCATGCTGCACTACTGAGGCTCTGCTCTCTGTACAAATCCATGCTGCACTACTGTGGCACTGCTCTCCATAGAATACCGTGCTGCACTACTGAGGCACTGCTCTCCATAGAATACTGTTCTGCACTACTGAGGCACTGCTCTCCATAGAATACCGTGCTGCACTACTGATGTACTGCTCTCCATAGAATACTGTGCTGCACTACTGATGTACTGCTCTCTGTACAATACTGTGCTGCATTACTGAGGCACTGCTCTCCATAGAATACTGTGCTGCACTACTGAGGCACTGCTCTCCATAGAATACTGTTCTGCACTACTGAGGCACTGCTCTCCATAGAATACCGTGCTGCACTACTGAGGCTCTGCTCTCTGTACAAATCCATGCTGCACTACTGAGGCACTGCTCTCCATAGAATACCGTGCTGCACTACTGAGGCACTGCTCTCCATAGAATACCGTGCTGCACTACTGAGGCTCTGCTCTCTGTACAAATCCATGCTGCACTACTGAGGCACTGCTCTCCATAGAATACCGTGCTGCACTACTGAGGCACTGCTCTCCATAGAATACTGTTCTGCACTACTGAGGCACTGCTCTCCATAGAATACTGTGCTGCACTACTGAGGCACTGCTCTCCATAGAATACTGTGCTGCACTACTGAGGCACTGCTCTCCATAGAATACCGTGCTGCACTACTGATGTACTGCTCTCCATAGAATACCGTGCTGCACTACTGATGTACTGCTCTCTGTACAATACTGTGCTGCACTACTGAGGCACTGCTCTCCATAGAATACTGTGCTGCACTACTGAGGCACTGCTCTCCATAGAATACTGTTCTGCACTACTGAGGCACTGCTCTCCATAGAATACTGTGCTGCACTACTGAGGCTCTGCTCTCTGTACAAATCCATGCTGCACTACTGAGGCACTGCTCTCCATAGAATACCGTGCTGCACTACTGAGGCACTGCTCTCCATAGAATACTGTTCTGCACTACTGAGGCACTGCTCTCCATAGAATACCGTGCTGCACTACTGAGGCTCTGCTCTCTGTACAAATCCATGCTGCACTACTGAGGCACTGCTCTCCATAGAATACCGTGCTGCACTACTGAGGCACTGCTCTCCATAGAATACCGTGCTGCACTACTGAGGCTCTGCTCTCTGTACAAATCCATGCTGCACTACTGAGGCACTGCTCTCCATAGAATACCGTGCTGCACTACTGAGGCACTGCTCTCCATAGAATACTGTTCTGCACTACTGAGGCACTGCTCTCCATAGAATACCATGCTGCACTACTGAGGCTCTGCTCTCTGTACAAATCCATGCTGCACTACTGA
This sequence comes from Bufo gargarizans, assembly GCF_014858855.1. Taxonomy (NCBI): domain Eukaryota; kingdom Metazoa; phylum Chordata; class Amphibia; order Anura; family Bufonidae; genus Bufo; species Bufo gargarizans. The sequence goes on from NC_058085.1 coordinate 45,299,525, forward strand.
GGCACTGCTCTCCATAGAATACCGTGCTGCACTACTGAGGCACTGCTCTCCATAGAATACCGTGCTGCACTACTGATGTACTGCTCTCCATAGAATACCGTGCTGCACTACTGAGGCACTGCTCTCCATAGAATACCGTGCTGCACTACTGAGGCACTGCTCTCCATAGAATACCGTGCTGCACTACTGAGGCACTGCTCTCCATAGAATACTGTTCTGCACTACTGAGGCACTGCTCTCCATAGAATACCGTGCTGCACTACTGAGGCTCTGCTCTCTGTACAAATCCATGCTGCACTACTGAGGCACTGCTCTCCATAGAATACCGTGCTGCACTACTGAGGCACTGCTCTCCATATAATACTGTTCTGCACTACTGAGGCACTGCTCTCCATAGAATACCGTGCTGCACTACTGAGGCTCTGCTCTCTGTACAAATCCATGCTGCACTACTGAGGCACTGCTCTCCATAGAATACCATGCTGCACTACTGAGGCACTGCTCTCCATAGAATACCGTGCTGCACTACTGATGTACTGCTCTCCATAGAATACTGTGCTGCACTACTGATGTACTGCTCTCTGTGCAATACTGTGCTGCACTACTGAGGCACTGCTCTCCATAGAATACCGTGCTGCACTACTGAGGCACTGCTCTCCATAGAATACTGTTCTGCATTACTGAGGCACTGCTCTCCATAGAATACCGTGCTGCACTACTGAGGCTCTGCTCTCTGTACAAATCCATGCTGCACTACTGAGGCACTGCTCTCCATAGAATACCGTGCTGCACTACTGATGTACTGCTCTCTGTACAATACTGTGCTGCACTACTGAGGCACTGCTCTCCATAGAATACCGTGCTGCACTACTGAGGCACTGCTCTCCATAGAATACTGTTCGGCACTACTAAGGCACTGCTCTCCATAGAATACCGTGCTGCACTACTGAGGCACTGCTCTCCATAGAATACCGTGCTGCACTACTGATGTACTGCTCTCTGTACAATACTGTGCTGCACTACTGAGGCACTGCTCTCCATAGAATACCGTGCTGCACTACTGAGGCACTGCTCTCCATAGAATACTGTTCTGCACTACTGAGGCACTGCTCTCCATAGAATACCGTGCTGCACTACTGAGGCTCTGCTCTCCGTACAAATCCATGCTGCACTACTGAGGCACTGCTCTCCATAGAATACCGTGCTGCACTACTGAGGCACTGCTCTCCATAGAATACTGTTCTGCACTACTGAGACACTGCTCTCCATAGAATACCGTGCTGCACTACTGAGGCTCTGCTCTCTGTACAAATCCATGCTGCACTACTGAGGCACTGCTCTCCATAGAATACCGTGCTGCACTACTGAGGCACTGCTCTCCATAGAATACCGTGCTGCACTACTGAGGCACTGCTCTCCATAGAATACCGTGCTGCACTACTGAGGCACTGCTCTCCATAGAATACCGTGCTGCACTACTGAGGCACTGCTCTCCATAGAATACCGTGCTGCACTACTGAGGCACTGCTCTCCATAGAATACCGTGCTGCACTACTGATGTACTGCTCTCCATAGAATACCGTGCTGCACTACTGATGTACTGCTCTCTGTACAATACTGTGCTGCACTACTGAGGCACTGCTCTCCATAGAATACCGTGCTGCACTACTGAGGCACTGCTCTCCATAGAATACCGTGCTGCACTACTGAGGCACTGCTCTCCATAGAATACTGTTCTGCACTACTGAGGCACTGCTCTCCATAGAATACCGTGCTGCACTACTGAGGCTCTGCTCTCTGTACAAATCCATGCTGCACTACTGAGGCACTGCTCTCCATAGAATACCGTGCTGCACTACTGAGGCACTGCTCTCCATAGAATACTGTTCTGCACTACTGAGGCACTGCTCTCCATAGAATACCGTGCTGCACTACTGAGGCTCTGCTCTCTGTACAAATCCATGCTGCACTACTGAGGCACTGCTCTCCATAGAATACCGTGCTGCACTACTGAGGCACTGCTCTCCATAGAATACCGTGCTGCACTACTGATGTACTCACTGCTCTCCATAGAATACCGTGCTGCACTACTGAGGCACTGCTCTCCATAGAATACCGTGCTGCACTACTGAGGCACTGCTCTCCATAGAATACTGTTCTGCACTACTGAGGCACTGCTCTCCATAGAATACCGTGCTGCACTACTGAGGCTCTGCTCTCTGTACAAATCTATGCTGCACTACTGAGGCACTGCTCTCCATAGAATACCGTGCTGCACTACTGAGGCACTGCTCTCCATATAATACTGTTCTGCACTACTGAGGCACTGCTCTCCATAGAATACCGTGCTGCACTACTGAGGCTCTGCTCTCTGTACAAATCCATGCTGCACTACTGAGGCACTGCTCTCCATAGAATACCGTGCTGCACTACTGATGTACTGCTCTCCATAGAATACTGTGCTGCACTACTGATGTACTGCTCTCTGTGCAATACTGTGCTGCACTACTGAGGCACTGCTCTCCATAGAATACCGTGCTGCACTACTGAGGCACTGCTCTCCATAGAATACTGTTCTGCATTACTGAGGCACTGCTCTCCATAGAATACCGTGCTGCACTACTGAGGCTCTGCTCTCTGTACAAATCCATGCTGCACTACTGATGCACTGCTCTCCATAGAATACCGTGCTGCACTACTGATGTACTGCTCTCTGTACAATACTGTGCTGCACTACTGAGGCACTGCTCTCCATAGAATACCGTGCTGCACTACTGAGGCACTGCTCTCCATAGAATACTGTTCGGCACTACTAAGGCACTGCTCTCCATAGAATACCGTGCTGCACTACTGAGGCACTGCTCTCCATAGAATACCGTGCTGCACTACTGATGTACTGCTCTCTGTACAATACTGTGCTGCACTACTGAGGCACTGCTCTCCATAGAATACCGTGCTGCACTACTGAGGCACTGCTCTCCATAGAATACTGTTCTGCACTACTGAGGCACTGCTCTCCATAGAATACCGTGCTGCACTACTGAGGCTCTGCTCTCCGTACAAATCCATGCTGCACTACTGAGGCACTGCTCTCCATAGAATACCGTGCTGCACTACTGAGGCACTGCTCTCCATAGAATACTGTTCTGCACTACTGAGACACTGCTCTCCATAGAATACCGTGCTGCACTACTGAGGCTCTGCTCTCTGTACAACTCCATGCTGCACTACTGAGGCACTGCTCTCCATAGAATACCGTGCTGCACTACTGAGGCACTGCTCTCCATAGAATACCGTGCTGCACTACTGAGGCACTGCTCTCCATAGAATACCGTGCTGCACTACTGAGGCACTGCTCTCCATAGAATACCGTGCTGCACTACTGAGGCACTGCTCTCCATAGAATACCGTGCTGCACTACTGAGGCACTGCTCTCCATAGAATACCGTGCTGCACTACTGATGTACTGCTCTCCATAGAATACCGTGCTGCACTACTGATGTACTGCTCTCTGTACAATACTGTGCTGCACTACTGAGGCACTGCTCTCCATAGAATACCGTGCTGCACTACTGAGGCACTGCTCTCCATAGAATACCGTGCTGCACTACTGAGGCACTGCTCTCCATAGAATACTGTTCTGCACTACTGAGGCACTGCTCTCCATAGAATACCGTGCTGCACTACTGAGGCTCTGCTCTCTGTACAAATCCATGCTGCACTACTGAGGCACTGCTCTCCATAGAATACCGTGCTGCACTACTGAGGCACTGCTCTCCATAGAATACTGTTCTGCACTACTGAGGCACTGCTCTCCATAGAATACCGTGCTGCACTACTGAGGCTCTGCTCTCTGTACAAATCCATGCTGCACTACTGAGGCACTGCTCTCCATAGAATACCGTGCTGCACTACTGAGGCACTGCTCTCCATAGAATACCGTGCTGCACTACTGAGGCTCTGCTCTCTGTTCAAATCCATGCTGCACTACTGAGGCACTGCTCTCCATAGAATACTGTTCTGCACTACTGAGGCACTGCTCTCCATAGAATACCATGCTGCACTACTGAGGCTCTGCTCTCTGTACAAATCCATGCTGCACTACTGTGGCACTGCTCTCCATAGAATACCGTGCTGCACTACTGAGGCACTGCTCTCCATAGAATACTGTTCTGCACTACTGAGGCACTGCTCTCCATAGAATACCGTGCTGCACTACTGATGTACTGCTCTCCATAGAATACCGTGCTGCACTACTGATGTACTGCTCTCTGTACAATACTGTGCTGCACTACTGAGGCACTGCTCTCCATAGAATACTGTGCTGCACTACTGAGGCACTGCTCTCCATAGAATACTGTTCTGCACTACTGAGGCACTGCTCTCCATAGAATACTGTTCTGCACTACTGAGGCACTGCTCTCCATAGAATACCGTGCTGCACTACTGAGGCTCTGCTCTCTGTACAAATCCATGCTGCACTACTGAGGCACTGCTCTCCATAGAATACCGTGCTGCACTACTGAGGCACTGCTCTCCATAGAATACTGTTCTGCACTACTGAGGCACTGCTCTCCATAGAATACCGTGCTGCACTACTGAGGCTCTGCTCTCTGTACAAATCCATGCTGCACTACTGAGGCACTGCTCTCCATAGAATACTGTTCTGCACTACTGAGGCACTGCTCTCCATAGAATACTGTGCTGCACTACTGATGCTCTGCTCTCTGTACAATACCATGCTGCACTACTGAGGCACTACTCTCCATAGAATACCGTGCTGCACTACTGATGCTCTGCTCTCTGTACAATACCATGCTGCACTACTGAGGCACTGCTCTCCATAGAATACCGTGCTGCACTACTGAGGCACTGCTCTCTGTACAAATCCATGCTGCACTACTGAGGCACTACTCTCCATAGAATACCGTGCTGCACTACTGAGGCTCTGCTCTCTGTACAAATCCATGCTGCACTACTGAGGCACTGCTCTCCATAGAATACCGTGCTGCACTACTGATGCTCTGCTCTCTGTACAAATCCATGCTGCACTACTGAGGCACTGCTCTCCATAGAATACCGTGCTGCACTACTGATGCTTTGCTCTCTGTACAAATCCATGCTGCACTACTGAGGCACTGCTCTCCATAGAATACCGTGCTGCACTACTGATGCTCTGCTCTCTGTACAATACCGTGCTGCACTACTGAGGCACTGCTCTCCAAAGAATACCGTGCTGCACTACTGATGCTCTGCTCTCTGTACAATACCATGCTGCACTACTGAGGCACTGCTCTCCATAGAATACCGTGCTGCACTACTGATGTACTGCTCTCCATAGAATACCGTGCTGCACTACTGATGTACTGCTCTCCATAGAATACCGTGCTGCACTACTGATGTACTGCTCTCCATAGAATACTGTGCTGCACTACTGATGTACTGCTCTCCTTAGAATACCGTGCTGCACTACTGATGTACTGCTCTCTATACAATACTGTGCTGCACTACTAATACTCTGCTCTCTATAAAAAACTGTGCTGCACTACTGATGCTCTGTTCTGTGTACAATTCTTGGTTTGCTGCACTACCGAGGCACTGCTCTCCATACAGTACTACGCTGCACCACTGATGCACTGCTCTCTATAAAATACTGGGCTGCACTACTGTTGCACTGCTCTCCATACAGTACTACGCTGCACCACTGATGCACTGCTCTCTATAAAATACAGGGCTGCACTACTGTTGCACTGCTCTCCATACAGTACTACGCTGCACCACTGATGCACTGCTCTCTATAAAATACTGGGCTGCACTACTGTTGCACTGCTCTCCATACAGTACTACGCTGCACCACTGATGCACTGCTCTCTATAAAATACAGGGCTGCACTACTGTTGCACTGCTCTCCATACAGTACTACGCTGCACCACTGATGCACTGCTCTCTATAAAATACTGGACTGCACTACTGTTGCACTGCTCTCCATAAAATACTGTGCTGCACTACTGATGCACTGCTCTCCATAAAATACTGTGCTGCACTACTGATGCACTGCTCTCCATACAGTACTACGCTGCACCACTGATGCACTGCTCTCTATAAAATACTGGGCTGCACTACTGTTGCACTGCTCTCCATACAGTACTACGCTGCACCACTGATGCACTGCTCTCTATAAAATACTGGGCTGCACTACTGTTGCACTGCTCTCCATACAGTACTACGCTGCACCACTGATGCACTGCTCTCTATAAAATACTGGGCTGCACTACTGTTGCACTGCTCTCCATACAGTACTACGTTGCACCACTGATGCACTGCTCTCTATAAAATACAGGGCTGCACTACTGTTGCACTTCTCTCCATACAGTACTACGCTGCACCACTGATGCACTGCTCTCTATAAAATACTGGGCTGCACTACTGTTGCACTGCTCTCCATAAAATAATGGGCTGCACTACTGTTGCACTGCTCTCCATAAGGTACTACGCTGCACCACTGATGCACTGCTCCATACTGTGCACGCTCGGGTAACTGTACAAACAGCAGCATGGTCGCACCTTTGCTGTTATAACCAAAAAGCAAACAAGATTAGTAAAGAAATAAAACATTAAGGCCTCTTTCACACGGGTGTCACATGTGAGGGCCGGACAAGATGCGGGTGCGTCGCGGGAAAATGCACAATTTTTCCGCGCAAGTGCAAAGCGTTTTAATGCGTTTTGCATGCGTGTGAGAAAAATCGGCATGTTTGGTACCCAGACCCGAACCTGGACTTCTTTACAGAAGGTCAGGTTTGGGCTAGATGTTGTGTAGATTTTATTATTTTCCCTTATAACATGGTTATAAGGGAAAATAATAGCATTCTTAATACAGAATGCATAGTACAATAGCGCTGGAGGGGTTAAAAAATAAATAAAAAATTAACTCACCTCATCCACTTGTTTGCGCAGCCGGCTTCTCTTCTGTCTTCTTCTTTGATGACCTGGGAGGAAAAGGAACTTTGGTGACATCACCGTGCTCATCACATGGTCCATCACCATGTCAGCAAAGGTCCTTTTCCTCCCAGGTCATCAAAGAAGAAGACAGAAGAAAAGCCGGCTGCGCGAACAAGTGGATTAAGGCGAGTTATTTTTTTTTAACCCCTCCAGCGCTATTGTACTATGCATTCTGTATTCAGAATACTATTATTTTCCCTTATAACCATGTTATAAGGGAAAATAATAATGATCGGGTCTCCATCCCGATCCTCTCCTAGCAACCGTGCGTGAAAATCACACCGCATCCGCACTTGCTTGCAGATGCTTGCGATTTTCACGCAGCCCCATTCACTTCTATGGGGCCTGCATTGCGTGAAAAACACACAAAATACAGCATGCTGCGATTTTCACGCAACGCACAAGTGATGTGTGAAAATCAAAGCTCATGTGCACAGCCCCATAGAAATGAATGGGTCCGGATTCAGTGCGGGTGCAATGCGTTCACCTAACGCATTGCACCCGCGCGGAAAACTCGCCCGTGTGAAAGAGGCCTAAGGCGGTGTGATTTTCACGCATGGTTGCTAAGTGACAATCGGGATGGGGACCCGATCTTTATTATTTTCCCTTATAACAAGCTTATAAGGGAAAATAATAGCATTCTTAATACAGAATGCTTAGTAAAATAGGGATGGGGGGGTTAAAAAATAATAAACAAATTTAACTCACCTTAGTCCACTTGGTCGCGTAGCGGATCTCCTCTTATTTCTTCAGGACCTGGCTAAAGGACTTTTGATGACGTCGCTGCCCTCATCACATGATCCATCACCATAGTGATGGACCATGTGATGAGCGCAGTGACGTCATCAAAGGTCCTGAAGAAAGAAGAGGAGATCCACTACATGACCAAGTGGATGGGGCGAGTTAAATTTGTTTATTATTTTTAACCCCTCAATGGACATTTTACTAAGCATTCTGTATTCAGAATGCTATTATTTTCCCTTATAGCCATGTTATAAGGGAAAATAATAAAATCTACAGAAAACCGATCCCAAACCTGGGTTCGGGTATGGGTACCAACTATGCCAATTTTTCTCACGCGCGTGCAAAATGCATTAAAACGCTTTGCACTCACGGGGAAAAAATCCCGCAACGCATCCGCATCTTTTCCCGCACGTCACCCGCAACACCTGTGTGAAAGAGGCCTAAAGGTGATTTAAAGCAGCTCTGACGGTTCTCCTTTACCACCTCACCTGAGGGCAGCATGGAATAGATGGGAAAATACATTCCTATGCCGCCTTCACATATGGTAGTTTTAAAGACCTAGCATAGCCCCTTTAAAATAACAATCACTTCCCTTTAAAGCAATTTTCAGGACCATAAAGCATTATGGCAGCGAAAAGAAAACAGCTCAGTGCCTGAGGAGGTCTGCTGCAGATTAGTACTTCCAGACGGAGGCCCTGACTCCTTACTGAGGCTCCACTGTATTAGAATATAAGTGGTAGTGCTTGTGTGAACCATCAGATCTGCAGCCTAAAGCGCTGGAGGTGGGCAGAGCAACCGCGTATGAGTAGGGATACACCGCTTATCCCTCACCCCAAAAAAATCACTGTCCATAGGCATGCATTGAATAGTTAAAAAATATTTTCAAAATCAATCCGGTCGCTAGCGCAGGGTTCAGAAACCGACAGCACTCCAGCTGCTGTGAAACTACAACTCCCAGCATGCACACTTGCTCACCTATTCTGGTAACCCCCTTAGAAGTAAAAGCTGTAGTTTCAGAACGGCTGGAGCGCCGGAGGTTGCTGAACTCTGCACCAGAAATTACTATTTTTTTAGTCCACACATGCTGGGGTTTCTGAGCGACTTTAACAAGTAGTAACTACTGGCAGTACTGGATACCATACAAGCGAAACCGACGGCCCACCCTAGACCGGGCATACTTAGTATGAATGCAGAAAAAGCATTTGATAATGTAAGGTGGGGATGGTTGATGGGTGTCCTAGACCATCTGGGATTGCAGGGACCTTTTCGGAACTACCTACCCACATTATACTCTAAGGCCCCTTGCAGACAAGCGTTTGTCACGCTGCGAGTCCGCAACACACGGGCGTCCCGGATTTGCTCCGGATGCAGGAAATCCGCGCAAGTAGGCACGCAATTGCAGTCAGTTTTGACTGCGATTGCGTTCCGATGTTCAGTTTTTTTTCCGCGCGAGTGCAATGCGTTTTGCACGCACATGAGAAGAAACTGAATGTGGTACTCAGACCCCAACCCGGATTTCTTCGCTCAAGTTCGGGTTTGGGTTAGGTGTTCTATTCATTTTATTATTTTCCCTTATAACATGGTTATAAGGGAAAATAATAGCATTCTGAATACAGAATGCATAGCAAAATGTGGATTGAGGGGGTTAAAAATAATAAAATAATTAACTCGCCTCATCCAATTGAATGCGCAGCCGGCATCGTCTTCTTTCTTCTTATTTCAGGACCTTTGATGATGTAATCGCGCTCACCACGTGGTCTTCTATCTTCCTTCAGAAGGACCTGCGCTGACGTCACCACGTGGTGAGCGCGATTACGTCAAAGGTCCTTTTGCAGGTCCTGATTGAAGAAGCAAGAAGACGATGCCGGCTGCGCAATCAATTGGATAAGGTGAGTTATTTTTATTATTTTTTTAACCCCTCAAGCCACATTTTAGTAAGCATTCTGTATTCAGAATGCTATTATTTTCCCTTATAACCGTGTTATAAAGGGAAAATAATACAGTGAATTGACTTTTATCAATTAACTAACATCATCTCCTAGCCACCATGTGTGAAAATCGCACCGCATCAGCTCTTGCTTGCGATTTTCACGCAGACCCATTCATTTCTATGGGGCCTGCGTTGTGTGAAAAACGCGGAATATAGAACATGCTGCGATTTTCACGCAACGCACAAGTGATGCGTGAAAATCACCGCTCATCTAAACAGCCCCATTGAAGTGAATGGGTCCGGATTCACTGCGGGTGCAATGCGTTCACCTCACGCATTGCACCCGTGCGGAAAACTCGCCCGTGTGAAAGGGGCCTTACAGTTCTGGAATGTATTAGATGACACTGACATAATGCTGCCAGTGTTATCCAATACATTCCAGAACTGAAAATAAAAAAAATAAAAAATAAAAAGACAGAATTGCTCATTTATTCTTAGGTGCCACCGAAAAGAACGTAATAACAAGCGATCAAAAAGCGTAATTTACTCAAAAATTATTCCAGTGAAAAATACAAGTCGTCCCGCAAAAATCAAGCCCTCACACAACTCCATAGAAAGAAAAATAAAACAGTTATGGGTCTTGGGAAGCAGCAATGCAAAAACATATGTACTTTAGTATATGACGATGCAAAATATGCAAAAGATGCAACCCACAGAATAAAATTATCATATCATATTTACCGCAAGAGGAACATAAAATGGACACAATTGCCTTTTTTACCTAATGCACCTCCACAAAAAAATCTTATAGAAAGTGATCAAAAAAGACTTATGTACCCCAAATTGATACCAATAAAAACTGAAGCCCGTCCCACAAAAAACAAGCCCCCACACAGCTACATTGGTAAAAAATAAAATAAAATCATTGATGTTAGTACACTACGTGCAGAATTATTAGGCAAATGAGTATTTTGACCACATCATCCTCTTTATGCATGTTGTCTTACTCCAAGCTGTATAGGCTCGAAAGCCTACTACCAATTAAGCATATTAGGTGATGTGCATCTCTGTAATGAGAAGGGGTGTGGTCTAATGACATCAACACCCTATATCAGGTGTGCATAATTATTAGGCAACTTCCTTTCCTTTGGCAAAATGGGTCAAAAGAAGGACTTGACAGGCTCAGAAAAGGCAAAAATAGTGAGATATCTTGCAGAGGGATGCAGCACTCTTAAAATTGCAAAGCTTCTGAAGCGTGATCATCGAACAATCAAGCGTTTCATTCAAAATAGTCAACAGGGTCGCAAGAAGCGTGTGGAAAAACCAAGGCGCAAAATAACTGCCGATGAACTGAGAAAAGTCAAGCGTGCAGCTGCCAAGATGCCACTTGCCACCAGTTTGGCCATATTTCAGAGCTGCAACATCACTGGAGTGCCCAAAAGCACAAGGTGTGCAATACTCAGAGACATGGCCAAGGTAAGAAAGGCTGAAAGACGACCACCACTGAACAAGACACACAAGCTGAAACGTCAAGACTGGGCCAAGAAATATCTCAAGACAGATTTTTCTAAGGTTTTATGGACTGATGAAATGAGAGTGAGTCTTGATGGGCCAGATGGCTGGATTGGTAAAGGGCAGAGAGCTCCAGTCCGACTCAGACGCCAGCAAGGTGGAGGTGGAGTACTGGTTTGGGCTGGTATCATCAAAGATGAGCTTGTGGGGCCTTTTCGGGTTGAGGATGGAGTCAAGCTCAACTCCCAGTCCTACTGCCAGTTTCTGGAAGACACCTTCTTCAAGCAGTGGTACAGGAAGAAGTCTGCAAGGTAAGAAAAACATGATTTTCATGCAGGACAATGCTCCATCACACGCGTCCAAGTACTCCACAGCGTGGCTGGCAAGAAAGGGTATAAAAGAAGAAAATCTAATGACATGGCCTCCTTGTTCACCTGATCTGAACCCCATTGAGAACCTGTGGTCCATCATCAAATGTGAGATTTACAAGGAGGGAAAACAGTCCACCTCTCTGAACAGTGTCTGGGAGGCTGTGGTTGCTGCTGCACGCAATGTTGATGGTGAACAGATTAAAACACTGACAGAATCCATGGATGGCAGGCTTTTGAGTGTCCTTGCAAAGAAAGGTGGCTATATTGGTCACTGATTTGTTTTTGTTTTGTTTTTGAATGTCAGAAATGTATATTTGTGAATGTTGAGATGTTATATTGGTTTCACTGGTAAAAATAAATAATTGAAATGGGTATATATTTGTTTTTTGTTAAGTTGCCTAATAATTATGCACAGTAATAGTCACCTGCACACACAGATATCCCCCTAAAATTGCTAAAACTAAAAACAAACTAAAAACTACTTCCAAAAATATTCAGCTTTGATATTAATTAGTTTTTTGGGTTCATTGAGAACATGGTTGTTGTTCAATAATAAAATTAATCCTCAAAAATAATAATAATAATAATTCTGCACTCCCTGTACTGCCCATCCTGCAAAAAACAAGCCCCCACACAGCTACATTGGTGAAAAAGTAAAAATGTTATCGCCCCTAAAACAATTTTAGTAAATTACATGTGTAGGGGATTAGCTCTTTTCCAGGGGTTGCAAACACACACTTCTTCACAGACACCAGGATTTAGGGGCCAAACTGTGCTTTATTGTGGCACACGGCATAAAGCAAAAACACACAAAATAAAATACCTTGCCCGTCTGGGCCCTAACTAAACACATAGGTTTCCCTGACTCACCTAAAGCGTAGCACAGTTCACACCCGTGATGAGATGCGGCTTTCCCAGCCCAACCTCCAGCAGCCTCCAGGCTGCTCCCACACCAGGGTCTCTTGGGGAATCGTGGTCTCTCAGCCCTTCTGGCTCAGACCACACAGAGCCACTCCAGCCTTCTGTGTGCAAGTCCCCCAAGGTCCAGGCTATTGCATAGCCTCGTGGCCCCTCAGCCTGGCCTATCTGAGACCACACTGACAGAGCCTCACCAGGCCTCTGTCTGCACACTCTCCAGAGTGAGACACACCCAAGAACAAGTAGCAGGATTAAATAGGATCCCTGGACATGAGCATGCCCTAAGTCCCGGACCGGAGCCTGGGGAAAACACTTCAATGTTCACATTGCTACACATGTAAGAATCCCGATGCCGCTCCTCCCCTCCTGAATGCTGCCATGCCCCCAAACAGCGTTTTACTACGACTACGTACAAGGTGTTGCCGTATTCCGGAAAAAAATGCATAACAAATTGTGGGGTGCATTTTCTCCTGTTAGCCCTTGTGAAAATAAAAAATGTAGGGCTAAAGCAAAGTTACTTTTTCATTTTCACAGCCATGTGTTTCTAAATTCTATGAAACGCTTGTTGGGTCAAAGCATTCACTTCACCACTATATTTAATCCTTGAGGGGTGTAGTTTCTAAAATGGAGTCAATTTTGGGGCGTTTCTTTCTAGAAGTACCTCAGGGTCTCTTCAAATGTGACATGACACATAAAAACCATTCCAGCAAAATCTGCCATCCGATATGGCGCTCCTTTCTTTCTGAGCACTGCCGTGTGCCCATACAGCAGGTTACAACCACATATGGGGTGTTTCTGTAAACTGCAAAATCAGGGCAATAAATATTGAGGTTTGATTTTACTGTGTAAAATAAATTTTTAAATTTCTCCTCCATTTTCCTTTAATTCCTGTGGAACACCTAAAGGGTTAACAAAGTTTGTAAAACTAGTTTTGAATACCTTGAGGGTAGTAGTTTCTAAAATAGGGTTATTTATGGGTGGTTTCTACTAATTAAGTCCTACAAAGCGACTCAATAAATGAACTGGTCCTTAAAAATTTTTAAATTTGCTTTTAAGCCTTCTAATTTCCTGAAAAAATAAAATGACATTTACAAAATAATGCAAACATAAAGTAGACATATGGGGAATGTAAAGTAATAACTATTTTATGAAGTATCACCATCTGTCTTAAAAGCTGATAAATTCTAATTTAGAAAATAGCAAATAAAAAAATAAAAAATCTATACATAAAGGTAAAACCTATCAACTCAAATTCACCACTAACATGAAGTACAATGTGTCACGAGAAAACAATCTCAGAATGGCTTGGATAAGTAAAATCGTTCCAAAGTTATTACCACAAGTTATTCCAAAATGGGGCTCCGGATTTGGTCGAAACCGGGTGTCGCTTGAACGGGTTAAAGATACATATGCTACATGGAAGGCGGTACGGAAAAAATACGGCCTGTCTTGGCAATGCTCTAAATATCCCTTAAAGCAAGTGTTTGTCGTGACGCCAATTGCAGTGAAGCAACAAGGGCACTGGGCCCCTTTTAGTGATGTGGTGGTAGATGGTATCCAGGTGTAGGAATGCCAGAGTGGTGTAGGGTGAGCTAAATGTCCCTTTATGTGTTGTGCACGTTGTCACAGTGCTCCTATCTGGATGTGCTAAAACCAAGGCGTTGTCGTCCGAAGCAGAGCAAATAATTGAGGGATTGAAGAAATAACGGAGTCCAGACCTTGTGATGAAGTTGATAACAGTTTTAATTTGCATAAATGTTCCTCCAAACGGTTTACAGGCTGTATCTTGGTTTCAGTAGACTTTAGCATTAACTGTGGCAGGCAAACTCCTCTCTGCTACATGAGTTGCTCTCTTGCGCTGCTGTGCTAACAGGCTGGCTATGAAACTCAGTTTCCTCTTTATGCTCTACTTAACTTTCTGTGGTCTGGTCTGTCTCTAGCTTTGTCCAGGGAAAACTTTACTCCTGGTTTCAGAGGCTTCCGACTCCACCTGAACTGAGGGTGCGCTAGCTGGCCTAGACAGGGCTCGTCCAGCAGGGACGGGCTCCTGCTTCCGTCCTCTAGCAGGGGGTAAGCTTAAAGGGACTCTGTCACCACTTTCTAACCCCCACTTTTTTAACTATCGTTTTATTCATGGTGCCCTTCTGATTACAGTTGTCATCTTATATGTTAGATCTGCGGTGCCGTTTAGGTAAAAAATCGATTTATATCACCTGTCAATCAGCTAGATAAGGTGCCCAGGGCGTTCCTCTCCTCTTGAATCTGCCGCCTGCCGCCGCCGCCGTTGGTGCCCAGCTCCTCCCCCGGTCTCGTCAGCGCTGCTTCAAACAACACAGATCCGCCTCCGGCTCTCCCTCAATGCCCCCTCCTTTTTTTCGGAAATCTCGCCCGTGCGTACGCATCCTTTCGGCATCATCGCTCTAAGTTCGCGTTATGCGCATGCGCGAGAAAAGGATGCGTACGCACGGGCGCAGGCCTGTGCGCACACGCGAGATTTCCGAAAAAAAGGAGGGGGCATTGAGGGAGAGCCGGAGGCGGATCTGTGTTGTTTGAAGCAGCGCTGACGAGACCGGGGGAGGAGCTGGGCACCAACGGCGGCGGCGGCAGGCGGCAGATTCAAGAGGAGAGGAACGCCCTGGGCATCTTATCTAGCTGATTGACAGGTGATATAAATCGATTTTTTACCTAAACGGCACCGCAGATCTAACATATAAGATGACAACTGTAATCAGAAGGGCACCATGAATAAAACGATAGTTAAAAAAGTGGGGGTTAGAAAGTGGTGACAGAGTCCCTTTAACTCAATCTAACTACACTCCTCCCATCCTGCAGCAAGTGGGACACGCCCACCACACCACAGAATGGAAAAAAGGTTCCACTCTATATAACTGTAGCTCTGCGATTTATGCTGCCACCTGCTGGTGAACCAGGCATAATACACAATGTACAGTTGCAAAATAAGAAATATGAATTCACATTTTGCAGGACCTGGAAATTAATACATGTGGTTAACCACAGGAGATAGTGGAGGGGTGCAGAAGTGGTAATGCACCTCTTTGGCTTCACACTGGTACTGCCAGGTACAGGGAACACCTTACAATGCAATGGACCAAAAACTGTAGCTGGCTTTTGGAGTATGGATGACAAGAGACACTACACATTTGAAGAGTTCAGGAGTAGGCCGGGGATTGACAAGTCTACTTTCCTACTCTATTATAGGATAGTAGGAATATTAAGAGGAAAACTAAGAGACTATACATCTGAATCTCAACAGAATGACTGATTCAGGGGTTCTCTGGGAATTAAAAAAATGAAAATACTTAAATTTTATTTTATTATAAATATATTCACAAATACCTTTCATTATTTATAATGGCTCGTTTTGTCTGGGAAAGAATCATCAGAGGAAACAAAATGGCCGCTGTCCCATTAGTTCACACAAAACCTGTCCTGATCACACATGAGGACAAGCTACTTTACAACACCATACCTCCAAACTTTTGAAAATCACAGAGGGACAATATATGCTGGTATACATCGAGGCAATTTTTTTCATGCTAGGCCACGCCTCTAACTCCGCCCAAAGCATAATCATTGACCCCCGTCACAACTGCGGTAGCAGGGGATCAGTTAGCCGAGTATAAGTTCCTTTATTTTTTTTTACAGCATGTGGAGCCCCTGGGACTATTTTCTTCTTGCGCTTCAATATCTATTTAAATATAAGCAGATAAATCATCGGATTATAGATATTTTAAGGTAGAAATTGCACAAAATAATGAAGTTATGGTCTGATATTCAGGTAGAAACCATACCGACACTTTAGTAAGGAACAATTTAGTACATTTATTAATGGACATTTATGCATTAATTCCCCAGGTCAAAAAGAGGGACAGAGAGACTTGGGTGAAAAAGAGGGCAACTTGGGAAGCATGCAACACTGAGGTAAAGAGCTGCCTCATCCTCCTCTCTATGTCACGGATGGTGTTACAGAAAACTAGAAGACACAAATGAAGATCCGACTGACTTGATCCAAAACTAAGGAACAATAGGGTAAGCCCTGTAACAGCCCTAGCTCTCTCCCTTACTGCTCAGCCTATGCAAAAATCTCAATGGTAGAAAATTGCCTACCCTCGTTCCTTGACTGTATGACACCTGAACACCCTATAATAGTGAGGCGACACGACTACCGTCTCCCTACACTTAATACCGAGGGAGTCCGGGTCACCTAGGATCAAGCCCACAGGCAAACAGAAATAAAGAAAACAGACTTATCTTGTCGATGCAGCAGTAACAGCTTCTAGCATGCACACACTCCAGAAAGTTATATAAACCGCAAAGTGATGCAGTATGGGAGGGGATTTAAAGGGATGCAATCAGTGCAACTACATGACAGCTGAGAGAGGCTAACGAGATGAGAAAACAAAAGCAAAACAAAAGAACCTCAAGCAGGAGGTTCTGAAGAACGTCTGTCAGAGCTTCTCAGATGTCTGGCAGTGACACTCTACTTGTCAGGGATTATGATTGTCACACTTCGGTGTGGGAGGGAAACACCACACCGAGCATAGGAGGGGGGGGGGGGGGGGGGGGGACAAGGAATCAGGCCTGAGAACTAGGGAAGGAAAATGGACACCTCCTAGTGAAAGCCCTAGCCAAAATTCTGACTACCAGTATGAACAGACCCCAAAGATAGGTGAGTTCATACGCAGGAATACCTAGAATCCTATCAAGCCCTATAGGAGCCTGGTATTAATGGCAGGGAGAAGACTACCTGTTCCTCCAAAAGGAAGGATAAACAGGAGTCTTCAACAGGCCTAATATAAACAGTAGGAAAATGCAACACACAGAACCCAAACAAAATACAAAAGGGAAAGGAAAGACTTAACTTCAGCCGAGATCCAACCACAATCTATCCAAAAGTTCAAACAGAAGCTATAAACCGCACAGCATTGTGGGAGAAGCAACTATAAATAGAGAAGGTAAAATTACCCCAATAGTCACACCTGGAGAAAGAAGGTGTGGCAAGCACAAGAAACAACACAGACGTCATTTGATCCAAACGGAAAACATGTCAGATCAAACCACGTGTTGCTAGTCTCACCGATCTCCTGCCACCTGTTGCAGGAACGTCTGTGACAATGATCCTAAATACAAATGATAAGAATGTTAGCTGAATCTCTGGGGAATTTAGTTCATGAGGAGACATGAAGTACAGAGAGGAAGGACAGGACAGACTGTGGTAATGAAGACGGCATACAAGTGCTGCTGCTCGTTATCCACACCTCACCCTCCTCTCATGTCTCCTCATCATCTCCATTCCCACAGAGAGTCACCTATATTCAGGGTCATGATTCCTGACAAGACCTCCAAACTATTAATACTTGAGATGTTTGCTGGCGAACTGGCTAAACCCAAAACGTCCAACAATGATTGAAGTAGTCCAGCAGGTGAAACATTGCTTGCGATTGGAAATGGTAGAAGTGGAACAGAGAAAAACAAAGATGTCCACATAATTTTTCATTAAATGGCAAGGTTTTATTGAAGCTTTTCTCTTTAATGATGAAATACAAGCCATTGTGTCACCGTTCTGTGACCCCACATGGTATCGCAAAGGGATTCTGTCCGGGTCTCTGGGGATAACTAACTAAATAACTACTACCCAGATAAGAGACAAGACCAATATAAGACAAGACGTAATATATAAAATATACAAAAATACAATACAAATTATAACAAATATAAACTTTACAATTTAAAGTATAAAATCAACACACATATACAAAAATCCAAGTGACCTCAGGTGCTGAGAATGGAGGGGAGGGGGGATTGAAGGTTAAGGGTATTGTATAAGGAAACCATGTATATGTCACACTGTGAATGTTACTCAATATTGTTTACTATGTACATCCTTTGTAAAACTAATAAAAAGTGTTAAAAAAAAAATGTAGTAGCTTTTTCATTCATCGATTATAATGAAAATCTCTTGTTTTGTGGGTTAACTAGTAACTCCCTTCAGGCAGTAAATAAAATAAATGCATATACCCCATAAAAGCACATTTTTAACCCTTTAGCAGTGTACAACCCCCATGGTAGTAAAATGCTGCCCTTCGATGTTTTCCTTGCACAGAGTTGCTGTAGCTACTGGCTGTGCAGAGAATTGGAGACGGCTCCATTTGCCTGATTGCGGGTTCATAACAAGTATGGCCACGGGGGCCGACTTAACGAGAACCATATTGAGCAGCCGGCTCAGAACATAAAAATCTTATGACTATTATAATACACAGTGATGTCACAGTACAGGATAATGTACACAGTGATGTCACAGTACAGGATAACGTACACAGTGATGTCACAGTACAGGGTAATGTACACAGTGATGTCACAGTACAGGGTAATGTACACAGTGATGTCACAGTACAGGGATAACGTACACAGTGATGTCACAGTACAGGATAACGTACACAGTGATGTCACAGTACAGGGGTAATGTACACATGGTGTCACAGTACAGAGATAATGTACACAGTGATGTCACAGCACAGGATAACGTACACAGTGATGTCACAGCGCAGGATAATGTACACAGTGATGTCACAGCACAGGATAACGTACACAGTGATGTCACAGCGCAGGATAATGTACACAGTGATGTCACAGCACAGGATAATGTACACAGTGATGTCACAGTACAGGGTAATGTACACAGTGATGTCACAGTACAGGGATAATGTACACAGTGATGTCACAGTACAGGATAACGTACACAGTGATGTCACAGTACAGGATAATGTACACAGTGATGTCATAGTACAGGATAATGTACACAAT
This sequence comes from Bufo gargarizans, assembly GCF_014858855.1. Classification (NCBI taxonomy): domain Eukaryota; kingdom Metazoa; phylum Chordata; class Amphibia; order Anura; family Bufonidae; genus Bufo; species Bufo gargarizans. Next base: position 45,318,824 of record NC_058085.1, read on the forward strand.
GATGTCACAGTACAGGATAATGTACACAGTGATGTCACAGTACAGGGTAATGTACACAGTGATGTCACAGTACAGGGTAACGTACACAGTGATGTCACAGTACAGGATAATGTACACAGTGATGTCACAGTACAGGATAATGTACACAGTGATGTCACAGTGCAGGATAATGTACACAGTGATGACACAGTACAGGATAATGTACACAGTGATGTCACAGTATAGGGATAATGTACACAGTGATGTCACAGTGCAGGATAATGTACATAGTGATGTCACAGTACAGGATAATGTACACAGTGATGTCACAGTACAGGGATAATGTACACAGTGATGTCACAGTGCAGGATAATGTACACAGTGATGACACAGTACAGGATAATGTACACAGTGATGTCACAGTATAGGGATAATGTACACAGTGATGTCACAGTACAGGATAATGTACACAGTGATGTCACAGTACAGGGATAATGTACACAGTGATGTCACAGTACAGGGTAATGTACACAGTGATGTCACAGTACAGGGATAATGTACACAGTGATGTCACAGTACAGGGATAATGTACACAGTGATGTCACAGTACAGGGATAATGTACACAGTGATGTCACAGTATAGGGATAATGTACACAGTGATGTCACAGTACAGGATAATGTACACAGTGATGTCACAGTACAGGGATAATGTACACAGTGATGTCACAGTACAGGATAATGTACACAGTGATGTCACAGTACAGAATAATGTACTCAGTGATGTCACAGTACAGGATAATGTACACAGTGATGTCACAGTACAGGATAATGTACACAGTGATGTCACAGTACAGGATAATGTACACAGTGATGTCACAGTACAGAATAATGTACTCAGTGATGTCACAGTGCAGTGATGGACACAACAGAGATAATTATAGGGCTCCATAGTAAAAATTAGTAAGGGGTAACATTCATAAACCTTCCATAATCCATTCATCACTACCTACACCTTGTGAGTGGAGATCCTTAGCTATGTCTGCTCCCCATGCTTCAATGCAAGTGCTGAGTCCTCCTAAGGGCTCATGCACACGACTGAATGTATTTTGCGGTCTGCAAAAAACGGATCCGCAATAAATACGGATGATATCCGTGTGCATTCCGTATTTTGCGGAACGGAACAGATGGCCCTTCATTGAACAGTCCTATCCTTGTCCGTAATGCGGACAATAATAGGACATATTCTATTTTTATGCGGAACAGAAATACAGACATATGGAAACGGAATACACATGGTGTAACTTTCGCTTTTTTTGCAGACCCATTGAAATGAATGGTTCCGCATACGGTACGCCAAAAAAACCAGAATGGACACGGAAAGAAAATACGTTTGTGTGCAGGAGCCCTAAGAGCGAGGGATGCATTTTGCTGCTGCACTGTAATAGATGAAGGTCCTGAGCAGAGGACCCGTCCCCCTCTATTAACTCAGGATTCCCTAATGGGGTGTAAGTTAATGGGTTTTCTAACCTGGACAACCCCTTTCCATTGATTTCATCCACCATAAATGTTTTAGCATAGTGTGAATGTTCCTCAGGAATCCTCGGTGAGTAATTGAATATATAATGCACTGACTGCACACGGATTCTTACTCACGTACCCCAAGGGGCTTGCAAGAAGGACGCCAAAGTGGTGCTAACCCGTATAATGGCTGCTTGCCCACAACGTAGTAATTGACGTTGGTAGACATCCTTGTGGTGACCGATGTCCTTAGTATCTATGGCTGTGGAGTACAGCACAGTGGATACTGGATCTGGAAACACTTGATTTTTCCTTCCAGGAGTACCGGCTATGAGGACTACAACTCTATTCTCCTGCATTTTTATAGGAAATGTCCCGTCCATATCAGGAGACTCCAGTAATGTGCATGTCCACCTACTGAGGTAGACTCCGATGCTCATTCCCACCTTTCAACTGCCAGCAGTCGTATCTGTTGTTAAAAGCTGTGAAAGCCAAATGGAGGGAGCTGTAGCAGAAAGGACACGCCCATGAGGTGCAGCAGAAAGGACACACCCCCGAGGTGCCAGCCTGAAGAGAATCTATAAATGGGAGGGAGACTTCTGGTTCAGGGCTGGTTCTAGCTTCGTTAGGCACCATTCACATGGCTTTATGGCTGGCGTGCCCATGCTGTGGACCGCAAATAGCTGGTCTGCAAAACACAGCGCTGGCCGTGTGAACGCCACATCGTGGTGCAGACACATTGACTTGAATTCGCAACATATGGCAAACGATAGGACACATTCTATATTCTGAGGAACGGAGGCACGGGCATGGAAGCCCCCATTTTCCCTTATAGGTTGAAATAATCAAATCGGGGAGAGTCGGAATCAAAATCGGTGACGTCCACTGACAAAATGATACTGTCTATGGCCGTCTGTGTGTAAATAATAATCACGTGATTGAATGGGTATTCTCTAGAATGAAGGAGGCCGGTAACGTGCTGCGCCTCCATCCTGCTCTCAACCTAGAGACGCGTTGGGGACTGCAACCATTTTGGTCTCGGTACGTAATACACAGGGACACTGCTGTTAACTCCAGCAGAAAGCTCCACAACCCCGGTCAGGATGGCTAGGGAAGGAGATATAGTGTAGTTAGGAAGCTGGCGAGTCATACTGCTCCAGCGTGTGCACCTGTGTGCAGAGACTCGGTGTGGAGCAGCCAGAATGGAGAGCTGGAGCCACGAGCACAGACGTTATGGCTTAGTGGACCCGACGCTGAGTATCGGCAGACGGAGTCGGATACTGGAACAGCTGACCAGGAGTGTACACAGAGAACACAGGTAAGTCCCACCCTGGGAACAGACAAGTGGTGCGTGCAGAGACAAGAGTGACAGCTGAGAGCGGAGGGTGCTCAACCATTATATTATCCTGATTGCCGCTGTGAGCCACACAATGACTGGGCTACATATACAGTACATGCAAGTCACCTTTTTAAGGGGGTATCGCTAGGATATGCCTCCATGTCTGATAGGTGCGGGTCCCACCTCAGGGAACCGGCAAAGTGCTGCGCACCGCACCCTTAATTCATTGACATGTGAGTGCCTCAGCTATTTCTGTAAGCCCCATAGTAGGGAATGGAGCGGTGGTCGCACTTCTCATTCATGGGTCTTCCGAAAAAATCTGAGCGCGCTGCCCGGCTATTTTCGGCGCGGGTGGTCGCGCGTGCACAGTGTGCCCTTCGGCACTATGTAGACTTCGTTCTAGAGAAAGGTGCAGGTCCTAGAGGTGGGACCCACACCTATCAGACATTGGGGTCATATCGCTAGGATGGGAATAACCCTTTGAGCATCCTCTTCAGTAAAGAAAGATTTAAAGGGGTTATCCAAGGCTATAAACTGTCCCCCTCCTATATGTTGGGCCCCTCACAGGGAATATACTTACCTGGGTCCACGCACCGCTGCTGCTTTTTCTCCCCATGCACGGGTGAAAACATCTGGTGTCGGGGGGAAAAGCCAATGGCAGGCGGGGATGAGTCTCCCTAATGTCATCCATTGTGGCAACTGGACAGTTCAATCTGGTGCCCGAAGTGGTGGAGAGTGTGATGGACTCTAACGTTTCAGTAGTACTTGAGATGATTGTAATATGAGAATAAGATGGGCTTACGACTCATGAGTTGGGACCCAAGTACTGGAGGCATGTCCAGGATCAAAAGGTCCAACAGGTAGAGAACCCTAAAGAAGTGCCAGATGCATAAGGTACTTCTAGAATTACTGAGCAGAGCAGGTTACGTAAGAGGACCTCTCCTTCAGACCACTAGCTGTCCTGGCTGGCCATGAAGTGTTGCCCGCTTTGCCAGTCGGCAACAGTCGATGACCGAGAGGAGCCATCTTTCTGACAGAACCAGTGTAACAAACAGAAGGAATAGCTTTGGCCAAAAACCCGGGATGGACAGAGATTTCTAAGAAGGTCACCAAGCTTGACGAGACCCTTATGCTTTGAGAGCTGATGGTAGAAGTGTTCCACACTGGAGAAGGAGAGAAGGATCCCGAGGACAACCATTCTCAGGTACAGCAATCACAACCGCTTCATTTTTGCAGGTTACCCTATAGTTTGGAGGACTATGTGAAATATGTCCAAGACAGGAGGTGGGCAGGAAATACTGCTCCAGTGTGTGCACTTGTGTGCAAAGACCTGGTGTGTAGCCCAGAACCGGATCCTGGAGAGCCAAGCAAAGAACCAGAGCCACAACAGGTGACATCACTGCCACGTAGTCCCAGTGCAGAGTATCAGAACCAGCTATATACAGAGCAGCTGGTGGCAAGGGCAACTTAAAGGGGTTTTGTCACTTCAGCAAATAGCATTTATTATGCAGAGAAAGTTTCCATGGTTACGACCACCCTGCGGTCCAGCAGCGGTGGACCTGCTTGTACACTACTGTATAGAAAAAAGTACCAGCTTACGTGAGCTCCCACGGTTCCGGCCACCAGAGGACCTGACATTTTTTCTTATAGTGTGCAAGCACGACCACCACTGATGGATTACAGAGTGGTCGCAACCATGGAAATGAGCAGTGTATAACGTGATATCAAAATGAATCCAGGCAGCGAAGGAAGCAATATGGACAATCACAATACATTAGTAAGTGCCTCGTATTAACTTTCTCTACATGACAAATGCCACTTTTTGAGACAACCCCTTTAAGACCGCCCCTGGTCAACTATCAGTGACTGAGAGCTATGTACATATGTATATACACTTAAGCCTCATGCACACAAACGTATTTTCGGTTTGCATTTTTTACGGATAAAATGCGGACCCATTCATTTCTATGGGGCCGCAAAAAAATGTGGACAGCACACAAATGTTACATGTGTGCTATCCGCATCCATTTACCGTGTAGAGAAAGTGAATACAAGGCACTTACTAATGTATTGTGATTGTCCATATTGCCTCCTTTGCTGGGTTGGTTAATTTTTCCATCACATGATTCACTGTTAGTAACCAGGGGTTACGACCACCCTGTAATCCATCAGGTGGTGGTCGTGCTTGCACACTATAAGAAAAAATGCCAGTCTCTCTGGTGGCCGGGGCCGTGGGAGCACACGTCAGCTGGTGCTTTTTTCTGTAGTGTGCAAGCACGTCCACTGCTGCTGGACTGCAGGGTGGTCGTAACCATGGAAACTTTCCCTGCATAATAAATGCTATTTGCTGATGTGGCCAAACCCCTTTAAGGTTACCTGCACACAGGTGCGGGTGAACACACATAAGATCCACACAAATTTCTATCATGTGCATATCCGCAATGTCTAACCGCGGTTTTTGGTGCGGTTTTGCCGCCGATCTCACCTTTCCATTGAAAAGGGTGAAATCCGCGGCTAAAACCGCAAACATAATTGACATGCTATTTAATTAGAAAACCGCCAAGCAGGTCAATTTCCGCATGAAAAAAAAAAATCTGAAGAGTGAAATACATGAAATTTGTGTAATCTCATACACTATTTCCGCGTGCAAAAAAAAACACGCACGCCTAAAGAAGCCACTGCACTGCGGGAGAACACAAGGCACGTCGTGTCCCCTGGATAGACATCCCCAGTAAAGGGCACCTGGTGTATGAGTGCACCATGATTGCTGAGAGCAGTGTATTGGGAAGAGGAGTCACACTGCCCCCTTGCTTTTGGGTGGGTTTTGGCATTAGCAATGTACCATCAATACTTATGGCGGCCAGCTGACCCCCCTTGCACATCATTACTCCCTCATTTTATGCGGCAGTTTCTTAGGCCTCATTCAGATGGTGACGTCTGTCAGCTACACCTAGGCAATTTCTGGTAAAAGTGAAGATCTGCTGGAATCCGAGAAGAGCGGGCCAATCTCATGGAGCCTGTCTGAGGCCGGGAGTGAGGGGTCTGCAGGAAGGATTCGGCTGGTCTGCGGCCCTTATAACGGGGTGGGAGGCCTGGAGGCCGTGTAACATGGAGGAGGCGGTGTTATTCCTGAACTGGCGTCTATCTACTGTATATAGTGGGCAGTCTGATCCGGGGTCCGCATATAGGGTGGTCAGTATAGGGTCTGTATAAAGCAGGATCAGCAACCTGCGGCACTCCAGCTGTTGTCAAACTACGACTCCCAGCATGCTCCATTCACTTCTCTGGGAGTCCTGAGAACAGCCAAGGAGGATTGCATGCTGGGAGTTGTAGTTTCACCACAGCTGGAGTGCCGAAGGTTGCTGATCCCTGGACTAGAGGATAGTGGGTGTGCTGATCTAAAGGGGATCTGGTCTGAAGTCTATTTTTTTTTTGGGTGGTCTATCTCGATTTAGGGGGTTTGGTGTGGGGCCTTCATTAGATTATCGGTGGTCTGTATAAAGGAGAACTCTGTCCTAGTCTGGGGTCTACATATAGTGTGGGCAGTGTGATCTAGGGTCTGCATAAAGGGTGGGAGAAGTCTCATCTGGGGACGTTTTGTGGACTGTATAAAGTGAGGGTCTTATGTAAGGCGTCTGGTCTGGAGTCTGTATAAAGGAGGGGGCTGCTGATCTGCCATCTGTATAAAGGAGGGGGCTGCTGTCTGTATAAAGGAGGGGGGCTGCTGTCTGTATAAAGGAGGGGGTGCTGTCTGTATAAAGGAGGGGGGCTGCTGTCTGTATAAAGGAGGGGGCTGCTGTCTGTATAAAGGAGGGGGGATCTGTATAGAGGGGGCTGCTGTCTGTATAAAGGGGGGTCTGTATAAAGGAGGGGCTGCTGTCTGTATAAAGAGAGGGGATCTGTATAAAGGAGGGGGCTGCTGATCTGCCATCTGTATATAGGAGGGGGCTGCTGATCTGCCATCTGTATAAAGGAGGGGGCTGCTGTCTGTATAAAGGGGGAGGGTCTGTATAAAGGGGGGGGGGGAGTCTGTATAAAGGAGGGGGCTGCTGTCTGTATAGAGGGGGGATCTGTATAAAGGAGGGGTCTGCTGATCTGCCATCTGTATAAAGGAGGGGGCTACTGATCTGCCAGCCATCTGTATAAAGGAGGGGGCTGCTGTCTGTATAAAGAGGGGGGATCTGTATAAAGGAGGGGGCTGCTGTCTGTATAAAGGGGGGGGGAGTCTGTATAAAAGAGGGGGCTGCTGTCTGTATAAAGGGGGGGGGGTCTGTATAAAGGGGGAGGGTCTGTATAAAGGGGGGGGGGGCTGTATAAAGGGGGGGGTCTGTATAAAGGGGGGGAGTCTGTATAAAGGAGGGGGCTGCTGTCTGTATAAAGGGGGGTCTGTATAAAGGAGGGGGCTGCTGTCTGTATAAAGGGGGGATCTGTATAAAGGAGGGGGCTGCTGTCTGTATAAAGGGGGGATCTGTATAAAGGAGGGTGCTACTGTCTGTATAAAGGGGAGGTCTGTATAAAGGAGGGGGCTGCTGTCTGTATAAAGGGGGGATCTGTATAAAGGAGGGGCTGCTGTCTGTATAAAGGGGGATCTGTATAAAGGAGGGGGCTGCTGTCTGTATAAAGGGGGGATCTGTATAAAGGAGGGGCTGCTGTCTGTATAAAGGGGGATCTGTATAAAGGAGGGGGCTGCTGTCTGTATAAAGGGGGGATCTGTATAAAGGAGGGGCTGCTGTCTGTATAAAGGGGGGATCTGTATAAAGGAGGGTGCTGCTGTCTGTATAAAGGAGGGTGTGCTGTCTGTATAAAGGGGGGGGGGGTCTGTATAAAGGAGGGTGCTGCTGTCTGTATAAAGGGGGTCTGTATAAAGGAGGGGGCTGCTGTCTGTATAAAGGAGGGTGCTACTGTCTGTATAAAGGAGGGGGTGCTGTCTGTATAAAGGAGGGGTACTGTCTGTATAAAGGAGGGGGTGCTGTCTGTATAAAGGAGGGGGTGCTGTCTGTATAAAGGAGGGGGTGCTGTCTGTATAAAGGAGGGTGCTGCTGTCTGTATAAAGGAGGGGGGGGGGGGGGTCTGTATAAAGGAGGGTGCTACTGTCTGTATAAAGGAGGGGGTGCTGTCTGTATAAAGGAGGGGTACTGTCTGTATAAAGGAGGGGGTGCTGTCTGTATAAAGGAGGGGGTGCTGTCTGTATAAAGGAGGGGGTGCTGTCTGTATAAAGGAGGGTGCTGCTGTCTGTATAAAGGAGGGGGGGGGGTCTGTATAAAGGAGGGGGCTGCTGTCTGTATAAAGGGGGAGGGGGGGTCTGTATAAAGGAGGGGGTGCTGTCTGTATAAAGGAGGGGGTGCTGTCTGTATAAAGGAGGGGGGTCTGTATAAAGGAGGGGGCTGCTGATCTGCCGTCTGTATAAAGGGGATCTGGTCGGCAGTCTCTATTATGGAGTCTATATTTCCAGGTTCTCCACCCTGACTGAGGGGTCTGGTCCGGGGTCCTCATCAGTTTAGGGTCTCCTGACGCCCATATTTCTTTAGCAAGTCTGAGGGTCTATGGGGGTCTGTAGTCAGTCATTCTGAGGTGTGATGGTGAAGGGGCTCATGCGGCTTCAGGTGACATCGTTTTGGGGGCCTGTCCTAAATAAATGGATAAGCTGCCCTATACCACCTTATGGGGGGGGGGGGGGGTCTTCTTTTCTGGGCACTAGGAAAGCTGGGTGACAACCCAGAAGCAGCTGTCACCATAGCCACAACCTGCTGTCAATGACCCAACTTTCCCAGCAACAGCTAGGTCAGGCTCTTAGAGGGACACTTCATGAAGTGTATAGACATGATGTACAACTGGCGGTCTTCGCAATCTCGCTATCGCTTCTGAAACGATTTTGACGGCCGGGGCCATTACTTTTTGACGGACACGTCCATTCCCGTAGAAACCCCGCAGCCCTTTAGTCACCGGGTTCTCAGGAAACCGCGTCGGAAGCGCGAGAGGGCGTTCCTCCTCCCGCGCCTCACCCTGAAACTACACGTCCCGTCATGCCCCGCGAGTGCAGCCAGAAACCGCGCATGCGCTCTGCCTTCCCCCCACCGATTCCAAGTTTGGAGCTTTTCAGCTGGCAGCCCTTGGCCCATCATGTAGGTGCAGAGCCCGGGATCTCGGCTGCAACTGCAAGAGCTGGAAACCTGCTCCGGTTTTTTTTTTTTTCCCCCGCAGCGAAGAGGACGGACGTGCAGTGTGCACTTAGCCAAATAAAGAGGAGGAGGGGGGGAGTGCTTAACTGTGCAGATCCAGGAACAGCCTGTGCAAGCCGCCCTGCAGCCCAGCAGCAGCCCTGCAGGAAGAGCCGGAGCCTGCAGTTTGCATCTTTGTTGGAAAACTAGAGAGCAGAGAGGAGAGGCAAAGTCTTTTGTGCACCCCACCCCCCCCTTCTTCCCTCCCATCCACAGCGAAGGGGAGAATGTCTCAGCCGGGGAAAGGAGGAGGTAAGTGATCGAGCCCTGGGGAGTCTGCACGATGCCAATGCAAGCCCCCCCGTGTGCATATGGGGGTGCAGGGGCCCAGGCAGCGGGGGGCCAGTGCATTAGCAAGTTGGAGCCTTCCCTGGTGCAGTTGCATTTCCTGTTTGCTGGCTGCCCTTTCTGCAGCATGTCTGGAGATCACCACTCCTAGTGCAGAGCTGCACCTTCCCACCGTGCAAGGGGTTAAAAGCTGCATGCACTTAAAAAAAAATTACAAAAAATAGTTTTTGCACAGTTGCTTTACATTAATCTGCACCTTTTTTTTACCATTGCATTAACCATAAAAAAGTAGCATTTTTTTATTTTATTTTTTTGCATATATATATATTTATTTCACTTTTATTGTATTGACTTTTGCTTTGCTGCATTTGTTTGGCGACTTGGAGCACTTTGGCGACGCCGCCCCCCCATACAGTACCTGGCTCGTCGCCCTCTTTTTCTTCTTCTGCACAGTCAGCCCGGGGTATTGATTGGCGCTGCGCTGCTCCTATGCACCCAGCTATTTAAAAACCGTCTTTTATGAAAGGCTATTTTAGCAGCCCGGCCCCTCGGGCCTCAGCGGTGGAGGCCAATGAGATGACACATTGGAAAAAAAAATAAAAATCCTGGGAGGGGGGTAGGGGGCGCTTATTAGGGGGGGGAAGATTACATGTGAAATCTGTTTGCGGATTCTTTAGGAGTCTTGGACGACTGCTGATGGGATCCGTCAAGTGGTTTTCTAGGGTTATTTTTGGATGAATGGTTCAGGGGGGAGTAGAAATACGGGATATTAACTTCTCTTGAAAGGAGTCGGGAAGGAGATAGTTAAATAAAATGGTAAATGTTGAGTTTTTTTTTGTTCCTGTGGAAATTTTATATATCTTTATTATTATTATTTTTTAATAGCTGTAGTTTATTATTATTTATTTTATGCACTTATATAGCGCCACTATATTACAGACATTAGCATCCAACTGTCCCCATTGGGGCTCACAATCTAAGGTCTAAATGATCTATCTTCTATCTCAGTATTGTACTGACTATAAGACCCCATGCACACAACCGTAGCCATTTAGCGGTCCGCAAACAGAGGATCTGCAAAATACGGATATGGTTTGTATGCCGTCCGCATTTATTTAATTTTTTTTTTTTTTTTTTTGCAGACCTATTGACTTCAGTGGGTACGTGGTCTGTATTTTCCTATCTTTTAGGGTCTATTCACACGTCCGCATCCGTTCCGCAATTTTACGGAACAGATGCGGATCTGTTCATATTCAATGGGGCCGGAATGTGCTGTCCGCATTTGCGGATAGAACATGTCCTATTCTTGTCTGCAATTGTTGACAAGAAAAGGCATTTTGTATGAGAGTTTCGGCGATGTGCGGTCCGCAAAATGCGGAACGCACATGGCCAGTGTCCGTGTTTTGCGGATCTGCAAAACACATACCGACGTGTGAATGGACCCTTATCGCTCATGCACATGAAAGTATTTTTTGTCTGAGTGGGTTCCGTGTGTTTTTTTTATTTTTTTGCGGCCCCCATGCGAAAGATTTTAACGGGGCAGCAAAAAACTGAAATAACTCCGTGTGCATTCTGTATCCGTAAGTCCGCAAGTCTGTTCTGCAAAAAAAAAATATATATATTTCATGTCCTATTCTTGTCCGTTTTGCGGACAAGGACAGGCATCATTACAATGGATCCCCCCCAAAAAACAGATGTAACACGGATGTCATCCCTTTTTTTGTGGACCGCAAAATGCACTGAACAATATAAACACAACACTTTTGGTTTTGTTCCCATTTGACATGAGCTGAACTCAAAGATCTGAAACATTTTCTACATACACAAAAGACCCATTACTCTCAAATCTGTCTAAATCTGTGTTAGTGAGCACTTCTCCTTTGCCGAGATAATCCATCCCACCTCACAGGTGTGGCATATCAAGGTGCTGATTAGACAGCATGAATATTGCACAGGTGTGCCTTAGACTTCCCACAATGAAAGACCACTCTGAAATGTGCAGTTTGATCACACAGCACAATGCCACAGATGTCGCAACGTCTGAGGGAGCGTGCAATTGGCATGCTGACTGCAGGAATGTCTACCTGAGCTGTTGCCCGTGCAATGAATGTTCATTTCTCTACCATAAGCGTCTCCTAAGGCATTTCAGAGAATTTGGCAGTACATCCAACTGGCCTCACAACCGCAGACCACGTGTAACCACCCCAGCCCAGGACCTCCACATCCAGCATGTTCACCTCCATGATTGTCTGAGACCAGCCACCGGACAGCTGCAGCAACAATCTGTTTGCATAACCAAAGAATTTCTGCACAAACTGTCAGAAACCGTTTCAGGGAAGCTCATCTGCCCGTCGTCCTCATCGGGTCTGGACCTGACTGCAGTTCGTAGTCGTAACCTACTTGAGTGGGCAAATGCTCACATACGATGGCGTCTGGAACGTTGGAGAGGCGTTCTTTTCACAGATGAGTCCCAGTTTTCACTGTTCAGGGCAGATTGCAGACAGCGTGTGTGGAGTCATGTGGGTGAGAAAACCGCTCACCCACACAACGCCACACACACTGTCTGACCTCAACGTTGTGGGTCGAGTGGCCCATGGTGGCGGTGGGGTTATTGTATGGGCAGGCGTATGTTATGGACAAGGAACACAGGTGCATTTTATTGATGGCATTTTGAACCCGTTTTGATACCGTGACGAGATCCTGAGGCCCATTGTTGTGCCATTCATCCACGACCATCACCTCATGTTGCAGCATGATAATGCACGGCCCCATATTGCAAGGATCTGTACAAGAAGCTGAAAACATCCCAGTTCTTGCATGGCCAGCATACTCACCGGACATGTCACCCATTGAGCATGTTTGGGATGCTCTGGATCGGAGGATACAACATTGTGTTCCAGTTCCTGCCAATATTCTGCAACTTCACAGCTATTGAAGAGGAGTGGACCAACATTCCACAGGCCACAATAAACCACCTGATCAACTCTACGCGACAGAGATGTGTTGCTATGTGTAAGGCAAATGGTGGCCACACCAGATACTGACTGATTTTCTGACCCTTCCCCCAGTAAGGCAAAACAGTGCACATTTCAGAGTGGCATTTTATTGTGGGCAGTCTAAGGCACACCTGTGCAATATTCATGCTGTCTAATTAGCACTTTGATCTGCCACACCTGTGAGGTGGGATGGATTATCTCGGCAAAGGAGAAGTGCTCACTTAGGGTCCATTCACACGTCTGTGGTGTATTGAGGATACGCAATACACCCGGCCGGCACCCCCCATAGAACTGCCTATTCTTGTCCGCAATTACCTTTCACCGCAAGATAGCAGATAAGTGTCTGATTGTTGGAGGTCCGTCATCTGGGACCCCCACCGATCACAGAAATGCTGTATTCTGCCAGCTCCATACAGATAAATGTTCAACCACCTCTACGTTCTCGTGACCGGTACAGGTCCCAGTGGTCAGACCCCCACTGATCAGAGTCTTATCCCCTGTCCTGCGAATATGAAATGTGTTTACATTTTGGGACAGCCCCTTCAAAGTAGGAATCACGTACTGCGTAAAATTTGCCGAACCGGCACGAGTAGAAGATTGCCTTCAGCAAATATTCGTTTCCAGCCAAAAAGTCAGTCTGTCCCAGCAGAAGGGACCACAGACCGTTCCTGCAATGCAGAAGAAGGACCTGGTCAGAGGATACAATGCATACCGGTGTTTCTGGTATGTAGTGGTTAGTACCTACCAATTGGGTCCAAGGAAGGACAACTTGTGAACCCTTAATGAGATCATGGACACCCAAGGTTTATTTATGGGCGTAGGGAGTGAAGGCTACCCAGCCTTGTCCAATCTTACAGAAGAGCTACTGTAGAGCAAACTGCTGAAAAAGTCCCTGCTGTCCATGATACTAAGGTGTCAGGGCACAGGACATCATGGCTTGCTATGTTTGCGGCTGTGGATCCACGGAATCTCTGTCCACCACTAAAGAGCTTACAGTGGACACGTGAGCAGCAGAACTGGACCATAGAGTGATGGATCAGTGAGTGTGGACCCACTGTGCAAACTAACCCTAAGGATGTTATTCCGGTGCTTCCCTGGTATTCCTCCTTAAAACCCTGCACAGGGATCTTCCCTTCGCTGCAGGGAAGCAACCGTATCGCTACGTCTTGGGATAGTGCGAGTGTAGTTGGCAAAACTGCCAGAGCAGTCTGAACTAAGGCTTAAATTGAGGTTACTAGATCCGGACTGCACACTGGTGGAGTGGAGACACAGCAGGACAGGAACACTAACAAGGCAGACGGACAGGGTTAAACTTAAACACCAACAGAACTTAAACTGGAAGTATAGGAGCACACAGGCAGGGCGGGTGGAGGGCTGGAGCAAAGAGAGGAACATGCAGGATAAACGCAGTGGAATCGCAGAAGCTCTAGACTTGACCACAGGGGAGAGCAGGGCAGCCGTGGCCATGGGCAGCTGTCCTAACGGGAAGAAGGAAGCCAGGCCTGATGGATCAGGTTTTCTTCTACATCATATGGACAGCTGCATAGGTCTGTGTCACTTACCTGGTGAAGAGATGGCACCGGGTGGCACTATGGGAAGAAGACGAGCCATCTGTTTAGTGGATGCTCCATGTGGCACATCTTTGTGCCGGATCTTGTGGAGTCCATGCCTTGGGTCAGAGCAGTTTTGGTAAAAGTGGTCTACACAGTAATAGGGCTCATGCACGCAAATGTATTTATTTTTTGCGGCCCATATGTGGGGCCACAAAAAATGGAAATGCATTCCATGTCCGTTCCACAAAAAAGTAGATCATGTCCTATTATTGTCTGCATTACAGGCAAGGATAGAACTGTTCTATTAGGGGCCAGCCGTTGTTCTGCAAAATACGGAATACACACAGCCGGTATCGGTGTTTTTGCGGACTACAAAACACCCAACCGGTCCTGCATTACAGGGGCAACAGATTACAGCGTATCGCTTGGTGATCAGTGTTATTGTCGAAGGACCCTTCTAACAAGTAGGGAGAACACCCCCCCCCCTTTAAGCCCAAGTTTTAACGTTAAGATCCTCTTTACTAGAAAGTAGATTCCAGACTGATTTGGGGGGTTTTGTGGAAGTTCCCCACCGTCGGGCAATGTAGTGTAAAAACTGAAAATGAAAACGCAGACATGATGAGAAGAGTAACCTCTTATTTGAGGTCCGTTGCAGCTGCTGCCAATATATTACAATGTGAACGTTTTTTTTTCTGTGCTACTTCTTGAGAAAGTCAAGTGTAGGCCTAGCATGCATGTGTGCGTATTAGGGAAAAGGGGGTTAGGCTACTTTCACACTGGCGTTTCTGGGTCCGCCTGTGAGATCCGTTTCAGGGCTCTCGCAAGCGGCCCAAAACGGATCCGTTCAGCCCCAATGCATTCTGAATGGATAAGGAATAAGGATCCGTTCAGAATGCATCAATTTAGCTGCGTTTGGTCTCCGTTCTGTTTTTTAGACAGTCACTAAAACGCAGCTTGCAGCTTTTTGGTGTCCGCCTGACGATGCGGAGCCAAACGGATCCGTCTTGACTCGCAATGTAAGTCAATGGGGACGGATCCGTTTTTTATTGACACAATATGGTGCAATTGAAAACGGATCAGTCCCCCTTTGACTTTCAATGTAAGTCAAGACGGATCCGTTTTAACTTAGACTTTTGTTTATGAATAACGCAAACGGATCCGTTATGAATGGATACAAGCGTTTGCATTATTGGTGCGGATCCGTCTGTGCAGATACAAGACTGATCCGCACCAAAAGCGAGTGTGAAAGTAGCCTAAAGCTGCTGCCAGATAACTCTGGTGGCGGCTTATCTTCCCTAAGAATAAAAGGATCAGGCATGCTGAAATCAAACTGCCCTGGGGGAGAAATGGGCCACCCCCACACATATGATATGGTCGGCTAGTCCTGCGGCAAATGGGGGGGTTCGGCCATAGCCCCCTAGGCTCAGGGCTTGGGCTTCACACCCCAATTTCCCACTGCATTCTCTAAAGGGCAGGTATATTGGTATATTCCAAACTCCTCTGTAGTTTGTAGTGAAAACTTTTGCACCTTTTCTAATGTATTTCAAAAGATCTCTGCTTGCTGTCCCGTAGTGGAAATATTCTTGTTTATATCCAGGAGCTTAAAGGGGTCATCCAGGATTTTGATATTAAGGACCTAGCTTCAGGATAGGCCACCGATATCAGATTGGGGGAGGGGGGTCTGACACCCTGAACCTCCCCGCCAATCGGGTGTTTCGTTATAGATTTGGCGCTGGAACAACACAGCTCCATCCATTGTGTGGTGGACGGAGCTGGTAACTGCAGCACTGGTGACTACACAGCTCTGTCCATGGAAGCATCGCTGCAGTTACCAACTCTGTCCACCAAGCGGTCATTCCGGCGCCAAAGCTATAATGAAACACCTGATTGGCGACGATGTGCAAGATGCCAGACGCCTGCCAAATCAGCTGATCAGATAGGTCAGCAAAATCATGGACAAACCCCGTAAATGATGGGCTCTTACGGGCGATGCCTTCTCTTCACTTGACATTGCAGCGGTCAGCGGGTGTGATTACGACTACGCCGCCCCTTTCACTTCTATTGAAATGCGAGCAGGTATTCAAGTGAATAGGAAATAGCTGTCCCATTGAAGTGAATGCATAGTGGCCAGCTGTCTCTTCTGATTTTCAGAGACAGTCCCGGCTAATTTGCGCTGTCTCGAGCTGAAAGTGAGTGTTCTCGGACGGGATCGGGTGTTTCCAGGGGCAGGGCTTATATGCCCTAATATTACCAAGTCAAACGTTGGTAAGTATGTGAATGGGACGGCGTAGTTGTAATTGGGCTGCTCGCCGCTGCAATTGCAGGTAAACGGAGAAGAGAAGGCAGCGCTCGTAAGGAGTGTGGCCTTCTCTTCAAACAGCTGATCGGCGGGGGTGCCGGGAGTCGAGACTCCCTATAATCAAATCCCGGAGAACCCCTTTAATCAGAACTGGCAATAAGGAGACTGGTTGCTATGGGTAACTAAACCAATCAGATTGGAGAATAAAGGAAGCAAAGGAGCTCTGAAAAATGAGAGCTGGAATCTGATTGGTTGCTATGGGCAACTGAACCAATCAGATCCCAGCTTTCATTTTTCAGAGCTCCTTTGCTTCTTTTATTCTCCAATCTGGTTTAGTTGCCCATAGCAACCAGTCTCCTTATCGCCAGTTCTGATTAAAGGGGTTCTCCGGGCTTTTAATATTGATTACCTGTCCTCAGAATAGGTCATCGATATCAGATCGGCGAAGGTCCGACACCCCCACCGATCAGCTGTATGAAGGAAGACTGCGTGCGGTGTGTGCACGCGCCGTCTCCCGTATCTCTTCCTGCTCGCTGTTGCTTTGCCATAGACATAGCAGCAGCAATATTAAAAGCCTGGAGAACTCCCACTGTACTGAACCATGCAGTTGTGATTGTAGAGGGTTTTAAAAACATTAGCGTCTCTATTCACTGACAACAAGCAGAATTTTATATATATATATATATATATATCTCTCTCTCTATCTCTAACCCCCTTGAATTGCTGAGGACTGTAATGGACAGATTTACAAATTGGAGTCGATTACTGATGTATATATTTTTTAATAATTTGAATGTTCCCCTTGTATATATACAAGGTATATTAGTCAGGCGTGTCAGGGCACTGAGTAGTCCACTGACTTATGGCAGGAAGTGTGTGATAAGACATTGATTAGCCCTCCCACACAGTGCTCCTGATAACACGCTGCCGGTGCACGCTACTGTGTGCAGTCTATACGGGGTTCACAAGTTTATTTCTTTTCTTTGTTCCTTTAAAGGCTCTTCAGGCACTGATTAGAGCTAGGCCGCTCATGTCTTGGGAGATGCTTACGTTTTTGGTACGCCCCCTAACCTATGTTTGGTCCATGCATTTTAATAGAGACGACCCATTCAAGGGACAATACCTGTAAAGGAATCTCAGAAGGCGTCCAGTTTGTTGCACGTCTTTTCTTTGTTCTCGCAGATCTCAGGTTAGATTTGTGTCTGGCTTTTAATTTTTTTATTTTTCAGTGGACATTTGGGGTAGCCCATCAGTGGGGGCATAACCTCCCAGAAGTGACTGTGATGCCTACAGCCTTGTGTACGGACGAGCAACGGTCATAGTTGTCAACAGTCCAAAAATTTGTAGGGACTGTCCCTGCAAATTCAGGCTGGTGGGGTTTGCGTAAGCCCGCACCGTTTGGGGACATTCCCTGGGCGTGGCCTATTTGTCCCGGGTTTACCAATTGCCAAGTTGCTGAGTATGCACTGTGCCTGTAAACAGGAAAAGGGGCCCCAGGTTCAGTGTCGGGGGTCCTGGAGGTGTAATGGCCATGTTCAAACAATGAATGGGGAACGATAGATGAATGATCCTAACGATCATTCATTCCCCGTTTACTTTTGCATTGGGCCTTGTGAACAGGCAATCTAAACGAGCGCTGATCAACTTGTCGATCGGCACTCGTTTTGGGGCTGTAGTAACCCCCTGTAACAGGACCCTTGCCATCGAAGATCTGACAGAGGTGCTTTCCACTCTAATATAGTAAACAGGTCTTTATGCCAGTGGAATACCAGTACGTTTTTCACTAGGATTCCTTGTGTCACTGGTGTCGTTGTGACCAAGCAGGGGATGTTCTCAATCACCAGGAAATCAAAACCTGATTTCTATTACCTTTCATTGATTTCCTGTCTTAATACGTTATGTCCTTGGCAGTGAGGCGGTTAACAGATGGATTTCTGCCCACTTATATTTCGGGGGGTCGGCCGCGCAGATATTCTTAGGATTATGTCTTTTCGGACACTCTTGGCTTCTCTGTGTCCTTGTGGCCGCCAGTCACTGCTGCCGTTACCGTGCCCATGATGGTTGTCACTCGACTTTGCGCCGTCCCGGATTAGCGTGGCTACAGGATGTAGCCTTTTATTTTACGGGCAACACCCCCTAAAACTTGACCTTTCTTTGTACGCATCAATTTTCTCCTTTCGCAAACATCAGAATTCTGTTGGTTGTCCTGGGAAACAGACAGCAGTTTAGCCCTGCCTGTTGTCAGACATGTGACCTAACAGCTTGGTTCTAGCTAAGGCTACTTTCACACTAGCGTTTTTGCTGGAGCCGGCAGGGTTCATCAAAAACGCATCCGTTATGAACGGATCCTGTTGTATTATCTTTAACATACCCAAGGCGGATCCGTCATGAACTCCATTGAAAGTTAATGAGGGACGGATCCGTTTTTTGTGTCGGAGAAAAACGTATCCGTCCCCATTGACTTACATTGGAGGTCATGACGTCTTGCTCCGCATCCCAGGACGGAAAGCAAACCGCAGCATGCGGTGAATGGTGTTTCCCTATGGTTCTGTAGTTGACCGAGGATAAGCGGCGCCGTTGAGGCTATGTCCGGCCATGGTTCTAGAAAGAGAATAAAGATGACTGCTCTGGCCCTAGAGTGATTATCACAGTTGTCTTATTTCTGCATTTGCTCGGTGGGGGTCTGACACCTAGGGTCCCCGACGATCAGCTGTTTGAAGAGAGCGCTGCAGCCTCCTCTCAGGTTACCAAGCACAGCGCCGTTTATTGGATACAGGCTGTGCTTGGTATTGCAGGCCAGGCCCATTCACTTGAATGGGACTGAGCTGCGCCTAGGCCATGTGACTGATGAACGTAACGTCTAGGAAGAAGCCGCGGCCCCTTCAAACCGCTGATGGTTGTGGGTACCAGGAGTCTGACCTCCATCGCTCTGATACTGATGCCCTATCCCGATGCTCGGAAAACACCTTTTAAATGACATCTCCTACTGACAGTCTGTATTACATTCCAGCAGAGCATTCATATTTCTGCTGGCTTCAGAGCTGACATCTTCCTTTGCACAAAGCTTACGCTGGTAAACTTCATTGTACACTAGGCACCGTACCGTAAAAATAAACTCTTCCGCTGAATTACGATTTTCAAAAGCAACCGGCAGAATTGTGAATTCAGCTCTGAAGTGTAGCTTGGGATCAGTACAAGAAAAGTAATGCAGTGTATTTACGAACTGACTTAAAACTCAGATAAATCGATATAATCTATCTGAAGAGTTAACGGTGGACATGCACTTTCAGTTTTGCCTAGTAGCTTGATCCGGAGGCACGTCTAGCTGTAGGATTGATCTTAAAGGGGTTGTCCAGGATTATAAAAACATGGCTGCTTTCTTGCAAAAACAGCACCACCCTTGCCCATGGCTTGCGTCTGGCTTTGCACCACGGCTCCACTGGAGTGGACGGGGTGGTGCTGTTTTTGAGAAAAAGCAGCCGTGTTTTTCTAATCCTGGACAACCCCTTTAAAGGTTGTCGAAAAGTTTCCTCTTCCCCAAAAAAAAGTCTTTATAGCTTAGTTTATTAATGACATAGCATTGGCATATACCGTAGCGTGGTATAGATAGCTCATTTGCGCCCCTACATGTCTGCTCTGGAGCTCGCAATCTACGGTAATTTCCAGGGCTGTGGCACATATACGTGAAGGCATCTCAATTGAAATCTATTCTAAATTACATAGTGGGGGCGCAATTGCATTAGTGCTTATGCGTTTTGAGTCTGGTAGTAAGTGGTACTGCACGGAAGGAAAAGGTGCGGATGGTGAGGCTGACGCTTTCAGGGTGAAGGAAGCTTCTTACGGTAAAGACGTTGGCGAAGTACTTCATTGTGTTTCATAGTTGTCTGGTTTTGCTGGTTTGGTTACAGCATTTTTTGAAATAGAGTTGAACCCTTTTCATTTGTAGGTGTTCCTTTGATTTGTCACACAGCTCCTGGGTACGTGAAGAAGCCCCCCACAAGTAAAGGCATTGGTGAGTCCGTCTGGTGAATTGTCTGTGTCGTGTGCATGAGCACGCTTGTCGTACGGCAGACTAGAGCTGCTTCCTCCATGTCCATTATCATCATCCTTCTTAAAGAGGACCCGTCCTCTCAACCTCATGCTTTCCCCATGTACTAACAATTCTGGAGCATCTATTCTTGTGATTCTATGTTGTTCCGTTCCTCTGTTATTCCTGCTAGAAGTTGAATGATTTACAAGCCGTTTGCAATAGGGTCCACCTGGGGGTGTCCCTGCACAGATTGCTAATCGATATTGCCAGTGTCATACTGTGCAGGGACATGCATCCAACGACCCAGCTGGACCTACATTGCAGACTGCTAGCAATTCATTTGAAACTTCTAGTGGAATAATAGAGGCACGTCATAATTTAACCACTTAGCGCTACGCTAACGCCGAAAGGCGTCATCTCTGCGGCGCTCCCAGGCTACGCTAACGCCAATAGGCGTCATCTCGCGTGAGCCGAGATTTCCTGTGAACGCGCGCACGCTCACAGGAACGGAAGGTAAGCGAGTGGATCTCCAGCATGCCAGCGGCGATCGCTCGCTGGCAGGCTGGAGATGTGATTTTTTTAACCCCTAACAGGTATATTAGACGCTGTTTTGATAACAGCGTCTAATATACCTGCTACCTGGTCCTCTGGTGGTCCCTTTTGTTTGGATCGACCACCAGAGGACACAGGCAGCTCTGTAAAGTAGCACCAAACACCACTACACTACACTCCCCCCTGTCACTTATTAACCCTTTATAAACCACTGATCAGCCCATATAGACTCCCTGATCACCCCCCTGTCATTGATCACCCCCCTGTAAGGCTCCATTCAGAGGTCCGTATGATTTTTACGGATCCACGGATACATGGATCGGTTCCGCAAAACGCATACGGACGTCTGAATGGAGCCTTACAGGGGGGTGATGAATGACAAGGGGGTGATCACGCATATACACTCCCTGATCACCCCCCTGTCATTGATCACCCCCCTGTCATTGATCCCCCCCCCCCCCTGTAAGGCTCCATTCAGACGTCCGTATGATTTTTACGGATCCACTGATACATGGATCGGATCCGCAAAACACATACGGACGTCTGAATGGAGCCTTACAGGGGGGTGATCAGTGACAGGGGGGTGATCACCCCATATAGACTTCCTGATCACCCCCCTGTCATTGATCACCCCCCTGTAAGGCTCCATTCAGACGCCCGTATGTGTTTTACGGATCCACGCATCCATGGATCGGATCCGTAAAACGCATACGGACGTCTGAATGGAGCCTTACAGGGGGGTGATCAGGGAGTCTATATGGGATGATCACCCCCCTGTAAGGCTCCATTCAGACGTCTGCATGTGTTTTACGGATCCACGCATCCATGGATCGGATCCGCAAAACGCATACGGACGTCTGAATGGAGCCTTACAGGGGGGTGATCAATGACAGGGGGGTGATCACCCCATATACACTCCCTGATCACCCCCCTGTCATTGATTACCACCATGTAAGGCTCCATTCAGACGTCCGTATGTGTTTTGCGGTTCCGATCTATGTATCCGTGGATCCGTAAAAAACATATGGACGTCTGAATGGAGCCTTTCAGAGGGGTGATCAATGACAGAGGGGTGATCAATGACAGAGGGGTGATCAGTGACAGGGGGGTGATCACCCCATATACACTCCCTGATCACCCCCCTGTCATTGATCGCCCCCCTGTCATTGATCACCCCCCCCCCCCCTGGTAAGGCTCCATTCAGAATTTTTTTTGGCCCAAGTTAGCGGAAATATATATATATTTTTTTCTTCTTACAAAGTCTCATATTCCACTAACTTGTGTCAAAAAATAAAATCTCCCATGAACTCACCATACCCCTCACGGAATCCAAATGCGTAAACATTTTTAGACATTTATATTCCAGACTTCTTCTCACGCTTTAGGGCCCCTAAAAAGCCAGGGCAGTATAAATACCCCACATGTGACCCCATTTCGGAAAGAAGACACCCCAAGGTATTTGCTGAGGGGCATATTGAGTCCATGAAAGATTGAAATTTTTGTCCTAAGTTAGCGGAAAGTGAGACTTTGTGAGAAAAAAACAAAAAAAATAAAATTTCCGCTAACTTATGCAAAAAAAAAAATAATTCTATGAACTCGCCAGGCCCCTCATTGAATACCTTGGGGTGTCTTCTTTCCAAAGTGGGGTCACATGTGGGGTATTTATACTGCCCTGGCTTTTTAGGGGCCCGAAAGTGTGAGAAGAAGTCTGGGATCCAAATGTCTAAAAATGCCCCCCTAAAAGGAATTTGGGCACCTTTGCGCATCTAGGCTGCAAAAAAGTGTCACACATCTGGTATCGCCGTACTCGGGAGAAGTTGGGGAATGTGTTTTGGGGTGTCATTTTACATATACCCATGCTGGGTGAGATAAATATCTTGGTCAAATGCCAACTTTGTATAAAAAAATGGGAAAAGTTGTCTTTTGCCAAGATATTTCTCTCACCCAGCATGGGTATATGTAAAATGACACCCCAAAACACATTCCCCAACTTCTCCCGAGTACGGCGATACCAGATGTGTGACACTTTTTTGCCGCCTAGGTGGGCAAAGGGGCCCACATTCCAAAGAGCACCTTTCGGATTTCACAGGCCATTTTTTACACATTTTGATTTCAAACTACTAACCACACATTAGGGGCCCTAGAATGCCAGGGCAGTATAACTACCCCACAAGTGACCCTATTTTGGAAAGAAGACACCCCAAGGTATTTCGTGATGGGCATAGTGAGTTCATGGAAGTTTTTATTTTTTGTCACAAGTTAGTGGAATATGAGACTTTTGTAAGAAAAAAAATAAAAATAAAAAAAAATCATCATTTTCCGCTAACTTGTGACAAAAAATAAAAAGTTCTATGAACTCACTATGCCCATCAGCGAATACCTTAGGGTGTCTACTTTCCGAAATGGGGTCATTTGTGGGGGTTTTCTACTGTTTGGGCATTGTAGAACCTCAGGAAACATGACAGGTGCTCAGAAAGTCAGAGCTGCTTCAAAAAGCGGAAATTCACATTTTTGTACCATAGTTTGTAAACGCTATAACTTTTACCCAAACCATTTTTTTTTTTACCCAAACATTTTCTTTTTTAATCAAAGACATGTAGAACAATAAATTTGGCGAAAAATTTATATATGGATGTCGTTTTTTTTGCTAAATTTTACAACTGAAAGTGAAAAATGTCGTTTTTTTGCTAAAAAATCGTTAAATTTCGATTAATAACAAAAAAAGTAAAAATGTCAGCAGCAATGAAATACCACCAAATGAAAGCTCTATTAGTGAGAAGAAAAGGAGGTAAAATTAATTTGGGTGGTAAGTTGCATGACCGAGCAATAAACCGCTAAAGTTGTGGAGTGCCGATTTGTAAAAAAGGGCCTGGTCACTGGGGGGGTATAAACCTGTGGTCCTTAAGTGGTTAAAGAGTCCAAAGAATAGATGCTCCAGAATTGTTATTGCATGGGGGAGCAAGTAGTTCCTAAAACAGACTTGTCAGGAGAGGGGACTGGTCATCTTTAAAGTGAATGTCCACCATGTTGAACATCATTTCATAGTTTACGTACAGAATTAATGAAAGTTTAGTAACTTTGTAAATACATAAAATTACTTATCCTGTATTATACTCCAGAGCTGCACCCGCTATTCTGCTGGTGCAGTCACTGTGTACATACATTACATTACTTATCCTGTACTGATCCTTAGTTCCATCCTGTATTATACGCCGGAGCTGCACTCACTATTCTGCTGGTGGAGTCACTGTGTACATACATTACATTACTTATCCTGTACTGATCCTGAGTTACATCCTGTATTATACTCCAGAGCTGCACTCGCTATTCTGCTGGTGCAGTCACTGTGTACATACAATACATTACTTATCCTGTACTGATCCTGAGTTACATCCTGTATTATATTCCAGAGCTGCACTCACTATTCTGCTAGTGGAGTCACTGTGTATATACATTACATTACTTATCCTGTACTGATCCTGAGTTACATCCTGTATTATACTCCAGAGCTGCACTCGCTATTCTGCTGGTGCAGTCACTGTGTACATACAATACATTACTTATCCTGTACTGATCCTGAGTTACATCCTGTATTATACTCCAGAGCTGCACTCACTATTCTGCTAGTGGAGTCACAGTGTATATACATTACATTACTTATCCTGTACTGATCCTGAGTTACATCCTGTATTATACTCCAGAGCTGCACTCGCTATTCTGCTGGTGCAGTCACTGTGTACATACAATACATTACTTATCCTGTACTGATCCTGAGTTACATCCTGTATTATACTCCAGAGCTGCACTCACTATTCTGCTGGTGCAGTCACTGTGTACATACATTACTTATCCTGTACTGATCCTGAGTTATATCCTGTATTAAACTCCAGAGCTGCACTCACTATTCTGCTGGTGCAGTCACTGTGTACATACATTACATTACTTATCCTGTACTGATCCTGAGTTACATCCTGTATTATACTCCAGAGCTGCACTCACTATTCTGCTGGTGCAGTCACTGTGTACATACATTACATTACTTATCCTGTACTGATCCTGAGTTACATCCTGTATTATACTCCAGAGCTGCACTCACTATTCTGCTGGTGCAGTCACTGTGTACATACATTACATTACTTATCCTGTACTGATCCTTAGTTCCATCCTGTATTATACGCCGGAGCTGCACTCACTATTCTGCTGGTGGAGTCACTGTGTACATACATTACATTACTTATCCTGTACTGATCCTGAGTTACATCCTGTATTATACTCCAGAGCTGCACTCGCTATTCTGCTGGTGCAGTCACTGTGTACATACAATACATTACTTATCCTGTACTGATCCTGAGTTACATCCTGTATTATATTCCAGAGCTGCACTCACTATTCTGCTAGTGGAGTCACTGTGTATATACATTACATTACTTATCCTGTACTGATCCTGAGTTACATCCTGTATTATACTCCAGAGCTGCACTCGCTATTCTGCTGGTGCAGTCACTGTGTACATACAATACATTACTTATCCTGTACTGATCCTGAGTTACATCCTGTATTATACTCCAGAGCTGCACTCACTATTCTGCTAGTGGAGTCACAGTGTATATACATTACATTACTTATCCTGTACTGATCCTGAGTTACATCCTGTATTATACTCCAGAGCTGCACTCGCTATTCTGCTGGTGCAGTCACTGTGTACATACAATACATTACTTATCCTGTACTGATCCTGAGTTACATCCTGTATTATACTCCAGAGCTGCACTCACTATTCTGCTGGTGCAGTCACTGTGTACATACATTACTTATCCTGTACTGATCCTGAGTTATATCCTGTATTAAACTCCAGAGCTGCACTCACTATTCTGCTGGTGCAGTCACTGTGTACATACATTACATTACTTATCCTGTACTGATCCTGAGTTACATCCTGTATTATACTCCAGAGCTGCACTCACTATTCTGCTGGTGCAGTCACTGTGTACATACATTACATTACTTATCCTGTACTGATCCTGAGTTACATCCTGTGTTATACTCCAGAGCTGCACTCACTATTCTGCTGGTGCAGTCACTGTGTACATACATTACATTACTTATCCTGTACTAATCCTGAGTTACATCCTGTATTATACCCCAGAGCTGCACTCACTATTCTGCTGGTGCAGTCACTTTGTACATACATTACTTATCCTGTACTGATCCTGAGTCACATCCTGTATTATACTCCAGAGCTGCACTCACTATTCTGCTGGTGCAGTCACTGTGTACATACATTACATTACTTATCCTGTACTGATCCTGAGTTACATCCTGTATTATACTCCAGAGCTGCACTCACTATTCTGCTGGTGGAGTCACTGTGTACATACATTACTTATCCTGTACTGATCCTGAGTTACATCCTGCTGGGTATTTGAATGAATGGGAACCCGCAGGCCGCCCGGTCTTTAACCCACTGCAGGGTCTTGGCCGGTATTGGAGCTCCCCTGATGCAGCCCAAGTG
Organism: Bufo gargarizans; assembly: GCF_014858855.1. NCBI lineage: Eukaryota > Metazoa > Chordata > Amphibia > Anura > Bufonidae > Bufo > Bufo gargarizans. The sequence goes on from NC_058085.1 coordinate 45,345,109, forward strand.
CAGGCGAGCTGACCCGCTGTTGGAGGTTGTGTTGCAGGTACCGCCATCCTGCCTGGTCATATTTGTTGCCTGGGGAAGGTGCACCTTTCATATACGGTCACTGGCAGCGCTGGAGTTTGTTGGTACCGCCTGTATTTTGGATACCTTCGGGGTGACAGCTGCTGCCTCTTCCCCGTGACTAGTGCTCTTCGTCGTCCTCCCCCTATATAATGTACATTCTACTGTGGATTTTCAGATTACGCAGAACAAATTCGGATTTGTCGCTTATTTTGCCGTTGATTTCCACCTTACACCGCCAATCAATTTCTTCTGCTGATTTTTATTTTAATTATTAATTCTTTCTCTACAGTCTGTGCATGAGAGGTAAAAATACTGGCACTAAAATCCGCAATGTATTCGCCACCGGTCAACAGGTGCTTCTGCGAGAGAATTTTTATTTTTCTATTTAGATCTATGGATTAAAGGGTTTTTCTGAAATTCTGATACTGATCACCTATCTTCGGGATACAGATCATTGATATCAGACCGCAGGAGGACCCGTGTGTCGCACAGCGCCGTCCATTGTATAGTGGCTGTGGATTGGTATTGCAGCCCAGGCCCATTCACTTGAATGGGACCGATTGGCGCTTAGGCCATGATGTGACATCACTGGCCTAGGAAGAGACCGGAGCACCACAACGTTTTCAAACGGCTGATTGGCGGGGGTGCCATGTGCCGAATCCCCACCGATCTGATATTAATGACCTATCCAGAGGGTCGGCCATCCATAAAAAAATTCTTGCAAAAACGCCTTTGATTTTTTTAGGTTTTCTAACTACGATCCCTTTAAGATAATGAACGATGCAGTTGGATGTCCAAAAAATATTTCCCAAAGGACTGAAATCCTATCCTATTGCCGTAAATATCTGATCTTGACTACAGTTGTTTACCTCGTCTGTGGAGAGGTGGGCATGTGCATGCCCACTAGCGGAGCATGCTCACTACTGCCACGTACATGGCCGCCTCTCAGCAGACACCCCTGGTCTTTGTAGTGTAAAGGTTCCACCAACCGGACCCTTTCGTTTGGAGAAAACTCCATAATCGCTTCAGGTGGGGTCCAGTTTGTATAATTATTATTTTTTTTTTTAAATGCTCAGAATGGGACAAAAAAATGCAATAAGACACCTCAAAAAAAGTGTGAACCCATCCTTCGCAGAACTGCACTAAATAGAGAAACATACATAGGCTGTTGGATCCGTCAACAGCAGCTTGTTGACTGTTTCCCTGTGATATTCACTGCACTGTAAAAAAAATATAAAAAAATATATATATATATCTATATATACCATATATAAAATAAAATGCTACATAAGTGGAGTCCCTCACATGTAGCAGAGGAGGGGTTATTGACACGAAAATATGGCTGCTTTCTTCAACTTCCCCCCGATACAGCGCCACACATGTCCACAGGTTGGTTGTGGTATTGCACCTCGCTTGCATTCACTTCAGCAAGGCAGAGCCTAGGGACAGGTATGGCGCTGTTTTTAGCAAACGGCGGCCATGTTTTAGTCCTGTGCAGCCCTTTAACTTGCGAGGCCTCGTGTACAGGCTGTGCCGCCCTCGCCGTGCTCCGTATGTGTGGAACGAGGCCAGGTCACGTCAGGAGCGATGAGTAATGGTGTCGCAACGTCCTCGCTGCTCCTCTCTCGTCATGTTTCGTAGTCAGACCTCTCCCACACATGACCCAGCATTCAGCAATGTGGGATGATGACGCAAGGCCGGGCCTGTCCTGTACGCCGTCGTCCCATGTGCTGTGCCTCTTTTATTTGCCCGCTCTGTACACATGTCCGTCTTCTGATTTTGTATGCCTTGTTAACCCATTTTTTTTTTTCTTTTTTTCTTCACATTTAGGGAAGAAGAAAAAGTTGCCCAAAATCCCGATGCCCATGGATACGCACCCCACTCCGCCCACGTAAGTCCGCTTTTTCTTTACACCCTTTCTATTGATATCTGTTGGATGTTTCATGTAATGCATGGACGAGCCGGGCTCTCCGGGCCAAGGGGTGATGTTTCCCGCTTTGTGTAATAGATGAGGGTCCCGAACTTAACCCACCGTGGAACTCATTGTGTTCGTGGTTGGAAAACCCCTTTAAAACGGACCTGTCGGCTGTCCTCACTCGCTCCAGTAATCCGTTTTAGCCGATAATAACGCTGAAGCATCTTTCCTTAGAATGCATTGCGATGTTCCTCTGTTATTCCACCTGGCAGTGTATGATGAGGCGTAACCATTGACGGGGGTATTCCATTAATAGCAAGTGGATAGGGGGGTCCAACTGTGGCTCCATGCAAATGGTTGACTCTGGACCCCTCTTCTTCCTGGATGACTTGTGATTTCCGGGGTACCCTTTATTGAAGGCGGCTTGTCCCAGTGTATTAGTGCATTTCCGGAAGGCATAACAGAGGAATGTGCCATAAGAATGCAAAATGTACTTTGCGGAGCACCGGTCAAGGCCCCCGGTTATCTACCACGTGAGACGACCACAGGGACTTCCTAGGGATATCGGAGGTGCCACAGAGCTGACATCACACTTGACTGGCTGCAGGAAAAATCCCCAGCTGTTACATTCCTGAGATTCCATCTGCACACTGAATGGAGCTGAGCGGCCGCTGATAGAATAGGCCCTGTTGTATTGTCCGTGCCTCGCTGCTGCCCCCTGCTGGCACGCGCTTGTCAGTTCAGGCTACTGTTTTGCACGTTCCTCCACTGCTTGCTTGCTGTCCCTTCCTGGACCGATTCATACATTGACCAGTAGAGCAAATTGCTTAAAGGGTTTGTGCCAAGATAGGGGCATCTAAATTGGTGGGGGGCCGAAACCCGGGACCTCGCACCGATCACTAGAATGGGGGGTCTCACACCCCAGTATGAAAGCAGCGGCAGATGGAGCACTGTCTATGCGGGATCCTCATTCTTGTGATCAGTGGGGATCATAGGGGTCTCTTCAGGGGCCCCAATAGGGGACAGTTCCCAAGGTCTTGCTGCTCGACGCCACCCTCAGCCCAGTCCCTTTATAAAAGATTGGGAGTCCTGCTCCATTAAAATCAAGGAAATGTAGCTGCATTCAGCCACAGGCTGTTAGGAGATGATAGGAGTTGTAGTTTCCCAGCAAGTTGCCAATCACTGACCTGTATGGATAGTATAGGGGAGGATTGTATTGGACCAGCGCCTCCATGTACCAGTATATAACGCTCTCCTCTCTTCCTTATTCTCAGACCTCCTCGTGATTTGGATTCGAAAGCGTACATCCTGATTGACGATAAGGTATGATGAGTTATCTGCTGCAGACAGATTGTACAGACATGAAAAGTAATGCATGTACACAGTGACTGCACCAGCAGAATAGTGAGTGCAGCTCTGGAGTATAATACAGGATGTAACTCAGGATCAGTACAGGATAAGTAATGTAATGTATGTACACAGTGACTGCACCAGCAGAATAGTGAGTGCAGCTCTGGAGTATAATACAGGATGGAACTCAGGATCAGTACAGGATAAGTAATGTATGTACACAGTGACTCCACCAGCAGAATAGTGAGTGCAGCTCTGGAGTATAATACAGGATGTAACTCAGGATCAGTACAGGATAAGTAATGTAATGTATGTACACAGTGACTGCACCAGCAGAATAGTGAGTGCAGCTCTGGAGTATAATACAGGATGGAACTCAGGATCAGTACAGGATAAGTAATGTATGTACACAGTGACTGCACCAGCAGAATAGTGAGTGCAGCTCTGGAGTATAATACAGGATGGAACTCAGGATCAGTACAGGATAAGTAATGTATGTACACAGTGACTCCACCAGCAGAATAGTGAGTGCAGCTCTGGAGTATAATACAGGATGTAACTCAGGATCAGTACAGGATAAGTAATGTAATGTATGTACACAGTGACTGCACCAGCAGAATAGTGAGTGCAGCTCTGGGGTATAATACAGGATGTAACTCAGGATCAGTACAGGATAAGTAATGTAATGTATGTACACAGTGACTGCACCAGCAGAATAGTGAGTGCAGCTCTGGAGTATAATACAGGATGTAACGCAGGATCAGTACAGGATAAGTAATGTAATGTATGTACACAGTGACTGCACCAGCAGAATAGTGAGTGCAGCTCTGCAGTATAATACAGGATGTAACTCAGGATAAGTAATGTATTAACAAGCTTATGTGTTATTTCTGTGTATAAACTGTATCATGGTTCTTGCCGATGGATGTGTTTGCTGAGATCACTAGTCCTCCTCAGTAGCATGTCTTCAGTGAGGGGGCGGTGTGTTTGGAGCACTATATATATTGATAGGTGTATACACATAGGGGGAGATTAATATATGACGAGGCGCAGGCCTTCCTCTTGTCTGTGCTGAGTCCGTTCACTTTGGGGGCCCATTCTGGAGATGGGTGCAGGTCCCACATCTGGGACCCATTCCTATATGACATTGAAGGCTTATCCTTGTGACATCAGTGTCCCAAATGGGAATACCCTTTAAAAAAAAAAAGGCTGGACAACCCCTTTAACCTTTTGAGTGTTAACCCAGGTCTGCCCCTTCCTTGACAGCAAGCAGAGATCTTTCAGGTAGAAAGTTGCAGAGTATTTCATGTGCAGAGCAGTGAGTAAAAGGTTGGTAATGTCTTAGGGCTCATGTACACAAACGTATGTTCTTTCCGTGTCCGTCCAATTTTTTTTTTTTTTGCTGACTGTATGCGGAACTGTTCATTTCAATGGGTCCACAAAAAAAAAAAAGAAAAGGAAGTTACTCTGTAAGTCCGTTCCACAAAAGAATAGAACATGTCCAATTATTGTCCGCATTACGGACAAGGATAGTAGTGTTCTCTTTGCGGATCCGTTTTTTTGTGGACTGTAAATTACAGAATAGTGAGTGCGTGTGTATGAGCCCTTAGGAAGTGATGGCTTGTGGTGAGGATAAATGTCATATGGTCCCACATCTGGGACACTCTTCTCTTTCCGGAACAGGGAGCAGCCACGTATGCCGGCTGACCCATCTGTTCACTATGCGCCGGCTGTAGCGTTTGCACTGTGCGCTCTCCATTCACAGCTATGGGACTTCCGAAAATAGCTGAGGGGGCTCACCAAGCGGCTGAAGACATCTGTGTCGGTCCCATGTTCATATGTGTCCGCATTGCTGAGAAAAAGATTATTTAATATATGCAAATGAGGCTCTAGGAGCAACGGGGGCGTTACCATTACACCTAGAGGCCCAGCTCTCTGCAACTGCTCCACCAGGCAGTCAAAACGTGATCACACCTGGACCTGTCAATCAAGGTGGAGAGTGCACGGCAGTTGCAGAGAGAGCAGAGCCTCTAGGTGTAATGGTAACGCCCCCGTTGCTCCTAGAGGCTCATTTGCATATATTCAAACTTCATTTTTCTAAGCAATGTGGACACCTATGAACATGGGACCAACACAGTTGCCTTCAGCTGCCAAGCGCACATGTGCCAGTGTCATAGGTACAGATGCCCTTTAAGCTAGCTTCAGAGCAGACCTTCTCCACATAATAAGGGGCCTGTAACCGGTAAAAACTTGCCCGCTGCTCGCTCCTAATCCTGTCGACTGAAGGAAACCTGCTGAGTGTGCAGGCGGCCGTGCCCGTTGGAAACTTCTCAAAGTTGGTGGTGAATGAGCTGTTCTTTATTTTAAGTCTGATTCCGTGTACCTGTCACTTCAGTTATGCCCAGGACGTAAGAATGGTACATTGTGTTCCCGGTAGAGCCTTTATCCCTGAAGCTGCCAATCCTCAGCGCCCCTTCCACCACCCGACCCCCCCCCCCCCCTTACTCCGTCTGCATGGTGCCATAAGAAGCCTGACCGCGTTATACTATCAGCGCGACTGGTATATGAGGAAGCGTTTGCCCTGGCACCGCACGAGCCCGCCGCTTTCTCCTGGCTCTGCTCTAAGCAGTTAATGAAGGCCATTCCAGGAGCTGCAAGCGATGACGCCGCGTGCCAAGAGCTTTTTAATTACGCAGCACATTCTCAGCTGGCCTGCAAGGGAAGGAGGTGCCACCCGAATGGGAATGACCCCTTGGCATCCGTCCAGGCTATATAATCACACCAGCGCTGCGGGCCTGCTGCTTGGCCGGCACGGTGACTGCGGCGCTGTGTCTGTAGTCATGGCATTGTATAACGGGCAGACGGTTATTATAACGCCCTCTGGTCTTGTCCCTAGAACTACGAGGTGAAAGCAGATGACTTATTACCCATCGAAGAGCTGGGCCGGGGAGCCTACGGAGTTGTGGAGAAGATGCGCCATGTACCTAGTGATCTGATAATGGCAGTAAAGGTAAGAGGCATTTTATGATTTAATAAAAAAATAAAAAATAAATGTCCTTGAAATGATTACTTACATTAGGGAATTGCTTAACCCGTGGAGGACCAGCGCCGTACATGTTCAACGGGCTGATTGGTCGCCCGGCCGATCAGCGGCACGGACCTGGCAGTCACTGACAGCCCGGCCTCTGCTGCACACGCCGGCATCAGTGAATACAGAGATGCCGGCGTATTAACCCCGTGTATGCTGCAGTCAAAGCTGTTCGTGGAGGGTACGATTGCTCTCCGCTTCCCATTCGGGTCCCCGCGCTGCAGAGGCGGGGACCCGATGGCAGAGAAGGCAGCCTGATGCCTTTTATACGCATTGGAGCTCGCCTTCTACGGAAGCCTGTGAGATCCAGCCCTTATGTCATATGCACCCTAAAATTAGTACCAATCAAACCGTCATCTCATCCCGCAAAAATTGAGCCCCTACATAAGACAGTCGCCCAAAAATTATTAAATACTATGGCTTTCAGAATATGGAGACACTAAAAATGTATTATTTTTCAAAAATCCTTTATTATGTAAAACTGCGCCCTGCCGTGTGCCCGTACAGCAGTTTACGGCCACATATGGGGTGTTTCTGTACAGAAAAACTACAGAATCAGGGCCTTAAATATTGAGTTTTCTTTGGCTGTTAACCCTTGCTTTGTTAGTGGAAAAAAATTGATTAAAATGGAAAATCTGCCAAAAAAGTGAAATTCTGAAATTTCATCTACATTTTCCTTTACTTCTTGTGGAACACCTAAAGGTTTGTAAAATCAGTTTTGAATACCTTGAGGGGTGTAGTTTCTAAAATGGGGTCATTTTTGGGTGGTTTCTATTATGTAAGCCTCACAAAGTGACTTCAGACCTGAACTGGTCCTGAAAAAGTAAGTTTTCAAAATTAGCTGAAAAATTTCAAGATTTGCTTCTAAGGCCCCTTTCACACGGGCGTTGCGGGAAAATGTGCGGGTGCGTTGCGGGAACACCCGCGATTTTTCCGCGCGAGTGCAAAACATTGTCATGCGTTTTGCACTCGCGTGAGAAAAATCGCGCATGTTTGGTACCCAAACCTGAACTTCTTCACAGAAGTTCGGGCTTGGGATCGATGTTCTGTAGATTGTATTATTTTCCCTTATAACATGGTTATAATGGAAAATAATAGCATTCTGAATACAGAATGCATAGTAAAATTGCGCTGGAAGGGTTAAAAAAATAAAAAATAATTTAACTCCCCTTAATCCACTTGGTCGCGTAGCCCGGCATCTCCTTCTGGCTCCTTTGCTGAACAGGACCTGGGGTGAGCATTAATTACATGAACAGGACCTGTGAAGACGTCACATGTTCCATCACCATGGTGATGGATCATGTGATGACTGTGACGTCACCAAAGGTCCGTGTTACTGCACAAAGCTCAGATGAAGACAGAAGGAGATGCCGGGCTACGCGAGCAAGTGGATTAAGGGGAGTTAAATTATTTTTTTAACCCCTCCAGTGCTATTGTACTATGCGATCTGTATTCAGAATGCTATTATTTCCCCTTTATAACAATGTTATAAGGGAAAATAATAATGATCGGGTCTCCATCCCGATCGTCTCCTAGCAACCGTGCGTGAAAATTGCACCGCATCCGCACTTGCTTGCGGATGCTTGCGATTTTCACGCAACCCCATTCACTTCTATGGGGCCTGCGTTGCGTGGATTATCGCACCGCAACGCACAAAATAGAGCTTGCTGCGATTTTCACGCAACGCATAAGTGATGCGTGAAAATCACCGCTCATGTGAACAGCCCCATAGAAATGAATGGGTCGGTATTCAGTGCGGGTGCAATGCGTTCAACTCACGCATCGCATCCGCGCGGAATACTCGCCCGTGTGAAAGGGGCCTAAGACTTTGAACGTCCCCAAAAAATAAAATGTCATTCCCAAAATGATCCAGACATGGAGTAGACATATGGGGAATGTAAAGTAATAACAATTATATGAGGTATCACTATCAGTTTTAAAAGCAGAGAAATTGAAATTTGGAAAGTTGCACATTTTTTTAATTTTTTTGTAAATTTGGTATTTTTAAAAAATGAAAAATATTTACAGAAATTTATGACGTATCATGAAATACAATGTGACACGAGAAAACAGTCTCAGAATAACGTGGATAAGTAAAAGTGTTCCAAAGTTATTACCACATAAACCGCCTGGTCCTTAGGCCCCTTTCACACGGGCGAGATTTCCGCGCGGGTGCAATGCGTGACGTGAACGCATTGCACCCGCACTGAATACCGACCCATTCATTTCTATGGGGCTGTGCACACGAGCGGTGATTTTCACGCATCACTTGTGCGTTGCGTGAAAATCGCAGCATGCTCCTCTTTGTGCGTTTTTCACGCAACGCAGGCCCCATAGAAGTGAATGGGGCTGCGTAAAAAATCGCAAGCATCCGCAAGCAAGTGCGGATGCGGTGCGATTTTCACGCACAGTTGCTAGGAGACGATCGGGATGGGGACCCGATCATTATTATTTCCCCTTATAACATGGTTATAAGGGAAAATAATAGCATTCTGAATACAGAATGCTTAGTATAATAGTGCTGGAAGGGTTAAAAAAATAAATAAATATAATTTAACTCACCTTAATCCACTTGTTCGCGCAGCCGGCATCTCTTCTGTCTTCATCTTTGCTGTGCAGTAGGAAAAGGACCTGTGGTGATGTCACTGTGCTCATCACATGGTCCATCACATGATCCATCACCATGGTGATGGATCATGTGATGAGCGCAGTGATGTCATCAAAGGTCCTTTACCCAGGTCCTGAAGAAAGAAGAGAAGCCGGGCTGCGTGAACAAGTGGATTAAGGTGAGTTAAATTTATTTTAACCCCTCCAGCGCTATTGTACTATGCATTCTGTTTTCAGAATGCTATTATTTTCCGTTATAACCATGTTATAAAGGAAAATAATACAATCTGGGTACCAAACATGTCGATTTTTCTCAGGCGCGTGCAAAACGCATGTTCCCGCGACGCACCCGCAAACATGACGCCCGTGTGAAAGAGGCCTAAGGTGAAAAATAGCAGGGTCCTGAAGAGTAAAGTAGCAATTCCAGAATATTGTGAGTTGGTTAATTTAGTAGCAAGAGCTGCGGGACAGAATACATGGGTTTCTTTAAAAGGCACTGGACAGAAGGATCTACCCTATCAAACCAGATATACTGCCTGATAGGGTTGATCCTGCTTACTAAAAGTATACCGATCTTGTGAAAATCAATTAAGGCATTCCAGAGGAAAAAAGACTTTTATTCTAACGCCAGTGAAGAGGGGCAGAGTTTAGGGCTCCTCAGCTCTTTGGTTAGGGCCACTCTGCTTTGTGCCCTGTAGCCTGTATTTGTATAAAGAATATGCAAAGAACGGCACGCTCTAGTTCCATAAGACACAAGTATCAGTTTTACTCGGCAGGATCAACCCTTCCAGGCAGCATGCCTTGTGGAATATGGTTGATCCAGCTAACAGGTGCCCGTGAGAAACTTTAGTCCATCCTATGGAAATACTGTCTTATTTATTCTGATGGTAAATGCCATCAAAGCAAAAACCCCCCAAAAAAATAAAAAAATGCCAAAAATGAATAAAGTCATTAAAATGTAGCATGAATTAAGATTTTTCCTGCAAAAGGCAAGTTGTCACATGAAATAACTGTGCTGTGTGGCCACAGCGTCTAACGGTAGAAGTTGGAACTGAGCATGTGCGACCACATCAGAAGGTTGACGTGCACATTAAACACCAGTGGACACTTGTTCACTAGCGTTCAGTTCCAGTGCTGAGTCCCATCACTGAAGTTTCTGGTCGCCTGGAAGTGTGATGTTCTTTTTGTCTTCACGTGTGCTGTTGCAGCCATTTATTGGTCTTGGGTGTCAGGTGCCACCTGGGGACACATTACCACCGAGGCCCTCCAGTGTTCCCAGTGTGTCCCTGGTTAGCCCTGGGACAATAGAGGGGGTTCTGCAGTAAGCAGTCAGCAGGTCAGATATATAGGGACACGGCAAACTCAGAGTTTTGGTATCAAATTGCACATGAAGGGGCGCTGCGGCTAGGAGGGGATAGAGTTTATATGTAAACTATATTAAAGGGAACCTGTCACTGGGATTTTAGAGCTGAGGACATGAGTTGCTAGATGGCCGCTAGCACATCCACAATACCCAGTCCCCATAGCTCTGTGTGCTTTTATTGTGTAAAAAAAAACAAAAAACGATTTGATACATATGCAAATTAACCTGAGATGAGTCCTGTACGTGAGATGAGTCTAGCGTGAAGGAGCCCCGCATCCTCAGAATCTCCTCCTTGCTCCCCGACGTCAGAAAGCTAGAGAGCGGGAATCTCGCGATGTGCTAGCTAGCGCATGTGCAGTGTTATCATAGAATTCCTTCCCTGTGCTAGCATCAGCCTCAGGGAACGAACTGCGCATGTGCTAGCTCGTGCATCGCGAGATTACGGCGCTCTAGCTTTATGACGTCGGGGAGCAAGGAGGAGATTTTGAGGATGCGGGGCTCCTTCACGCTAGACTCATCTCAGGTTAATTTGCATATGTATCAAATCAGTTTTTTAATACAATAAAAGCACACAGAGCTATGGGGACTGGGTATTGCGGATGTGCTAGTGGCCATCTAGCAACCCATGTCCCCAGCTCTATACACAAAATCCCGGTGACAGGTTCCCTTTAACCACTTAAGGACCACAGGTTTATACCCCCCTAGTGACCAGGCCCTTTTTTACAAATCGGCACTCCACAACTTTAGCGGTTTATTGCTCGGTCATGCAACTTACCACCCAAATGAATTTTACCTCCTTTTCTTCTCACTAATAGAGCTTTCATTTGGTGGTATTTCATTGCCGCTGACATTTTTACTTTTTTTGTTATTAATCGAAATTTAACGATTTTTTGGCAAAAAAATGACATTTTTCACTTTCAGCTGTAAAATTTTGCAAAAAAAACGACATCCATATATACATTTTTCGCCAAATTTATTGTTCTACATGTCTTTGATTAAAAAAAAATGTTTGGGCAAAAAAAAAATGGTTTGGGTAAAAGTTATAGCATTTACAAACTATGGTACAAAAATGTGAATTTCCGCTTTTTGAAACAGCTCTGATTTTCTGAGCACCTGTCATGATTCCTGAGGTTCTACAATGCCCAAACAGTAGAAAACCCCCACAAATGACCCCATTTCGGAAAGTAGACACCCTAAGGTATTCGCTGATGGGCATAGTGAGTTCATAGAACTTTTTATTTTTTGTCACAAGTTAGCGGAAAATGATGATGATTTTATTTTTTTTATTTTTTCTTACAAAGTCTCATATTCCACTAACTTGCGACAAAAAATAAAAAATTCTAAAAACTTGCCATGCCCCTCACGGAATACCTTGGGGTGTCTTCTTTCCAAAATGGGGTCACTTGTGGGGTAGTTATACTGCCCTGGCAATTTAGGGGCCCATATGTGTGAGAAGAACTTTGCAATCAAAATGTGTAAAAAATGACCGGTGAAATCCAAAAGGTGCACTTTGGAATATGTGCCCCTTTGCCCACCTTGGCAGCAAAAAAGTGTGACACATCTGGTATCGCCGTACTCAGGAGAAGTTGGGGAATGTGTTTTGGGGTGTCATTTTACATATACCCATGCTGGGTGAGAAAAATATCTTGGTCAAATGCCAACTTTGTATAAAAAAATTGGAAAAGTTGTCTTTTGCCAAGATATTTCTCTCACCCAGCATGGGTATATGTAAAATGACACCCCAAAACACATTCCCCAACTTCTCCTGAGTACGGCGATACCAGATGTGTCACACTTTTTTGCTGCCAAGGTGGGCAAAGGGGCACATATTCCAAAGTGCACCTTTCAGATTTTGCAGGCCATTTTTTACACATTTTGATTGCAAGGTACTTCTCACACATTTGGGCCCCTAAATTGCCAGGGCAGTATAACTACGCCACAAGTGACCCCATTTTGGAAAGAAGACACCCCAAGGTATTCCGTGAGGGGCATGGCGAGTTCCTAGAATTTTTTATTTTTTGTCACAAGTTAGCGGAAAATGATGATTTTTTTTTTTTTCTCTTTTTTCCTTACAAAGTCTCATATTCCACTAACTTGCGACAAAAAATAAAAAATTCTAGGAACTCGCCATGCCCCTCACGGAATACCTTGGGGTGTCTTCTTTCCAAAATTGCATCACTTGTGGCGTAGTTATACTGCCCTGGCAATTTAGGGGCCCAAATGTGTGAGAAGTACTTTGCAATCAAAATCTGTAAAAAAATGACCGGTGAAATCCAAAAGGTGCACTTTGGAATATGTGCCCCTTTGCCCACCTTGGCATCAAAAAAGTGTGACACATCTGGTATCGCCGTACTCAGGAGAAGTTGGGGAATGTGTTTTGGGGTGTCATTTTACATATACCCATGCTGGGTGAGAGAAATATCTTGGCAAAAGACAACTTTTCCCATTTTTTTATACAAAGTTGGCATTTGACCAAGATATTTTTCTCACCCAGCATGGGTATATGTAAAATGACACCCCAAAACACATTCCCCAACTTCTCCTGAGTACGGCGATACCAGATGTGTCACACTTTTTTGCTGCCAAGGTGGGCAAAGGGGCACATATTCCAAAGTGCACCTTTCGGATTTTGCAGGGCATTTTTTACACATTTTGATTGCAAAGTTCTTCTCACACATTTGGGCCCCTAAATTGCCAGGGCAGTATAACTACGCCACAAGTGACCCCATTTTGGAAAGAAGACACCCCAAGGTATTCCGTGAGGGGCATGGCGAGTTCCTAGAATTTTTTATTTTTTGTCGCAAGTTAGTGGAATATGAGACTTTGTAAGGAAAAAAGAAAAAAAAAGAAAAATCATCATTTTCCGCTAACTTGTGACAAAAAATAAAAAATTCTAGGAACTCGCCATGCCCCTCACGGAATACCTTGGGGTGTCTTCTTTCCGAAATGGGGTCACATGTGGGGTATTTATACTGCCCTGGCTTTTTAGGGGCCCTAAAGCGTGAGAAGAAGTCTGGAATATAAATGTCTAAAAATGTTTACGCATTTGGATTCCGTGAGGGGTATGGTGCGTCCATGTGAGATTTTATTTTTTGACACAAGTTAGTAGAATATGAGACTTAGTAAGAAAAAACAAAAACAAAAACAAACAAAAAATTTCCGCTAACTTGTGCCAAAAAAAATGTCTGAATGGAGCCTTACCGGGGGGGGGGTGATCAATGACAGGGGGGTGATCAATGACAGGGGGGTGATCACCCATATAGACTCCCTGATCACCCCCCTGTCATTGATCACCCCCCCTGTAAGGCTCCATTCAGACATCCGCATGATTTTTTACGGATCCATGGATACATGTATCGGATCCACAGACCGCATGCGGACGTCTGAATGGAGCCTTACAGGGGGGTTATCAATGACAGGGGGTGATCAGGGTAATCACCCCCCTGTCACTGATCACCCCCCCTGTAAGGCTCCATTCAGACATCCGCATGATTTTTTACGGATCCATGGATACATGGATCGGATCCACAAAACGCATGCGGACGTCTGAATGGAGCCTTACAGGGGGGTTATCAATGACAGGGGGTGATCAGGGTAATCAGGGTGATCACCCCCCTGTCACTGATCACCCCCCCTGTAAGGCTCCATTCAGACATCCGCATGATTTTTTACGGATCCATGGATACATGTATCGGATCCACAGAACGCATGCGGATGTCTGAATGGAGCCTTACAGGGGGGTTATCAATGACAGGGGGTGATCAGGGTGATCACCCCCCTGTCACTGATCACCCCCCCTGTAAGGCTCCATTCAGACATCCGCATGATTTTTTACGGATCCATGGATACATGGATCGGATCCACAGAACGCATGCGGACGTCTGAATGGAGCCTTACAGGGGGGTTATCAATGACAGGGGGTGATCAGGGTAATCAGGGTGATCACCCCCCTGTCACTGATCACCCCCCCTGTAAGGCTCCATTCAGACATCCGCATGATTTTTTACGGATCCATGGATACATGGATCGGATCCACAAAACGCATGCGGACGTCTGAATGGAGCCTTACAGGGGGGTTATCAATGACAGGGGGTGATCAGGGTAATCACCCCCCTGTCACTGATCACCCCCCCTGTAAGGCTCCATTCAGACATCCGCATGATTTTTTACGGATCCATGGATACATGGATCGGATCCACAAAACGCATGCTGATGTCTGAATGGAGCCTTACAGGGGGGTGATCAATGACAGGGGGGTGATCAGGGAGTGTATATGGGTGATCACCCGCCTGTCATTGATCACCCCCTGTAAGGCTCCATTCAGACGTCCGCATGTGTTTTGCGGATCCGATCCATGTATCCATGGATCCGTAAAAATCATGCGGACGTCTGAATGGAGCCTTACAGGGGAGTGATCAATGACAGGGGGGTGATCAATGACAGGGGGTGATCAGGGAGTGTATATGGGTGATCACCCGCCTGTCATTGATCACCCCCCTGTAAGGCTCCATTCAGACGTCCGTATGCTTTTTGCGGATCCGATCCATGTATCCGTGGATCCGTAAAAATCATACGGACGTCTGAACGGAGCCTGACAGGGGGGTGATCAATGACAGGGCGGTGATCAATGACAGGGGGGTGATCAGGGAGTTTATATGGGGTGATCATGGGTGATCAGGGGTTTATAAGGGGTTAATAAGTGACGGGGGGGGGGGGTGTAGTGTAGTGTGGTGTTTGGTGCGACTGTACTGACCTACCTGAGTCCTCTGGTGGTCGATCCTAACAAAAGGGACCACCAGAGGACCAGGTAGGAGGTATATTAGACGCTGTTATGAAAACAGCGTCTAATATACCTGTTAGGGGTTAAAAAATTCGGATCTCCAGCCTGCCAGCGAACGATCGCCGCTGGCATGCTGGAGATCCACTCGCTTACCTTCCGTTCCTGTGAGCGCGCGCGCCTGTGTGCGCGCGTTCACAGGAAATCTCGCGTCTCGCGAGATGACGCCTATTGGCGTTAGTGTGACCTGGGAGAGCCGCCGCGATGACGCCTTTCGGCGTTAGCGTGGCGGCAAGCGGTTAAGGTATATTCTATTACACATTCACTGTCCCTGTACATTAGGTGATATGACTGTTTAAACTTTTCTGATCAAGCTTTTTTCTATCCTCTGCAGCGCATCAGGGCGACTGTGAACAGCCAGGAACAAAAAAGACTTCTGATGGACCTTGATATATCGATGCGCACTGTGGACTGCGATTTCACCGTCACATTTTATGGAGCATTATTTAGAGAGGTATTTCTTTGAATTTCATTACCTCTCACTGTGAGTGGGAAATAAATGATTTAGTGGTTGTTGTTGAGTTGTAGAACTACTATAATACTGCTCCTATGTACAAGAATATAACTACTATAATACTGCTCCTATGTACAAGAGTATAACTACTATAATACTGCTCCTATGTACAAGAATATAACTACTATAATACTGTTCCTATGTACAAGAATATAACTAATATAATACTGCTCCTATGTACAAGAATATAACTACTATAATACTGCTCCTATGTACAAGAATATAACTACTATAATACTGCCTCCTATGTACAAGAATATAACTACTATAATACTGCCTCTTATGTACAAGAATATACCTACTATAATACTGCTCCTATGTAGAAGAATATAACTACTAGAATACTGCTCCTATGTAGAAGAATATAACTACTATAATACTGCTCCTATGTACAAGAATATAACTACTATAATACTGCTCCTATGTGCAAGAATATAACTACTATAATACTGCTCCTATGTGCAAGAATATAACTACTATAATACTGCTCCTATGTGCAAGAATATAACTACTATAATACTGCTCCTATGTACAAGAATATAACTACTATAATACTGCCTCCTATGTACAAGAATATAACTACTATAATACTGCCTCTTATGTACAAGAATATACCTACTATAATACTGCTCCTATGTAGAAGAATATAACTACTAGAATACTGCTCCTATGTAGAAGAATATAACTACTATAATACTGCTCCTATGTACAAGAATATAACTACTATAATACTGCTCCTATGTACAAGAATATAACTACTATAATACTGCTCCTATGTGCAAGAATATAACTACTATAATACTGCCTCCTATGTACAAGAATATAACTACTATAATACTGCCTCCTATATACAAGAATATAACTACTATAATACTGCCTCCTATGTACAAGAATATAACTACTATAACACTGCCTCCTATGTACAAGAATATAACTACTATAATACTGCTCCTATGTACAAGAATATAACTAATATAATACTGCCTTTATTCACACTGTTATGGGATCCTGGCCCAACTGAGGAGGGGGCACTTTGTTTGTGATCCTTGGAGAGTCTCATGATCTGGAGGATACAAAGAGTGTTTCTAGCTGTGGAGGACCTGTCCTATCCTGCATTACACAGACACTCTATTGATATGAATGTACACTGTGTAATGCTTCATTCCCCCTGTGGTGGCGCTGCAGGGAAACTGATCACTAACTACCAGGTATGTCCACCGATCACAGGTGATCGCTGGAGTTCCTGTGATCATCTCATTGTTAGGCCTCATGCACACAAACGTATTTTCTTTCCGTGTCCGTTCCGTTTTTTATGCAGACCGTATACAGAACCATTAATTTCAATGGGTCCACCAAAAAAAAAAGAAAAAACGGAAGTTACTCCGTGTGCATTCTGTTTCCGTATGTCTGTATTTCCGTTCCGCAAAAAATAGAACATGTCCTATTATTGTCCACATACGGACAAGGATAGGACTGTTCTTTTAAGGGCCAGCTGTTCCGTTCCGCAAAATGCGGAATGCAGACGGACGTTATCCGTATTTTTTGTGGACTGCAAAATACATAGTCGTGTGCAAGAGGCCTTAAGGGACTCTTCTAAGAGGTAGGAATTGTCCAAGGTGGAGATGCCTTCAGCTCGGTGTTCTTCTTGACATGACTGATCTGTTGAGCACCACCTTATTCCACAGCAGAGTACACTGTGCGTGCAGTATCTTTCCTTGTACCTGTCCTGTTGGATTTTTTTAGCTTTTTCATTCCTTTTCCTTTACGTACAGGGAGACGTTTGGATCTGCATGGAGCTCATGGACACATCACTGGACAAATTCTACAAGTACGTGATCGACAAAGGCCTGACAATCCCGGAGGATATCCTTGGCAAGATAGCAGTTTCTGTAAGTGGCTAGATGCTATGTCCACAGGCATGGGCCTTGTAGCTTGCCTCCTTTATACAAGAGCTTTGGTTTTGGAAAGATCCTTGGCCCAGATCCTTGAATCTACCACCCCTGGCACTGTGTGTGATGGCATGTCATTTTTTTCATTGCCCTTTGATATTACTCTCCTCTTACCTAGCAGAGGAACCTATAGGAACCTTGGATGTGAAAACCCCTGATCCTATAGCTTCCCCACAAACATGAGCCATCTTGGTGCTTCTGAATGACCAGGAGTGAGAGGTGTTGCATGTCACCTATGATGCCCACCTGGGGGCGCTTACTATGTGTGCCCTCATTTAAAGGGAACTGCTCTGATTTATTTTCTTCTCTTCTGTTTGTTCCGGCAGATTGTTAGAGCATTAGAACATCTACATAGTAAACTCTCCGTGATCCATAGAGGTAAGTGACCCTGGCGCTTGTACGTGTGGTGTCCAAGTATGTCGTGTTCATGGCTGCGCACACAATCCGCAGATTTCATCTAAGAGAAGACATCAATAAAGTGGAACTCAGATCAACGCAAGTTAACCCCTTAGATCAGGGGTAGCCAACCTTACAGACACAAAGAGCCCAAAAAAACAACGTATGACTACCAGGAGCCACGAGCTATACATTTACACACGAGTCACCGTATTTTTCGCCCTACAAGATGCACCTAGGTTTTAACAACAAAAAAAATCTGATCGAAGGTCTGATAAAAATATTTTTTTCTTATTTTTCATTAGCAGAGAAAAAATAAAACATATACCGTATTTTTCGCCCTATAAGACGCACCGGCCCATAAGACGCACCTGGGTTTTTGGGGAGGAAAAATGAGAAAAAATATATTTTTAACCAAAAAGGTGTGCTGTGTGTTTGGAACTAATGGTGGTCTGTGGATGGCGCACTTACTGGGGATCTGTGGATGACGGACACTGTTACGGGGGGGATCTGTGGATGACGGACACTGTTACGGGGGGGATCTGTGGATGACGGACACTGTTACGGGGGGGATCTGTGGATGACGGACACTGTTACAGGGGGATCTGTGGATGACGGACACTGTTACAGGGGGATCTGTGGATGACGGACACTGTTACAGGGGGATCTGTGGATGACGGACACTGTTACAGGGGGATCTGTGGATGACGGACACTGTTACAGGGGGATCTGTGGATGACGGACACTGTTACAGGGGGATCTGTGGATGAAATCGCATCTGTAGAATTCATGCAGGCCAGGCGGGCGGCCGGCGCGTCCCTCCGTGACGTCACTTCCCTGCGCCGCCTGCTTCATTCATAAAGTAGGCGGCGCAGGCACATGACAAGACTTGCTGCTGCCCGCCCGGCCTGCATGAATTCTACAGATGCGATTAGGATATAAGGTAGTAATACGACTGAGGGGGCATGTTTAATAACCAATAAATGATTGACATCTTATATTACTATACCGGAGCGGCGGGGCGGGGATACTACACTGACTGCACCGCCCCGCCGCTATTGCCGGCCCCAGCTCTCCCTCCCTGAGTCCCCGCTCGCATCTACATCGCAGCTTGCGATGTAAAACGGCAAGCATTCGCCCCATAAGACGCAGGGGCATTTCTCCCCCGTTTTGGGGGAAGAAAAAGTGCGTCTTATGGGGCGAAAAATACGGTATATTTTCATCAGACTTCTAAATCGGATCCCCAATCCTCATATAACCTAAAATAAGATCCCCAAACCTCATCACACCTCAAAATAAGACCCCCAATGCTCGGATCTGACAACACAAATCAGACTCCCAGAGTCAGACCCTCAGGGCTCAGATCTCTCCCCCCCCCCCCCCCCCCCATGCTCAGATGTTCTACCTTCTCAGATCTGACCCCCCCCCCCCATGCTCAGATCATTTAAAAAAAAATGTCTTCCCTCTCCTGATCAGGCACTGGGCTCCTGCCACTCTGCAGGTCTGACACGCTCTACACTGTGACCTGATGAGCACAACATCAGGTCATAGTCCGTGTCTCCACGTACTATGTTCTCACACTGCATCCATCAGGACATAGCGGAGCTGCAAAGTAGTAACTGTGCCCGATCAGGAAAAGAGATCTGAGCCTGGGGTGGAGAGTGAGCGACCTGACTGCTTCCTGACTCCACAGCTAGAGCCGCACTTGAAGAAGCAAAGAGCCGCATGTGGCTCAAGAGCCACAGGTTGGCCACCCCTGCCTTAGATGCTCAATTGGAGGTCCCGAAGCGCCCCATGATAATGGCACATGTGACCACCAGAGGGCGCAATAATGCATGTACAAGTGTCATTGATGTCTGTGCAGGCGACATTACTCCTTTAAAAAGTCTTGTGCGTATTTCTTATTCAAGTTTTCCAAAAATTGGTTCCAAACAGGAACATAAAAAAAAAAAAAAAAAAAAAGTAGGTTACCAGTCCCAGGCTCCAACCCATTAGCCATAATTGATTATCCATGAAAACAGCGGTCCAGAAAGCACAGCGGCCTTTCAATCAATGTCAATAAAGTAGACGAGTGGAAACCAGGACAAGACGCGCATAACGACAAAAACCCTACTAAGGGAAAGCGCATACGTCTGAAGCATAAAAAAATTATATATTGAGATGATATCATTAAAAACCATAAGTAAAAAGTCTCACTGTGAAAGATAGGACAACATCCCCCCTGAAAAATGCAGACCAATACATGCATATCACAAATAGTGTATCTAATATCAATACATAAATAGACATGGGTAAAAAATGCAAAAAAACAAACAAACCTTATGCCAAAAGGGTTAGGCCTTGTTCACGCTTAAGTTATTTGATTAGTTATTTCCAAAACCAGGAGTGGAGGCTACGCCGAAATGAGGTATAATGAAAAGATCTGCAACAGGTCTGTGTTTTTGACCCGCACCTGGTTTTGGCTCACAGTAACTGACGCGTGAACAAGGCCTTAAAGTGCAAAATGCCAAAGTAGAATAAATCCCCAAAAGGGAAGTGAAATAATAAAAAAATAAAATCAGCCGTCTTCATAATGAAGTAATATACTGACCCATAATACATGAGTTGTCCAAGGGAATGGACACGCGTTTCAGCTGCCGCCTTCGTCTGGGGTTCCATTAGCCTATATGAAGTAATCTTTCTTGGGAAAGACAGATGTTGAAGGAGGTAAAAATTAGGATGTGGATGAAAGTGATGTCAATGTGACGGTACAAGGTCTTGAGAAGAAGATGGTGCGGGTAACTGGACAACACTCGGGAACAGTGATCCAACACCTCAGGGAAAAGGGGGGAGAGCCCATGAGTCCAGGTAGCTGGTGCCTGGTACCAGGTAGTGTACTTGAAGTGATATATTTCGACTTTATTCTGAATGTGGCCCTGAAAAATGACTATCAAACTTTTCCATATTTGAAAAAACTTTTTGGTTCTCACAAATGATTTAAAATGCTTCCTGGGGTGGGGGATAGAAGGGGGACAGGGCCTCCCTACACCCAGCCAAACAAACTCCTAAGGGCACAGGTGAAAGGTACAAAGTTGTTTAAGTGTGTTTAGGTAAGGCGGGCACCAGCCCATGTGCACTCCGCATCACGGATGTGGACCCGTTCACTTGAGTGGGTCTGCAATCACGGAGATGCGGAACGGAAGCACGGATCGGAAGCTCTACGGAGTGCTTCTATTGTGTTTCTGTCCTTGTTCTATTTTTTTTTTTTTTTTTTTTGCGGTGTGGATGGATCACAGACCCATTCAAGTTGAATGGGTCTCGATCCGTCCCGGCCGCCTCACGGAACGGATGCACAACGTTCGTGTGCTAGAGGCCTAACGTTGTGGACCCTTGGCCAGAAAGGCAGAATGACTTCACGAGACCAAAGACAATGAGCAGAATCCACTCGTGGAGAACCACATCGGAGACAAGAGTCTGAGGGGTAGATGGCCATCTCTGATAGGTGAAATGTATGATTTGTGGGAAGCTTGTAGATCCATTTCCATATATCTGATGGAAATGTTTTGAGGGAGTTTGAGCGATCCAGAAGATGTCCAACCCAGGAAAGACATGGAGCCGTGCCACCGATCCAGTGGAGCAGGTGCGATAATTTATCGTACAGTGTATGTGACTTGCCCCTTATATCTTGGAGAAGGCTAAGATCCTGGTGAAACACTGAGTCCCCACTCATCAGGAAGTGGGCGCGTGTTCTTGGTGATGAACCAGGTATAAAGGATGGGGGTGGGGGCCATCATGGAAAGCTGGATTGCCTAGAAGTGTAACTTGTAAAAGGTCTGTGGGACTTTAAGGGGTTGGACACTTTCTGGCCACCGTTGATGAATGTGTATAATACTCTAGTAATATAGCCTTTGTTGATCTGCACCAATTTCTATATTTTATAGAGTATGCTCATTGTTGGCCAAGTCTTTTGTGCTGTCCACACGGAGGTCCCGTCCTTAAAATGGCTGCTGATCACTTCGCCTCCTCCATTCAAATACACTGTATTTGTCAATTTCACTTGCGCTTTTTGAAGTCCAGTGCAAGTGCACTGAGTGTTGTCTGGTCACATGACCCTTAATCATCGGCCATGGACTGGACCTCTATGTGAACAACACAGATTTGCCTAACGAGGAGGCATGGCTCATGAACAAACTGCATCGAATATTAACAAAGGCTATATTAGTAAGTACCATAGAGTTATGTTACACAATGGTCAGAAGTGACCAGAAAGTGGACAACCCCTTTAACTGTGTCTTTTGCTGAATCTTACGCCAGGTCTCCTGTGTGGACGTTAAAGAGGTATTCCGGTATTAGATCGGGGGGCGGTGTTGTCCCTCCTCCGATCACGAGAACTGGGTCCCCGTAGCCTCTGCAGCCCCCCTGAAAAGGACAGAGCGGCCAATCGCACAGGTGTGTAGCCGCTCCATTCATTTCTATGGGAATTCTGGAGATGGGTGAGCAATGTACTCTCTCTGGAACTCCTATAGAAATGATTGGAACAGGGGCACGCATGTGCGACCGGCCGCTCCGTTCTTTTCAGGAAGGCTGCAGTGGGCACGGGGCTCCCATTCTCATGATCGATGAGGGCCCCAGTGGTAGGACCCCTACTGATCTAATAGTTATCTCCTATCCTGTGGATAGGTAACAACTTTTAACAGCCGGAATGCCCCTTTGATGATGGCATGTCAATATGTACAAAATTAAAAAGCGAGACATGGGGAAGTCGGGTTTGGTCCAATTCCAATCCGGAGTAATTTCTCACCTGCACCTCATATGTATTTCTACACATGAGACTTTATTTGGTCCGGAGCGCCGTATCGGCGTTCCGCGTCTAGTTTGTGCTGCCCATATCATTAATCTTGAACCGATATAGCGCTCCAAATCACAGCGGAAACCTGGCACTGACTGAAGCCAGGCTCCTGCTGTAACTGCTGGCAGCGGAGAATCCACTGATGCCTGACTCCCTAGATGCTGCAGTCAATGGCGACTGCAGCATCTAGACAGCCGGAGAAGGCTCCCTCTGCCAGCATCGCCCACGGCAGCCGCGCGTCTAAGAAAGGCCCCCCCGTGACTGTATGTCTATTAGACCGTGCCACAGTCACACCCTAATAGACTGTAATGCGTTTGTATACACGGTTTATCACTACATTATAAAAGCCATGTTCCCAAGTGAGATACATTTTTCATTTTTTTTTTTTTTAAAGTTAAGTAAAAAAAAAAACACAAAAGTTGTTGTATTTATATTTTTTTTTCTAAAAGTGCTTAAAACACACACCCATGTACTCATATAATATCACTCAGCCACAACCTGTATAATAGAGATAACGTGTTATTCAAACCTCCCCTTGAACAGTAAAAAAATGTAAAAAATACAGAATAGTTTTTTTTTTTCCTATCCCCCCCAAAAAGAATAATGTTTATCAATAAGTTCTATGTACCCCAAAAATTGGTACCAACGAAAACTACATTTTGCCCCACAAAAAAATAAATAAAAAATAAAAATAAAAAAATCCTGCTACGGCTACAACAGCGCCAAAATGAATGAGTTCTGGCACACATAAAACTATACATATTTGGCATTGCCGTAATCATACTGACCTATACAATGACGGTAACGCACTAGTTATGCCACACAGTGAACTTCGTAAATTTGAAGTGCAGAAAACAATAGCAGAATTGTTATTCTTTTTCATTACTACCCCAAAAAAGGTAATAAAAGTCAATGTTATATGTACCCTAAAATGGTGTCGCAAAAAAAATAAAATAAAAACCCCTCATATGGATACATCGACAAATATTTCAGTGGAGCCTCTATGCAGTACTAATCCATGGATAGGTGTGGCGCAGCCATTTTTTATTTATTTTTCTATGGGTGGTATTGCACCAGCAAATGTGGCAAATGAATGTCGGGAAGGCAGCGTTCCTTCCCGTCAGCAGAGGCGACCGCTGCTATTACATGCAGAGATCTCCTCCACAGTATGAAGAGGAGATATCGCTCGTTCCCATACTGAATCGTTATTTGCCGGCAGCAGACCGTGGTTAGACAATACGACCTCCTGCCGGCAAATGATTTTTGAGCGTGCCTAAAAATTGCCATTGCCCAATAAACGATCGGGTAATCAGTATTACACTGCCAGATCATCACTAATGAGCACTCCTATGAACACTTTGTTAGCAATCATCTGGCCTACTGTAATTGTGGATTTATTCTGAGCATCTGTTTTAGATATTTTCTCAGGACTGCGTTTTTTTTATTTATTTTTTATTCTGGATGCAAACTTTCATTTGCATTTTTCTATTCACTGACAGCAAGTGCAGCAAGAAAGAAAGGCAAAGTATGTTAGAAAATTGTGCCTCTATGTGCACCACAAGTAGTGTTGTTAATGCTTGAAATTACAGCCCTGAAACCCATCTGTGCCATTCTCCTATGCCCCCATGACAACACTTCTTGGCCCTGTTCAGCCTGTGGATCCACACTAATGTGAATACTTCCATATATCCAATGCTACTCCAGACAGAACTTGAGGACTGATAGTGGTTTGGATTCACAAGCCGGAGCTCTGCCAGGAAGGGTTGTCATGAGAGAGGCGGTGTATAACTCTGCTCTTCTCTCATGTTACGGAATTTTTCTTCCCTTTGCAGACGTGAAGCCCTCCAATGTCCTCATCAACAAGCAGGGTCAGGTGAAGATGTGTGATTTCGGGATCAGCGGATACTTAGTCGACTCTGTAGCCAAAACCATGGATGCCGGATGCAAACCGTACATGGCTGTAAGTGCTGCCCTCACTGGTTCAGTACTGGGATTTCTTTCAGTCGGGCTGAGCTGTAGTACCAGGCACAGCCACACTGACATGGCAGCGCTGTTTCATGTTGCTCTTTCGGTCTGCCTAAGGGTATTTCTACAAGGGACGTCTAGCTCTCTGGTAGCTGTAGTGATAACCATATTGTCACCCAACTTTCCCAAAAGCAGATCAGCCCCGCTCTGGTTTTCTCACCTTGATAGAAGAGGGACTGATTATGCTGATTATTTGCATGGCCTCGTCTCATAAATACCCGTTCTCTCCCTTTGTACAGCCTGAAAGAATAAACCCGGAGCTGAATCAGAAAGGATACAGTGTCAAGTCTGACATTTGGAGCCTGGGGATTACTATGGTAAGAATGCTATTTACTTGAAACATCAGAATATGTCGGCAGCAGGGAGGGGCAGGAGGTTGTACATGGTAGATCATATTGTGGAGAGGGGGGAAAGCATCCAAGAAAGGTAGATCACACACGCTTTCGATAGTGAGGAAAACACAGACAAGACAGTTTGCAGGGGGAAGAATCTGTTGCTTTGCAGAAGTATAGAGAGAAGGAACGGCACTCGGAGCAGGGGAAATCGCACACTATTAGTTTCTATTTTCACAAGGAATGAAGCAGTGCTGATGAGAAATGGTGAAGCCAGCAGCATCCGGGACACACAGGTCCAGCATGTATTTACTGGGAGGGACACATCCTGATACTAGGAGCAGGTTGTAAACGGAATATTAATATTTAAAGGGGTTATCCAAGTATTGATAATGATGACCTATCCCGAGGATAGGTCATCATTATCACATCAGCTGGGGTCTGAGTCCCGACACCGTCACCCATCAGCAGTCTGAGGGAACCGCGCTCACTGGAGTTCTGGTGAGTGCAGCTGGCTCCCGCAGCTTTCCAAGCACTGCGCTGTACATTGTATAGTGGCTGTGATTGGTATTGCAGCCCAGCCCCATTCACTTCTATCGGGCTGAGCGGCAACTAGGCCATGTAACCAATGTATGGTGGCCTTAAAAGAGGCCATGGCGCTCACGGAAGACCAGCCTATTCTAACAGCTGGTCAGCGAGTGTTCCGGATGTCAGACCCCCCCGCCAATCTGATATTGATGACCTAACCTGGGGATAGGTCATTAATTTAAATAGCCAGATAAACCCTTTAAGATTGTAGCCTGAAACCTAGTGCAAGTTTTCTAGGGGTTAAATATTTGTCAGTCCGCTTTCCCGAAGACGCACCCCGTAGTCGGCATATGCTAGCAATATGCAAACCACCAGAATTGGGACCCCATAGCAGCTGCTCCATTTACAGGGATTAAGAAAATCTGATTAATAATGCAGGGGTGATGTCCTGAGCTCCTTGTCCCTTTCCTGCCCATGGCAGTTTTAGTTCAGCTTAATGAAAGGGACTTGCTGGCCGACATCCCAACATAATGGCTTAGAGGGAGGGGCGGGGTATATTAACCACTCCAAGCATTAGTAATCAGATTTTCTATAAAAAATACAGATAGTGGACCTCTTTAACCGCCTCCGGACCGCCTAACGCAGGATCGCGTTCCGGAGGCGGCATCGCTGCGCACAGTCACGCATATACGCGTCATCTCGCGAGACGCGAGATTTCCTGTGAACGCGCGCACACAGGCGCGCGCGTTCACAGGATCGGAAGGTAAGAGTGTGGATCTCCAGCCTGCCAGCGGCGATCGTTCGCTGGCAGGCTGGAGATGCGTGTTTTTTTTAACCCCTAACAGGTATATTAGACGCTGTTTTGATAACAGCGTCTAATATACCTGCTACCTGGTCCTCTGGTGGTCCCTTTTGTTTGGATCGACCACCAGAGGACACAGGCAGCTGTGTAAAGTAGCACCAAACTACACTACACTACACCCCCCCCCCCCTGTCACTTATTAACCCCTTATGAACCCCTGATCACCCCCTGTCATTGATCACCCCCCTGTCATTGATCACTCCCCTGTAAGGCTCCATTCAGACGTCCGTATGATTTTTACGGATACATGGATCGGATCCGCAAAACACATACGGACGTCTGAATGGAGCCTTACAGGGGGGTGATCAATGACAGGGGTGTGATCACCTCATGTACACTCCCTGATCACCCCCTGTCATTGATCACCCCCCCTGTAAGGCTCCATTCAGACGTCCGTATGTGTTTTGCGGATCCGATCCATGGATCCGTAAAAATCATCATACGGACGTCTGAATGAAGCCTTACAGGGGGGTGATCAATGACAGGGGGGTGATCAGGGAGTCTATATGGGTGATCACCCCCCCCTGTAAGGCTCCATTCAGAAATTTTTTGGGCCCAAGTTAGCGGAAATTGTTGTTTTTTTTTTTTTTTTTTTCTCTTACAAAGTCTCATATTCCACTAACTTGTGTCAAAAAATAAAATCTCCCATGAACTCACCATACCCCTCATGGAATCCAAATGCGTAACATTTTTTAGACATTTATATTCCAGACTTCTTCTCACGCTTTAGGGCCCCTAAATGCCAGGGCAGTATAAATACCCCACATGTGACCCCATTTCGGAAAGAAGACACCCCAAGGTATTCCGTGAGGGGCCTGGCGAGTTCCTAGAATTTTTTTTTTTTTGTCACAAGTTAGCGGAAAATTATGATTTTTTTTTTTTTTTCTTACAAAGTCTCATATTCCACTAACTTGTGACAAAAAAAATTCTAGGAACTCGCCATGCCCCTCACGGAATACATTGGGGTGTCTTCTTTCCAAAATGGGGTCACTTGTGGCGTAGTTATACTGTCCTGGCATTCTAGGGGCCCAAATGTGTGAGAAGTAGTTTGAAATCAAAATCTGTAAAAAATGGCCTGCGAAATCCGAAAGGTGCTCTTTGGAATATGTGCCCCTTTGCCCACCTAGGCTGCAAAAAAGTGTCACATCTGGTATCGCCGTACTCAGGAGAAGTTGGGCAATGTGTTTTGGGGTGTCATTTTGCATATACCCATGCTGGGTGAGAGAAATATCTCAGCAAAAGACAACTTTTCCCACTTTTTTTTTTTTTATACAAAGTTGGCATTTGACCAAGATATTTCTCTCACCCAGCATGGGTATATGTAAAATGACACCCCAAAACACATTGCCCAACTTCTCCTGAGTACGGCGATACCAGATGTGTGACACTTTTTTGCAGCCTAGCTGGGCAAAGGGGCACATATTCCAAAGTGCATCTTTCGGATTTCACCGGTCATTTTTTACACATTTTGATTTCAAACTACTTCGCACACATTTCGATTAATAACAAAAAAAGTAAAAATGTCAGCAGCAATGAAATACCACCAAATGAAAGCTCCATTAGTGAGAAGAAAAGGAGGTAAAATTCATTTGGGTGGTAAGTTGCATGACCGAGCGATAAACGGTGAAAGTAGTGTAGTGCAGAAGTGTAAAAAGTGGCCTGGTCATGAAGGGGAGTCTGTCACCACATTTGAGCATATTAGACAGATCCAATAGAGTTATATGTGCCACCGAGAAGTTTAACCCCGCCCTCCGTGTGCCTCTGCCCGTTTACTCTCCTCCTCTCTCCTTTTCCACTGCGCCCGCTACGAATTTGGCCGCGCAGCCGCAGTGGAAAAGGAGAGAGGAGGAGCGTAAAAGGGGCGGGCAGAGGCACACGGAGGGCGGGGTTATGAGCCGTTGGGGAGGTCCGGTCTTGGGCTCGGAAGATTGAGACGCCGCCCTGGGCACTTGAGAGGGCGCATTTACAGAATCTACAAAGTTCATTTTTGGCTGAAACAAGATTCCGGTATATGCAACAAAGGTACCGTTTTTAACTTCTGGGTGGCACATATAACGCTATTGGATCTGTCTAACCCTGGGTTCACACCTGAGCGTTTCTGAGACGAGCGTTTTACGCGCGTATTTGTCGCGCGTTTTTATGCGCGTTTTTGCAATAGTAAACGCGCGTTTGTGTGATTGACTGCAGTGTTGTCCAATGAGTCTATGGCCAAAACGCGCGACAAACGCCCAAAAAAAAAAGCTCAAGAACTTGTTTATGCGTCGGGCGTTTTACAGCGCGTTCAAACGCGCTGTAAAACGCTCAAGTGTGAGCCAGGGCCATAGGGAAGCATTGGTTTTCACGTGTTGAGCGTTTTACAGCGCGTTTGAACGCGCTGTAAAACGCTCAGGTGTGAACTTAGGGTAATATGCTCAAATGTGGTGACAGACTCCCTTTAAGGGTGTTTCAGCTAGGGGGGCTGAGGTGGTTAATAGGTGAGGGGCTGAGATGTGGGGACAGTGTTGGCCACGATTTGGCACAACTAGGGGACCCATGATCTAAACATACCATTGTTATTATGTTTTTCTGGTTGCACGTGATGCGGAGTAAGAGTATAGAGTGCAATAATTACCTTAGATGTATTCTCTGTTAGCATTTAGTATTTTTGCTTTAATGTACAAAAAATATTTCCCTCCTTCTTTGGTGCAGGAGGGTTTAGAAACCATTGCACATGCATTTCATTGCGTACAGCTTCTCACCACACGGTGGCAGCAGAGTCACGCGGTTGTCTGTTTTCCGGACGCGTTCAGCACTGCTATATCACGACCGCAGTCTATGTTGTGGAGTGTGATAATTTTACCTCCAGGTTTATTGTATGGTTTATATAGTTTCATAAGGCAACAGCTGCAAAAAAAGAAGTCACATAGCACTTCTCCTACCCATGACGTCCTCCTCCTGTCTCTTCTTTAGATTGAGCTCGCCATCCTGCGGTTTCCGTACGACTCCTGGGGGACTCCTTTCCAGCAGCTCAAACAGGTGGTGGAGGAACCATCTCCACAGTTGCCCGCGGGCAAGTTTTCAGCGGATTTTGTCGACTTTACCTCAAAGTGGTGAGTGATGATGGGAGTCGTTGCTCTCTTCTTATAAGAAGGTAGAGTAGATCCAAGATTTAGGACCTGTGATGTAATCAAAGGGGCCATTATAGGTACCCTCCACAAAGCCTTTAAAAAGGAGGTCTAAATGCTTTCAAAATAAATTATGCTTGTAGCGTTGCCCTCTAGTGGTCATGTGCAGCATTTTAGACTATCTCATGATATATGGGTTGTCCAAGATTAGAAACGGCGCCCCACCTGTTTACAGGTTGTGTTAGGTATTACAGCTCATCCTTGTTCCCTTTAGTAGAGCTGTGATACCACACACACACACAGCCTATGGTGGTGCTGTTTGTGGAAGAAAGCAGCCATGTTTTTTAATCGTGCATGGTCCCTTTAAAATGGTCAGGAGTCATATTCATAGAGGATGTCCCTCGCAGCCTGGGCCACGAAATGGGTCATTGAGCTACCATGATGGATCCTAGTGAGACCCCCCCCCCCAGACTGTATGCTGTCAGTCATATGGTCAGGGTTGCTATCGCTGCGCCACAGAGATGGTGGTTCCAAACTGAATGTGGCTTCAGAGCTGCTGTCTGGGGGGGCCAGCAAGCTAGCGTCCTCTTGACGACAGAGCTTGCACTTCCATTGCGTCCTCTTTCACACTACCGTATGGCTATTTCAGTGTTTTGCGGTCCGTTTTTCACGGATCCGTTGTTCAGTTTTTTTGTTTCCGTTCCATTTTTCTGTATGGCATATACAGTAATTACATAGAAAAAATTGGGCTGGGCATAACATTTTCAATAGATGGTTCCGCAAAAACGGAACGGATACGGAAGACATACGGATGCATTTTCGTATGTGTTTTTGTTGCGGACCCATTGACTCGAATGGAGCCACGGAACATGATTTGCGGGCAATAATAGGACATGTTCTATCTTTCAACGGAACGGAAATACGGAAACTGAATGCATACGGAGTACATTCAGTTTTTTTTTTTTTTTTTTTTTTTTTTTTGTGGAACCATTGAAATGAATGGTTCCGTATACGGAACGCAAAAAACGACCCGCAAAATGGAAAGAAAAAAAAACGGTAGTGTGAAAGAGGCCTGACTTTGAGAAAGGCCAGTCTGCAAATAGAAACCAGTACCGGTCCGTGTGTGTATGCTGAGCTTGGGGCAGGTGGCTGCCAGGAGCTCCTCCATCTACGGTTGTGAAAATCTGATTAATAAAGCATTAGTGATGTCTAGTGCCGTGTACCCATGTATTGCTTTCTTCTGCCAGTTCCTCCAGTCAGAGACAGAGCGATAGGGACTTGCTGTTTGACATCCCAACATGATCGCAGAGGGCAGGCTTTCCGAGCTTTATTATTCAGATTTTTTTTAAAATTTTATATAAAAAAATAAAGATAAAATAAAACATATATAGATGGCAGACCTCTTAATAGGTGAGGGGCCGAGATGTGGGTGCAGCATTGGCCGTGGTGTCGGCATGACTAGGGGACCCGTTATCTAAACATAGTAATATTAATAGTGCGGTTCCGTAAATGTGAGCAATGTGTTTACCACCAGGCAGGAGCAGGAAAAGTGTATCCGGCAGTTTCCCTTTAGATTTCAGGAATTCTATAGGCCTTGCTTTTCTTAGTGTGAGCGCTCCCGTTTTACTGGTTGTGTCTTGGCTATTGTCTGTCTGGAAAGTTTCCCTAAGATCACTGGGCCGGAAGCAATCGCAGGAAACCTCCTGACGAAGGATGGGTACCGAGGCTGCGCTGTGCCGGATGTGGCTCTGACACTGACCCCTGTTGCTGTCCAGCTGCTGATGTGTCCTGTCATTGGGGGGGGTGAAGACTTTTGCACTTGTTTCCGAGCACATTTTAAAGATTGCAAAACCCTCAAGCCCCCTTGTTTGTAGATGTGAGAAGAGGATTCTTTTTTTTTTTCCCCCCCCGATGCGAGTCTTATATACATTTTGTTCTGTTTGCAGCTTGAAGAAGAATTCGGAAGAGCGTCCACCCTACGCAGAGCTTATGGTAAATGTGGATGTCAACTAATTAGCCCTCTCCCTTCAGATCATGGTCTTAAGAACACGGGACTCCTTGTTTTCCTTGAAAGCATTAATGATGCATGGTCATTCCGTTTGAACTGAATGGGAGTTGTTGCACTTGTGGGTTCTCATTGCACTTAAAGGGGTTTACCCATGTGAAAATGTATGGCACACCAATAGGATATGGCTCGAAAGGACTGATGATGCATGGTCATTCCGTTTGAACTGAATGGGAGTTGTTGCACTTGTGGGTTCTCGTTGCACTTAAAGGGGTTTACCCATGTGAAAATTTATAGCACACCAATAGGATATGCCATAAATGTCTAATAGGCACGGGCCACACCCCTGGGATCCACTCATATCTCAAGAATCGGGCCCTGCCTTGAATGGAGAGCAAGCAGCGCATGCGCAGCTTTCTCCAATTACTGCTATGGGGCTTCTGAAAATAACCCACTATTGGCTCACCTATTTTTGGTTATTGTTAGGGAGGTCGCACATGCACAGTGTCCACTGCATTCACTGCTAAGCAAGCTTGGCTGTCTTCAGAAGTCCTATAGCTGTGAATGGAAAGGACGCTGCGCAGGCGCTTAATGCTCTACATAAATGTCGGGGGCATTATGTGTCTACAGCTCCTATGCAGAACAGTGTGTCTTCATAGTTAGAGTACAGCCCCTGCTGTGACGGTCCCTCCAATTTCAGGCCGATTTTGCAGTCTGTTGCCAGGGAGACACCTGAATCTGCATGGGACCTGTTCACACAAATCAGTAGGTTCCATTGATCTCTAACAGGGTATGTCTGCACTGATTGGAAAGTGCTATAGGGGTCAGATTTGATTAAGAAGGAAAATGGTAAGTTTATACTTTACTTTTCCAGGAGGGATAACAGAGGAACAGCACAACACAGATTTCTAAGAATAGATGTTTTATGTACTATATTATATTTACGTTTTTAATATTTTCCTCTTTCTCCCCCGCAGCAACACCCGTTCTTTACTCTGCACGCATCCATGAACACTGATGTGGCGTCCTTCGTGAAAATGATTCTGGGAGACTAATCGGACGCGAGCGACCCCCTCCCCCTCCCCCCCCTCTCATCCTACGCACGGACTTCTCTTCCTACAGGACATGGGGCAGCTGAATGTGGCTGCTTAAATAACCCATAGAAACGCATCACGGGACTGGGATTACTGGACTCCATATTGTTTCTGTTGGCCTTTTACATGCAAACGTCTAACCCCCGCGCTGCCACTGCCCCCTACTGGTAGTGCAGGAGTTTCACCGATGCGTCTTACCGGAGTGGGATAAAAAAAAATATATATTTTCTTTTGCCCATTTGCTGCCGTATGGGTTTATAGAAATTTAGGTTTTTGGTTTTAGGTGCTACTAGATTTTTTTTTTTTTTTTTTTTGTCCCCTTTTTTTATTTTTTTGAAAAATATTTATGTTCTATATTCTGATTTCAGTCTGTGTTTGAGAGGAAGAGTGCGTGATCTGGGTAAAGTACGGTGGCAAATATTTATAGGGTTTTGCTGGTGAAGGGGTGAATTTTTTTTTTTTGTTTAAGTTTTAATATTTAAATATATTTTTTTTTTTTTCGCCCCCACATTTATTTTTTAAGCGATTCTGGAGTGACTGTGTGAATAGCGTCCTCCTCCTATTATTCCTTTTTTTTTTTTTTTTTTTTTTTATCTAATGTTTTTCGTTTTAAAGCCAAGTAGTTAGATTGACATGATGATGATTTTGTGCCGGCCGAGCCGCGGCGAGAGGGGTCACTGCTGACCAAGACTACGTGGTCTCCATAAGGGTCGGGTACTAAAAAATACACTAGAATAATGCCGTCTGAGGTCATCAGAAACCTAGTTAATGGAGGACAGTCTTGGGATATAATTTAAAGATGAATTTTTGCCTATAAATATATATATATATATATATATATACTACTTCAGAGGAAAATCTGTCCCGTGGAATCATATTGGGGCAGGTTTATTTTTTTGTATGGGCATATGACTGGTACTAAAGACCTAACCAATTACCCTCTCCTACATGCGAACGGTTTCCGGTTTCGCTGGGGCAATCCCAGGAATGCGGACGACGGATAGGGAAGAGTTTGTGTAAATCCTGCCCAAAAATGGGTGGCCCCGGTCAGGGCAGGGGGCAGGACTTTAAACGTCCCAATTCAAATGTTGGCAAGTGTGCCCTCTGTACAACGTACTCCTCAGGATCTATAGAAGTGGCCCATGTGTCACCGAAAGAGCCCTCCTGCCGACAGAGGGGCTTGCAATGCATTGGGGTCGCCATGAAGGGTGAGTTCGGGAAAATCGGTTGCAAAAATTTCGGAGAACAGCCACCACCACTGAACGGGGTTTGTAAAAACCCAACGTGCTTACCCGTTTCAGTCTCCGAGATTTCTGCAACAAATCTGCCGTGTGAGACTATATCCTAGTAGCCACGTTTTTGAAAAAAAAAAAAAAAAAAATTTTTCATTTTTTTATTCTATGGTTCCTAATAAAAGCCAATAAAGGTGTGTGTTTTTTTTTTTGTTTTTTTTTGTTATTTGCCCTTTTTATTAAAGTAGACCCATCGCCTTCGCTGACATGTAGGACCCATCCCCTTTCCTGACGTGTCTGTTGTAGCACCTGCTTGCATCCAGCCTGTAATAATAATTGTGGAGCCTCTGTTCTTATGACTCTCTGTTGTTCCATTGCTTGATTATTCCTACTAGAAGTTAGGAAAGAACTGCCAACAGTGAAGGTCCTGCTGGGCGTTACTAGTTGGAGGTGCGTTCCTGCATAGTCTGAAGCCATCCAATCAGTACTGCTCGTGTCAGACTGTACGGGGACAGCCCCCTATCTGGACCTTCATTGCAAACTGCTGGCAATTTTTTCATAACTTCTAGAAGGAATAATGGAGGAATGGCCCATCACAGAGTCCTAAGAATAAATGCTCCCGGATTTTTATTACATGTGGGGGGGTCGACAGACATGTCGGGAGAGGCAACGGCTTACAGTACATTAGCAGGTGTCTTGTCTTTCTCTACAGGATAAATGCCATGTGCTGAAGTGAGACAAACCCTTCGAAGTTACAATTATTGTATTATTTTTTTTCCTCTGCTCTACCCATTTCCAATATTCTGTCAATTGTAATTTTTTTGGGCTACCCCCCCTCCAACCTTCTCCATTTGAGCGCTGTACAATGCATTGCAAGGGGTAACCGGGGGGGTCATGGTATCCATGACATCTAGTAATGTTTTCGATTACTGAAGGGCTTGTTTCGTTGGGCCATGTTCTATGGGGGCTTCTAATGGTGAATACTGCAGGGTTGTGTCATGTCGGGGGGAAAAAAAACCCACAATATACACAACAGGAAATAATGACCTTTTATTTCCAATCCAATGAAATGTCTTGCATATCAATTATATTTTTTAATGTCAAACCGAGTCAGTGTTTGCGCATTTTTTATTTGTATGTGGATTGTTATTATTTTTTGGGGATCTTGTAGGATTACATTTTATTTTTATTTTTTTATTTTTTTGTGCCTGGATTCCTGGGATACAGCACTCGCTGGAGCATGCCAGTGGGAAGAACGGAATAAACTACTGCGGGATCAAAGGACTGGGCATGTTGAATTCCGACATGCTCAATCCTTTTTTTTTTTTTACCGTAACATCTGCCATTAGGGGGAGCGTCGATGTCCATTAGGTGGGTGACTCGTTCTGCCAAAGTCAAATCTTTAAAAGGTTCCCATCTGAACAATGATGGCATGTCCGATAGGTGCAGGTCCCACTTATATATCCCCCATCTCGTGGCTGCTGTCTCTGTGTGGGAGCTTTTAAAATAGCCAAGTATAACCCATTAAAGGGATTATTTTTATTTATGACCGACCAGTATCTGATCGGAGGGGGACCCCCACTGGTTAGCTGTTTGATAAGGCACCGGTGCTTGCAGCATCACCGCGGCCTTCTCTCTGCTCGCCAGGCACGGCGCCGTACATAGTATAGTGGCTGTGCTTGGTATTGCAGCTCAGTCCCATTCTCCGGCCTTCTCTTAGCTTTCCCTTTCATCAGTGACATGGCCTAGGCACAGCTCAGCCCCACGATACCAAGCATGGCCACTATGCAATGTATGGCGCTGCGCTTAGTGAGCAGAGAGAGGGCCGCCGTGCCTTCTCAAACAGCTTATTGGCGGTGGTCCCGGATGATCAAATACTGATGACCTATCCAAACTAGTAAATCCTCTGAAAAGCCTTTTAAGAGCTATCTCTGTACTCTTACACACGAATGTATTTTCATTCCGTTTCCATTCTGTTTTTTTTACAGACCGTATACGGAACCATTCATTTCAATGGGTCTGCAAAAAAACAGAGCATTTTGTTTCCGTATTTCTGTTCCGCAAAGAGAACGTGTCCTATTATTGTCCGCATTACGGACAAGTATAGGACTGTTCTATTAGGGCCAGCTGTTCCGTTCCCCAAAATACGGAATGCACACGGATGTCATCCCTCTTTTTTGCGGTCTGCAAAATACATACGGTCGTGTGCAAGAGGCCTTATTAAGAGAAGACTGTCACTGACGCCTAAATTGAGCAGGATAGAAATGAATAAGAAAACAAGTTACCTTGAATTGTTTCCTATAGAACTATATCCGTCCGCTCAGCTCCTCCTGCTCTGCCCACAGACCGTGCTGCTTGTTCAGTGTGACAGGTTCCCTTTTAATGTGTAAAGCATTTACATTCACAACTATGGAGCAGGGGTGGCCAGATCTCTCCCTCTTGAGAACCAGAGTAATATCCAGCTGCCATTCAGGAGCCCAAAGTATAGAAGTCAACATCTAACCCCTGTTCCACCAAAACCAACTGTGGTTATAACCTCAAGACCAACTTCTTTCTCCTCCTAAATACCCAGAGCTCTCAACACTAAGGCTAGGTCAGCCATCCTCAAACTGCAGCAAAACTACAACTCCCAGCATGCCCGAACAGCCTACAGCAGGGCATTATGAGAGTTGTAGTTTTACAACAGCTGGAGGGCCGCAGTTTGAGGATGCCTGGGCTAGGTCTACACAACGACATTTGTCGAGTGACTTTCGAAATGAATTTTTCTGTGACTGTTGCGCCGCAGCATGTTGCAGTGCAACACCATAGTCTATCATTATAAAAATTGTCGCGCAACATCAATGTCGTGCGACACATGTCGCAGTGTAGTTGTGCCCTATGTATGTCGCGCGATAAATGTCGTTGTGTAGACCTAGCCTAAGGCCCCTTTCACACAAGGTGCAATGCGTGATGTGAACACAGCGCGCGCACACACTGAATCCTGACCCATTCATTTCAATGGGTCTGTGTACATTTTCTTTCACGCATTAGTTCTGCGTTAGATGTTTTTCATCCTTCAGTTTTTTTTTATCACACACGTGCAAAACGCATCAAAACGCATTGCACTCGCGCGGA
Source organism: Bufo gargarizans (assembly GCF_014858855.1). Taxonomy (NCBI): domain Eukaryota; kingdom Metazoa; phylum Chordata; class Amphibia; order Anura; family Bufonidae; genus Bufo; species Bufo gargarizans. The sequence goes on from NC_058085.1 coordinate 45,382,312, forward strand.
AAAAAACTGAACGCAATTGCAGACAAAACTGACGGAACTTGCGTGCAAAATGGTGCGAATTTCACTGAACGCATCCGGACCTAATCTGTCATGCTCGTGTGAAAGAGGCCTAAGGACTGCTCTGATGTGACGAATAGTTGTACATTGGTGCCATTATTGTACTCCTAGCCAAATACTGGTGGCATCAAAGTAATATCAACACAGAATTGGCATAGTGCCGATCATACAGAATTACCTATTTTGTGACGGCCACCTATCCGTACTCGTAAAGTAGCTAAAAAGTGTTCTCTGCATTGGATAATCCCTGCTGTATCTGAAAAGTCTCTTTCCAATGAGTGTTCTCTTTCCCTGCAGTGCCACCAAAGGTGAAATGAAGTATTACACAATGTCCATTCACATCAATGGGTTGTCTGTGTGATGCAGGACAGGACAGGTCCAGCAGAGCGAGAGACGCTTTTTTGTAACTGCTCTCCACTCTGGTCAAGAGATGATTAATTTTTCTACTAGGGTGCATGGGAATTGTTTTTCTAAACTTGACATAGCCTATTCCAGAGCATTAGAAAATGAAATGCAACAGCCGAAGCATTGTGCAAGCCTCAGTGCTCTTACTCTTCCAAGAAGACCATACAGATGAGCAGCAAGCCGACAGCCATGTCTTCGTTGGACAATTTCTGTCATAGATCGGCACTAGAGAAGACAAGTCGAGCTGTAAATATGACAGAGTTGCTGTTTGGAATCCAGGACTCACCTGGACTGATGGTTTGGGTAGTTGGTACCACGTGAGAGCCTCATTTAGATCTCATGTGTCATGGTGGCCACGCTGCTGCTGTACCACCTTTGATGGAGGAAACGTCAAGTCACAAAAATCACGAGTGTGGTCTGGCAAGCTGGAAGCCAAGCAATATTGAAAATAAATGGGCCTCACAAGGTCCCTGAGATCAGTTCTTAGTAGGTGAATGTTCTATGGAGTATAACCCAAAGTAATGTTTCTAAAGGCAGCCCGATGATTTTCTGAAAGCAAGTGTTTTATTGGTAGCCACCAGGGGCCAACTGGGAACTTAAAGTGGCCCTGGAAAAAACTAAGTGTCCCTATTTTGTAGTGGGACCCAAATTGGCTGAAGGCAGGGTCAGCAATGCCATAGTGCAGCACATTATACCACCCCAGAAGAGCCTAATACCATAGTGCAACACAAAATACTGTCCCAGCAGCACAAAATACCTCCCCAAAAAACGACCCTCTGTGGTGGCCAGGGACAGCTTCCACGTTCTGTCCTGCTCCAGTTGCCTTAGGATGATAATACAGTTAAGTTCAAGTCAGGAAGAGAGCGTCAGATCATAAGGAGTTCCAGGTGGCACCATGGGCATCGGCCCACCGGGAAGTTTCCCTGTGGTGTCTATGGCCAGTCTAATCCCTGGTGGCCACTGACTTCAATTTGTTTTTTCTTTCGTAAGTTCTAATATAAAGTATATAAAATAAATGCTCATTAATAAAGACAAGGTGGCATAAATCGGTATAGTTCCACAGATCAAACTGAAGAACGGTCTTACCACATTTCTCTTGGTAATTTGAGAAAGGGGAGGAAAGGTTATCGAGGGGGGGGGGGGGCAGCCAAAGGGCCATGAGCTGAAGGGAAATTGACATGGCGGGGGTGGGGGGGGGGGGCGGTGCTGTTTCAGTTTTTGCCTCAGGCAGCAGGAAGGCTAGGTGCACCGCTCTTTGGCCTGGACTGATATCCCCGTCCAGTTAGTCGATGCTTTCACCCCAACCAGTGTGATCCCTCTGGACTGTCCCCAAGCATTTATTAGGATACCCCTGGAATGTTCTTTTTAGATACCCTCTTGTACGTACTACCACTTGATGCTGAGCTGGTAACATCTGCAATAGGGTGTATGTAGGGTATCCTAGTGAGCGGTTTGGGATAGTCCAGAGCAGGGAACCTACGGCCCTCCAGCTGTTGTAAAACTACAACTCCCACCATACCCTGCTGTAGGCTGATAGCTGCAGACTGTCCGGGCATGCCGGGAGTTGTAGTTTTGCAACAGCTGGAGGGCCACAGGTTGGTCATTCCTTGTCCAGAGGGATTGCCCCTATCGGGGCGGGTGCTCCAACTAACTGGACAGGGAGATCATTCCAGGCCAAGTAGGGGCACAATAGGGACAGTGATCCAGCTCTGCCTGAACCCACCCTCCTGGTAACCTTTCTGCCCCTCTTCCTTATATTACCAATGTGATAAGACTGTTCTTTATTTTAAATACTTTTAATATAAAACCTAGTTTTTAATAAAGGTACTTCTTATAGGCCTCCTGCCTAGTTAGTATACATTGAATACTGGGTACTTGTTGCTGTACTGATTGTAGCCACGAGTCATGGTGGATGTGTTGTCCTTTCGTAAGTCCTCTCTAAAAGTTCAATTTTTTTTTGATTATTGCATATTTCCGGACTATCCGGAACATCTTACTGTTTTATCAGTGATTTTATCGGAAAACTGATAATACATCTGGACGCGTAACTTACGATGGGATCCAATCATTCTGTGTATTTATAGAAGCCGTTCTGACTCGTCTGTGAGTAAGTGGAGCGCCCCCTTTTCTGGCACTTTTCTGAGTTTCCGCTCTGTTCAAAAATGTGTTTGTTACCTTTTTACAAGAGTGAGCAACCAGAAATGTCAGCGACCACTCTGTCCAGAGAAAATAAACACGTGTTTGCACATTTCTCGCTGATGACTACAAAGACTTCTTTAAATGAGTAAATATTTATTTTTCTAGTCTGGATTTCGGTTTTCTGGTCAGACGTCTGCAGTTTATCAGGATCTTTTGGCAATGGTTTGGCTTTTGATATCTTTGTTCCTGGTTTGCCAAATAAACCGCTGCTAACCTGTTTTCTGTAAAGCATGCAGGTTGTCGTTACCAAGAATTCACTAAAAAGAAAATCTACCTGAAATACCTAATTCTTATATTGTTTTAAGGGGTTCTCCAAAAATACTACATTTTTCCCACTTACTTTTCCTCAATTGCAATTTTGTCCTTTTATGCTGATTTCACTAGGCCGCTGTAGTCTATGGCTACATTCATGTCAGATCATCGGGAGACACCGGTAGATACACATGGCAAATCATTGGAAGGTATCGTTAGTCTGAGGCTAACATCATGTCGGATAATGGGAAGACAGTAGTAGTGTAAGGCCAACTTCACATGTCATAGTCTAAGGCTAACCTCATGTCGGATCATCGGATGGCACTGGTAGTCTAAGGCTAACCTCATGTCAGATCATCGGATGGCACTGGTAGTCTAAGACTAACCACATGTCAGATCATCGGATGGCACTGGTAGTCTAAGGCTAACCACATGTCAGATCATCAGAAGGCACTGGTAGTCTAAGGCTAACCACATGTCAGATCATCGGAAGGCACTGGTAGTCTAAGGCTAAGTTCACTTGTCAGATCATTGGAAGGTATCGGTGATATGAGGCTCACATCACGTCAGATCTTCGGAAAACAGTAGTAGTTTAAGGCCAACTTCAGCTGTCCGGTCAGTAGGTACTAGTAGTCTAAGGCTAAGTTCACTTGTCACATCTTTGGAAGATATCGGTAGTCTGAGGATAACATCACATTATATCATCGTAAGACATCAGTGGTCTAAGACTAACTTTGCACGTCAGATGATCAGAAGGCATCGGTATTCTAAGGCCAACTTCACGTGTCCGCTCATAGAAATACACTGGTAGTCTAAGTCAGGGGCGTAGCTATAGGGGAAGCTTCTGCTGAGGGGCCTAGACTTAGAAGGGGCCCACTCAGAAGAAGGACTAAAAGATTTTGTCAGGGCCCCCTCAATAGTAGTATACAATGACAGTATATGAAGTGTAGGAAACGGATGGAGCAGTTACCAGGCCAGGTCTGAGAGAGCGATCTTTACTAGCCGCAGTAGTGGGGGTTGCATGAACGGAGGGAAGGAACGTAGCTATAGGGGAAGCATGGGAAGCAGTTGCTTTGGGGCCCAAACTCAGAAGGGGTCCACCCAGGAGGAGGTCTAAAAGATGTTACTGTCAGGGCCCCCTGAACAGTATTATACAATTACATTATATGCAGTGACACTGTAGGAAACAGATGGAGCGACTTCCAGGCCTCATCTGAGGGGCCCAGTTATTTCTAGTTATGCCACTGGTCTAAGTCTAACTGCCATTGGAAGACAGTTGTAGTTTAAGGCTAACTTCATGTCCGGCCATAGGAAGGCATCGGTAGTCTAAGGCTAACTTGACATGTTGGATTATCGGAAGACAATGGTAGTTTAACACTAACTTTACATGCCAGATCATTGGAAGGCATCGGTATTCTAAGGCCAACTTCACGTTGGATCATCAGATGACAATAGTAATTTAATACCTTCACATGTCAGATCATCAGCAGGCATCAGTAGACTAAGGCCAAAATGTCAGATCAGTGGAAGACACCGGTAGTCTAAGGCCAACTTCACATGTCAGAATATCGTAAGGCATTGGTAGTCTAAGGCTAACTTCACATGTCAGCACATCGGAAGGCGTCGATAGTCTAAGGCTAACTTCACGTCAAATTTTAGCCTGTCGAATGCATGTGACTGGGATTTCGGCAACCTGCTAATGTGCTATGGACAATTCCTGCACTGAAAAAATATTATCTGAAATAAGGTGCATGGATTCTGCATGGAAAAGACAGCAGATCAGCCTGATGTGGCTTAGCCTCATAGAGTGGGGCTAATCCTCGTGCAGATCTGAAGCAGAAGTCTGAGTGCAAGTCTCGGATATCTGCTATGGCCCTTATAGTAAAATACGTTTTGAGTCCCAGGTTGTTCAACATGTGCATTTTGGTGTTCATATTATGACAGAAACATTTGGACCTCCCAGAGTTGCACTGAACGATACCTATGGTGATCTACAAATGCCGGGAGGCAATGGGTGTTGTGACCATAATATGGCCCTATGAAACCATCCTTCCAGCAAGCTCTTGTTCAATTTTGATTAGAGTACAATGATCAGGACACTACTCTTTGAGCTAGGTGTAAGAACTAGATCTTTCAAGTCTTGCCAACTGTTGGCATCCATTTGGGAAAGTGGCCCAAAACAAAATCAGCTTGGCACTAGAGAACCTGAAGTTTGAAAAGGTGTTGACCAAGAAAGTCCACCAAGGTCAGAATTCCATGTTGGTATTTGCTAAAGGGACCTCAATGGATAAAAACCGTTAAGAAAAAATTGGTACGGGGATCTTGGGTTTGTTAACTTGCATACAGTTAAAGGATCTAGCTAGCAGACCTTCCATCTACGACCTTGGGTAGCTGACTGGGAGCAGCGATGAATGTCAGACCAACCGATCATCCGTGAAATTGCAGTCCTACATGCTGTATTTTTTTATTTTTTGCATTTTCCATGATATTTTGATCTGCATCCTGCTCTCAAGGTCACTGTTGGCAAGGGTGTTATTTTCCACCAAATTGAATAGTATTCTACACAATTGTCTGGAACCTGTTTGCAATTAATTTTATATTCCTGGCATCAGAAATCTATAAATGTAGTGGGAAGTGATGGTACCTTTGGTTCTCAATAAAAACTTACATGTTGTGACTTCATTGTTTTCCAATTTCTATGAGTTCCATTGTGTTTTTGTTTGCTCACAATTAGCGTGAAGTGGGAAGGCAGCATCAATCACCCTGACCACATCCAAAAAAACTGAAATAACCTGGAAAATCTCATCCTAGCTGCTTCACGGTGATCTAACTGATAAAGGGAAATGATATGAATCACTTTCCAGAGCATCCAAAAATATTGTGTCTGGACCTGTTGTCATTATGTGACGTACATGCTTCAATGTGTTTGGACTTCCTATGTGGTCATTGTATGGAATATTTGAAGACCTTCTCCAGAGCATGACTTATCTGTCATACATTGTTAGATTTCCTATATCTCAAAGAATCCTATGATCCTCGTCTGTTACTCTTTCTGCCTCTGCTCATTTTGGAACACAATCAAACTAAATGGCTAAACTGGCTGAACCTACCGAGATTTGACGAGACAAAGTCGAGTACACATTTTGGATACGACCTCAGTCGTCCGAATATTAAGATGAAACGTAGTTAAAAAAAAATAATTTGGATCTGCCAGTTTTCCTGTTTACAAGGATGTTCAAACACGGTTGAATTGAGCTTGAATCGAGACATATCCTGTGACCATTAGGTTAATGTTTTCCAGAACCATCCCTCAACTAGGTTGGTTTTAATTGTAATAGAAGATCATCTTAATGTAGACATTCTGGCATGCAAAATGTGTTGCCATGACAAGGTGATGTCACCTCTCATAAATCTCAATAAATCCACTTGGGACAGAAAACACTTTTTAAATTCTTTACCAACATGTGGATCTTTTATTTTTTATAATTGTATTTTTATTGGAGTTTTCTAGTCATAAACTATTCAAAACAATAACAATGGTTTGTTTCACAACAGCTGGGAGCTGGAGGTTGCCTACCCCTGAACTTGACTAAAGAAATTAGCCAAACCAAAAGCCTTCTCCAAGAGGCGACCAATTTGGAGTAGAGTGTAGAGTCTTCACCTCATCAGTATTGAGTAAGGTACTTAGATTGCTAGGTGAGAGGCCTTTGATGTAGGTCTCAATGGGTACTGTTTCTCATTGTGGAGAAGGCAAGAAATGGTGTAGGATATCTTAGAAGCAATACAATGCTCTCTGGGAAAAAGGATATGCAGAATAGCTTTTCTCTAAGAACACCAAAACAACTGCCTGGAGACATGTCTCTTTTTCTTTTTAGAGAAGGCTCTTGGTTTGGCCTTAGTTATCTCGAAAGGCCTGTTAAAGGGGTTCTTCACTTTCATTGAACTGATGATCTATCCTCTGGATAGATCATCAGCTTCTGATCGGCGGGAGTCCGACACCCGGGACCTGCGCCGATCAGCTGTTTGAGAAGGCAGCGGCGCTCCAGCAGTGACGCGGCCTTCTCCCTGTTTACCGCCGGGCCGCCCGCCCACTGACGTCACGACTTGTATCAACTAGAGTCGGCGCGGCTAAGCTCCATTCAAGTGAACAGAGCTTAGCCGCGCCCACTCTAGTTGATACAAGTCGTGACGTCAGTGGGCGGGCGGCTCGGCGGTAAACAGTGAGAAGGCCGCGGCACTGCTGGAGCGCCGCTGCCTTCTCAAACAGCTGATCGGCGGGGGTCCCGGGTGTCGGACCCCCGCCGATCAGAAGCTGATGATCTATCCAGAGGATAGATCATCAGTTAAATGAAAGTGAAGAACCCCTTTAAATGGTCAGGCATTGATGAGAGCCAATATGCAAATAATTTTTCCAGGGATCACTGCAAGGCTCCCTTTGCTAGTGGTGCTCTCCACAAGGAGAAATAGTACCTGATAATTAAGAAAGAGAGCAAAAAGATATATCCAAAAAATAAATCTCTGGCAATTGAAATTAGCCCCTTTGGATCTTGCTCCTTCCTAACTGTATGCCTGTGAAACTGTCTCTCCAAAAGTTGGATAGTGGTGCACCGCTATGGCATGCCATAGGACTCCTGCCTTATGACCATATGCTCATGCAACTGACATTATTGCACATACGTTCTAGCCCTCATACCAAGAGTCAATGTGGATGGTGCAATACCATATGAAATTTCACAATGAAATGCATCAGCAAATGTTTTTTTTACTTCTTGTTTACCCGTTTTTATTCCCCATTTTTACGTTGAATGCGACTCCTAAGCATCACTCAAAGTTGGGAACCTCTATTGTTTAACATACCAACATGTTAGAAGGGCTTTCGACACATATTGTGTAAATTGTCCACATGGTAAATGGTTTGTTGACCTGAAGAATTCCCCAGAAAATCCCTTGAGTGGTCTGTGTGCAGGGTCACCTTGAGAGGTGACTGTTACATCAGGAGAGCGAGTTCCATGGTTGTGTGTCATGAACTGTGCAGAAATCCTATCATCTCTTCCCCTATGCAGAATGAGGGCTGTAACTGTGTCCACCATCCCCTGTGGAGACTCTGCCCGGCAACAACAGATTAACAGCTGTACTTAAGGTTGTTTACCTGTAAAGCCTTATAAGGGAAATGGAATGTGATAATGTCATGTGACCTGCCATGAGAGAGGGAGGATTCGAAACTGTTGTTATCCCTCACATCTTGGGGAGGGGGATATGAAAACTGTAGTTTTACCTCAATAAATCTGTTTATGTTCTGAGTTCACATGAACTAGAGGTGTGTGGTGTCTTCTCTGAGAAAAAGGGGACATTAGGATCGCATGGTTCTGGATGTCCAAATGGCATGATCTTGGGACAGTACGGAGCTACTCATTTGGGTTATAAGGGCCCCGTTACAATTTGGTGGCAGCGGTGGGATCGATCCCCCCACTAGGGTGACGTTCAAACCACCAACTGGGACCCCCCTTTGTAATGAGCGTTACTATGAGACTCTAAAGAGGGAGACCCTGAAATATCTGCTGGAGACTCGAGGAAGGACGTCTGGTAATAAGACCAAAGCCGTGATGATCAAGGAGTTGTGTGAGTTAGACCAGCAACAAGGAGCGGTCCGAGTTGAGAGTCCTGTCATATGGGACACAAATAAGCAGGTGGAGTGGCGACTTGCCCTTTATGAAGATCACGCCATGGTCGAGCAGGTGAACCAGGTGCTGGACCCAGCAGGAAGCAGTAGCCCCGGCCCTGAGGATAGGGGGGAACAAGCTACCCTATGGGGCATTCCAAGCATTTAAAGAGGAATCGGAAGACATTGACGATTTTCTTGAGGTATTTGAGCGGCAGTGTGGGAACTTATGTCTGGAGCCGGATGAGTGGGTCCCTGTGCTAGTAAGTAAGCTTACCGGCCAAGCACGGATTGCCTATGAGAGCATGCCTGCTGAGGACTGCCAGGACTATGAACGAGTAAAGGAGCGGCTGCTCGCCCGCTATGGAAAAACCCCTGAGGCTCACCGAGTGAAATTCCGTAGCCTCAGAAGGAAGGTACAGCAGTCCTTGGTGGAGTGGACCCACTGTATAAAGCGGTCTGCGGAAGGCTGGATCTTGGGCAACGGGGCAGAGACTGTTTCGGACATTATCCAGTTAGTACTGCTGGAGCAATTTTATGAGTTCGCTCCCCTGCGGTCACCGAGTGGGCAAAAGACCATAAACCCAAAACTGCAGACGAACCAGCAGTTCTTGGGGTCGAGTATCTGGAATCCTGATGCAACTGGCACCTTGACAATAATAGGCAAGTACTGAATGCGCCTACTCCAACCCGAACCCCGTTCCAGCCCCGACCCAGTCCAGCAACCCTTGCTCCCACAGCTGCCAGACCATCCTACTCTCTCTCAGCTTCCCGAAACCCTTACCGGGCACCGTCTACTGAGAACAGAGTTGTGCTAGCAAGACCAACCAGTCCAGACCTGCAAACCTGTTTCCATTGCGGGCAAGCGGGGCATATCCAGCTACACTGCACCAACACCTGGGGTCCCAAGAACAACCCTCCTTCTGCCCAACCTCCAGTTCTCTGCCTAGAAACCGAGGAGGACTTTGGAACCCTGCATGAGGTGGACCCAGTCCGAGCTGCCTCTGGAGATAACAGGGAACACCACCGGCAGGATGTGTGGTTCAATGGCAAGAAATATGAGGGGCTACGAAATAGAGGGGCTATTATCACCCTTGCTAAGCCCCCACCTGGTCCCCCCTGCTGGACAGTTGTCCAAATTCATAGCTGTCCGAGTGGCCGGAGGCAACGTACATCAGATTCCCCTTGCCCAAGTTAAAATGGATTGGGGCAATGGGAGCCGATGGGAGTTACCAGCTCAAGTGCTTCTGGCCAATGATTTAGGCTACTTAACTTCTCACTATCAGAAGGATACCGTAACCCCAGAGACATGTACGGTGGTAACACGCCAGCAGAGCCAGAGGATCAGAGGGGCACTCAAGGAGAAGAACCAGTGAGTGAGACTGCCCCTAAGTGCAACCCTGACGAGTCCCTAAGTAGTGCCCCAGATAGCGGTCCTGACCCGCCCGATAGGCTGTGGGCCACCTCAGCAGAGTTTCGGAAAGCCACGCTTGCTGATCCAACCCTAGCAGGGTATCGAGAACGTGCTAGGGCTGAGCCGGCAAAGCCAAGCGATGGTAAAATTATATGACGTCAGGGGTTGTTATACCAGCTTACAGAGAGCACCAAGCCCACTAAGATACCTAAGAAGCATCTGGTCGTGGCCCAGCAGTACCGAATTGACCTCATGCGAGTTAGCCATGACATTCCCCTGGATGGCCACCTCTGAATAAACCGTACTAGGGATTGCCTGACTCAGAACTTTTATTGGCCCGGGCTATCCGAGGATTTGAAAATGTACCTGCGAACTTGTGATGCCTGCACCCCTTACCCGTTATCGAGGAGCCCTTTAGCTGCATAGCAGCCGATATTATCGGGTCCCTTGCTAAGCCCAGCCCCACCGGGAAAACGTTCATCCTCACAGTTGTAGACTTTGCTACTAGGTACCCCGAGGCTGTCCCATTAAATAATATCACTGCCAAATCAGTGAACGATGTAATGTTTTCTCCAGGGTGGGTTTTCGCCGAGAGGTGTTTTCCGACAATGGGTCTCAGTTCTGTGCTGAACTGACCCGGCAGGTCTGGGATCTGTGTAAGATCCACAGTCTGCATACATCCCCCTATCACCCCCAGACCAATGGTCTCTGCGAGCGCTTCAATGGGACCCTGGTGCAAATGCTTCGGACATTCGCACTGCAGTACCAGGACTGGGAGAGGTTCCTGCCCCACCTTCTGTTCGCTTACAGGGAGGTGCTGCAGGAGTCTACTGGGTTTTCTCCCTTCGAGCTTTTGTACAGGAGAAGAGTTAGAGGACCCTTAGATTTGGTTCAAGACCACTGGGAGGGAGACAGGGAGGAGGAAGGGAACCCACTACATCAGTATGTCCTCAATCTCAGGGATCGGCTGACGGAGCTAACTGCCTCTCTGAGCCGTATCCTAGCAGTAGGGCAGAAAGTGCTGGCACTAAAACTGGTAAGGACGGATAAGCTCCAAGCCCAATGGCAAGGACCTTATCGGGTGGTGAAGCAGCTCTGCGACATCATGTACCTCCTGGCCAAGTGTTCAGATGAGAGGATTCAATGAACCTTTCATGTGAACATGTTAAAGGCATACAAGGAGAGGGTAGCTGCCATCCTGCCCCTGAAGCTGACGACACTAAGCAGCTACCACTTCCCGAAATCCCCAGACAAGAGGGACCCCGAGTAGGAATAGAGATATCCAAGCAGTTAGGGGATATCCGGTAGAGGCAGATCAGAGAAGTAATAGCCCGACGTAGGGACCTGTTCTCGATGATCCCAGGAGTCACAGATCTAGCCATGCACAATGTAGAAACCCCAGGGCAGCCTCCCCTCAAGCAAGCCGCTTATAGGGCACCAGAGACCGTTAGAGCAGGGATGAGGCAAGAGATTAGAAAGATGCTCGATTTAGGGATCATCGAGACATCTAGGAGCCCCTGGGCTTCTCCGGTAGTCCTCATACCGATGAAACTACCCGTTTTTGCGAGACTCAATGACCGGACCATGACTGATACCTACCCCATGCCCCTTATCGATGAGTTGTTAGACCGCATTGCCCGGGGAAAGTTCCTCACCACCTTAGATCTCTGCAAGAGGTACTGGCAGATTCGTCTGGACCCAGAGACTATTCTGAAGTTGGCGTTTGTCACCCCCTTTGGCCTGTTACAGTTTAAGGTAATGCTGTTTGGGATGAAGAACGCACCAGAAACGTTCCAGCGGATGATAGATAGGCTCCTAGATGGCCTCCAGGAGTATGCCTGCGCATACCTGGACTACATTGCTATCTACAGCAATATCTGGGAGGACCACTTGGACCACTTGGGTATTGTATTGGACTGCGTGCAGGCAGCGGGGCTCACCTGACAAATGTGTAATTGGGGTAGCGGAAGTCCCATATCTTGGGCACAAAGTGGGTAGTGGGTACCAGCGTCCAGAGCCGGCAAAGATAGAGGCAGTTGCCCGATGGCCCACCCCCCGCACCAAGACCCAGGTCTTAGCGTTCCTGGGTACCGCTGGCTATTAACGCAAATTTTTTCCCGAGTACAGCTCCATAGCAAAGCCCCTGACTGACCTGACAAAGAAAAATCTGCCTAAACAAGTCCCTTGGTCTCCGGAGTGTGAAGCTGCCTTCCACAGACTCAAACACGCTCTTGTTACTGCACCCATACTGACTGCATCTGACCCCATCAAATGGTTTTGTGTTCACACAGATGCCTCTGCTCTTGAACTTGGAGCAGTACTAAGCCAAGTGGGGGACGATGGCTGTGAGCACCTGGTGATGTACATTAGCCACAAGCTGTTACCTCGGGAGGTAGGATATGCAGCCGTGGAGAAGGAGTGTCTGGCTCTGGTCTGGGCCCCTCAAAAAGTTCCAGCCTTATCTGTATGGGCAGTCCTTCATGGTGCTCACTGACCACAACCCTCTTGTATGGCTTCACAGTGTCTCTGGGGACAATGGCCGACTCTTGAGATGGAGCCTTGCCCTGCAGCCTTATGACTTCAGGGTTCAGTACCGACCGGGAAAGCAGAACGGGAATGCTGATGGTCTGTCCTGGCAACTGGAGCTCGAGAACTGAACAATGCTGATCTTCCCAGACAGCCCCTAGCCAACCCGTTAGGATCTGGCCGGGTCTGCCGGTCCTTTAGACAAAGGGGGGGGAGTATTGTTACATCAGGAGAGCAAGTGCCATGGTTGTGCGTCATGTACTGTGCAGAAATCCTATCATCTCTTCCCCTATGCAGAATGAGGGCTGTAACTGTGTCCACCATCCCCTGTGGAGACTCTGCCCGGCAACAACAGATTAACAGCTGTACTTAAGGTTGTTTACCTGTAAATCCTTATATGGGCAATGGAATGTGATCATTTCACGTGACCTGCCATGAGAGAGGGGGGATTCGAAACTGTTGTGGTTGGGGAGGGGGATATGAAAACTGTTGTTTTACCTCAATAAATCCATTTATGTTCTGAGTTCACATGAACCAGAGGTGTGTGGTGTCTTCTCTGAGAAAAAGGGGACATTAGGATCGCATGGTTCTGGATGTCCGAATGGCATGATCTTGGGACAGTACGGAGCTACTCATTTGGGTTATAAGGGCCCGTTACAGTGACATTTTGCCATCTGTATGGTGGCTGACCTCCAGGCTTCATACTCTGGTCAGTGTAATTCAAATCTGTCATCAATGCTGCTGCAAATGTTATATCAGGTAGAAAGAATGGAGCCGGATTTATCTTTAGGCATTTTGTGGGTTTCTTAAGAAGTTCTGTCTATGGTCCTCACGCTCCATAGTAAACAGATAATTACCTGCAAGGGCTTCTTCTTAATTCTTAAATGGACTTAGAGGAATTTGGGCAGAATTGCTTTTTTTTAGTACAGTTAAAAGAAACTAAAATCTATAGAAACGAGATTACAGATGAAAGCTTTTGTCCAGCCAGGCTGTTGTAGGATTTATGTGGCGATGATTACGGAATAGAAAATTAGAACATCTTACGTTTATGAGCTTTTTATGTTATGCAATGTGATTAGAAGTTCAAGATAATAAAGCTCTTGTGGCCATCCATTTTGACAATCCAAGTACCATAACGATGAAACCTAAATTCAATCAAAACCCTGGAAATCTGGAGTTAGCGCACTTAGGCAGGGTGCTGAATCTCCTTAAAGAGACCAATCTTATATGGAGACTTACTTGAAGTACTCCATGGTATGGAGACTTATTATCAATGCTCCAATGGAAAACAATATGCAAAGAGGTGTATCTCAAGAAAGAGAACCATCTCGCCAGTGTTCCCTCTTGGAAGTGACTCCCTATGAGTCAAGATTCAACTTTTCGACAAGCCTTCGGGTTCTTCGAGGTCCAGGGAGCTGAGATATGGAGAGCTGTTTGGTGAAGTCTTCACAATGTGCTCATGAGTTCCTGTGCTCTCCAGTAACACTGAGGCATCAAGGTAGTCATCCTTTGGTTTACAGCTGTTCCTCTCCACTCCTCTATCAACCAAGCTAAGTGTGCATGTATATTCCCATGGGAAGAACGGTATGTATAGCTTTGGTCACCTTCGTAGCAGACATGTTGAAATCCAATAAATGAATCCTATTCCCCGTCATAGGCTATCAATGGAGGGTTGGGAAACATTCATACTAGTCAGCTGAAATCAGTGGGTTTGTTGAATTTCATCTAATGTTATGGGCACCTTTTAGGCTTTCGTTCACATATCCAAAAGTATTTCCACGGCAGTAATCTAAGGCTGACTCTTTGACTTCTGTTGTGGATTCGTGGAGGACTCACCCGAGCTGTTATGTCTCACCTGGTTAGGGCGATCCTCTTGTCCAGGCTAGTAGGCCTTGAGACTCACAGACAGTTGGTGCTGACAGATGTAGCAGACTTGATCCAGTAGAGTAAAAAGAAATACTGGATTGATGTTTCATGTATCAGGGTCAATGCTGCGGTGAAGTAGAGTTGATGCAGTGGTGATGCAGTGTTGAGGCGGTGCTGTAGCAAAGCTGAGGCTGAGAAGAAGCAGAACTGGATGTAGTAGAGCTGGAGGAGTGGCAGGACTGATGTAACCAAGCTGGATGTGGTGTAACTGGAGTAGAGGAAAGACCAATGTGGCAGAGCTAGATGTGATAGGGCTGGAGTAGTAGCAGGATCGATTTAGCAGACTGGAGGAATGGACCTGGTGTAGTGGTAGGAGCAATGTAGCAGAGCTTGATGAAGTGTAACTGGGGTAATGATAGGACCGATCTGTCAAAGCTGGTAGTAGCGGAGCTGAAGCAGTGGCATGACTGATGTTGCAGAGCTTTATGTAGCATAGCTGGAGTGGTGACTGGGGTAATGGCAAACAGAACAGAAGAAACCAGTGGACAAATGTAGTGGAATGCCAAACATCCTGAATAGTTAGGCGGTGTCCAGCTCTCTGAGCTAGGTTTCAATCACCTGCAGCTGCAGTGGTCCACCATTGTTTAGGTGGCCCCACTTGACATAAAGTCATAAGGCTTTCAGGTACCAAAAATGTGGGTGTTTGAATGCCCCCAAGCCCTTAATGGGGCGGACAACATATCTCTCCACCCAGACTACTGTCCATATTTGGAGTGTCAACTTTTTGTCCGGTCATTATATGCCGTTTGGTGAATGAGCAGCAATGAGAAGATGTAACATTTGTCTGGTCAATTAAATTTCAGAATGGTGTAAATTAATAAGTCTTAACGTACTGATGCCCCACCATTCCGCTTCCGAAACTGGTCTCTCTAGACACAAAGGAAATCACAGCTAAAACAATCACTGGCTGAGATGGGTCACCAATGTGGCTAATGATTGAGTGTTGAGAGGCATTGTGAAGTAGAGACTGGTGGGGCACTGTGAATCTCTAAAACAGGAACAGTGAGTGAGCAGAAAGATATTACTTATTTTATTACTTTATTACATTTTGAGAATTTTCTAACAATGTTAACTGGTCAGGCAACCCCATAAAATCCTATCCATATTTTGTGTTCATGTTCTGTCTCACCCCACCCTGTACTCCTTTTATTGACCTAGTATGGTCCTGTTCTTATGTTCATACACGTATGGTGGACAGCGTTCTCCTAACATGACCTGGCGGTCTTAATCAGTAAGTCGTCAGCAAACAGCCAGGAGTTGAAAGTTTTCTGTAATCTGTAAGAAAATTCCCTAATGTGTTCTCCATTTCAAATAATCATTGATATGTTCTGACGGAGCTTGCATTATGAGTCATCTCTACCGCCTGAACCATATTGTATTACTCAGGTATTGTCCCATAGTTTCATACTGTATTCTCCTTCACATTTTAGCTAATATTTTTGAATTTGCTGCTTTATTTAATTTTTTTAGAGAATGCTCATGTTATTTTATTCTCGACATATTGGAATGAGAACTTATCTTTTCCACACTGAAGGCCTTTAGGTTTACAGTTTCGAAGATCTGACCAACTGAGCATTGAAGAGTTTCCTACACCAAAAGTAGGACTCCCCTCAGGATGTACCCTGACAGAGCTGATGGACATCTGCACATTTGCACTCTTCTTGAGGTTGTTTGTTCTTATTCAGTCCATGAAACTTTTGGTCTCCAGGTTCTAGACATCTACACAATGGTCTACGTGGTCTATAGGATTGTTCAGGTCCATTCAGGTGGGCATTGCGGTCCTTCATGGGCTGTAGAAGAGAAGCTTTAGGGATTAATGAGAGTAAACATCACACAAACAGTGCTGTATAATAACAGCCATATTTTTCACAAGCCTCTCTGATCACGGTTCTTTGACTGGAGAACCTACTGTATTTAGAGGGAGTCTGTCAGCGGTTTTGACCATGCTAAACTGCTGACAGCACTAGGTAGGTCCTCTGGAGAGCAGCAGAAACTTATTTTTTGTGAAGCTTTTCTCATCAGTAGTGGTGACAATATAAAGGTTTATTCTGCTAGTTTCTGCTTCTGCAAGTGTCCAGGTGGAGCTTCACTATGAAGCACTTTCTGCATTAAGCCACCTCACATCCCTGTCCCTCTGCTTTGCTCCACTCAGAGCAGAGCGGAGGGGCTGTGAAGATGCTCAATGCAGAGAGCAGTCTGCAGCGAAGCTTTGCCACCTGGGCACTTGTGGAAGCAGAATCTGGCAGAATAAAACTTCATATTCTCACTACTCCTGATAATGAAATCCTTAGCTGGCCTATGGACCTCTGCAGTCTACTGACCATAGATAAATTGGGCGCATGCAGAAAAGAGAATGCACCAAATATCTGGTGACCCCGCTGGCCAGAGGTAATAGAAGAGACATTAACACCAGTGCTAGGCCTCCGACTATGCCGTGGCTACCATATTATCACACAGACTGATCGCAATGGAAGCAGTAGAAATATTTGACGGGAACTTCAGAGTGTCTTGGCACGTTGGTGGTAAATCTCTATGAGCCGAGACTTATCGTCCAGACTCTTGAGCAAGAAGACACCATGAACATAAAAATGTATCCTTGTAGTAAGGCCAAAGCTTTTGCAAATGGTGTCTGGTATGAAGACAGGCTCTTCCGAGCAGACAGACACAGATTAAGTGCCTTCTACCCATGTGCAATAGGTGAAGCCCACTCAGTGATGGTGATGCTCCATCCACCTCTGCCTTCCGCTCCCTGGAGGCCGACTGTCTATCTCGCTGTCTCCGCCGCACACCTGTTATTGCCATAGCGCCTGAGATGGCAGATATTAGGAGTGGGCTCGAGAGGTGTTAAGTCTCTCAGAGATGATGTGCATTGTTCCCTCATATGGAATAGAGGTCATATCTAACGGGGGTGTTTGGCTACTGGCCGAGGCTGGATATCCTGTGAGGAAGACACTCTAAGCTTCTACATCCCAAGTTTTCCTGCTGCTTAAAGGCGGATTATTCTCATCATTAACCATGTCTACGCCACCAAAGGGAAAAGCTGGGGCCGTATTCTTCATAACTATATAATAACTTTGTAAACAGAGAACGTAAGTGTCCCCCGTATAATCTGGTCAGATACTAGTGCAGCTCAGAGGTCTCCTTAGAACATCCTTACAGGCTCGGACTGAACCACGGGCGGGCAGGTCCATATAACCCCCTGTTTGTTTCAACTATAACCTCCAGCATACCCTAACAGCTGCAAACATGCATAACCTGATAGGAGTTGTAGTTTTCAACCAACAGATTGTATTCCACAAGGAACCTTTTTAAAGGGGTTGTCCCATTGCAGCAACTAATCCCCCATCCACAGGATAGGGCATGGTATCTGATCGGTGGAGGTCGGACCGCTGAGCCCCCGGCCGATCCAAACCTGTATAGGGTGCAGAGCAGCCTGTCCACGTTTCCACCCTATTCTCTATACACATAGGGTTCGGTGGGGGCGATGAAATTACTGAGCTCCACTTGAAAGTGACAGTGATGTCACTAGTGACAGAGTATGATGATGTCAAACTTTATTAGATGTACTGTAAGTAGTATGATACATGGCCAATCACACTCCATAAAGTTCTTGTCCTCTGCGATAGTTTGTGCACCCCCTAGTGTGCATTATTATGTCATCATGCAGACCCATCACCTGTCCTGACATGTTTTTTTTTTTTAACTATTTGCATTCCCCACATGTTAACAATTCTGCAGCTTGGGTTCTTACGACTTTATGTTGTTCCATTCCTCTGTTATTCCTGCTAGAAGTGTATGAATGAATTACTAGCAGTCAGAAATAAAGGTCCAGCCAGGTGTTACCCGTTGGGGGTGTGTCCTTGCACCGGCAATACTGATTGGATAGTGTCATACAGTGACACACCCCCAACTGGTAACACCAACTGGACCTTCATTCCTAAACTTCTAGTAGGAATAATAAAATAATGGAATAATAAAAGAATACAGTCATAAGGATGCTTCAGAAGGGTTGTTACTAGTTACTAAAACAAACATGTCAAGAGAGTTGACAGCTCCTCCTTAAAGGAATTGTCCAGTCTATAAATAGAGTTTGATCAGTGAATAATTTAAAATTCTGCTTCTTTGTTTGCCATTTTTAAGATCTCTGCTTACTGTTAGGGTATAGAGGTCCAAAATTCTGTACACGGCTAATTTCTTAATATAACTTTCTATTAGTCAGAGCTCCATTTTTGCAACACAGAGTTCCAAATCCTGTGTGGGGATACAAAGTAAAAAAAATATGTTTTTCTTCCTGCTGTCACCACTAGGAGGAGCTTATTCACAGAACTCAGTATAAATAGCACTGGATGTCGTAAGCTCCCTCTAGTGGTGACAGCAGGAAGTCTGAATTTTAGCATTATGTGTCTACGCAGAGCATTGAAACAGGGTGAAGTATGACCATAACAGGTGGTCAACCATACACCTAACCCAAGACTGTATACCATGTGCCTTGGTCAGAAGTGCCTATGATAGTTCTGACATCATTTTTGCACTGCACCCTGTATACAAAGCATGTAAGAGGCCCGTTTTCACATCTGCTTTAAATGCAAAGACAATTACTGATGGTTGAATATATTTTGGCCGCAGATCACGTCTGGAATATATTTAATACTGTACATCCATATGACTTGTCAGGAATTCAGTCAGTGGTAACATTATCGCCACCAACTCTTCTAATCCAACTAAGAGACACATAGTTTGGGAATCAGTGGCAAGGATTTCCTCTGACTGGTAGGTTTCGCATGGGGACCATCTCTGGCCAACTGGCAGGACTAAGCCTCTGGCTATGGCGCCTGTGCCCTACATCCCTCTAAGTTCCTTCTGCCTCCCACACAGTCTTTTCTGTCTGCCCTATGATCCATATTTCCACAGGATTACAAAAAAGAGACAAACAGTTGATCTCTATGGAGCACAAGACTGACTGTGCCTGAAGGAGCAGAAGTTGAAAGCAAGGATGGAGGACAGCTGGACATGTTCTTCATGTCTTCACTCCTCATCATCCAGTCTCCTAATGGTTGTAAAGAATTAGAAATTACACATACATTACAGGGAAACTCTGATAAAAATGTAATTTCCCTACATAATTGTGAATGTAGCTCTGGAGTATAATACAGGATGTAACTCAAGATCAGTACATGATAATTAATGTAATGTATATACACAGTGACTCCACCAGCAGAATAGTGAGTGCAGCTCTGGAGTATAATACAGGATGTAACTCAGGATCAGTACAGGATAAGTAATGTAATGTATGTACACAGTGACTGCACCAGCAGAATAGTGAGTGCAGCTCTGGAGTATAATACAGGATGTAACTCAAGATCAGTACATGATAATTAATGTAATGTATGTACACAGTGACTCCACCAGCAGAATAGTGAGTGCAGCTCTGGAGTATAATACAGGATGTAACTCAGGATCAGTACAGGATAAGTAATGTAATGTATGTACAGAGTAACTGCACCAGCAGAATAGTGAGTGCAGCTCTGGAGTATAATACAGGATGTAACTCAAGATCAGTACATGATAATTAATGTAATGTATATACACAGTGACTCCACCAGCAGAATAGTGAGTGCAGCTCTGGAGTATAATACAGGATGTAACTCAAGATCAGTACATGATAATTAATGTAATGTATGTACACAGTGACTCCACCAGCAGAATAGTGAGTGCAGCTCTGGAGTATAATACAGAATGTAACTCAAGATCAGTACATGATAAGTAATGTATTGTATGTACACAGTGACTCCACCAGCGGAACACTGAGCGCAGCTCTGGAGTATAATACAGGATGTAACTCAGGATCAGTACAGGATAAGTAATGTATGTACACAGTGACTCCACCAGCAGAATAGTGAGTGCAGCTCTGGAGTATAATACAGGATGTAACTCAGGATCAGTACATGATAAGTAATGTAATGTATGTACACAGTGACTGCACCAGCAGAATAGTGAGTGCAGCTCTGGAGTATAATACAGAATGTAACTCAGGATCAGTACAGGATAAGTAATGTAATGTATATACACAGTGACTCCACCAGCAGAATAGTGAGTGCAGCTCTGGAGTATAATACAGGATGTAACTCAGGATCAGTACAGGATAAGTAATGTAATGTATGTACACAGTGACTGCACCAGCAGAATAGTGAGTGCAGCTCTGGAGTATAATACAGGATGTAACTCAGGATCAGTACAGGATAAGTAATGTAATGTATGTACACAGTGACTGCACCAGCAGAATAGTGAGTGCAGCTCTGGAGAATAATACATGATGTAACTCAGGATCAGTACAGGATAAGTAATGTAATGTATGTACACAGTGACTGCACCAGCAGAATAGTGAGTGCAGCTCTGGAGTATAATACAGGATGTAACTCAGGATCAGTACAGGATAAGTAATGTAATGTATGTACACAGTGACTGCATCAGCAGAATAGTGAGTGCAGCTCTGGGGTATAATACAGGATGTAACTCAGGATCAGTACAGGATAAGTAATGTAATGTATGTACACAGTGACTGCACCAGCAAAATAGTGAGTGCAGCTCTGGGGTATAATACAGGATGTAACTCAGGATCAGTACAGGATAAGTAATGTATGTACACAGTGACTGCACCAGCAGAATAGTGAGTGCAGCTCTGGAGTATAATACAGGATGTAACTCAGGATCAGTACAGGATAAGTAATGTAATGTATATACACAGTGACTGCACCAGCAGAATAGTGAGTGCAGCTCTGGAGTATAATACAGGATGTAACTCAGGATCAGTACAGGATAAGTAATGTAATGTATGTACACAGTGACTGCACCAGCAGAATAGTGAGGGCAGATCTGGAGTATAATACAGGATGTAACTCAGGATCAGTACAGGATAAG
This sequence comes from Bufo gargarizans, assembly GCF_014858855.1. NCBI lineage: Eukaryota > Metazoa > Chordata > Amphibia > Anura > Bufonidae > Bufo > Bufo gargarizans. Next base: position 45,403,668 of record NC_058085.1, read on the forward strand.
TAATGTAATGTATGTACACAGTGACTGCACCAGCAGAATAGTGAGTGCAGCTCTGGAGAATAATACATGATGTAACTCAGGATCAGTACAGGATAAGTAATGTAATGTATGTACACAGTGACTGCACCAGCAGAATAGTGAGTGCAGCTCTGGAGTATAATACAGGATGTAACTCAGGATCAGTACAGGATAAGTAATGTAATGTATGTACACAGTGACTGCACCAGCAAAATAGTGAGTGCAGCTCTGGGGTATAATACAGGATGTAACTCAGGATCAGTACAGGATAAGTAATGTATGTACACAGTGACTGCACCAGCAGAATAGTGAGTGCAGCTCTGGAGTATAATACAGGATGTAACTCAGGATCAGTACAGGATAAGTAATGTAATGTATATACACAGTGACTGCACCAGCAGAATAGTGAGTGCAGCTCTGGAGTATAATACAGGATGTAACTCAGGATCAGTACAGGATAAGTAATGTAATGTATGTACACAGTGACTCCACCAGCAGAATAGTGAGTGCAGCTCTGGAGTATAATACAGGATGTAACTCAGGATCAGTACAGGATAAGTAATGTAATGTATGTACACAGTGACTGCACCAGCAGAATAGTGAGGGCAGATCTGGAGTATAATACAGGATGTAACTCAGGATCAGTACAGGATAAGTAATGTAATGTATGTACACAGTGACGGCACCAGCAGAATAGTGAGTGCAGCTCTGGAGTATAATACAGGATGTAACGCAGGATCAGTACAGGATAAGTAATGTAATGTATGTAGACAGTGACTGCACCAGCAGAATAGTGAGTGCAGCTCTGGAGTATAATACAGGATGTAACTCAGGATCAGTACAAGATAAGTAATGTAATGTATGTAGACAGTGACTGCACCAGCAGAATAGTGAGTGCAGCTCTGGAATATAATACAGGATGTAACTCAGGATTAGTACAGGATAAGTAATGTAATGTATGTACACAGTGACTGCACCAGCAGAATAGTGAGTGCAGCTCTGGAGAATAATACATGATGTAACTCAGGATCAGTACAGGATAAGTAATGTAATGTATGTACACAGTGACTGCACCAGCAGAATAGTGAGTGCAGCTCTGGAGAATAATACATGATGTAACTCAGGATCAGTACAGGATAAGTAATGTAATGTATGTACACAGTGACTGCACCAGCAGAATAGTGAGTGCAGCTCTGGAGTATAATACAGGATGTAACTCAGGATCAGTACAGGATAAGTAATGTAATGTATGTACACAGTGACTGCACCAGCAGAATAGTGAGTGCAGCTCTGGAGTATGAGACAGGATGTAACTCAGGATCAGTACAGGATAAGTAATGTAATGTATGTACACAGTGACTGCACCAGCAAAATAGTGAGTGCAGCTCTGGGGTATAATACAGGATGTAACTCAGGATCAGTACAGGATAAGTAATGTATGTACACAGTGACTGCACCAGCAGAATAGTGAGTGCAGCTCTGGAGTATAATACAGGATGTAACTCAGGATCAGTACAGGATAAGTAATGTAATGTATATACACAGTGACTGCACCAGCAGAATAGTGAGTGCAGCTCTGGAGTATAATACAGGATGTAACTCAGGATCAGTACAGGATAAGTAATGTAATGTATGTACACAGTGACTCCACCAGCAGAATAGTGAGTGCAGCTCTGGAGTATAATACAGGATGTAACTCAGGATCAGTACAGGATAAGTAATGTAATGTATGTACACAGTGACTGCACCAGCAGAATAGTGAGGGCAGATCTGGAGTATAATACAGGATGTAACTCAGGATCAGTACAGGATAAGTAATGTAATGTATGTACACAGTGACGGCACCAGCAGAATAGTGAGTGCAGCTCTGGAGTATAATACAGGATGTAACGCAGGATCAGTACAGGATAAGTAATGTAATGTATGTAGACAGTGACTGCACCAGCAGAATAGTGAGTGCAGCTCTGGAGTATAATACAGGATGTAACGCAGGATCAGTACAAGATAAGTAATGTAATGTATGTAGACAGTGACTGCACCAGCAGAATAGTGAGTGCAGCTCTGGAATATAATACAGGATGTAACTCAGGATTAGTACAGGATAAGTAATGTAATGTATGTACACAGTGACTCCACCAGCAGAATAATGAGTGCAGCTCTGGAGTATAATATAGGATATAAATCAGGATCAGTACAGGATAAGAAATGTGATGTATGTACACAGTGACTCCACCAGCAGAATAGTGAGTTCAGCTCTGGAGTATCATGTAATTTACGATAATTAGAGTATAAATAATACAAAGTAATCTGTTTTGTAATGTAATGCAATCAGTCTCTAATTCTATGTGGTCTTCAGAGGTGGATATCCAGTGGAGGTTTGGTTTCCTTGTCTGGTATTTAGAACTGCGTAACTTAACAAATCTTGCCCAGTAATGATTTGTCGTATTGCTCTCATTCCGGACATCCTCTGAGCAGGTCTTTCAATGCTATTTTTAATTCTCTGTCAAGCTTTCTCAAACGACCTCCCTGGGAGGCACAACCAGGGCCAAACCTATGTTTTCTTCCTGCCTGAAGACGTCAGATTGTTTCCTTTCACACCTCAGAGAACCAAAACACTTCCAAGCTCCTTCCACAGCGCCCCCCCCCCCTTCTCCCAAAGCTGTAACTACACATCGCCCCTGCTCTGTTTTCTGTGGTTTCCAAATTTAAGTTAAAAAAGGAAACACCAATCAACACAACCAAACAACAGTGGAAAAGAAGATTCCACAGAAGAGTCACCTGTTTACGGATCGTTTTGGTCGCTGATTTATAAGTCAAGGGTGAATAGTAAAATAGAATAAAAATGCCTAAAAGAACAAGTAAGTTCTAAAAACATCTTGCTGTATGGTTATTGCAGATTTTCCTAGCTTGATTAGCCAAGAGGAGCCATCTAGTTGTGGTGACATAGAGCCCATATGATACCCCTTTGCCAATCAGACTATAATTAGCATGAGCCATGATTTTGAATGGAGCTCCAAATGGAAGTTTAGGAGGCCATGAACATGAACACTTGCCAAACCGAAATACTGAAATGCTATGAACATCCTGTAGATGCCTTTTTCATTGCTCCAAATTGGTCGGGTTGTCCGACCATAATTTTTTTTCTTTTTAAAGGATCAGAATAGCATGTAAAACAAAAAACAGAAGTGATACTCACCAATCCTTCACCGCTCCCATTTCAATTCTTCCCGTTTTTTTTGCTTCCTGGTTCCACTCAACACACAGGAAATGAACGCTCAGCCAATGGCTGGATGAGGCGGGTCACCACTGTGGCCAGTGATTGGCTGTGCAGAAAGTTCCTGTGCATTAACAGGAACCAGGGAGTAGAAACCAGAGGGACCTAAGAAGAATGGGAGTGACAGAGGATTAGTGTTTCAAAGATGGGGACGTGGGAGTTCATTTTGTATATAAACCTTATTTATGCTATAATTTGTTAAGCTGCAATGCATATAAAATAAAAACTGAAGCACTCATAATTAGTCTTGATTAAAAAATCTCATTTCATCTGGTTTATACAGCTCTTATGCTTAGCTATGTGCCTCCATGGTAACAGACTACACGCACTGTGTAGTCTGATCCTACAGTCATACTTCATTCCATCTGTCACCTCTTTCTTGATAACATATATTTGGTGGCAAAGGTGTATATACTGTTTAAAGGGGTTGTCTCCTTAAGTTATCTGCTTTTTGTGTCCTTTTAGGTATATATATGCGTTTTATATATACCACTTAAGTCAACTTTCAATAAACCAGAATAGAGGGCAGCTTTGTAGGGGCATTTGAGTGGTTGCTATGTACTGCTACATTTATCCTACAGTGGCAACTGCAGGGGAAATATAGTATTACATGGCGGCCGTGGCTTCCCCCCAGCTTCTTGCTAAACAAAAACACCAGATCTCAAACTCAATGGAACATAATCTGGTAATAAATATTTCCAATACATCTCTATCTTAGATCTCAACAGGGTTGGACTAGCCCTTCAGAGTACCAGAGGATCCTCTGGTGAACCCAGACTCTGATGCAATAATAGGTCCCAAAGGTGCAAGTGAAGAAACCCCATTTGGAGCTGCCTTTGGAGATAATCAGTTGCCACAAGGGTCTATTTCTTTGATTCAACTTCTTTAAAAGTCTTCATTCATAATATAGAAGTTGCGGCCCAAGAATAATTTCCTCTGGTGGGCCCAAGGATCCCCAGTTCAACATGGTTCTGAATAAAGGACTCTCCTTCTGTCTATCCACCCGCACTGAACTATTTGAACTAGACCAGAACATGGGCATTCTTCTGATGACTTTCCTTCAATGTCCTTATGGAAGAAGAAAGGACTTCTTGGACTATAATGGTTCCTTGCATGGAGGACTTGGAAAACTTCTGAACATATCATACTCAGAGGCCAGGTTAACCTTAGCAAACAAGAACTAGGGCCCTGGATTCCAATAAAACCATGCTAAGAGTTTCCTGTGAAGCTGGAAGACTTTGGGGTCGGGTAATGTTATACAAAACATGGGTGATTACAAGGCCTAAATTGGGCGACACTATGGTACCCATTCATCTTATTCCACAATTGGGGCTTGCTCTCCACACTATAACTGATCTCAGCTAAGTTGGTTGGGTTTCCAGCCTCATGGTTTCCAGTTATATACATCTTACCAAAGGTTGATGAGAAACTTATAAAACCCAGTGGAAGTCTTATAGTATTGGGAATTGTCTATCAGACTCCAGGTAGAGTTCTAGACACACTTGTAAGTCCCTAGAAGAAGATAGAACCTGCCTCAGATGTAAAAATAATGGTTGTGTTACATAGATGATGTGTTTCTCATCTGGTGGGGCTCTCCAGAATCACTTATTGAATTCCATAGTTATCTCAACTCATGACTACCTTCCATCACGTTTCACTGGATCCAAGCAACATTCAGATTGCTCTCCTAGATGTGCTAGCAGAGGTAACACCTGATGGACTATCATTCGACTTGTATACTAAACCTAGTGACAAAAACTATTCCTTTTCATAACAGATGTCATGTCCCAGGCCTCATTAACTCTTTGCCCATCTCACAATAAATAAGAGTAAAAGAATTGTTTTGGATGAAGACAAGTGCCCAGAAAGGTACCAAGATGTGACCAGAAAATTCCTTATCAGAGGTTATCTCAGAAATGTCCTGTAGACACATTTGGTGAAGAACCAGGCAGTGCCTCACTATCAAATTACACAAAGAGGGACAGATACTACAAAAAGGACATCCATCAACCTATAAAGAGCTTGTACCACAGAGAGAGGAAGTGATGTCCTACTATTGGCTGACATAGGTCCCTGTAGACAACAGGTGCAGACAACCATCCTAAGCATCCAGCAACCAGGCACACTCCCATGATTGGGGTATTGTAAATGTAGAATTGATGTTTTTATTTAAAAAAAATCCAGAACAAGTTAGAGACTAATATCAGGGGCCCTTTTACTTGTGAATTTCCCTTTAGCCTTAGATATGTGAAGAAGACCACATCTAAGATTCAAGAATGAAACCCAAATTTACAGTTCCAAGACTGATAGGCCAATTATAGCCCACTTTATAAAAAAAAAGGGAACAGAGTTCACCAAATCAAATTCCATGTTTTTCATTGGGTGATCCCCCAAGACGAGGGGGCAACATAGTAGCAGTTCTGAAGATCTGAAGAGATGTGACATGGAATGGATTTCTAGACTTGATCTCCTACACCCCAATGGCCTAAATTGTGATTACTATTCAATTTAGACATGCTGTGGCACCCTTCTTTCAGCCATTTTAAAAGCTGCACCCAGAGGCACACACCGCCCCACCACTGGACCGTAGATGCTTCTGACAGGTAAGTACTTGATGCTACCATTCCATATGTTCTACACCTAAATGGGATCATTTACGTTTATACATATATGGCAGTATACTGGGGCTCGAGGAGCTCATCCGTGTATCTATCAGTATATTCTGCAGGCCTGTTTGTTTCTGGGATTATTCCCAGCCCCACCAGTAGCACATGTATATGCAAAGGTGAGCGATGTTATCATGCACAGAACATGATCTTTTATTCATGCTTTTCCCTACTGGAGACCTTTTATATCTTATTGTGTCACATATTGTGCTGGATCACTTCCATGTCCTGCCACCTGGAGACTTCCAGCAGGTACCTGATATGTCTAACATTCATGTGTGCTTTGAACTATGTGGTCATAATACCTTCCATCTAAGCACCAGTCTGGGTATTTGGGCATGATGGATCTTCCCTAGCACAGATCTGTCACGAACCAGCGGGTGTGAACCCACTGTGCCACGTGTCCTACCTCCTCTAAGGGCGTTGTGTAAGTGAACCCCTCGATCTTCACAGTACCCCTGATGGTGGGGATAGACTTTCCCGAGGGGAACACCAGGTCGCTACCACTTGAGGTGGATTAGCATATAAAACAGCTGGTCCAGGCAGACCAGGAGGTACCTGAGAAAGGTACCAGAGGCACAGGCGTTGTCAGCAGGCTGAGTCGTAACCAGGAGCAACAGGGCAGGACCAAAGGATGAGGCAGAGGTGAAGTCAGACAGTCAATAGGTCAGGGCAGGCGGCACAGGTACAAGTCAGTCAATCCGGGTCGGCAACAGGAGAGTCAAGGCAAGCAGGCAGGGATCAAACAGGTGGAGTCCAGGAATACAAGTACGAGTCAGGAACACCTGCTGATATCAGGAACCTTAGCAGGACACAAGGACCTTGACACTGAGGCATCTGGGAAGGGGGCTGAGCCACTTATATATATGCAGGAGGGCTAGGATTGGTTGGAGAGGTCACATGATCCAACCCATAAACCATAGGAAGTGATGAGCGCCAGCCTGTAAGGAAATGCGGCGGGAAAGAAGCAACAAACAGGCTGTGGTCAGGGCTGAAAGGAAACTGTGGAGCAGAACACTGCTGAACACGGCGCCTGGGACCGCAGCGGTAAGCAGTGAACAGCGGCGCACAGCAGCCAATGTTACAAGATCACCCATATTTTTTTATAATTTTTTTCTTATATTGTTTATATAGCAGTATATTTATTTATTTTATTTTACTTATTTTGTTTTTTAGGTATTATTTTAACACCTTAAGGACCCAGACATTTTTCACCTTACAGGGGTTGTCTCACCTCATGAATCCACTGTAAATCACTTACTTGTTGTCCAGTGAAGGTATCTTCAATATACATCAATTTTCAAATATGTCTGTGACTCCGGTAATTAGCATTATTATACCCCCAAATTGCATGCTCGTTTGTAGGGGTTTCGGCCACCACTGTAACGTTCAGAGAGGTGGCCGCGCAGACGCACAAATATCAATGCTTAAGCTGCTGCAGTGGCCGGGTTTCAGGGGAGCGAGCGCGCACTAAGACTTGCGCATGCGCATTCACTCCCGGCCCCGGCCTTCGACAGACTTAAGCAAGGAGAGGGGTTACTTCCATCCTACCAGGCCTGCTGTGCTTTGTAGCTCAGATTTCAGCTCCGCCCCCACCAAGCAAGGAGGAGAGGTCCTGAGAGCAGCGAGGCAGCCTGAAAATAGGGAGATGAGACAACCCCTTTAAGGACCAGGCCATTTTTAGCAAATCTGACATGTGTCACTTTATGTGGTGATAACTTTAAAACGCTTTTACTTATCCTAGCCATTCTGAGAATGTTTTCTCATCACATATTGTACTTCATGACACTGCTAAAACTGAGTAAAAAAAAATCATTTTTATTTATAAAAAAATACCTAATTTACCCCAAAAAGCGAAAAATTAGCAAATTTCCAAATTTCAATTTCTCTACTTTTATAATAGATAGTAATAACTCCAAAAATAGTTATTCTTTTACATTCCCCATATGTCTACTCCATGTTTGGATCATTTTGTGATGTCATTTTAGTTTTTGGGGACATTAGAAGGCTTATAAATTTAGAAGCAAATCTTTTAATTTTTCAGAAAATTTCCAAAACCACTTTATAAGGACCAGTTCAGGTCTGAAGTCACTTTGTGGGGCTTACATAATAGAAACCACTCAAAATGACCCCATTTTAGAAACTACACCCCTCAAGGTATTAAAAACTGATTTTTACAAACTTTGTTAACCATTTAGGTGTTCCTTAAGAATAAATGGAAAATGGAGATGACATTTCATAATTTAACTTTTTGGGCAGATTTTCCATTTTAATAAAAAATATTCCACTAACAAAGCAAGGGTTAACAGCCAAACAAAACTCAATATTTATTGCCCTGATTCTGTACATAAACACCCCATATGTGGTCATAAATTGCTGTACGGGCACACGGTAGGGCGCAGAAGGAAAGAAACGCCATATGGTTTTTGGAAGGCAGATTTCACTGGGATAATTTTAAGCTGCTATTTAAAGACCCCCTGATGCACCCCTAGAGTAGAAACTCCCAAAACAATCCCATTTTGGAAACTACAGGATTAGGTGCCATTTTTTTTTGGTACTATTTTAGGGTACATATAATTTTTAGTTCCTCTATATTACACTTTTTGTGAGGCAAGTTAACAAAAAATAGCTGTTTTGGCACCGTGTTTTTTTTTTGCGGTGTTCATCTGAGGGGTTAGGTCATGGGGTATTTTTATAGAGCAGGTTGTTATGGACGTGGCGATACCTAATATGTCTACTTTTTTTATTTATTTATTTATTTTTTTCCCGTAGGATTTATACTACGGGAAGATGTATTTATACTACGGGAAGAGGAAGATGTTTTAAGTTTGCTGTCTAAAGTGAAGACAAATAAGTCACAGGGGCCTGATGAGATACACCCAAAATTATTAAAAGAGCTTAGTGGTGAGCTGGCAAAACCGTTAACAGATTTATTTAACCAATCATTAGTAACAGGAGTCGTCCCGGAAGATTGGAAATTGGCAAATGTCGTGCCCATTCACAAGAAAGGTAGTAGGGAGGAATCGAGCAACTATAGACCAGTGAGTCTGACATCAATAGTAGGCAAATTAATGGAAACCCTATTAAAGGATAGGATTGTGGAACATCTAAAATCCCATGTATTGCAAGATGAAAAACAACATGGGTTTACTTCAGGGAGATCATGTCAAACAAATCTTATAGATTTTTTTGACTGGGTGACTAAAATAATAGATGGCGGAGGTGCAGTAGACATCGCATATCTAGATTTTAGTAAGGCTTTTGACACTGTCCCACATAGAAGACTTATCAATAAACTGCAGTCATTGAGCATGGACTCCCATATTGTTGAGTGGATTAGGCAGTGGCTGAGGGACAGACAGCAGAGGGTTGTAGTCAATGGAGAACATTCAAAACAAGGTCATGTTACCAGTGGGATTCCACAGGGATCTGTACTGGGACCAATTTTGTTTAATATCTTCATAAGTGATATTGCAAAAGGCCTCGATGGTAAGGTTTGTCTTTTTGCTGTTGACACAAAGATATGTAACAGGGTTGATGTTCCTGGAGGGAAACGCCAAATGGAAAAGGATTTAGGAAAACTAGAAGAATGGTCAGAACTCTGGCAACTGAAATTTAATGTGCATAAGTGCAAGATAATGCACCTGGGGCGTAAAAACCCAAGGGCAGAATATAGAATATTTGACACAGTCCTGACCTCAGTATCTGAGGAAAGGGATTTAGGAGTAATTATTTCAGAAGACTTAAAGGTGGGAAGACAATGTAATAAAGCAGCAGGAAATGCCAGCAGAATGCTTGGATGTATAGGGAGAGGCATTACCAGTAGAAAGAGTGAAGTGCTTATGCCGCTGTACAGAACACTGGTGAGACCTCACTTGGAGTATTGTGCGCAGTACTGGAGGCCATATCTCCAGAAGGATATAGATACTCTGGAGAGGGTTCAGAGAAGAGCTACTAAACTAGTACATGGATTGCAGGATAAAACTTACCAGGAAAGGTTAAAAGACCTTAATATGTATAGCTTGGAAGAAAGAAGAGACAGAGGGGATATGATAGAAACTTTTAAATACATAAAGGGAATCAACTCGGTAAAAGAGGAGAGAATATTTAAAAGAAGAAAAACTGCTACAAGAGGACATAGTTTTAAATTAGAGGGGCAAAGGTTTAAAAGTAATATCAGGAAGTATTACTTTACTGAGAGAGTAGTGGATGCATGGAATAGCCTTCCTGCAGAAGTGGCAGCTGCAAATACAGTGAAGGAGTTTAAGCAGGCATGGGATAGGCATAAGGCCATCCTTCATATAAGATAGGGCCAGGGACTATTCATAGTATTCAGTATATTGGGCAGACTAGATGGGCCAAATGGTTCTTATCTGCCGACACATTCTATGTTTCTATGTTTCTATACTTTTTCTTGTGAAATATAATAAAGAGAAATAATGATTTAAAAAAAATGTACCAGTGACCTTCTTGTAGACAGGCGGTTTTTGGAGGGACATAGCTTTACCCAGTGTCAGACTGAGGTTCCATGGGCCCACCAGAGGAAATAATTTTTGGGGCCCAACCCCTATATCATCATTAAAGTCTAACAGGCTTTGATGAAAATAAATAGATCCTAGTGGCAAGCGATTGGCTCCAAAGGAAACTCAATGTTCTCCTGGACCTTTGGGGCCCAATATGATATCAGAGCCTGGTCCTCAGGTTTGTCAGTCCAACACTCGATTTACCCTCTTTGTAGTCACCTTAGCTGGCCAATCAGATCTATATGTACTTTCATTAAAGGGGTTTTCCCTTCTCAGACAATGGGGGCCTATTGCATATTACACTGAGAACGGAGCCACGAAAGTTGTGCAGGGTACACTGCGCATGCGCAGTCGCCCTCCATTCAGTTCTATGGGGCCTCCGAAATTAGGTGTGCGCTGGCTCAGCTACTTCCGTCAGAAATAAATGGAAGCCGTGGCCGCGCAAGCGCGGTGCGCTCCGATTCACCACTACGGGGGCATTGCTTGGTGTCTTCTGGCCACCACCTTCCCCACTCCGTTCTCGTGTAGGTGCGGGTCCCATAGTCAAAACTAAAAATGTTCCACATTAGGCAAGACAAGATTCTGTTGTGCTAATGCACAGATGTCTATGGGAAATGCGGCAAGTATTTTTGTGTGTCATTCTGCACGCATGAGACGTGACCTTAGTGACAACTGGACTGCAAGCAGATAACCTCACTATTTACAGGAAACATGGGTACTTCATGACCGGGAACATCAAATCACCATTTCCCGCTCTGTACGACTTACTTGGAAAATCATTTTGTTACCCCTCACGTTCAGAACAGTCCAAGGTAGAGATCCTAATATCCTGGATGAACTCGGCTTTCCCAAAGCTTTCTCACAAGAATCGGGAGCTGGATCTCCCCCCAACAAGCACTCAATTGCTGTATGATAGGTGAGACCCCTGAAGGGACTCAACCAGTGCCACTGTTTTTCCTTGGAAAGTGGCCCTCGGACCACCTGGCTGTGCAGGGAAAGACTGTGAAGGAGATGTAGCATTAAATCGGGAGGGGGTCCCACCGATCATAAAGCGATGGCATATCCTAGCTATATTTCATGACTTTTTGACATGGAAAGGTTTGGCAATCAAAGGGGTCCCCCAACCACCAAGATAGGACCCAGCTATGGATCCCCTGCCTTAAAGGAGTGTAAATAAAGCTCAACCCTTGTGTAGGGAAAAGTTCTGCAACTTTCAGATATATTATATAATAGTGTCACCATCTCGGCTTACAGTCAATGAATGGAAATTTTTATGTATTTATTTTTTATTTTAGAAAGACTCTTAATGTTTTTGGATTGTTTTTTTTTCTCTCTGTGCCCTTGTTGTTGACGTTTGCTCGGCTTAGGCCTCGAATTTCTGGCAGCAAACATTTTTTCACACATACAGTTCAGGAAGCCGGGTCAAGATGCAAAGGAGGAAACTGCCGGAAGCTCAGGGCAGAAACACCTGGGAAACTCCACAGGGAGAAAACAGGAATTTCCTTCTCAACAACACCCCCTGCCCCCCCCCCCCTCCTTGCCATATTTAGGATACTAAGGTAGCAGAGCTGAGTTTGTGGTCTGCTTCAAGTGTTTATGAGTGGTTTTCTGTGATCATATAAGAGTTATTTGCTTTGCTATATGCCTTGTGAGGGTATAGGAGGTTTTTAGAGAATGGTGGCATCTTTGATCCTAAAGAAGGGATCGGTCTGCTCCTGAAATGCGTTGATATCACTTGAAATAAAATCTGTAAATCACATTCACCAATGACTGATTCACTTTCTCCCCATTTCCTTAAATTTTCCTAATATATGAGTGCATAAAAATAAATAAATTAAATAAAAATCTCTTGTGATATCAGACAGCCCCAAAACGCGTTGACGCCCCACATCTGAAACCTCAGATAAAACTTTGACTCAGCTATAACTGATTTTGTCTGACAGCATTGCCTCTTCTCTCTCCCTAGTTTTCCCTTGATTTTTAACATTTTTTCATATGATGTCAAATAGGCTCAAAACGCATTGATGCCTATACATCTGTAACTTTAAATAAAAAAACGTATATATCTGTGACTGATTTGACCTTACTGGAAAGTGACGCCCCTGATCAACCCAATTTTTCTTTGATTTTCAACCTTTCTCTTAAGATCAGGTCATTGCGCAGAGTGGTAGAACGGCAGCAGCGATCTTAGTTCGACTTCTAGGAAAGTGTTGTGACCGTTCCTACGAAATCAGCAGCTTCTGAATCAGTCATCTTGCTTAGTGAACCGCTTCTCTCCTTTTCTCTCTAAAAATATAGCCATTTCAGAGGTGGACCATTGAATTCAGTGGGTCGAGAGTAAAGCTTTGGTGCAAAATGCCCTTGGGACCTGCATGGACCAGCACAGCCTTGTACTGAGCGTGCCCGATTCTGGTACTGCAGCTCAGTGACTTGAATATTGCAGTACCTGGCAGTGTATAGATAGGCCCTCTGCCCATGCAAGCAATAATAAAAAGGCTTTCTTAATTCTGATGGGGTTGGCACTCATTGAGCACTGATGGAAAACCTATAAATCACAAGCTCGCCTCTGCTACAACTGTAGTCAAACTGTATTTGTCAATTGTTTCTTCTTCACCCCAAGGATACCAGTCTGTCCTACTGCTTTTAACAAACCCAGCTCTGCTGCATCTGTCTATTTACTACGGATTAATTACAGTTCAGCATGGAGGATTGGTAAGCGATGTGGAGGTCAGATTTTATATAAATTCCTGTCAGTACTGAGCAGCATTTCCTCCAGGAAACTTTGACATATTTGTTATTTCCGATGTTTTAGCGCTAAGAATAAGATGGGAGCGCGAGCCAAGAACGGCGTGATCTGCAGGTGTATGCCTCTCGTACCGCGTCTACCCTGTGCAAGGTGCATCATATAGTGACTGACCTCTACACTATATGTAACTGTGATCCACCCAGGCCTGTGATTGGCTGAGTGTTCATTTCCTGTGTGATCCACCTCGGCTTGTGATTGGCTGAGTGCTCATTTCCTGTGTGATGCACTCAGGCCTGTGATTGGCTGCGTGTTCATTTCCTGTGTGATCCTCCTCAGCCAGTGATTGGCCAAGTGTTCATTTCCTGTGTGATCCTCCTCAGCCAGTGATTGGCCAAGTGTTCATTTCCTGTGTGATCCTCCTCAGCCAATGATTGTCCGAGTGTTCATTTCCTGTGTGATCCTCCTCAGCCAGTGATTGGCCGAGTGTTCATTTCCTGTGTGCTCTACCTTAGCCAGTGATTGGCCAAGTGTTCATTTCCTGTGTCATCCTCCTCAGCCAGTGATTGGCAGAGTGTTTATTTCCTGTGTGATCCACCCAGGCCTGTGATTGGCTGAGTGTTCATTTTCTGTGTGATCCTCCTCAGCCAGTGATTGGCCAAGTGTTCATTTCCTGTGTGATCCTCCTCAGCCAGTGATTGGCCAAGTGTTCATTTCCTGTGTGATCCTCCTCAGCCAGTGATTGGCCAAGTGTTCATTTTCTGTGTGATCCACCTCAGCTTGTGATTGGCTGGGCGTTAATTTCCTGTCTGATCCACCTCAGCTTCTGTTCATTATATATATATTTTTCATATATTTTTTGTTATTTCACTTAAAAAAAACATACAACAAATAAGTGAACATGATTGTGAACGACTTACATATTTCTCAATGATGTGTCTATTAACAATTGATATACTTTATTATTACTATTAGTCTTATTATTACAAGCTCATTGATTATTATTATTATTATTGTTGTTTTTTTGTCTATTATTGATTTTACTGATTATTATTAGTAGCTTTACTTTTATATTTTATCATTATATATTTTATTACTTTTTCCATGGTCCATTATTTTTACATTTTATTATGACTATTATTATTCATATTATTTATTCTTTATTTTAATTTTTTTTTATGACTGCACTCTTTTATCACAATTACTTTTTATTACAATTTTTTTGTTAGGACTTATTCACATCTGGAGGCTTTGTTCAGGACCTCCGTTGCAGATTGTGCCAAAAAGCGTAGACAAGAAAGTCCTCCATACAGAACTTTTTCCATTAAAAAAAGCTGACACCTGAACAGAAACCAAATGGACCCCATTACAGTACAGCTCCAGTCATTTCAGTTATGCACCACCTCCACCACTTCCGTTATTTTCACTGTTCTTCTCCTCTAATAGGAGTGACGAACATAGATGAATGTAGCCTAATCATTACTCGTCTTTTAATATGTCTTCATTCTCAATTTTCTTATCACTATTATTATTCATCTATGTATTATTTTATATTTATAGAAAACATTTTAGCATGAATTTTTTTTATTACGATTTTTTCCCCTGTGATTGTCATTACTACGATTATTATTTATTGCTAAGTGTGCAGGTTTATCCTTATATTATTTCCCTACTTTCTTAGGTTTTATTTCTAGGGTGAGGTTGGACAGAACTGCTAATAATAATAATCGCTTGCTCAACACTTCCAAGAACAACTTTGATGCATTTTCAGACACACAGTTTAATTCAGATTTTTTCCACACTCGGTGAGTCTTGATAGACGCCAAAACCCAGCAATTTAAAAGTGGAAGTGGCAGATTAAGAAATGTTTTTGGTATTTTCAGCTATTTTATCTCTAGCTGCCAACTGCCCAGAGTTCCAGGAATGGTCTCAAGTAGAGATTCGTTCACACTTCGTTTGTTGGTAAAAGGTGAATTGCGTTATGGATTCCGTTACCACGGACCATAACGCAGTTCTATGACGGAATGCATAACGGAACGACTTTAGAGGCATTCCGCTATTCATTCCGTCATAATAGAAGTCTATGGGCTTCAAAACTGATCCGTCCCATTTCCGTTATGAAATTCGCTCATCTCTAGTCTCAAGATTTCAAATCTTGTTCCTGGAAATATTAGGAAAGCCTGAAATGGGAATACCCCTTTAAAGGATTATCCCATCTCTTCAGCATGCCCTGTGGACTACAACAACAAGCATTTCCCAAGAGACAGATTCCAGCAAGCCACAACACCCAGTATAATGTATGATGTATCTGACCGTGTGGCCGTCCCCAAGCAGTAACACGTGCTGAGGTGCACAACACAATGTGTGATCCCAAAACTCACCAAATAAAAATTATACCAAGCGGACACTTGGATCTCTGCCGGGGTGCGCCAGAAAGAGAAGACGTCATCGGCGCAGGCGCACTGAGGGAGTTCTGAGGAGACGAGCCTCCTCATCTCAGAGCGCCTTCGCCGAATGAACAGAGGCGCGCGATTTTTAAAATGCTGACAGGGCCGGCCGGAGGAGGAGATCACGGCTGGCCCTGTCAATCAACACGACGAGGGGGCGGTTTTTTGCGGCGGCTACCAGCAAGTAGACGCCCTACTTGCTGGTAGAGACCTGATTTGAATATTATAAAACTTTGTTTTCTTAAGAAACGGCCGAATGAAAGTAAGTGACAAGATTATATTCTCATATATCGCAGTATAAGGAATGTAACTAGCCAAAAAAATAAAAAATGACTTTAGTGGGGTGACAGAAGCCCTTTAAGAGCCGGGGCGCGACTCTATGTTCTATAGCACCCCACCTGTGCCTGCAGTACCCCAGGAATACCCCTCGTAAACGGAGGACCCCGTGTTAAGTGAAGCTCACCCACAAGGTAACTCAGATTTCACTTAGTCCGTGGGGTGCTCTCTAACTAGGGGGTGAGGGTATTAGCTATTGCAGCCCATGTCTATAGAGTTAGAGCGCGGTATCACTGTTATCTTAGTCTTATACTACAATAGTGCGGCAGTTACGTTGCGGTCCTGCTGCGATACCGCATTTTTGTAGTGAGGAGGGAAGTATAGCGCTATTGGGAATACTACACAAGTTATCTTTATATAATGATTTATCTGGACATTGTATTATCTGGGTTCAGAAAAATAATTTATCTGGGCTCTGTATGCGGTATATAACTGGAATATAATGACTTATCTGAATGCTGCATGCAGTGTCTATCTGTATATAATGATTTATCTGGATGAGGTGTGCAGTATTTATCTGAACACTGTATAGTATAATTTATATGGACACTGCATGCAATATTTATCTGTATATAATGAATTATCTGGGCTCTGTATGAAATGATTGGCTGAATGCTATCATTTATCTGGATGCTGAATTCAATATTTATCTGGACCCTGTAAAGAATAACTTAGGCATTGTGTGTAATATCCATCTGTGTACAGTATAAAGGTTTATCTGGAGGTTGTATGCAGGGCATAGTACATAATAATGTTTCTGGGTCTTGTATGCAATATTTATCTTTATATAAGGTAAATTTAGTTACCTGAAATTTTTATCTCCTGTAGTCCGCAGGCAGCACAGTCATGAAGGGGACTTACAAAGCTGTGTTGCCATAGGACTTCTAGGAAAATAGTTTATCTGGACGCTGTGTGTTGTATTTATCGGATGCTCTTTTGGGTCACCCAGCTCAGAGGGTGCACTGCCCAGATCCCTCACTACCCTACTCACTGGGAGGAAAGATTTCAGGTGGAATGTCCCTTAACTTCCCTGTCTTGTATATTCATTTACCTCATTCTTATTGGTAATGTGTCTTACCGTGCACATGCATAAACTTCTATCTACACGTTGCTGCAGAAATCCTGGTGTGTGACTTACATAACTACAGAGCGAATGGAATCCAGAACAATTTTTAAGTTCTCCTTCCTGCCCGCACCCCCTCTACTCTCCCAGATTCCTGGGGCCTGGTGTGAGCTGCACCCCTCCCTCTCACCCTCCGTCTGGGTCTAACACACCACATTAAAACGTCAAGAGAAGTTCACCAGGTCATGGAACCTTCCACGCGGCTGTCTGCAGGTGTTCTGGTCTCTTTTTTTTTTTCTGTTTTGGGGTGGGGGCCGTGCTAAGAAGTTTATGCAATGGAAAATAAGGGGGACCCAGGAGGAATAACTGTCACGCGAAAACTGTGTGTGGTTTTCCTCCCTTTCTTGTGTAAATTTAAGCCAAATCATCCCTGAATGACGGGCGTTACATTTTCCAGCAAAGGACGGGGTCAGATACGTTGGTTTCTTATGTTACCGGTAACTTCAATGTAGTAGGATGTTTAGCTATTGACGTACATGGAAGAGGGGGTCCTACGGCAAAGATCAAACAGTGCCCCCGCTTATGGTTCCCACTCAAGGGTTCGGTGTCAGTTTTCCCCTCCATTCAATCCATTTCCCATTGGACCTTGACTGGACCTGGACTTGGCACCTAGTAGTAAAGAAGTCAGGATCAACCTGGGCTTGGTCCCCTCTTTCCAAGGGCCCTATAACATCCACACGGTTTATCTCTATGGTATATATGCCCGTTAGTCCAACCAGCTTGTGTATGGACCGGATGGGGATCATGAATAGGGATTAGTGGTGAAGAGGCAATTAAATGAATGATGGTCCATCTGACAGTGGTCATGAAGAACTTCAGCTATGGGGAGCTACCATTGTAAAACTTTTGCCTTTGGTACCAGAAGAGCTTGACCCACCCTGGACTGTGGTGTAAGTGTCAACCCCCACATCTCCAATTTGCCAATGGGTTGTGTCTCAAAACTGTCACGGACGTTCCAGCGACAGGTGGCAAGAGATCTGTGAGACTGGCAACACGTGGTTTGATTTGACATGTTTTTCTTTTGGATCAAATGACGTCTGTGTTGTTTCTAGTGCTTTCCACGCCTCCTTTCCCCAGGTGTGACTATTGTGGTAATTTAACCTTCTCTATTTATTGTTGTTTCTTTCCCTATGCTATGAGGTTTAAAGCTTCTGTTGGACTTGGGGTTAGCTTGTGTTTGGTTCTCGGCTGAGTTCCTGGTGCTACCAAAGCTCCATTAAAGAAAAGTATTTCCTTTCCCTTTTGTATTCTGTTTATATATATATGTGTGTGATGCCTTTCGCTGTTTGTCATTAGGCCTGAGGGAAACTCCTGTTCGTCCTTCCCTTTGGAGGAACAGGTAGACTCAGTCCTGACATTAGTTCCAGGGTCCTATAGGGTGAGATAGGATTCTAGGTATCCGGTGTATGAGCCTGCCTACCTTCGGGGCCTGTTCATACTGGTAGTCTGTCAGGACTGGAGTTAGGATTTTCTCTAGGAGGTGTCCATCTTCCTTCCCTATTTTCCAGGCCTTATTCCGGTATCCCCTTATCTCCTATGCTCGGTGTGGTGTTTTCCTCTGACACACGAGCGTAACATAAACATATTCAAAACCAGCTCCTGGATCTGAATACTTTTGTAATTGCATGTAATAAAAAATGTATTATATCCATTGATCTGGTTGAACGCGCTCAGTTTAAAACTTCAAGTGCCATCAGCCATATATTCTGTTAGAAGCTGTGGCAGTTACAGGAAGAGAGCTGCATCAAAAAGGACACGCCCCTGAGCTGCCAGCTGCTAGCAGGACAATTGGAGCAATGAATGGGGAGATCTCTGGATCCATGTGAGGTGCAGGGCAGGTTCTAGCTTTATTAGAAAGGTATTGTCATGTATTATTGTCTTCGAAAATCTGATTCTCACTTATTCAATTCTCTGGATGCTAGGAAAGCTGGTTGACAACCCTAATGGAATAGGCATTGACCATAAGGGCTCATGCACACGACTGTATGTATTTTTCGGTCCGCAAAAACAGAACAGCTGGCCCCTAATAGAACAGTCCTATCCTTGTTTGTAATAGGACATGTTCTATACTTTTGCAGAATGGACATACGGAAAAGGAATGCACACGGAGTAACTTCCATTTTTTTCGCAGGACCCATTGAAATGAATGGTTCCGGAATGGACACGGAAAGAATATACGTTCATGTGCTTGAGTCCTGAGTCCTAAGCCTGGACACTAAGCTATTCAAGACATAAGGTAACATAAAAAACACTGCGGATATAAAGCCTGCATGTGTTAGTACTGGGACAGACGGCTAAATGCAGTTTCCTGTGTTACCAGTAGGGGGCAGTTAGAGTAAAAAGTAGAAACACTAAACACCCATATATATAATGTAGAAATAACACACAGAGTAACATAACAGATACATAGGACTTGTACATTGTATCCATTGTATTTATAAAGATGATCTTTGGTCGGAGGCGTCTCCAACGCATTTCAGGGAAAAATGGTGCAGCCCACAGCTCTAATGTCTGCAGCAAAATGAAAAACATCATCGGACCCCATTATAAGCTAATGGAGTCTGCCAGGTGCCATTGATACCATGACGGAATTATCACAGCACTGTGGCCGCCATCAGTCCGAAAACTTGCACATGACAGTGAAAAAAAACGTCTGTCAGTTTTTCATGGCCATTTTGCATCCGTTTTGGATCAGTTTTTCATGTCCCTTAAAAACGGACATGAAATAGGGATGATTTTGATTGGCAGTTATTTCTAGACCCACCCTTCTGAGAACACCCATAGGTTGGTAGGCCCCCAGCTAAAATAATGTCCCCCATGTAGTCCCCCAGCTAAATAAATGTCCCCCACAGTGTATATAATTTTTTTTAACCGCCCCTAGCTTTAATAATGCCCCCAATGTAGGGCCCCATCTTAAATAATGTCCCCCATAGTGTGTGTTTTTTTTTTTTTTAGGGCCCCCAGCTTTATAATGTCCCCCATGGTTTATATAATGCCACCATAGAGTCCCGCAGCCCCCAAAAAACGGAAAAAAAACCCCCTCACCTTATCCACTTGCTCACGCTGCAGCAGTCTCCTCTCTCTATACAGAACAGGACCTGCGGAAGGTGAGCGAGGACGTCACTGCGCGCTCCCACGTGGTTACGTCACTATGTAGATCGCATGTCCTTCGGCAGGTCCTGCTCAATGAAGAGAGAAGAGACTGCCACTCCGCAAGCAAGTGGATGAGGTGAGTTTTTTTTAACCCCTAAATGGCCTGTGTACCCGTTTTTAACAGCCGTTAGATGAGTGCACTCCTGTCAATCGGCCATTAAAAACGGTCCCATTGATTTCAATAGGGTCCATCCGGCCGTTAAAAGAACGGCCATGTAAATACCCCCATAGACCTTCACTGGTGCTAAAAATGGCCGTGTGACGCCGTTACTTAGACGGCCGTCACACGGCCATTTTTCACAGCCGTGTTCTACTTCGTTTTGGGGGCCCCAATCTAGAGATCAATGCGGGTCCCAGGATGTGTCACCAAAGAGCAAGAAGGGCCATACCCTTTAAAGGGGTTTTCTGAGATTCCTATGCTCAGGATAGATCATGAGTATCTGATCGGTGGGGGTCTGACAAATGGGACCACCGACGATCAGCTGTCTGAGAAGGCAACAAAAATGCTTGAAGCCATGCTTGAAGGCTTGCAGTCTAAAGCTGTATTCACAGGTTTTCTGGAGGCAGAAACTGAGACCGGTCTGGATCCGAGTGGTGTCCACGGGTGTCGCTGTTTTTTTTCCACTGTGGTTGATATGTTTTTTGCCTCCACGAAAAATGGAAACTTTTTTTTAACAAACTTTTTAGCAGTTTCTATGCAATTGAATTAATGAAAAGCAGAACACATATAGATGGACTCATAATACACACCTCAGCTGCTGCAGAACCTCATTATTCACAATTCAGCTGCTGCAGAACCTTGTAATACATAGTTCAGCTGCTGCAGAACCTCTTAATACACACCTCAGCTGCTGCAGAACCTTGTAATACACACCTCAGCTGCTGCAGAACCCCATAATACACACTCAGCAGCTGCAGAACCTCGTAATACACAGCTCAGCTGCTGCAGAACCCCATAATACACACTCAGCAGCTGCAGAACCTCGTAATACACAGCTCAGCTGCTGCAGAACCTAATTTTTTACAATTTAGCTGCTGCAGAACCTTGTAATACATAGTTCAGCTGCTGCAGAACCTCATTATACACACCTCAGCTGCTGCAGAACATAATAATACACACCTCAGCTGCTGCAGAACCCCCTAATACACACCTCAATCAGAATCAATCTAAACCCTCCTGTATTATCTGTGCCCTCAGGGTTTTATATGGTCATGGCAACATCAGCCCTAATTTACATGGAGCAGTAATGGGGGCAATCTTCCCCCGGACCACCGGATCTGACGCTGTGTGTCCCGTCAGTGGCACGAGGCTACTCCAGGGCGACAATTTCCTTGTAAGATTTCCTCTACACTTTCCCAGTGTAATCTTGGCTATGAGCTGGGACTGTCTCTCTCCCGCTCTATCACTTCTTGCTTTCATTAAATCTGCAATCCCATCACATGCTGTTATGAAACCGCCAGTCACGTGACTTTCCTGAAAATACGACATTGCAGCTCCGGTTATGAAATGAGCCACTTCCCTTCAAAAACATTACAACTGTCCTGAATGTTCCCTTTTTTTTACGATTTTGCCCTGTAAATGATGAAAAGTTGAAAAAGGGAAATTCTGAGGTGTCTGGGAAGGGAAAATACAATCTTCTGAATGCTCCAAACGTCAGTGTTATATTGTGATCATATATATGATGGAGTGCTGCTAACACCTGGGAAACCATTGTGTATCTACAGAAAGGCAAAACTGTGCACATTGGCTACATTACCATCAGAATAGTGAGTGCAGCTCTGGAGTATAATACAGGATGTAACTCAGGATCAGTACAGGATAAGTAATGTATGTACACAGTGACTGCACCAGCAGAATAGTGAGTGCAGCTCTGGAGTATAATACAGGATGTAACTCAGGATCAGTACAGGATAAGTAATGTAATGTATGTACACAGTGACTGCACCAGCAGAATAGTGAGTGCAGCTCTGGAGTATAATACAGGATGTAACCCAGGATCAGTACAGCATAAGTAATGTAATGTATGTACACAGTGACTGCACCAGCAGAATAGTGAGTGCAGCTCTGGAGTATAATACAGGATGTAATTCAGGATCAGTACAGGATAAGTAATGTATGTACACAGTGACTGCACCAGCAGAATAGTGAGTGCAGCTCTGGAGTATAATACAGGATGTAACTCAGGATCAGTACAGGATAAGTAATGTAATGTATGTACACAGTGACTGCACCAGCAGAATAGTGAGTGCAGCTCTGGAGTATAATACAGGATGTAACTCAGGATCAGTACAGGATAAGTAATGTAATGTATGTACACAGTGACTGCACCAGCAGGATAGTGAGTGCAGCTCTGCAGTATAATACAGGATGTAACTCAGGATCAGTACAGAATAAGTAATGTATGTACACAGTGACTGCACCAGCAGAATAGTGAGTGCAGCTATGGAGTATAATACATGATGTAACTCAGGATCAGTACAGGATAAGTAATGTAATGTATGTACACAGTGACTGCACCAGCAGAATAGTGAGTGCAGCTCTGGGATATAATACAGGATGTAACTCAGGATCAGTACAGGATAAGTAATGTAATGTATGTACACAGTGACTCCACCAGCAGAATAGTGAGTGCAGCTCTGGAGTATAATACAGGATGTAACTCAGGATCAGTACAGGATAAGTAATATAATGTATGTACACAGTGACTGCACCAGCAGAATAGTGAGTGCAGCTCTGGAGTATAATACAGGATGTAACTCAGGATCAGTACAGGATAAGTAATGTAATGTATGTACACAGTGACTGCACCAGCAGAATAGTGAGTGCAGCTCCGGCGTATAATACAGGATGTAACTCAGGATCAGTACATGATAATTAATGTATGTACACAGTGACTGCACCAGCAGAATAGTGAGTGCAGCTCTGGGGTATAATACAGGATGGAACTCAGGATCAGTACAGGATAAGTAATGTATGTACACAGTGACTCCACCAGCAGAATAGTGAGTGCTGCTCTGGAGTATAATACAGGATGTAACTCAGGATCAGTACAGGATAAGTAATGTAATGTATGTACACAGTGACTCTACCAGCAGAATAGTGAGTGCAGCTCTGGAGTATAATACAGGATGTAACTCAGGATTAGTACAGGATAGTAATGTATGTACACAGTGACTCCACCAGCAGAATAGTGAGTGCAGCTCTGGAGTATAATACAGGATGTTACTCAGGATCAGTACAGGATAAGTAATGTAATGTATTTACACAGTGACTGCACCAGCAGAATAGTGAGTGCAGCTCTGGAGTATAATACAGGATGTAACTCAGGATCAGTACAGGATAAGTAATGTACGTACACAGTGACTCCACCAGCAGAATAGTGAGTGCAGCTCTGGAGTATAATACAGGATGTAACTCAGGATCAGTACAGGATAAGTAATGTAATGTATTTACACAGTGACTGTACCAGCAGAATAGTGAGTGCAGCTCTGGAGTATAATACAGGATGTAACTCAGGATCAGTACAGGATAAGTAATGTACGTACACAGTGACTCCACCAGCAGAATAGTGAGTGCAGCTCTGGAGTATAATACAGGATGTAACTCAGGATCAGTACAGGATAAGTAATGTAATGTATTTACACAGTGACTGCACCAGCAGAATAGTGAGTGCAGCTCTGGAGAATAATACAGGATGTAACTCAGGATCAGTACAGGATAAGTAATGTAATGTACACAGTGACTCCACCAGCAGAATAGTGAGTGCAGCTCTGGAGTATAATACAGGATGTAGCTCTGGAGTAGGTTAACAATACCATATCTCTTGGGTACTGAAACCCGGTACACCTACCGATCAGCTGATGAGCTGCTTGAGGCAGCCGCTGGTGGCAAGAACAGCAGCCGAATGCGGAAAGCTCTGTCTACTGTTTAGAGGCCATGCCAGGCGGGTCCTGCAGCTTAGCTCCAGATCAAGTGAATGAATCTCAGCTCATTCACTACAAGTGCTTCCCCTGCTCTCACCTCTGTTCACTGTTTTCTTTTTAGTACAGCAGCTGCGGAAAACAGCTGATCCATGGAGCTGCCAGGTTCTGGTATCTGAAGGATAGGTTTCCAATATATATAAAGTCGAAAATCCCTTTAAATCTGCAAGGCCAGTGCAAATGAATTTGATCAACAAGGTGTATGCCGTATTGAGGAATTTGTCATTTTAAATTACTCAATGTGCCTCTAAAGCCCTAACCTAAAAATATACCAGAAAATAGTGGTGCAATCTGCCTCACTCTGTGGATAAAGAGTGAACAGAAAAATAATGCTGTATACTAATACATATACCGTATGACACATACACTACTCAGAAAAAGTTTGGGATATTTGGCTTGCGGGTAAAATTTATGGAAAACGTAAAAAGTTTAAGTTTAAAATTGATGGAAAACGTAAGAAGCGGCAATGGCGATTTCCTCATCTCAAACAATTTATTGAAACAAAAGCCAACCCCAGTGGTGGGTACACCCCCACAAAAATGTCAGTGTCTCAATAACTTGTCATGTGGTCTTGAGAATCAATTACAGCTTGACAACGACGTCTCTTGCTGTTCACAAGTCGACTTATTGTCTGCTGAGGCATGGCATCCCACTCTTCCTAAAGGGCGGCCCTTAGGTCATTGAGGTGCTGGGGTACAGAGTTACGAGCCTCTACACAGTTACCAGGGGTGCACCTAGCCATTCTGATGCCTGAGGCGAAAACTGAAACGGGGCCCCCCCCCCAAAGCCAATTTCTTAACCTAACCCTTTTGCCACAATGAAAGCGCTCATTGCCTATGGCCCTTCCGCTGCCCCCATCTTGCCCCTACCTGGTGCTGCCTGAGGCGTCACCTGGCCTCATTGGTGGTGCACCCCTGACGGCAACTCAGCTAATCCCATAGGTTTTCAATGGTATTCAGGTCTTCAGAAAGTGCAGGCCACTCCATTTGAGGTCCAGCAGCTGTTCCCTAATGATGTGACCTCAATGAGCTGGGGCATTGTCGTCCATGAAGATGAAATTAGACCTGTGTTGTTCATGCAGAGGCACAATGACTGGATTAATGATGTTCTTCAAGTAGTATGGACTTGTCACTGTACTATTCACAAAGTTTAGGGTAGTTCTGTATTGACTAGACACACCTGCCCACACTGTACCACCACCACCACCAAAGGCTCACCTGGTGACAACAGTGGCTGATGCACAGCGCTCTCCTCGATGTCTCCAACATCGTTGGCGGCCATCATTTCTGCTCAGCGTGAATCGACTTTCACCAGTGAACAGCACTAAGGCCCACTGGTCCCTCTTCCAGCGTAGATGCTCCCTGGCTCATGCAAGACGATGATGCCTGTGCCTGGTGGTGCGGTCAGGTACCCTTGCAGGTTCTCTAGCACACAGACCACGTTGATGTAAATGGTTTTGAATGGTCTGACGTGACACTTGGGTGCCTCTCACCTCCCTTAAATGTGCCTGGAGTTATGTGGCATTCGTCATCCGGTTCCGCATGGCATCAGTGTGGGATGAGGACATCCACTTCTATGCCCTTTCGGGACACTTGCAGTCTTTCTGTATTTCTGTTGCAACCTGCTTATGACACTTGGTGACTCTCTAAGCTTAGTGGCCACTTCCGTTTAAAAACATCCTGCTTGAAGCCTCGCAATGGTGAGGTACTGCTGATGAATTGTTAGATGTCGTCTTGGTCTCATGATGTCAAAATGTGAACAGCATGATGAGGAGGAATGTTTAAATACCAATTCTAATTGAACCAGGAAATTTATTGGGCGATTCATGGATCAAACACCTTTTGTAAATTTTGCCGTTAAGCTCTTTGTTAGAGAACAGCAAGTTGTGGAAAAAGTACTGAAACATTGAACAGTTGGACATGTGCGTTTTGTTGGAAAAAAGGATGGGGTCTTGCGCCCTTGTATTGATTACAGGAAACTCAATAAAATTGCCATTCGGAATCAGTACCCCCTTCCTCTTATTCCTGATTTATCCATTCATATTTTCGGGGCCCAGTGGTTCTCCATGATTGACTTGAGGGGAGCCTACAATCTGATTAGAATCAGGAAGGGGTATGAATGGAAAATGGCATTCAACACTCTGAAATGGCATTTTAAATACCCAGTGATGCCCTTTGGGCTGTGTAATGCTGTTTTTCAGAACGTACATAGTTAATTACGCCTTTCTGGAGATTCTGAGTCATTTTGTGGTAAATCTAGACAATATTTCAGTGTCTTCCCCTGATAGGTCATCCCATGTCCTGCATGTGAGGAAGGACCTTCAGAAACTGAGGAACTATAATCTATTTGCGAAACTGAGCAAGTGTAAATTTGTGTTACATCCTTTCACTTAAAAATTCGGTATGCTTCCTGCTATAGTGTGTGCCATTGTCAATTGGGCCAGGACAACTTCTCTCAAGGCCCTTCAAGGGTTTCTTGGCTTTGTCAATTATTACAGAAAATGTATTTAAAAAAATTGTTGGCTGATTTAACCAGGAAAGGGGCCAATCTCCATTGGTCTCCCAGGGCTCTGTCTGTCTTTGAGATCTTAAAGGGTAGTTTTACTCAGGCATCTGTGCTCATCCAGCCTGATGTTACTCAACCTTTTATCATTGAGGTGAAGGCCTCTGAGATAGGAGTTGGTACCATGCTATCTCATGGGCCGTCCTACCTGACTAACCTAAATCCCAGCACGTTTTTCTCCCATAAATTATCCTCCGCCGAGAAAAACTATGTTATTGGCAACCGTGAATTGTTGTCTATCAAGTGGGCCTTCGAGGAGTGGCGTCTCTTCTTAGAGGTGGCTCAGTAGCAGGTCACTGTGCTTACGGACCATCAAAAATTGGACCTATCTGGATACGGCCAAGCACTTGAATCCCCGGCAAGCATGGTGGGCCCAGTTTTTTACGAGATTTCATTTTGTAGTTATTTTTCATCCTGGGTCTGCTAATGTGAAGGTGGATGCTGAGGCACTGCTTCTCAGTCTCCTTCTCATTTCCTCTGATTTTCAGTCTGCCTCTAATCTCCCTGCATTTCAATCTATCTCTCATCTCCCTGCATGTCTCATCTCCCTGCATGTGCTGTCTAAAAGACAAACTGTCTATCTATCTATTTATATATCTATCCTATGAATTTACATATCATAGGGTTGTTCCAAAATGCAGCCTACTTTCAGTACCTAGACATATCATAAAAATAATAAAGTTCACCGAAGGTGCACATTTCGGGAGCCAAATGAACTTTTATATGAACTATATACCTCCCCAATGGCATAGAAAAGGCTAAACTTAATTCACTTGACTTTTTTGGTGGTCACACAGAGCAGATATTTATGGAAATACACTATCCTAGATTAACTAATTGTCCTTTGATGGTCCATGGTTGGCCTAAGCTGAAAAATCTGAATGGATCTGTGCAGAGCCCTTTCATTTGACGCAAGCTTAGACTAGAGATGTTTTATAATTATCTACACCCAGCAGAAAAAGTTCAAAGATCTTAAAGGCCAAACTACAGCAGTTGTCTGCTCGTCATTGCCTTCAACCAGCCCTGTCTATTGACTTCTCTTCTGGATATTTAAGTCCTTCCATTACATCAAACGCTTAAATATTGTTTTCCTTCCTGGCATCTCAGCAGGAGCAGGCAGTCATATAACCACAAGTTATGGAAACTAGCTAACAAATGTTCTTGTTTTAAGGACGAGTCTGTTTTCTGGGTGGGTGACCTTTGTATCTTATGAGATTAGCATCTAAAATGTCCTCATACGACTTTGTGCTTCTTAGGTTTTCTTATGGTTGCACATAGTAATCTTCTACTTTCCATCTCTCGCCACAAAATAAAATTTCTACTGTAAAAATGGAAAATGTTCGCTCTTTTTTTGTTTCTCTCGCTCTCTCTTGATGAAATTATATTTCCAGTCACAATATGCAGGAGAGGGGGACAGTTTGACAAGACGAGGGAGGGGGACGGGGGGGGGGGGGGGGATTGTATATAGCACGCGGTCTTTCAAGCCCTTGAGTCAATGTTGTGTTTCATGAGCAAATTATTTTATAAACTCGTTGTGGCTTACTTCTTGAGGACTGTAAATGTTTTATACACTGCTTTACAGATCATTTTCTCAAAGAGTTGGAACCTTTCACATGTGAAGTAAACCACACAGGACCACATTTCATGGAAAGAAGCTGCATTTCGTTCCATGGAGAAGGAACATGGACCACGTTCTTATTTGCTGAAAAATTGTGAAAATCATCGGACATGGATATAAGATTGAGTAGGAGTTCCATTAGGAAGAGAATGAGGACAAGAGGTCACACCCAGCTTTGGTAGGATGGGAGCCGAGGCAACGTA
Source organism: Bufo gargarizans (assembly GCF_014858855.1). Classification (NCBI taxonomy): domain Eukaryota; kingdom Metazoa; phylum Chordata; class Amphibia; order Anura; family Bufonidae; genus Bufo; species Bufo gargarizans. Next base: position 45,432,315 of record NC_058085.1, read on the forward strand.
AAAATAACTCAGGGTTTTACTAGGACAAAGGCTACTCATGACAGAGAGAAGTTTTGATACCAATGCGGTCTGAGCGCGGTGTGGGCAAGTCCTCATTTTGAAGTACCAAGAAAGGGTTACATGTGTAGCCAAGGGTTCCCAAGCATATGTTGACTTTAGATGTATAGGCTGTCTTGACACCTTTGATAGGATCATGGCATCTAGAACATTAAAGAACATTCTAGATACCTCAAAGGGTTTGTCCCAAAATACAGCTGATGCTCCTCGTACCCTCAGCAAGGGATTTCAGCTGCATTGGAAATGTTGTATTGCATGTTGGCCATTCAGATGAGTCCAAAAGAGTGGCATCAGCTCTCCTTTCTTAATCATAGCTGGGAGTCCCAAGTAGATGACCCATTCAATGACATCCTAATTTCCTAATAGAGCAAGTCAGGGATTGTCTTATTAAACGGGTTGCCTAATGTCCAATTGAGCTATTCCATTGACATATAACCAAAGAAGTTCCAACAGGAAATATTTTCTCAAGAGGCGTCCAAGAGATTTTGAAATAGCAAATGGATATGGTAAAGCTGTCATGAAGGTCAACTGGGAAACAAATAATGAAGAAGCTGATTAAAACTCTAGACATGGAGGTAAATGTCATGGGCAACAGTGGGCATAAAAGATATTAGATGAAGACATGAAGAATAAAAAGAGAAGGAGAGAAATAGCCAGAGTGAAGACTACTAAAGCTGACCAAATACCAACTGTTGGTGGATGTAAATACGATACCATGGTCAGACTACCCCAAATCAAATGCATGACCCTTGTATATTACAAAAAACATTACCCCTGGCCAAAATGCTTGGTTATAAATCTTGTGGCTAATGTATCTGGGAATTTGCTCTTTCCGTCTAACTTTTTTGGGTTGATTTCGTTGGTGTCTATGATGTTTCTCATGGCCTCTATAACAACAAAAATGGTTCCTGGCTCTTTAAATCTACATGTATAATATGTTGACTATCTCTGTTTCATGTGGAAGGATGAAGCTTCTACTTACCTTGGCTAATCTTCTATAGGGGCTTAAAGTAAGTGTGAAAGTAGCAAAGTGACCATTGACCCTGTGTTCTCATATACCAAGGACGTACATAGCATAGAGACAGACTATACAGGTGCTATGGGGTCCATGGAGAGAAGGGGCCCAACCTTAAATGGTGTCCCTTTTGCTAGTGGGTGGCAAAAACCTGCGCAAAACTCCCACCCTCTTACAAACTGCAAGGGTCATGGAAAGCCTTTGGAGGGGAAAACAAACACCAGATCCCTGACCTTGGTTATTAGACCCCCTCTTGTACAGTATGTACGTCAATGCACTCTATGTTCAATTGTGCTGCCCAATCATCTAATATACATGTTCTTTGAGCTATGATACCGCTACGTGTAGTCCTATCCTTAAAATACATTTTTCCCCCCCTTTATCTGTATTTCTATGAAAAATCTTTTACGGTTGGAATTTGGAGTGGCTGCTCTGTCTCCCATCACTGTGCGATTGAGTAAGAAAGGAGCAGCTCGGTAGCAGAAGTGCTCGGTGAAGCATGGAAGTGATGTCATTGCATGTTTGCAGGGACATGACATCATTCTCTATTTGAGAGCTGTGACCCGTCTCAGCATCTGCTCGGTTATTGAATGCAGCTTGCGATGTGTAGTCATTTCACGTGCTGGTGAACCTTCTCACGATGACAAGGAATATTTTAGAAATTGCATAAAAAGATAATGCAATTCAATAGAAAACTAAAATAAACCTAGATCACTTCTTCTGCAGCTTGTCACATGAAAGCAGTGAAGGAGCAACTGTGGAGGAGCAATGGAGACCAGTGCTGGGGGTATCACGCAGGGGAAGGTGTTAGGGGTCAATCCTGTGCATCATATGCAGGTGGTAAGTGTTCCTTTTTATATATGCAGTAGGTAGGGTGATACATCGGTCCCTAGTGGCCAGTGGTCTGATCCCCAAGTCCTTGGCCTCTGGTGTGTTGTCCCTGTTTTTGTTGTCCAGAGATTAAAGTTTTATGGTTCCTGGTGTAAGGGTCCATTCACACGTCCGTAGCAAATTGCGGATCCGCAATACATCCGGTCGGCACCCCCATAGATCTACCTATTCTTGTCCGCAAATGCGGACAAGAATAGGACATGTATGTTCTATTTTTTTCCGGAGCCGCGGACCGCACTGTGTGCAGTCTGCATCCATTCCTGACCCATGTAGAATGAATGGGTCCGCACCAGTTCCACAGAATTGCGGAACGGGTGCGGACACATTCACGGACGTGTGAATGGACCCTTATGCAGCCACGTGACGTGCCCCATCTCCTAATGCCCACTGGTTTATTGCTGCAGTCTCTAGCGACCAGCAGTTTTGGGAACCATCCCTGGTGTCCAAGGGTTTTGTGCCCCAGTCCCTGGTGTTTGGTGGTGTAGTGCCCTGGCCCAGGTATGTAGCAGCCCCAGTGTCCAGCAGTTTAGTTGTCCCACTCAATGATGTCCAGTTACTTCATATAAAAAAGCAGATGCCCTGGTGTCCAGTGGTTTAGAAGCCCATCTCATTGCAGGGTGCAGGTCACAAAGGGTGCATCAGCTTTCCTTGTTGAAAGGGGCACCACAGATGACCCTGGGCTCAGGCATGTATGCAGCTATTATTTGGTTGTTGTATGTTGATTTTATTTGAGTACTATATGGTTGTGATTGATGAAAGGGGTTGTCCAAGGCTGGGGATGCTTTATGATACTAGCACTACTGGTCTGATGGTCCCCGTGAGTCTCTGTATACTTCTGTGCTGCTGATCACATGCTGACTAACCACGTGACCGCTGTGGCCAATTACTGGCCTCAGCAATCAAGTGTAGTATGTCTAAACAAGACTGCTGAGGCCAGTGATTGGCTGCAGCGGTCACATGGTTAGGCAGCATGTGATCAGTAGCACGGAAGTATACAGTATATATCCTTCTTGTGTGGTGCTTGGCATTCCCAGATTTTTCTACTGATGACTTTCCTCAGGATAGGTCAACAGTATGTGATCAGTGAGGGTCAGACACCCGGGACCCCGCCGATCAGCTGTTCAAGAAGGCCCCGGCGCTTGCAGCAGCTAAGGCTAAGTGATGTCACGTTGATTTACCACCGGCCTAGGCGCAGATTAGCCCAATTGAAGTGAATGGGGCTGAGAGCAATACCAAGCAAAACCACTATACAATGGATGGCGCTGTGTTGGTGAACAGAGAGAAAGTCACGGTGCTACTGTGAGCAACAGTGCCTTCTCAAACAGCTGGTCTCTTCTGTTCTCTGCTGCTCCAGTTCTTCTGCTTTGGTCTCTGCAGCCCTAGTGTCCTCTCTACTGGTCTCTGCAGCTCCGGTCTCTGCAGCTCTGGTCTCCGCAGCTCAGCCTCTGCTGCTCTGGTCTCTGCAGCTCCAGTCTCCACAGATTTACTCTCCGCAGCTCTGGTCTCTGCTGCTCCTGTCTCTCCTACTCTGGTCTCTGCTGCTACGGTCTCTGCAGCTACGGTCGTTTTCGTCTCTGCGCCTCTGGTCACTGCTGCTCAGGTCTCTACTGGGTCTCTGCAGTTCTGGTCTCTGTTTCTCCGGTCTCTACTTCTCTGGTCTCTGCTGCTCTGGTCTCTTCTGATCCGGTCTCTGCTGCTACGGTCTCTGCTGATCTGGTCTCTGCAGATCTGATCTCTGCAGCTCCGGTCTTTTTTCGTTGCAGTCTCTGCTCCTCTGGCCTCTGCTTCTGTGGTCTCTACTGCTCTGGTGTCTATTGCTCTGGTCTCTTTTGTTGCGATCTCTGCAGCTCCGGTCTCTGCTGCTCTCTATTGCTCCGTAAATTAAATTGCTCCAAACCCAAAAGTAAGGCCAAGAATAAGTTCTGCTTCCATTCTTTGCACATGTCGACTAGATACATTATCACAAAATATAACTTCCCCTGCACCCCCATACGGTAAACCTCATACGTGGCCTCTAATGTCCTCCACTGATTAAATGACAGATGAAAGATCGCAGGAACACGCTAAAAAGGGCACATATGTAACATGACTCCTCGCTACCTCATCAGGAGAGGTGTTCACTGATTCTGAGACATCACCTTAAATCTCCTGCAAACCCCCCTATCCAGCTGCCGGCAGGTATGTTATAGAAGCCACATGTTTCGCCCCTAGAGACTGGGGTATGTTCATTTACAGGCCTATAAAATCCCGCCTGGTATATTTTACAGCCTAATCTTACACTGCAGCAAAGAACATGAATGCCTGGAACCGTAGGGGAGCACTTTAGACATCAGCTATATCAGGGGTGGCGGATATAGCGTAATGCACAACATAGTGCCAGTTTATTCTACTTATGGCCTTAGCCTTTCCATATCCCTTGGAGAGAGGTGCCCTCGCAATAGCAAAAGAGGCAGAGCAACAAGGGCATTGGCAGAACTAGAGAGCTATGGGCCTCAGACAAAAGTTTGGTGCCCCCCTTAAGTCAGTCAGCGCCAAGCATGCTTTGTTATAGTAGCTTCCAGGCACCTACAAGAGCAGCATAAAGCAGCCACATTGCTCATATGCATGTTCCTGCGCTGGACTACTGCGCAGCATTGTGCCTTGAGTGAGACAAGAGTAATTCTGCCATGACCCAGTTGGGAAGTGAAAAACCCCATCCATGGACCCCAGTGCAATAATCCTAGTTGATCACAGCACTCTGTCTGTTCTGACTGGTGTGGGTGCTCGTCAGCGGTTTGCTCCTGGCTCCACCTCCTGGAACTCAATTTGTGTCAAACAATTCAGACAGCACTCCAGTTTTTTATGATGCTTAATTGATTTTTATTGGCCAGACATGGTGGTACACAAAGCAATGTTTTGGGCAAATAGGATGCCCTTCATCAGGCAGAAGAGTGTCCACTGGACTGAAGAAAGAGGCGGCGCTGGACCCCAGTGCAGCTCTGTACCTTGAGAGGCAAGACTGCTGCCACCATGGCTCGGTTGAGAAGTCTTTGCATGCATGTATGGACTCCAGTGCAGCGCTGTGCCTGTGCAATGAGTGAGGGGAGACTGCTGCCGCCATGGCTCGGTTGAGAAGTCTTTGCATGCATGTATGGACTCCAGTGCAGCGCTGTGCCTGTGCAATGAGTGAGGGGAGACTGCTGCCGCCATGGCTCGGTTGAGAAGTCTTTCTTCACATGTATGGACTCCAGTGCAGCACTGTGCCTGTGCAATGAGTGAGGGGAGACTGCTGCCGCCATGGCTCGGTTGAGAAGTCTTTCTTCACATGTATGGACTCTAGTGCAGCACTATGCCTGTGCAATGAGTGGGGGGACACTGCTGCCACCATGGCTCGGTTGAGAAGTCTTTGCATGCATGTATGGACTCTAGTGCAGCACTGTGCCTGTGCAATGAGTGAGGGGACACTGCTGCCACCATGGCTCGGTTGAGAAGTCTTTGCATGCATGTATGGACTCCAGTGCAGCACTGTGCCTGTGCAATGAGAGAGGGGACACTGCTGCCACAATGGCTCGGTTGAGAAGTCTTTGCATGCATGTATGGACTCTAGTGCAGCACTGTGCCTGTGCAATGAGTGAGGGGAGACTGCTGCCGCCATGGCTCGGTTGAGAAGTCTTTGCATGCATGTATGGACTCCAGTGCAGCACTGTGCCTGTGCAATGAGTGAGGGGAGACTGCTGCCGCCATGGCTCGGTTGAGAAGTCTTTGCATGCATGTATGGACTCCAGTGCAGCACTGTGCCTGTGCAATGAGTGAGGGGAGACTGCTGCCGCCATGGCTCGGTTGAGAAGTCTTTGCATGCATGTATGGACTCCAGTGCAGCACTGTGCCTGTGCAATGAGTGAGGGGAGACTGCTGCCGCCATGGCTCGGTTGATAAGTCTTTGCATGCATGTATGGACTCCAGTGCAGCACTGTGCCTGTGCAATGAGTGAGGGGAGACTGCTGCCACCATGGCTCGGTTGGCTCGGTTGGCTGCCACCATGGCTCGGTTGAGAAGTCTTTGCATGCCTGTGCAATGAGTGAGGGGACACTGCTGCCACCATGGCTCGGTTGAGAAGTCTTTGCATGCATGTATGGACTCCAGTGCAGCACTGTGCCTGTGCAATGAGTGAGGGGACACTGCTGCCACCATGGCTCGGTTGAGAAGTCTTTGCATGCATGTATGGACTCCAGTGCAGCGCTGTGCCTGTGCAATGAGTGAGGGGAGACTGCTGCCGCCATGGCTCGGTTGAGAAGTCTTTCTTCACATTTATGGACTCCAGTGCAGCACTGTGCCTGTGCAATTAATGAGGGGAGACTGCTGCCACCATGGCTCGGTTAAGAAGTCTTTGCATGCATGTATGGACTCTAGTGCAGCACTGTGCCTGTGCAATGAGTGAGGGGAGACTGCTGCCGCCATGGCTCGGTTGAGAAGTCTTTCTTCACATGTATGGACTCTAGTGCAGCACTATGCCTGTGCAATGAGTGGGGGGACACTGCTGCCACCATGGCTCGGTTGAGAAGTCTTTGCATGCATGTATGGACTCTAGTGCAGCACTGTGCCTGTGCAATGAGTGAGGGGACACTGCTGCCACCATGGCTCGGTTGATAAGTCTTTGCATGCCTGTATGGACTCCAGTGCAGCACTGTGCCTGTGCAATGAGTGAGGGGAGACTGCTGCCACCATGGCTCGGTTGAGAAGTCTTTGCATGCATGTATGGACTCCAGTGCAGCACTGTGCCTGTGCAATGAGTGAGGGGACACTGCTGCCACCATGGCTCGGTTGAGAAGTCTTTGCATGCATGTATGGACTCCAGTGCAGCACTGTGCCTGTGCAATGAGAGAGGGGACACTGCTGCCACAATGGCTCGGTTGAGAAGTCTTTGCATGCATGTATGGACTCTAGTGCAGCACTGTGCCTGTGCAATGAGTGAGGGGAGACTGCTGCCGCCATGGCTCGGTTGAGAAGTCTTTGCATGCATGTATGGACTCCAGTGCAGCACTGTGCCTGTGCAATGAGTGAGGGGAGACTGCTGCCGCCATGGCTCGGTTGAGAAGTCTTTGCATGCATGTATGGACTCCAGTGCAGCACTGTGCCTGTGCAATGAGTGAGGGGAGACTGCTGCCGCCATGGCTCGGTTGAGAAGTCTTTGCATGCATGTATGGACTCCAGTGCAGCACTGTGCCTATGCAATGAGTGAGGGGACACTGCTGCCACCATGGCTCGGTTGAGAAGTCTTTGCATGCATGTATGGACTCTAGTGCAGCACTGTGCCTGTGCAATGAGTGAGGGGAGACTGCTGCCGCCATGGCTCGGTTGAGAAGTCTTTCTTCACATGTATGGACTCCAGTGCAGCACTGTGCCTGTGCAATGAGTGAGGGGAGACTGCTGCCGCCATGGCTCGGTTGAGAAGTCTTTGCATGCATGTATGGACTCCAGTGCAGCACTGTGCCTGTGCAATGAGTGAGGGGACACTGCTGCTACCATGGCTCGGTTGAGAAGTCTTTGCATGCATGTATGGACTCTAGTGCAGCACTGTGCCTGTGCAATGAGTGAGGGGACACTGCTGCCACCATGGCTCGGTTGAGAAGTCTTTGCATGCATGTATGGACTCTAGTGCAGCACTGTGCCTGTGCAATGAGTGAGGGGAGACTGCTGCCGCCATGGCTCGGTTGAGAAGTCTTTCTTCACATGTATGGACTCCAGTGCAGCACTGTGCCTGTGCAATGAGTGAGGGGAGACTACTGACACCATGACTCGGTTGAGAAGTCTTTCTTCACATGTATGGACTCCCACGCAGCACTGTTCCTGTGCAATTAGTGAGGGAAGACTGCTGCCACCATGGCTCGGTTAAGAAGTCTTTGCTCACATGTATGGACTCTGACGTAGCGCTGTGCCTATGCAATGATTGAGGGTAGACTGCTGCCACCATGGCCTGGTTGAGAAGTCTTTGCTCACATGTATGGAATCTGATGCAGCACTGTGCCTGTGCAATGATTGAAGGGAGACTGCTGCCACCATGGCTGGCTTGGTTGAGAAGTCTTTGCTCACATGTATGGACTCCGACGCAGTGCTGTGCCTATGCAATAATTGAGGGTAGACTGCTGCTGCCATGGCTCGGTTGAGAAGTCTTTGCTCACATGTATAAACTCTGACGCAGAGCTGTGCCTGTGCAATAATTTAAGGGAGACTGCTGCCGCCATGGCTCGGTTGAGAAGTCTTTGCTTACATGTATGGACTCTGGTGCAGCGCTGTGCCTGTACAATGATTGAAGGGAGACTGCTGCCGCCATGGCTCGGTTGAGAAGTCTTTGCTCACATGTAAACTCCGGCTCAGCACTGTGCCTTTGCAATGATTGAAGGAAGACTGCTGCCGCCATAGCTTGGTTGAGAAGTCTTTGCTCACATATATGGACTCCAGTGCTGCGCTGTGCCTGTGCAGCGAACCCCCATTTCCTCCACAACAACATGGCTGACAACACACTGTTCTGAAATAAACTAATGTAAACTGGGTCACAGTGACATGAAGAGGCCACCGAACATATTGTTGATATCATCAGGTGCTCGCTGTAGGCGCACGTACGGCGTATTCTGTCACTCGAGAGCTGACTTGTAGTAAGAATAGATGAGTCACTGCCCCAGAAACCTCAAAAATCAATGCCCCATTCACTTAGCCCACTGTGTATATATATAATACCGCCTTTATTCTGCCCGACTGACCGTGGAGGATCGGGTTGGTTCTCCAAACAAAAAAAAAAGAGAAAATGTGAATGAAGATTTGCTGTGGTCCCACTCACTGACATCAGAGCTGCAAACGAGATAATTCAGTAAGTAAAGATTTCCACTAAAAGAGTCTTATGGCCGCCCTGTGGGGGCAGCACACACATATGAAGGTACATATACAGTGGATATAAAAAGTCTACGACCTATAAACTGTACCACCCAATTAAAAAACAAACTGAAATCTTTTAGGTAGAGGGAAGAAAAAATATAAAAATAAAATAATGTGGTTGCATAAGTGTGCACACCCTTAAACTAGTACTTTGTTGAAGCACCTTTTGATTTTATCACAGCACTCAGTCTTTTTGGGTATGAGTCTATCAGCATGGCACATTTTGACTTGGCAAGGTTTGCCCACTCTTCTTTGCAAAAACACTCCAAATCTGTCAGAATGCGAGGGCATCTCCTGGGCACAGCCCGCTTCAGATCACCCCACAGATTTTCAATCGTATTCAGGTCTGGGCTCTGGCTGGGCCATTCCAAAACTTTAATCTTCTTCTGGTGAAGCCATTCCTTTGTAGATTTGGATGTATGCTTTGGGTCGTTGTCATGCTGAAAGATCAAGTTCCTCTTCATGTTCCTCTTTCTAGCAGAAGCCTGAAGGTTTTGTGGCAATATTGACTGGTATTTGGAACTGTTCATAATTCCCTCTAGCTTAACTAAGGCCCCGGTTCCAGCTGAAGAAAAACAGCCCCTTGGCATGATGCTGCCCCCACCATGCTTCACTGCGGGGATGGTGTTCTTTTGGTGATGTGCAGTGTTGTTTTTGTGCCAAACATATCTTTTGGAATTATGGCCAAAAAGTTCCACCTTGGTTTCATCAGACCATAAGACCTTTTCCCACATGCTTTTGGGAGACTTCAGATGTGTTTTTGCAAAATGTAGCCTGGCTTGGATGTTTTTCTTGGTAAAAAAAGGCTTTCGTCTTGCCACTCTACCCCATAGCCCGGACATATGAAGAATACGGGAGATTGTTGTCACATGTACCACACAGCCAGTACTTGCCAGATATTCCTGCAGCTCCTTTAATGTTGCTGTAGGCCTCTTGGGAGCCTCCCAGACCAGTTTTCTTCTCGTCTTTTCATCAATTTTGGAGGGTTATCCAGTTCTTAGTAATGTCACTGTTGTGCCATATTTTCTCAACTTGATGATGACTTCATTGTGTTCCATGGTATATCTAATGCCTTGGAAATCCTTTTGTACCCTTCTCCGGACTGATACCTTCTAACAATGAGATCCCTCTGATGCTTTGGAAGCTCTCTGTGGACCATCGCTTCTGTTGTGGGATGTGACTAAGAAAATTTCAGGAAAGACCAACTAGAGCAGCTGAACTTTATTTGGGGTTAATCAGAGGCACTTTAAATGATGGCCAGTGTATGCTGACTCCTATTTAACATGATTGTGAATGTGATTGCTTAAATCTGAACACAGCTACATCCCCAGTTATAAGAGGGTGTGCACACTTATGCAACCACATTATTTTAGTTTTTTTTTGTTTTCTTCTCTCCACCTAAAAGATTTCAGTTTGTTTTTCAATTGAGTGGTACAGTTTATAGGTGGAAAAAGGTCTGAAATGATTTATCTTTGTCTCATTTTTTTACAGCACAGAAACCTGACATTTTACCAGGGGTGTGTAGACTTTTGTGTATTTTTTTAATTTTTTTTATATCCACTGTATATACAAAGAGGACCTGTCGCCACTCCTGATGTGTCTGTGTTAGTAAATACTTGTAATCTCCATGTTCTGGAGAGCAATGCCTTGTAGTGTCCCTCTGTTATTCCTCCTGGAAATGCACAAGACATGTCCCTATATACTCAGAAACGGTCCAGAGAGGACAGTGTCAACTGTAACACCCAGTTCTTAATTTAGTTGACACATTTCCAGGAGGAATAATGAAAGGAGACTCTAGAATTGTTACTTATTTTTTTTTGAAAATGCAAGTATTTACTAAAACAGATGGGTCATGAGATCCGTCAGATCCTTACAAACATTGGCTATTTATAATTTTATTTGTTTTTGTTTTTATGCTTATTTGTCAGTCGGTTTAGTTTAGAGCTGTGTGTGAAAAAAAATCCAACCGGAGACCATCAGCAAGCTGCTGTCAGCAGCATTAATTATGGCTTGTGTTTATATCTAGGACAGTTTGTTAATAGCAGGGAAGCAGCCATTTTTCCCGCAGTTATGGTCACTACGAGCCCCTCTACAGATGCTCTCAGTGGTCCCTATGCCCTCAGAGGGCATTCAGATGGCGGCTGTTCTGACTGGACAAAGTATTTAACTCTTACATGCCTGATTAACTTATTAACTTCCAAATATTAATTTGCTGCGGGTGTTATAGTTTTGGGAGGTAGTAAGGCATCACTAACCCTCAGACCCCTCTCATCACTACATTATAATGTGCTGCTAATAATAACAACAGATGAGTTAACAGCAGCTTGCTGACAGTTTTCACTGACACATTTCCTAGTGCATGGTCATCATGAGCATAACATTGATGGACAGGCAAGATGCTCCTGCTGCAGGGAACGTTCCAGACTTGTAGTCTTTTTCCAAAAGCTTGCACAGGGTGAGGACATCAATGTAGTGACTGGCACAGGGTGGAGACATTGGTGCAGTGACTGGCACAGGATGAAGACATAAATGTAGTGACTGGCACAGGGTGAAGACATCGATGCAGTGACTGGCATGGGGTGGAGACATTGGTGCAGTGAATGGCACAGGGTGGAGACATTGGTGCAGTAACTGGCACAGGGTGGAGACATTGGTGCAGTGAATGGCACAGGGTGGAGACACCAGTGCAGTGACTGGCACAGGGTGGAGACACCAGTGCAGTGACTGGCACAGGGTGGAGACACCAGTGCAGTGACTGCCACAGGGTGGAGACACCAGTGCAGTGACTGGCACAGGGTGAAGACACCAGTGCAGTGACTGGCACAGGGTGGAGACATCAGTGCACTGACTGGCACAGGGTGGAAACATCAGTTCAGTGATTGGCACATGGAGATAACAGTTTGCTGATACCAAAACAGCAGGCGTGCTGCCCTGGAGTAATGACGGTGCCACCCACTGTAAGGGAGATATCAGGTTGAGGTCGGTTAGTAGATGGTGGAAACACAAGAAGCTGAGCTTTGGACTTTTGGGGGGGTTCCTTGTAGAGTGTCTCCAGGACACGGTTTCTGCCCGCCATCGTCCTGACAGCGCCTCGCCGGTTTCTGGCTGCGGCCTCTAGAAGTGAAACCACGCGGGGAGAGCTGCTGACAGATATGAAGCAGCGCGTCTTTCCTATGAAGTAAACCAATATCGTGCTGAGGTTTGGGGCGCTCGCGCATCTGGTGAAGGGAGGTCGGCGCTGAGTGACAGACGTGTCTTCAAGGCTAAGCCTAAGGAAATGAAATCTCTCCATCAGATCTGGCGCGGCAGGGAGGATATGCTCTCTGCTCAGGTTTCCACCATGGTCCTCTTTTTTCCAATTTGTCCTTTGCTTTCTGTATCTTGACACCTTGGACGCCGTTCTTATAAATCCGCGTTTTTAATTTCCTCTTTATTAATATTTTTTTTTTGTTAGTGGTGATGGGAAAAGTGATTTATAGGAGTCAGCCACGTAGGTTGTTTTTTCAGCTTTATATGGAATCATGTGGCTTCATCTTATGCCTTACAACAGCACAAGCGCTGACCAGCAGCAGGGACGGGGTTAAACGGCTTCTGCTATATTTTACCTAGATACTAAATTAAAAGGGCTTTCCCATCTTATAAAGTGGGGGCATCTCAGGATCGGTGTACCTCCAAAGGCTAGCAATGTGCCCTTACGTTAGAAGATGGAACAGCCCTTTAAGATCATTAAAGGGGTTTTCCCAACCTAAAGGGGTTGGCCCATCTTGCACTTTGGTTGGATATCGCTAAGATAGGCCACCAATGTCTGATAGGTGCGGGTCCCATCTCTGGGATATCTCCTGTCTCTAGAGCATGACCCCCAAAGTGAAGAAGAGCGTACCACGCATGTGCTGCGTGCTCTCCATTCACTTCTATGGGAGTTCTGTAAAGAGCCAAGTGAGCAACCTCTGCTCATTTCCGAACTTCCATAGAAGTGAGTGGAGGGTAGGTGCTCTTGTACGATGCACCCTTGTTCACATTGCAGGCCTCGTTCTAGAGATAGGTTCAGGTCCCAGAGGTGGACATTGGTGGCATATCCTAGTGCCAGGTGCCATATTTTATAAATGGCTCCACAGCAAAATCGTAATGGACCACCTGCTAGCATTATCTTGGTTCCTCCAACCCATCGAGACATGACTCCACAAGACCTCTGAGGCATCCTCCTGTGGCATCTGGCACCAGATGGCAGACGTTCCGTTAGTTCCTTTAGTCCTCCATGGATCGGATATGTTTTTCAAGCACATCCCACAGAAGATGATCAGACTGATATCTTGAGAATTTGGAGACGAGTCAACACCTTGATCTCTTGGTCATGTTCCTCCAACCATTCCTGGACCATTTTTCCAGTATGAGTTGGGCATTATCTTACTGAAAGAAGGCACTGCTATTAGGGAATGCTACAGCCATGAAGGGGGGTACTTGTCCGTACAATGTTTAGATAGGTGGTCACATCGACATGATGCCAGGACCCAAGTTTTCCAGGAGAACATAGCCCAGAGTATCACATTGCCTCCATAATCTTGTCTTCTTCCCATATTGAATCCTTGTGCCATCTCTTCCACAGGTAAGTAATGCCAATGCACCCGGCTGTCCACATGTGATCCATCAGACCAGGACACCTTCTTCCATGGCTCCATAGTCTAGTTCTGATGCTCCATGAAAGGTTCTTCAGGCAGTGGACAGGGCCCTCTATATAACACGTCCCAGGTGTAGGAAATGCTGAATGGTATAGTGCGGCCTAAAATGTCTCTTTATGTGTGTCACGGTGCTCCTACCTGGATACTGCTGGACCCCAGGCTTTGGCTCTGTAGCAATAAATAGGGGGAATAATTGAGGGATAAAAGAATAACTTGAGTCCAGACCTTGAGATGAAGTTCAATGGCAGCTTTACTTTGCATAAACGTTCTCCAAAACATTTTTCAGGCTTTGTCTTGGTTCCAGCAGGCTTTAGCATGAAACTGGCAGGCAAACTCCACTCTGCTATATCTGTTTCTCTCTGACTCTGCTGTACTGACAGGCTGGCTGTAAAACTCAGCTTCTTCTGTTTGCTGCACTCCACTTTGTAGTCTGACTCTAGGTTATGCCAGGGAACTTTACTCCTGGCTCCTGAGGCTTCAAGCTTTGGCCTCAATGGTCAGCAGAGCTTAGGGTGCTCTGGCTAGCGTGGGCACGTCCAGCAGAGACGTGCCCCTGCACACCCTTCCCCTAGCTGGGGGTAAGCTAGACTGACTAGAACTTCTGCCCCACCCTTCCTGCAGAAAGTAGGGCTGGTCGGGGGGGGGGGGCACATTACTTAAACAGTTAGATAACATTAGAAATGCACAGTGTGGAGGACCTGGGATAAATGCATAAGATGACATGAGGTTAGACCAATAAAGACAGTAGCAAGGTGCAGAAGTGGTAACAGCATGGACATTCTGAGCGGTCTGCGGCTACACTGCTCCATTTACAGCTGTGATGCCCTGTGTGTCTCGAGTGACCATGACCCTGTTCCAGGTTCACCGGTAGACCTTACTTGCACTACTTCTGGTAAATACACTCTAGGTCACGGTGATGGCTAACCTCCAACACTCCAGCTGTGGTGAAACTTCGACTCCCAGAATGCTCCATTCATTTCTATTGAGTTCTGAGAACAACCAAGCAAGGGGGCATCTTGGGAGTCTTAGTTTTACCACAGCTGGAGTGGTGGACGTTAGCAAGCACAGCTTTAGGAGCACCCCACAACACCGGCCATTTTGAAGCTGCTCTGACCCTGTCGTCTAGCCATTGCAATTTGGCCAGACCCTTATGCTTGCCCATTTTTCCTGCTTCGACATCGAAAACTGCTCAGGTAACGCCTTATATATCCCCCGACAGGAGACATTTTCCCGAGATAATCCTGAGGTTTTAACGTTATGGACGGTCGGTGTAGGTGTCTGCCAGCCAATGTCCCACTTCTGGGACATTAAGTGATTGCCTGTAATCAGTTGGGATGCAAGTGTTAAATTCTTCTACAGTGTCTCCGCAGGGAAAATGAGGTATTACAGGATTCCCATTTTAATGCACCAGGAGAGAGGCACACTTTTAAAGGTGCTCCCTCTCCTATACCAGACAACCCCTTTAAGTCCGCCGTGATGGCATGCGCAGCACGGTGTGATTTTTTTCTTCAGCAGGTGATTTCCACAGTCATCTGTTGGAGATTTGCACATGACTATGAGCAGGGAGGTGACGGTTTCGAAACTCGGACGCGTTCAACCCCCCCAAGCTGTACAAAGTCACGGCCTGAGTGATGGCGTCTGCTCCCTACAGCCCCTTCTAATGAAATTCACAGATGGGAGGAGGAAGCGGAGGTTATTTATAGTGCGCGCAGGGATGTGGTGCCTAATTGTGCTTAGTCTAGTGCTAACTGCGCGATCTGTTTGCCATTAGATTTTACAATCTTTCACCAATTTTTTTTTACATTTAGTTTTTGTAAACGGAGAAACTTGGAAAGAGCGAAAAGTCACTTTCTAAGAAATCAGGGGGGGGGTTATTACGGGTTCAGTTCCCCCTCCCGAAACCAACAAGTTTAATGGAAGTTCATGCAACTTTCTGCCGTCTTTTGTGTTTGCTCCCCATTATCAAGATCACTGCTCAGTGAATGAGAACATTTTCATTTACATTTATCTCTGATTGCTCAATTTGATACAATGTATCAGAGATCTCTCATTATCAGGATCGGCGTCACTCCCATCGTTACAATGTATCAGAGATCTCTCATAATGAGGATCGGCTTCACTCCCATCGTTACAATGTATCAGAGATCTCTCATTATCAGGATCGGCTTCACTCCCATTGTTACAATGTATCAGAGATCTCTCATAATGAGGATCGGCTTCACTCCCATCGTTACAATGTATCAGAGATCTCTCATAATGAGGATCGGCTTCACTCCCATCGTTACAATGTATCAGAGATCTCTCATAATGAGGATCAGCGTCACTCCCATCGTTACAATGTATCAGAGACCTCTCATAATGAGGATCGGCGTCACTCCCATCATTACAATGTATCAGAGATCTCTCATAATGAGGATCGGCTTCACTCCCATCGTTACAATGTATCAGAGATCTCTCATAATGAGGATCGGCTTCACTCCCATCGTTACAATGTATCAGAGATCTCTCATAATGAGGATCGGCTTCACTCCCATCGTTACAATGTATCAGAGATCTCTCATAATGAGGATCAGCTTCACTCCCATCGTTACAATGTATCAGAGATCTCTCATAATGAGGATCGGCTTCACTCACATCATTACAATGTATCAGAGATCTCTCATAATGAGGATCAGCGTCACTCCCATCGTTACAATGTATCAGAGACCTCTCATAATGAGGATCGGCGTCACTCCCATCGTTACAATGTATCAGAGATCTCTCATAATGAGGATCGGCTTCACTCCCATCGTTACAATGTATCAGAGACCTCTCATAATGAGGATCAGCGTCACTCCCATCGTTACAATGTATCAGAGATCTCTCATAATGAGGATCGGCTTCACTCCCATCGTTACAATGTATCAGAGACCTCTCATAATGAGGATCGGCTTCACTCCCATCGTTACAATGTATCAGAGATCTCTCATAATGATGATCGGCTTCACTCCCATCGTTACAATGTATCAGAGACCTCTCATAATGAGGATCGGCTTCACTCCCATCGTTACAATGTATCAGAGATCTCTCATAATGATGATCGGCGTCACTCCCATCGTTACAATGTATCAGAGACCTCTCATAATGAGGATCGGCTTCACTCCCATCGTTACAATGTATCAGAGACCTCTCATAATGAGGATCGGCTTCACTCCCATCGTTACAATGTATCAGAGATCTCTCATAATGAGGATCAGCTTCACTCCCATCGTTACAATGTATCAGAGATCTCTCATAATGAGGATCGGCTTCACTCCCATCGTTACAATGTATCAGAGACCTCTCATAATGAGGATCGGCTTCACTCCTATCGTTACAATGTATCAGAGATCTCTCATAATGAGGATCAGCTTCACTCCCATCGTTACAATGTATCAGAGATCTCTCATACTGAGGATCGGCTTCACTCCCATCGTTACAATGTACAGAGATCTCTCATAATGAGGATCGGCTTCACTCCCATCGTTACAATGTATCAGAGACCTCTCATAATGAGGATCGGCTTCACTCCCATCGTTACAATGTATCAGAGATCTCTCATACTGAGGATCGGCTTCACTCCCATCGTTACAATGTACAGAGATCTCTCATAATGAGGATCGGCTTCACTCCCATCGTTACAATGTATCAGAGATCTCTCATAATGAGGATCGGCTTCACTCCCATCGTTACAATGTATCAGAGACCTCTCATAATGAGGATCGGCTTCACTCCCATCGTTACAATGTATCAGAGATCTCTCATAATGAGGATCGGCTTCACTCCCATCGTTACAATGTATCAGAGACCTCTCATACTGAGGATCGGCGTCACTCCCATCGTTACAATGTATCAGAGACCTCTCATAATGAGGATCAGCGTCACTCCCATCGTTACAATGTATCAGAGATCTCTCATTATCAGGATCGGCTTCACTCCCATCGTTACAATGTATCAGAGACCTCTCATAATGAGGATCGGCTTCACTCCTATCGTTACAATGTATCAGAGATCTCTCATAATGAGGATCAGCGTCACTCCCATCGTTACAATGTATCAGAGATCTCTCATAATGAGGATCGGCTTCACTCCCATCGTTACAATGTATCAGAGACCTCTCATAATGAGGATCAGCTTCACTCCCATCGTTACAATGTATCAGAGATCTATCATAATGAGGATCAGCGTCACTCCCATCGTTACAATGTATCAGAGATCTCTCATAATGAGGATCGGCTTCACTCCCATCGTTACAATGTATCAGAGATCTCTCATTATCAGGATCGGCTTCACTCCCATTGTTACAATGTATCAGAGATCTCTCATAATGAGGATCAGCGTCACTCCCATCGTTACAATGTATCAGAGATCTATCATAATGAGGATCAGCGTCACTCCCATCGTTACAATGTATCAGAGATCTCTCATAATGAGGATCGGCTTCACTCCCATCGTTACAATGTATCAGAGATCTCTCATAATGAGGATCAGCGTCACTCCCATCGTTACAATGTATCAGAGATCTCTCATAATGAGGATCGGCTTCACTCCCATCGTTACAATGTATCAGAGATCTCTCATAATGATGATCGGCTTCACTCCCATCGTTACAATGTATCAGAGACCTCTCATAATGAGGATCGGCTTCACTCCCATCGTTACAATGTATCAGAGATCTCTCATAATGATGATCGGCGTCACTCCCATCGTTACAATGTATCAGAGACCTCTCATAATGAGGATCGGCTTCACTCCCATCGTTACAATGTATCAGAGATCTCTCATAATGAGGATCAGCGTCACTCCCATCGTTACAATGTATCAGAGACCTCTCATAATGAGGATCGGCTTCACTCCCATCGTTACAATGTATCAGAGATCTCTCATAATGAGGATCAGCTTCACTCCCATCGTTACAATGTATCAGAGATCTCTCATACTGAGGATCGGCTTCACTCCCATCGTTACAATGTACAGAGATCTCTCATAATGAGGATCGGCTTCACTCCCATCGTTACAATGTATCAGAGATCTCTCATTATCAGGATCGGCTTCACTCCCATTGTTACAATGTATCAGAGATCTCTCATAATGAGGATCGGCTTCACTCCCATCGTTACAATGTATCAGAGACCTCTCATAATGAGGATCGGCTTCACTCCTATCGTTACAATGTATCAGAGATCTCTCATAATGAGGATCAGCGTCACTCCCATCGTTACAATGTATCAGAGATCTCTCATAATGAGGATCGGCTTCACTCCCATCGTTACAATGTATCAGAGATCTCTCATAATGAGGATCAGCTTCACTCCCATCGTTACAATGTATCAGAGATCTATCATAATGAGGATCAGCGTCACTCCCATCGTTACAATGTATCAGAGATCTCTCATAATGAGGATCGGCTTCACTCCCATCGTTACAATGTATCAGAGACCTCTCATAATGAGGATCAGCTTCACTCCCATCGTTACAATGTATCAGAGATCTATCATAATGAGGATCAGCGTCACTCCCATCGTTACAATGTATCAGAGATCTCTCATAATGAGGATCAGCGTCACTTCCATCGTTACAATGTATCAGAGACCTCTCATAATGAGGATCAGCGTCACTCACATCGTTACAATGTATCAGAGACCTCTCATAATGAGGATCAGCGTCACTCCCATCATTACAATGTATCAGAGATCTCTCATAATGAGGATCGGCTTCACTCCCATCGTTACAATGTATCAGAGATCTCTCATAATGAGGATCGGCTTCACTCCCATCGTTACAATGTATCAGAGACCTCTCATAATGAGGATCAGCGTCACTCACATCGTTACAATGTATCAGAGATCTCTCATAATGAGGATCGGCTTCACTCCCATCGTTACAATGTATCAGAGACCTCTCATAATGAGGATCGGCTTCACTCCCATCGTTACAATGTATCAGAGATCTCTCATAATGATGATCGGCGTCACTCCCATCGTTACAATGTATCAGAGACCTCTCATAATGAGGATCGGCTTCACTCCCATCGTTACAATGTATCAGAGATCTCTCATAATGAGGATCAGCGTCACTCCCATCGTTACAATGTATCAGAGATCTCTCATAATGAGGATCAGCTTCACTCCCATCGTTACAATGTATCAGAGATCTCTCATACTGAGGATCGGCTTCACTCCCATCGTTACAATGTATCAGAGACCTCTCATAATGAGGATCGGCTTCACTCCCATTGTTACAATGTATCAGAGATCTCTCATAATGATGATCGGCGTCACTCCCATCGTTACAATGTATCAGAGACCTCTCATAATGAGGATCGGCTTCACTCCCATCGTTACAATGTATCAGAGATCTCTCATAATGAGGATCAGCTTCACTCCCATCGTTACAATGTATCAGAGATCTCTCATAATGAGGATCAGCGTCACTCCCATCGTTACAATGTATCAGAGACCTCTCATAATGAGGATCGGCTTCACTCCCATCGTTACAATGTACAGAGATCTCTCATAATGAGGATCGGCTTCACTCCCATCGTTACAATGTATCAGAGACCTCTCATAATGAGGATCGGCTTCACTCCCATCGTTACAATGTATCAGAGATCTCTCATAATGAGGATCGGCTTCACTCCCATCGTTACAATGTATCAGAGACCTCTCATAATAAGGATCGGCGTCACTCCCATCGTTACAATGTATCAGAGATCTCTCATAATGAGGATCGGCTTCACTCCCATCGTTACAATGTATCAGAGACCTCTCATAATGAGGATCGGCTTCACTCCCATCGTTACAATGTATCAGAGACCTCTCATAATGAGGATCGCTTCACTCCCATCGTTACAATGTATCAGAGATCTCTCATAATGAGGATCGGCTTCACTCCCATCGTTACAATGTATCAGAGACCTCTCATACTGAGGATCGGCTTCACTCCCATCGTTACAATGTATCAGAGATCTCTCATTATCAGGATCGGCTTCACTCCCATCGTTACAATGTATCAGAGATCTCTCATAATAAGGATCGGCTTCACTCCCATCGTTACAATGTATCAGAGATCTATCATAATGAGGATCAGCGTCACTCCCATCGTTACAATGTATCAGAGATCTCTCATAATGAGGATCAGCGTCACTTCCATCGTTAATGTATCAGAGACCTCTCATAATGAGGATCGGCTTCACTCCCATCGTTACAATGTATCAGAGACCTCTCATAATGAGGATCAGCGTCACTCACATCGTTACAATGTATCAGAGACCTCTCATAATGAGGATCAGCGTCACTCCCATCATTACAATGTATCAGAGATCTCTCATAATGAGGATCGGCTTCACTCCCATCGTTACAATGTATCAGAGATCTCTCATAATGAGGATCGGCGTCACTCCCATCATTACAATGTATCAGAGACCTCTCATAATGAGGATCGGCTTCACTCCCATCGTTACAATGTATCAGAGACCTCTCATAATGAGGATCAGCGTCACTCACATCGTTACAATGTATCAGAGATCTCTCATAATGAGGATCGGCTTCACTCCCATCGTTACAATGTATCAGAGACCTCTCATACTGAGGATCGGCTTCACTCCCATCGTTACAATGTACAGAGATCTCTCATAATGAGGATCGGCGTCACTCCCATCGTTACAATGTATCAGAGATCTCTCATAATGAGGATCGGCTTCACTCCCATCGTTACAATGTATCAGAGATCTCTCATAATGATGATCGGCGTCACTCCCATCGTTACAATGTATCAGAGACCTCTCATAATGAGGATCGGCTACACTCCCATCGTTACAATGTATCAGAGATCTCTCATAATGAGGATCGGCTTCACTCCCATCGTTACAATGTATCAGAGACCTCTCATAATGAGGATCGGCTTCACTCCCATCGTTACAATGTATCAGAGATCTCTCATAATGAGGATCAGCGTCACTCCCATCGTTACAATGTATCAGAGACCTCTCATAATGAGGATCGGCTTCACTCCCATCGTTACAATGTATCAGAGATCTCTCATAATGAGGATCGGCTTCACTCCCATCGTTACAATGTATCAGAGACCTCTCATAATGAGGATCGGCTTCACTCCCATCGTTACAATGTATCAGAGATCTCTCATAATGAGGATCGGCTTCACTCCCATCGTTACAATGTATCAGAGACCTCTCATACTGAGGATCGGCTTCACTCCCATCGTTACAATGTATCAGAGACCTCTCATAATGAGGATCAGCGTCACTCCCATCGTTACAATGTATCAGAGATCTCTCATTATCAGGATCGGCTTCACTCCCATCGTTACAATGTATCAGAGATCTCTCATAATGAGGATCAGCGTCACTCCCATCGTTACAATGTATCAGAGATCTCTCATAATGAGGATCGGCTTCACTCCCATCGTTACAATGTATCAGAGACCTCTCATAATGAGGATCAGCGTCACTCCCATCGTTACAATGTATCAGAGACCTCTCATAATGAGGATCGGCTTCACTCCTATCGTTACAATGTATCAGAGATCTCTCATAATGAGGATCAGCGTCACTCCCATCGTTACAATGTATCAGAGATCTCTCATAATGAGGATCGGCTTCACTCCCATCGTTACAATGTATCAGAGACCTCTCATAATGAGGATCAGCTTCACTCCCATCGTTACAATGTATCAGAGACCTCTCATAATGAGGATCGGCTTCACTCCCATCGTTACAATGTATCAGAGACCTCTCATAATGAGGATCAGCGTCACTCCCATCGTTACAATGTATCAGAGATCTCTCATAATGAGGATCGCTTCACTCCCATCGTTACAATGTATCAGAGACCTCTCATAATGAGGATCAGCTTCACTCCCATCGTTACAATGTATCAGAGATCTCTCATAATGAGGATCAGCTTCACTCCCATCGTTACAATGTATCAGAGATCTATCATAATGAGGATCAGCGTCACTCCATCGTTACAATGTATCAGAGATCTCTCATAATGAGGATCAGCGTCACTCCATCGTTACAATGTATCAGAGATCTCTCATAATGAGGATCAGCGTCACTTCCATCGTTACAATGTATCAGAGATCCTCTCATAATGAGGATCAGGCTTCACTCCCATCGTTACAATGTATCAGAGATCTCTCATAATGAGGATCAGCTTCACTCCCATCGTACAATGTATCAGAGATCTCTCATAATGAGGATCAGCGTCACTCCCATCGTTACAATGTATCAGAGATCTATCATAATGAGGATCAGCGTCACTTCCATCGTTACAATGTATCAGAGATCCTCTCATAATGAGGATCAGCGTCACTTCACATCGTTACAATGTATCAGAGACCTCTCATAATGAGGATCAGCGTCACTCACATCGTTACAATGTATCAGAGACCTCTCATAATGAGGATCAGCGTCACTCCCATCATTACAATGTATCAGAGATCTCTCATAATGAGGATCGGCTTCACTCCCATCGTTACAATGTATCAGAGACCTCTCATACTGAGGATCGGCTTCACTCCCATCGTTACAATGTATCAGAGATCTATCATAATGAGGATCAGCGTCACTCCCATCGTTACAATGTATCAGAGATCTCTCATAATGAGGATCGGCTTCACTCCCATCGTTACAATGTATCAGAGATCTCTCATAATGAGGATCGGCTTCACTCCCATCGTTACAATGTATCAGAGACCTCACATAATGAGGATCGGCTTCACTCCCATCGTTACAATGTATCAGAGATCTCTCATAATGATGATCGGCGTCACTCCCATCGTTACAATGTATCAGAGACCTCTCATAATGAGGATCGGCTTCACTCCCATCGTTACAATGTATCAGAGATCTCTCATAATGAGGATCAGCGTCACTCCCATCGTTACAATGTATCAGAGACCTCTCATAATGAGGATCGGCTTCACTCCCATCGTTACAATGTATCAGAGATCTCTCATAATGAGGATCAGCGTCACTCCCATCGTTACAATGTATCAGAGACCTCTCATAATGAGGATCGGCTTCACTCCCATCGTTACAATGTATCAGAGATCTCTCATAATGAGGATCAGCTTCACTCCCATCGTTACAATGTATCAGAGACCTCTCATACTGAGGATCAGCGTCACTCCCATCGTTACAATGTATCAGAGATCTCTCATACTGAGGATCGGCTTCACTCCCATCGTTACAATGTATCAGAGATCTCTCATAATGAGGATCGGCTTCACTCCCATCGTTACAATGTATCAGAGACCTCTCATAATGAGGATCGGCTTCACTCCTATCGTTACAATGTATCAGAGACCTCTCATAATGAGGATCAGCGTCACTCCCATCGTTACAATGTATCAGAGACCTCTCATAATGAGGATCGGCTTCACTCACATCGTTACAATGTATCAGAGATCTCTCATACTGAGGATCGGCTTCACTCCCATCGTTACAATGTATCAGAGACCTCTCATAATGAGGATCAGCGTCACTCCCATCGTTACAATGTATCAGAGATCTCTCATAATGAGGATCGGCTTCACTCCCATCGTTACAATGTATCAGAGATCTCTCATAATGAGGATCGGCTTCACTCCCATCGTTACAATGTATCAGAGATCTCTCATAATGAGGATCAGCGTCACTCCCATCGTTACAATGTATCAGAGATCTCTCATAATGAGGATCAGCGTCACTTCCATCGTTACAATGTATCAGAGATCTCTCATAATGAGGATCGGCTTCACTCCCATCGTTACAATGTATCAGAGATCTCTCATAATGAGGATCAGCGTCACTCCCATCGTTACAATGTATCAGAGACCTCTCATAATGAGGATCAGCGTCACTCCCATCGTTACAATGTATCAGAGACCTCTCATAATGAGGATCAGCGTCACTCCCATCGTTACAATGTATCAGAGATCTCTCATAATGAGGATCAGCATCACTCACATCGTTACAATGTATCAGAGATCTCTCATAATGAGGATCAGCGTCACTCACATCGTTACAATGTATCAGAGACCTCTCATAATGAGGATCAGCGTCACTCCCATCGTTACAATGTATCAGAGACCTCTCATTATGAGGATCAGCGTCACTCCCATCGTTACAATGTATCAGAGATCTCTCATAATGAGGATCAGCGTCACTCCCATCGTTACAATGTATCAGAGACCTCTCATAATGAGGATCGGCTTCACTCCCATCGTTACAATGTATCAGAGATCTCTCATACAGAGGATCAGCGTCACTCCCATCGTTACAATGTATCAGAGATCTCTCATAATGAGGATCGGCTTCACTCCCATCGTTACAATGTATCAGAGACCTCTCATAATGAGGATCGGCTTCACTCCCATCGTTACAATGTATCAGAGATCTCTCATAATGAGGATCGGCTTCACTCCCATCGTTACAATGTATCAGAGATCTCTCATAATGAGGATCAGCGTCACTCCCATCGTTACAATGTATCAGAGACCTCTCATAATGAGGATCGGCTTCACTCCCATCGTTACAATGTATCAGAGACCTCTCATAATGAGGATCGGCTTCACTCCCATCGTTACAATGTATCAGAGATCTCTCATAATGAGGATCAGCGTCACTCACATCGTTACAATGTATCAGAGATCTCTCATAATGAGGATCAGCGTCACTCCCATCATTACAATGTATCAGAGACCTCTCATACTGAGGATCAGCGTCACTCCCATCGTTACAATTTATCAGAGATCTCTCATAATGAGGATCAGCTTCACTCCCATCGTTACAATGTATCAGAGACCTCTCATAATGAGGATCGGCTTCACTCACATCGTTACAATGTATCAGAGACCTCTCATAATGAGGATCGGCTTCACTCACATCGTTACAATGTATCAGAGACCTCTCATAATGAGGATCAGCGTCACTCACATCGTTACAATGTATCAGAGATCTCTCATAATGAGGATCAGCGTCACTCACATCATTACAATGTACAGAGACCTCTCATAATGAGGATCGGCTTCACTCCCATCATTACAATGTATCAGAGATCTCTTATAATGAGGATCGGCGTCACTCCCATCGTTACAATGTATCAGAGACCTCTCATAATGAGGATCAGCGTCACTCCCATCGTTACAATGTATCAGAGATCTCTCAAAATGAGGATCGGCTTCACTCCCATCGTTACAATGTATCAGAGATCTCTCATAATGAGGATCGGCTTCACTCCCATCGTTACAATGTATCAGAGACCTCTCATAATGAGGATCGGCTTCACTCCCATCGTTACAATGTATCAGAGACCTCTCATACTGAGGATCAGCGTCACTCCCATCGTTACAATGTATCAGAGACCTCTCATAATGAGGATCAGCGTCACTCCCATCATCACAATGTATCAGAGATCTCTCATAATGAGGATCAGCGTCACTCCCATCGTTACAATGTATCAGAGACCTCTCATAATGAGGATCAGCGTCACTCCCATCATTACAATGTATCAGAGATCTCTCATAATGAGGATCAGCGTCACTCCCATCGTTACAATGTATCAGAGATCTCTCATAATGAGGATCAGCGTCACTCCCATCGTTACAATGTATCAGAGATCTCTCATAATGAGGATCGGCTTCACTCCCATCGTTACAATGTATCAGAGACCTCTCATAATGAGGATCGGCTTCACTCCCATCGTTACAATGTATCAGAGATCTCTCATAATGAGGATCAGCGTCACTCCCATCGTTACAATGTATCAGAGATCTCTCATAATGAGGATCGGCTTCACTCCCATCGTTACAATGTATCAGAGACCTCTCATAATGAGGATCGGCTTCACTCCCATCGTTACAATGTATCAGAGATCTCTCATAATGAGGATCAGCGTCACTCACATCGTTACAATGTATCAGAGACCTCTCATAATGAGGATCGGCTTCACTCCCATCGTTACAATGTATCAGAGACCTCTCATAATGAGGATCGGCGTCACTCCCATCGTTACAATGTATCAGAGATCTCTCATACTGAGGATCGGCTTCACTCCCATCGTTACAATGTATCAGAGACCTCTCATAATGAGGATCGGCGTCACTCCCATCGTTACAATGTATCAGAGATCTCTCATACTGAGGATCGGCTTCACTCCCATCGTTACAATGTATCAGAGACCTCTCATAATGAGGATCGGCGTCACTCCCATCGTTACAATGTATCAGAGATCTCTCATAATGAGGATCGGCTTCACTCCCATCGTTACAATGTATCAGAGATCTCTCATAATGAGGATCAGCGTCACTCCCATCGTTACAATGTATCAGAGATCTCTCATAATGAGGATCGGCGTCACTCCCATCGTTACAATGTATCAGAGATCTCTCATAATGAGGATCGGCTTCACTCCCATCGTTACAATGTATCAGAGATCTCTCATAATGATGATCGGCGTCACTCCCATCGTTACAATGTATCAGAGACCTCTCATAATGAGGATCGGCGTCACTCCCATCATTACAATGTATCAGAGATCTCTCATAATGAGGATCAGCTTCACTCACATCATTACAATGTATCAGAGATCTCTCATAATGAGGATCAGCGTCACTCCCATCGTTACAATGTATCAGAGACCTCTCATAATGAGGATCAGCGTCACTCCCATCGTTACAATGTATCAGAGATCTCTCATAATGAGGATCGGCTTCACTCCCATCGTTACAATGTATCAGAGATCTCTCATAATGAGGATCAGCGTCACTCACATCGTTACAATGTATCAGAGATCTCTCATAATGAGGATCAGCGTCACTCCCATCATTACAATGTATCAGAGACCTCTCATACTGAGGATCAGCGTCACTCCCATCGTTACAATGTATCAGAGACCTCTCATAATGAGGATCAGCGTCACTCCCATCGTTACAATGTATCAGAGATCTCTCATAATGAGGATCGGCTTCACTCCCATCGTTACAATGTATCAGAGATCTCTCATAATGAGGATCAGCGTCACTCACATCGTTACAATGTATCAGAGATCTCTCATAATGAGGATCAGCGTCACTCCCATCATTACAATGTATCAGAGACCTCTCATAATGAGGATCAGCGTCACTCCCATCGTTACAATGTATCAGAGATCTCTCATAATGAGGATCGGCTTCACTCCCATCGTTACAATGTATCAGAGATCTCTCATAATGAGGATCGGCTTCACTCCCATCGTTACAATGTATCAGAGATCTCTCATAATGAGGATCAGCGTCACTCACATCGTTACAATGTATCAGAGATCTCTCATAATGAGGATCAGCGTCACTCACATCGTTACAATGTATCAGAGACCTCTGTTATGTTGAAGACGTGTGTTCAGCCCCCGAATCTAAACTATGTGTCAATTCACTAGTAACAAGCAGAAAATATGCAACAAATATAAAGTTTAATAAAAAGTTGCAGAGGTTTTGACATTGCACGGTATACTGGAACTACAGTAGAGTCCTTCGACTGTTTCGCTGCTAGACATGCATGTGGTAAGGACCAAACTCGTACAGACTCGGCCACCCCTTAAGATTTATCTAGGTGCGTTTTGTGCTATGTCCAACCTTTGCAGCCAATTTTCTTTATCCTGGTGTATCTTTAATAAAAAGTTTCTTGTCTGTTTCCATGGTAACAGACAACAATCAAACCCTGTGTAGTCTGATCCTGCAGTCAGATTTCCTTTCCTAATTTACATGAGTTTAGTCAATTAAAGGACAAATAGCTGGGAGTTTGACTGCAGGATCAGACTACTCAGGGTTTGTTTGTTGTCTGTTACCATGGAGACACATTTACCTGTATGAGAGCTGTAGACAGAAAATGATAGGCACTATTGCAGGGTTGCTTTATGTCTCATTTTAGATGCATTGGTTTCAAAGGTGGACATATCCTGTCAACAACAGCCACGTTAAATTACCGGCTGACTTTGAGTTTGTCCTTGAGGTGGAGATATCTCCATTTACAGGATTTTTTTTTCACCACAGGGCAGCAAAGTCCTTTGGTACCCGGGCATAATTGCTCTGGCATGTCCTGTAGTTCCAGTCAGTACCATGGACAGGGGATGGGATGTACAAGGCTCTGCGATACAGTGCTTTTTGTAGTCACTGTGAAGTCCACAGAGCACACAGCTTAGCAAAACAGTACCGATGTAGCAGAGCTGAATGTGTCTCTTCCGTGCATCATAATAAATCTGAGTTAAAAGGGATTCCAGTTTCTATTTTTAATAATGGTTAATCACTGTACAATCTTTACATTGTACTCATTGTTCGCTAAAATGTATCAGTGCAGATAAAATGTATCAATCTGATTGGAGGATTGTCTAGACAGGATACAACCGTACCCAACCTTCAGAGGTAATATGTCTACAAGTGTTTTCAGCCTCGGGAAGTAAGCAAAAAATCACTGTCAACAAGCAGAGATCTTGAAAATGGAACACAAAATATAACGACTGATTTCTGAGGCTAAAATATCATTAGGATAGGCCATGGGGGGCCAACTTTCACATGAGCGTGACGGATTGGCTCCGGATGCGTTCGGAGTGCGTTCAGTGAAACTCGCACCATTTTGCAAGCAAGTTCAGTCAGTTTTGTCTGCGATTGCATTCAGTTTTTTCCACGCGGGTGCAATGCGTTTTGATGCGTTTTTCACACCCGTGATAAAAACTGAAGGTTTACAAACAACATCTCCTAGCAACCATCAGTGAAAACGCATTGCATCCGCACTTGCTTGCGGATGCGATGCATTTTTCACTGAAGCACCATTCACTTCCATGGAGCCAGGGCTGCTTGAAAAACACAGAATTTAGAACTTGCTGCGTTTTTCACGCAACGCAGAACTGATGCGTGAAAAAAACAACGCTCATGTACAAACCGGATTCCAAAAAAGTTGGGACACTATACAAATCGTGAATAAAAACTGAATGCAATGATGTGGAGGTGCCAACTTCTAATATTTTATTCAGATTAGAACATAAATCACGGAACAAAAGTTTAAACTGAGAAAATGTACCATTTTAAGGGAAAAATATGTTGAATCAGAATTTCATGGTTTTAACAAATCCCCAAAAAGTTGGGACAAGGCCATTTTCACCACTGTGTGGCATCTCCCCTTCTTCTTACAACACTCAACAGACGTCTGGGGACCGAGGAGACCAGTTTCTCAAGTTTAGAAATAGGAATGCTCTCCCATTCTTGTCTAATACAGGCCTCTAGCTGTTCAATCGTCTTGGGCCTTCTTTGTTGCTCCTTCCTCTTTATGATGCGCCAAATGTTCTCTCAGACATAACAACATAGCTAAACCAGACATCCACATGGTCAGTCTGTCTGGTTTTGGTGGTAAACAAGTCAGGCTTTTTCCCTCCAAAGCATGCTCGTCTTTAAACCTTATGGCAGCTGTGGAAAATTACCAGCTTCTCATTCAAAGTCCCCAAAGTCTCTCAGTATTCATTAACCTTTTGCACAGTGTCTCGCAAATACAGTGCAAATGAACAGGATATATATCACAACATATCAACTGCAGCTACACAGTAATAAACAGTGAAGGTTAATCCTTTCAAGTAAAATTAAGTAAGAAGTTTATTACTTTGCATAGGGAAAACAGGGGCAAATGTCCACAAATCTCCAGACTTCACAGTACCCCTGCGCCATAGCACTACATCAGCTTGGATGCATAGCTTGCATCTAGACGCCAGTGTGCAGTGGGTCATGGACGGGGACACACTTTTAGTTACAATCTTTGGGTGAAAAAAGTTTGCCGAATGCACTGATATTGATTCATGTACATAGGAACCTGTCTACACCAGCATGACAACCCTTACTATGGACCGCAGCAGGCAGCCGTGGTGAAGGTGCTGTCCATACAATCTCCAGATTAGCAGGGACCAGGTAAGCAGGTCTTGATCCTCTTCTATCATTTTCTTTCTTAAAGAGAAACTACGATGTTTTACATGCAATGCCCTCTGCAGGCTGCATGGTACAGAGCAGGAGAAACTGACTGGATAGATATGAAGTTTTATGGAAAAGTTTTGTTGGTAAAATTTGTATTTTTTATTGATTTTCCAGCTCTTTCAATACTTAGGAGTCCAATGGGCGATCCTATGCATTCATTTACAGCTACAGAGTCGCACAGGGAAGGCTGCCATTCATTGAGTAGGACAGCCCACTGGTCTTCTAAGCATAAGAAGAGCAGGGATTGCCACAGAATGCTGCACTACTGCCACATAATGCTGCCCTATTCCCACCAAATGACACTTTACTGCCACAGAATGCTGCACTAATGCCACAGAATGCTGCACTATTGGCACCAAATAACACTCTACTGTCACAGAATGCTGCACTACTGTCAAAGAATGCTGCACTACTGCCACAGAATGCTGCTCTACTGTCACAGAATGCTGCTCTACTGCCACCAATTAACACTCTGCTGCCATAGAATGCTGCACTACTGTCACAGAATGCTGCACTACGGACACCAAATGGCACTCTACTGCCACAGAATGCTGCTCTACTGCCACAGAATGCTTCTCTACTGCCACAGAATGCTACACTACTGCCACCAAATAAGACTGCTGCCACAGAATGCGGCACTACTGTCACAGAATGCTGCAATACTGCCACATAATGCTGCACTATTCCCACAAAATGACACTCTACTGCCACAGAATGCTGCACTATTGGCACCAAATAACACTCTACTGTCACAGAATGCTGCACTACTGTCAAAGAATGCTGCACTACTGCCACAGAATGCTGCTCTACTGCCACAGAATGCTGCTCTACTGCCACCAAATTACACTCTGCTGCCACAGAATCCTGCACTGTCACAGAATGCTACACTACTGCCACCAAATGACACTCTACTGCCACAGAATGCTGCACTACTGCCACCAAATAACACTCTGCTGCCACAGAATGCTGCACTACTGTCACAGAATGCTGCACTACTGTCACAGAATGCTGCACTACTGCCACCAAATGGCACTCTACTGCCACATAATGCTGCACCACTGCCACATAATGCTGCACTACTGCCACCAAATGGCACTCTACTGCC
Organism: Bufo gargarizans; assembly: GCF_014858855.1. NCBI lineage: Eukaryota > Metazoa > Chordata > Amphibia > Anura > Bufonidae > Bufo > Bufo gargarizans. The sequence goes on from NC_058085.1 coordinate 45,463,981, forward strand.
ACATAATGCTGCACCACTGCCACATAATGCTGCACTACTGCCACCAAGTAATACTCTACTGTCACAGAATGCTGCACTACGGACACCAAATGGCACTCTACTGCCACAGAATGCTGCTCTACTGCCACAGAATGCTTCTCTACTGCCACAGAATGCTACACTACTGCCACCAAATAAGACTGCTGCCACAGAATGCGGCACTACTGTCACAGAATGCTGCAATACTGCCACATAATGCTGCACTATTCCCACAAAATGACATTCTACTGCCACAGAATGCTGCACTAATGCCACAGAATGCTGCACTATTGGCACCAAATAACACTCTACTGTCACAGAATGCTGCACTACTGCCACAGAATGCTGCTCTACTGCCACAGAATGCTGCTCTACTGCCACCAAATAACACTCTGCTGCCACAGAATCCTGCACTGTCACAGAATGCTACACTACTGCCACCAAATGACACTCTACTGCCACAGAATGCTGCACTACTGCCACCAAATAACACTCTGCTGCCACAGAATGCTGCACTACTGTCACAGAATGCTGCACTACTGCCACCAAATGGCACTCTACTGCCACATAATGCTGCACCACTGCCACATAATGCTGCACTACTGCCACCAAGTAATACTCTACTGTCACAGAATGCTGCACTACTGTCACAGAATGCTGTTTCATTGCCACAAAATGCTGCACTACTGCCACATAATGCTGCACTACTGCCACCAAATAACACTATTGCTAGAGAATTCTGCACTACTACCACCAAATGACACTATACTGCCACAGAATGCTTCACCGCTGCCACCAAATGGCACTCTACTGCCACAGAATCCTGCACTACTGCCACTAAATGCTTCACTACTGCCACTAAATGCTTCACTACTGCCACTAAATGCTTCACTACTGCCACAGAATGCTGCACTACTGCCACAGAATGCTGCTCCATTGCAACAGATTGCTGCACTACTGCCTCATAATGCTGCTCTATCGCCAAAGAATGCTGCACTACTGCCACCAAATGATACTGTATTGATACAGAATGCTGCACTACTGCCACAGAATGCTACACTACTGCCACATAATGCTGATTTACTGCCATAGAATGCTGCACTACTGCCACAAAAAACACTCTATTGCTACAGAATGCTGCACCACTGCCACAGAATGATGCCCAATTGCCACAGAATGCTGCTCTACTGCCACAGAATGCTACTGTATTCCTACCATCCGAAGTGTTTTATACTTTAGCCTTACAGTTACAGTACAGTTATCACAACTGTGTCTTAGGTCAGGCTGAGCTGCAGTAAGCTTCCCTTTTGGAAATAAATGGGGAATATTTCCATTCAATAACAGCAAGCAATGACCTTGAAAAACGGCTAGGAATTGATCCAGAAAGTGCACTGGAAAAATATTTTTTATTTTTGTTTTAAACATTTGATGAAACTAACATTGACTTTAAAGGTATTTTACTCATTTTAGGCTACAAATCATTTGGTCTTTATTAAAAATGTTTATCCATTTCTGAGATACAAGGGTTAAAAATTAGTCTGTTTGCAAGCTGTTGCTTTGTGTTTTCTTTGTATCCTGTCATCTGACTGCTCATGTGTATCTCTTATCTTCAATCTCATAAACATTTAAGTCATACTCTTATCAGTTTGATAGGAATAGAGCTACAATGAGCATCTATGAGGTCAGGAGATCAGAGACAAGAGCTATACATGAGCCGTCAGATGACAGGATTCAAAGAAAACAGAAACTGACAGCTTGCAAGCAGACTGATTTTAAACTCTGTATTGCTGAATTGGTGTTTTAATGAACAGCAATTGAAAAAAAATTTTTTTTAGCCTAAAATGAATAAAATGCTAATTATGCAATCATAAAAAAAAAATTACCCTGAAGGTGTCCCTAGCCGTTAAAGTCTAACGGTGACTGTACAGACAAGACAATCAGGCCGCCGGATCTCGCCGTGAAACAAGCTGCTTTCATGCCCCGCTTCACGTCTACCGCAGCAGACACGCTTCCTTCCCTACCTTGGAAGAACTTGAAAGGCCGCATAGAATCCACTAGGAAAATACGATAAAATTAAAGATTAGTTTCTCATGGTTTTTGAGGAGGAATTTCATGCATTTCCACTAGGAAGAGACTTATTTTTTTAACCTTCTCTGTTATAGTTTATTCTGTGAAGCCTTTTTTTCCCCTTCTGCATTGAGAGTGCCAAGGTTACCCAGAGGTAAGTCAAAGAAAATAACCGGGCGACACAAGTGCAGGTGTGTGCAGCGAGTGGCATAAAGAGCATTTCCAAAAACCCCAAAACACCTGTTTCAACCCTAAAAAAAAAAAATCTATTGAGCCGACTCACACATTAGTTTCAGGGAAAGATGGGTGACAAGGAGAATAGCTTCCCCAGAGAGCTGAAGAGCATATCCAGCTTTTATGCACATATAGTAGTCCCTGTAGAAACCGGTATCCACTGGGGTGTCACTCAGCTTTTCCTGACGTCTGAATGACAAACACAACTAGTTCAGTCGGAATTCATAAATGGGCATCGGGTCACTGTATAACCATCCAGTTGTACTATTCAGGAGCCTGGAAAAGCTGGAAACCACTCCTAGGCAGGCCTGGCTTCAGGGGGGCAAACTAGGCAAATGCCCCCATCCCTAAAGGAGTGCTCCTCCAGTGGCCTTCTTGAGGCGCAGGAGTCTATGGGTCCTGTCCCTACCATTCAGCCTCATAGGCCACAGGCAACTAGGCCTGAAGACCACGAGGCAGTAGAACTCAGGCTGCACAATGACGAGATCAGGAAGCTTATGTCAGGAGGAAGCGCAGATTTCATCAGGGGGTGAGTGATTATTAGTATTTTTTTAATATTATAGATTGGTACTATGGGGGAGTAGAGGATGATTATCTATACTGGCACTACAGGGGGAGATATTATACAGTATATATATATTGGCACTACAGGGGGGATGGAGACATATTATATACTGGTACTACAGGAGGATATTTTATATAGTGCCATTAGATACAGTTGCAAGAAAAAGTATGTGAACCCTTTGGAATGATATGGATTTCTGCACAAATTGGTCATAAAATGTGATCTGATCTTCATCTAAGTCACAACAATAGACAATCACAGTCTGCTTAACCTAATAACACACAAAGAATTAACTGTTACCATGTTTTTATTGAACACACCATGTAAACATTCACAGTGCAGGTGGAAAAAGTATGTGAACCCTTGGATTTAATAACTGGTTGAACCTCCTTTGGCAGCAATAACTTCAACCAAACGTTTCCTGTAGTTGCATATCAGACGTGCACAACGGTCAGGAGTAATTCTTGACCATTCCTCTTTACAGAACTGTTTCCATTCAGCAATATTCTTGGGATGTCTGGTGTGAATCGCTTTCTTGAGGTCATGCCACAGCATCTCAATCAGGTCGAGGTCAGGACTCTGACTGGGCCACTCCAGAAGGCGTATTTTCTTCTGTTTAGGCCATTCTGTTGTTGATTTACTTCTATGCTTTGGGTCGTTGTCCTGTTGCAACACCCATCTTCTGTTGAGCTTCAGCTGGTGGACAGATGGCCTTAAGTTCTCCTGCAAAATGTCCTGATAAACTTGGGAATTCATTTTTCCTTCGATGATAGCAATCCGTCCAGGCCCTGACGCAGCAAAGCAACCCCAAACCATGATGCCCCCACCACCATACTTCACAGTTGGGATGAGGTTTTGATGTTGGTGTGCTGTGCCTCTTTTTCTCCACACATAGTGTTGTGTGTTTCTTCCAAACAACTCAACTTTGGTTTCATCTGTCCACAGAATATTTTGCCAGTACTGCTGTGGAACATCCAGGTGCTCCTGTGCAAACTGTAATCGTGCAGCAATGTTTTTTTGGACAGCAGTGGCTTCCTCTGTGGTATCCTCCCATGAAATCCATTCTTGTTTAGTGTTTTACGTATCGTAGATTCGCTAACAGGGATGTTAGCATATGCCAGAGACTTTTGTAGGTCTTTAGCTGACACTCTAGGATTCTTCTTCACCTCATTGAGCAGTCTGCTCTGTGCTCTTGCAGTCATCTTTACAGGACGGCCACTCCTAGGGAGAGTAGCAGCAGTGCTGAACTTTCTCCATTTATAGACAATTTGTCTTACCGTGGACTGATGAACAGCAAGGCTTTTGGAGATACTTTTATAACCCTTTCCAGCTTTATGCAAGTCAACAATTCTTAATCATAGGTCTTCTGAGAGCTCTTTTGTGCGAGGCATCATTCACATCAGGCAATGCTTCTTGTGAAAAGCAAACCCAGAACTGGTGTGTGTTTTTTATAGGGCAGGGCAGCTGTAACCAACACCTCCAATCTCATCTCATTGATTGGACTCCAGTTGGCTGACACCTCACTCCAATTAGCTCTTGGAGATGTCATTAGTCTAGGGGTCCACATACTTTTTCCACCTGCCCTGTGAATGTTTACATGGTGTGTTCAATAAAAACATGGTAACATTTAATTCTTTGTGTGTTATTAGGTTAAGCAGACTGTGATTGTCTATTGTTGTGACTTAGATGAAGATCAGATCACATTTTATGACCAATTTGTGCAGAAATCCATATCATTCCAAAGGGTTCACATACTTTTTCTTGCAACTGTATATATATAATGGCACTGCAGGGGGTATTATATACTGGTATTACACGGGGAGATGGAGGAGCATTATATTCTGGCACTATTGGAGTACGGCGAAGCATTATACTTCACTACATGGGGAGCATTATATATACTGGCACTATGGGGGAAGCATTATACATGCTGGTGCTACAAGGGACATTATACATACTGGTGCTACAGGGGACATTATACATACTGGTGCTACAAGGGACATTATACATACTGGTGCTACAGGGGACATTATACATACTGGTGCTACAAGGGACATTATACATACTGGTGCTACAGGGGACATTATACATACTGGTGCTACAGGGGACATTATACATACTGGTGCTACAGGGGACATTATACATACTGGTGCTACAGGGGACATTATACATACTGGTGCTACAGGGGACATTATACATACTGGTGCTACAGGGGACATTATACATACTGGTGCTACAAGGGACATTATACATACTGGTGCTACAGGGGACATTATACATACTGGTGCTACAGGGGACATTATACATACTGGTGCTACAGGGGACATTATACATACTGGTGCTACAGGGGACATTATACATACTGGTGCTACAGGGGACATTATACATACTGGTGCTACAGGGGACATTATACATACTGGTGCTACAGGGGGCATTATAATACAGGGAGCAATACAGGGGGGTTATAACTGCAGAGAGGTATTAACAATACTGGGGCACTATGGTGCCATTATTATCACTGGACACAATATAGAGGGCATTGCTACTAATGGGAAATTATCAATATTGGGGACACTATTACTATGTGGAGGACTAGCTGTATGACACTATTATTTCTGCAGTATATTTGGGGGGCACTGGGATCACAATTGGCACAGTATTTTGATTAGCAACAGGATAGTACCATTGGGGCACCAGGAAGGACAGCTTATGTTGAGAAGGTGGGGAGGATGATGTTAAAATGAGGATTCTAAGATGTCTGTTTGGTAAATTCTGCAGAGATGAGACATGGCTGAAAGAAGCTGTCATGGCGGTCTGGTACGAATGGAGAAGATTAGGAAAGAGAATGTGTACATCAGAGGAGACATTATTGGATCTAATAGGTATGTGGTGCTGTATTATCCTGTATGTTTTGTAATGCTAAATGTAGTGTCCATCCAAATATCTCTTTGGGGGGAGGGGGGAAAATGTGTCATGGTGGAGAAGGGCATTTAGTGGTATCAGTGGTAATATTGTCCTTTGTACACTGCTCTGCACTGATGAGGGGCAATAACCCCGAAACAGCTATCTGCAGATGAGGTGCTGGCTTATTTAATATCCAAGTCATGTCTCAAGGCTTATTTTAAGAGCTGAACATTGACTTATAGGATAGCTGCCTTACATCTGGTGGCATTAGAGGCAGAGCTTGTTAAGAGCTCATTTGCATCCCTTTCCAACTATAACGATGTAATTATTTTATATGTATTCCCTGTATGGTGGTGATATTTGTTCCTTGTATAGTGGTAATATTTGACAACTATAGTACATACATACTGTATATAAACTGGGGGCAGGCATATATCTTGAGGCTTTTGCACCAGATTTTTTAAAACCTTAGCAATACTCTGAAATACCACCATTTGAACTGACTAAATGTGAATGCTTTACAATATTTCATATGTGGCCCCACTTCAAATTTTGCCCAGGGCCACATACAGGTCCTTCTAAAAAAATTAGCATATTGTGATAAAGTTCATTATTTTCTGTAATGTACTGATAAACATTAGACTTTCATATATTTTAGATTCATTACACACCAACTGAAGTAGTTCAAGCCTTTTATTGTTTTAATATTGATGATTTTGGCATACAGCTCATGAAAACCCAAATTCCTATCTAAAAAAATTAGCATATCATGAAAAGGTTCTCTAAACGAGCTATTAACCTAATCATCTGAATCAACTAATTAACTCTAAACACCTGCAAAAGATTCCTGAGGCTTTTAAAAACTCCCAGCCTGGTTCATTACTCAAAACCGCAATCATGGGTAAGACTGCCGACCTGACTCCTGTCCCGAAGGCCATCATTGACACCCTCAAGCAAGAGGGTAAGACACAGAAAGAAATTTCTGAACGAATAGGCTGTTCCCAGAGTGCTGTATCAAGGCACCTCAGTGGGAAGTCTGTGGGAAGGAAAAAGTGTGGCAGAAAACGCTGCACAACGAGAAGAGGTGACCGGACCCTGAGGAAGATTGTGGAGAAGGACCGATTCCAGACCTTGGGGGACCTGCGGAAGCAGTGGACTGAGTCTGGAGTAGAAACATCCAGAGCCACCGTGTACAGGCGTGTGCAGGAAATGGGCTACAGGTGCCGCATTCCCCAGAAACAGCGGCAGAAGCGCCTGACCTGGGCCACAGAGAAGCAGCACTGGACTGTTGCATGTCATTCGGAAATCAAGGTGCCAGAGTCTGGAGGAAGACTGGGGAGAGGGAAATGCCAAAATGCCTGAAGTCCAGTGTCAAGTACCCACAGTCAGTGATGGTCTGGGGTGCCATGTCAGCTGCTGGTGTTGGTCCACTGTGTTTTATCAAGGGCAGGGTCAATGCAGCTAGCTATCAGGAGATTTTGGAGCACTTCATGCTTCCATCTGCTGAAAAGCTTTATGGAGATGAAGATTTCATTTTTCAGCACGACCTGGCACCTGCTCACAGCGCCAAAACCACTGGTAAATGGTTTACTGACCATGGTATTACTGGGCTCAATTGGCCTGCCAACTCTCCTGACCTGAACCCCATAGAGAATCTGTGGAATATTGGGAAGAGAAAGTTGAGAGACGCAAGACCCAACACTCTGGATGAGCTTAAGGCCGCTATCGAAGCCTCCTGGGCCTCCATAACACCTCAGCAGTGCCACAGGCTGATTGCCTCCATGCCACGCCGCAGTGAAGCATCCTGGGCCTCCATAACACCTCAGCAGTGCCACAGGCTGATTGCCTCCATGCCACGCCGCATTGAAGCAGTCATTTCTGCAAAAGGATTCCCGACCAAGTATTGAGGGCATAACTGAACATAATTATTTGAAGGTTGACTTTTTTTGTATTAAAAACCCTTTTTTTTTTTTGGTCGGATGAAATATGCTAATTTTTTTAGATAGGAATTTGGGGTTTTCATGAGCTGTATGCCAAAATCATCAATATTAAAACAATAAAAGGCTTGAACTACTTCAGTTGTGTGTAATGAATCTAAAATATATGAAAGTCTAATGTTTATCAGTACATTACAGAAAATAATAAACTTTATCACAATATGCTAATTTTTTTAGAAGGACCTGTATTGTCTAAACCCGTCTCTGCCCCTAGAGGAGCTGTAATGGTCATTGTTACAATACAGTGTGATTCTATGTAAATTGCAGCAAAATTATGGCACAACCTAAACTAGAATGGGTGAAGAAGCTTTGGTAACATCTGAGTCCAGCACCACAGAGGAGACAGACACAGACTGGACTTCAGGAAGCTGAAGTGGTTTAAAGGAGGTCACCCGAATGAGAGGGAGTGTTCTGTATAAAAGAAGGGTAAACCATGGGTTGTAGTATGTCATAAAAGTGGGGGAAACATGGTGAGCAGTGTGTTAGAATTTTGGGAGCCATGGGGAGCAGTCTGTGAGAAGGGGCATGGGGGATTGGAGAGCCGACTGTGTGAGGAAAAAGGGGGCATCAAGTGCAATCTCTCATTAAAACAGGGTATTGGGGCGCAGTCTATGTGAGAAAGATGGGGCATGAGGAGTTCAGTCTGTGCGAGAATGAGGTGGCGTGAAAAACAGTCTGTATGGGAAGTAGGGGGCATTGGGGAGCAGTCTGTATGAGAAGCACTGAACATTGTGGAGCAGTCTGTATGACAAGCAGTGGACATTGGGGAGCAGTCTGTATGACAAGCAGTGGACATTGGGGAGCAGTCTGTATGAGAAGCAGTGGACATTGGGGAGCAGTCTGTATGAGAAGCAGTGGACATTGGGGAGCAGTCTGTATGAGAAGCAGTGGACATTGGGGAGCAGTCTGTATGAGAAGTAGTGGACATTGGGGAGCAGTCTGTATGAGAAGCAGTGGACATTGGGAAGCAGTCTGTATGGGAAGCAGTGGACATTGGGAAGCAGTCTGTATGGGAAGCAGTGGACATTGGGAAGCAGTCTGTATGAGAAGTAGTGGACATTGGGGAGCAGTCTGTATGAGAAGTAGTGGACATTGGGGAGCAGTCTGTATGGGAAGTAGTGGACATTGGGGAGCAGTCTGTATGAGAAGCAGTGGACATTGGGAAGCAGTCTGTATGGGAAGCAGTGGACAGTGGGGAGCAGTCTGTATGAGAAGCAGTGGACATTGGGAAGCAGTCTGTATGAGAAGCAGTGGACAGTGGGGAGCAGTCTGTATGAGAAGCAGTGGACATTGGGGAGCAGTCTGTATGAGAAGCAGTGGACATTGGGAAGCAGTCTGTATGGGAAGCAGTGGACATTGGGAAGCAGTCTGTATGAGAAGTAGTGGACATTGGGGAGCAGTCTGTATGAGAAGTAGTGGACATTGGGGAGCAGTCTGTATGAGAAGCAGTGGACATTGGGAAGCAGTCTGTATGGGAAGTAGTGGACATTGGGGAGCAGTCTGTATGAGAAGCAGTGGACATTGGGGAGCAGTCTGTATGAGAAGCAGTGGACATTGGGGAGCAGTCTGTATGAGAAGCAGTGGACAGTGGGGAGCAGTCTGTATGAGAAGCAGTGGACATTGGGAAGCAGTCTGTATGAGAAGCAGTGGACAGTGGGGAGCAGTCTGTATGAGAAGCAGTGGACATTGGGAAGCAGTCTGTATGACAAGCAGTGGACATTGGGAAGCAGTCTGTATGAGAAGCAGTGGACATTGGGGAGCAGTCTGTATGAGAAGCAGTGGACATTGGGGAGCAGTCTGTATGGGAAGTAGTGGACTTTGGGGAGCAGTCTGTATGAGAAGCACTGAACATTGGGAAGCAGTCTGTATGAGAAGCAGTGGACATTGGGGAGCAGTCTGTATGAGAAGCAGTGGACATTGGGGAGCAGTCTGTATGAGAAGCAGTGGACATTAGGGAGCAGTCTGTATGGGAAGTAGTGGACATTGGGGATCAGTCAGCATGAGAAGCAGTGGACATTGGGAAGCAGTCTGTATGGGAAGTAGTGGACATTGGGGATCAGTCAGCATGAGAAGCAGTGGACATTGGGGAGTAGTCTGTATGGGAAGTAGTGGACATTGGGGAGCAGTCTGTATGAGAAGCAGTGGACATTGGGAAGCAGTCTGTATGGGAAGTAGTGGACATTGGGGAGCAGTCTGTATGGGAAGTAGTGGACATTGGGGAGCAGTCTGTATGAGAAGCAGTGGACATTGGGAAGCAGTCTGTATGGGAAGTAGTGGACATTGGGGAGCAGTCTGTATGGGAAGTAGTGGACATTGGGGAGCAGTCTGTATGAGAAGCAGTGGACATTGGGAAGCAGTCTGTATGGGAAGTAGTGGACATTGGGGAGCAGTCTGTATGGGAAGTAGTGGACATTGGGGAGCAGTCTGTATGAGAAGCAGTGGACATTGGGGAGCAGTCTGTATGAGAAGCAGTGGACATTGGGAAGCAGTCTGTATGGGAAGTAGTGGACATTGGGGAGCAGTCTGTATGGGAAGTAGTGGACATTGGGGAGCAGTCTGTATGAGAAGCAGTGGACATTGGGGAGCAGTCTGTATGAGAAGCAGTGGACATTGGGGAGCAGTCTGTATGAGAAGTAGTGGACATTGGGGAGCAGTCTGTATGAGAAGCAGTGGACATTGGGAAGCAGTCTGTATGGGAAGTAGTGGACATTGAGAAGCAGTCTGTATGGGAAGTAGTGGACATTGGGGAGCAGTCTGTATGAGTAGAAGTGGACATTGGGGAGCAGTCTGTATCAGAAGTAAGGGGCATTTGGGAGCAGTCTGGATGAGAAGCAGTAGACATTGAGAAGCAGTCTGTATGGGAAGTAGGGGACAGTGGGGAACAGTCTGTATGAGAAGTAGTAGACATTGGGGAGCAGTCTGTATGGGAAGTAGGGGACAGTGGGGAGCAGTCTGTATGAGAAGCAGTGGACATTGGGGAGCAGTCTGTATGAGAAGCAGTGGACATTGGGGAGCAGTCTGTATGAGAAGCAGTGGACATTGGGAAGCAGTCTGTATGGGAAGCAGTGGACATTGGGAAGCAGTCTGTATGAGAAGTAGTGGACATTGGGGAGCAGTCTGTATGAGAAGTAGTGGACATTGGGGAGCAGTCTGTATGAGAAGCAGTGGACATTGGGAAGCAGTCTGTATGGGAAGTAGTGGACATTGGGGAGCAGTCTGTATGAGAAGCAGTGGACATTGGGGAGCAGTCTGTATGAGAAGCAGTGGACATTGGGGAGCAGTCTGTATGGGAAGTAGTGGACTTTGGGGAGCAGTCTGTATGAGAAGCACTGAACATTGGGAAGCAGTCTGTATGAGAAGCAGTGGACATTGGGGAGCAGTCTGTATGAGAAGCAGTGGACATTGGGGAGCAGTCTGTATGAGAAGCAGTGGACATTAGGGAGCAGTCTGTATGGGAAGTAGTGGACATTGGGGATCAGTCAGCATGAGAAGCAGTGGACATTGGGAAGCAGTCTGTATGGGAAGTAGTGGACATTGGGGATCAGTCAGCATGAGAAGCAGTGGACATTGGGGAGTAGTCTGTATGGGAAGTAGTGGACATTGGGGAGCAGTCTGTATGAGAAGCAGTGGACATTGGGAAGCAGTCTGTATGGGAAGTAGTGGACATTGGGGAGCAGTCTGTATGGGAAGTAGTGGACATTGGGGAGCAGTCTGTATGAGAAGCAGTGGACATTGGGAAGCAGTCTGTATGGGAAGTAGTGGACATTGGGGAGCAGTCTGTATGGGAAGTAGTGGACATTGGGGAGCAGTCTGTATGAGAAGCAGTGGACATTGGGGAGCAGTCTGTATGAGAAGCAGTGGACATTGGGAAGCAGTCTGTATGGGAAGTAGTGGACATTGGGGAGCAGTCTGTATGGGAAGTAGTGGACATTGGGGAGCAGTCTGTATGAGAAGCAGTGGACATTGGGGAGCAGTCTGTATGAGAAGCAGTGGACATTGGGGAGCAGTCTGTATGAGAAGTAGTGGACATTGGGGAGCAGTCTGTATGAGAAGCAGTGGACATTGGGAAGCAGTCTGTATGGGAAGTAGTGGACATTGAGAAGCAGTCTGTATGGGAAGTAGTGGACATTGGGGAGCAGTCTGTATGAGTAGAAGTGGACATTGGGGAGCAGTCTGTATCAGAAGTAAGGGGCATTTGGGAGCAGTCTGGATGAGAAGCAGTAGACATTGAGAAGCAGTCTGTATGGGAAGTAGGGGACAGTGGGGAACAGTCTGTATGGGAAGTAGTGGACATTGTGGAGCAGTCTGTATGAGAAGCAGTGGACAGTGGGGAGCAGTCTGTATGAGAAGCAGTGGACATTGGGAAGCAGTCTGTATGAGAAGCAGTGGACAGTGGGGAGCAGTCTGTATGAGAAGCAGTGGACATTGGGAAGCAGTCTGTATGACAAGCAGTGGACATTGGGAAGCAGTCTGTATGAGAAGCAGTGGACATTGGGGAGCAGTCTGTATGAGAAGCAGTGGACATTGGGGAGCAGTCTGTATGGGAAGTAGTGGACTTTGGGGAGCAGTCTGTATGAGAAGCACTGAACATTGGGAAGCAGTCTGTATGAGAAGCAGTGGACATTGGGGAGCAGTCTGTATGAGAAGCAGTGGACATTGGGGAGCAGTCTGTATGAGAAGCAGTGGACATTAGGGAGCAGTCTGTATGGGAAGTAGTGGACATTGGGGATCAGTCAGCATGAGAAGCAGTGGACATTGGGAAGCAGTCTGTATGGGAAGTAGTGGACATTGGGGATCAGTCAGCATGAGAAGCAGTGGACATTGGGGAGTAGTCTGTATGGGAAGTAGTGGACATTGGGGAGCAGTCTGTATGAGAAGCAGTGGACATTGGGAAGCAGTCTGTATGGGAAGTAGTGGACATTGGGGAGCAGTCTGTATGGGAAGTAGTGGACATTGGGGAGCAGTCTGTATGAGAAGCAGTGGACATTGGGAAGCAGTCTGTATGGGAAGTAGTGGACATTGGGGAGCAGTCTGTATGGGAAGTAGTGGACATTGGGGAGCAGTCTGTATGAGAAGCAGTGGACATTGGGGAGCAGTCTGTATGAGAAGCAGTGGACATTGGGAAGCAGTCTGTATGGGAAGTAGTGGACATTGGGGAGCAGTCTGTATGGGAAGTAGTGGACATTGGGGAGCAGTCTGTATGAGAAGCAGTGGACATTGGGGAGCAGTCTGTATGAGAAGCAGTGGACATTGGGGAGCAGTCTGTATGAGAAGTAGTGGACATTGGGGAGCAGTCTGTATGAGAAGCAGTGGACATTGGGAAGCAGTCTGTATGGGAAGTAGTGGACATTGAGAAGCAGTCTGTATGGGAAGTAGTGGACATTGGGGAGCAGTCTGTATGAGTAGAAGTGGACATTGGGGAGCAGTCTGTATCAGAAGTAAGGGGCATTTGGGAGCAGTCTGGATGAGAAGCAGTAGACATTGAGAAGCAGTCTGTATGGGAAGTAGGGGACAGTGGGGAACAGTCTGTATGAGAAGTAGTAGACATTGGGGAGCAGTCTGTATGGGAAGTAGGGGACAGTGGGGAGCAGTCTGTATGAGAAGCAGTGGACATTGGGGAGTAGTCTGTATGGGAAGAAGTGGACATTGGGGAGCAGTCTGTATGAGAAGCCGTGGACATTGGGGAGCAGTCTGTATGAGAAGTAGTGGACATTGGGGAGCAGTCTGTATGAGAAGCAGTGGCCGTTGGGGGAACAGTCTATATGAGAAGCAGTGGACATTGGGAAGCAGACTGTATGAAAAGTAGTGGACATTGTGGAGCAGTCTGTATGAGAAGCAGTGGACATTGGGGAGCAGTCTGCATGGGAAGTAGTGGACATTGGGGAGCAGTCTGTATGAGAAGCAGTGGACATTGGGAAGCAGACTGTATGGGAAGTAGTGGACATTGGGGAGCAGTCTGTATGAGAGGCAGTGGACATTGGGGAGCAGTCTGTATGGGAAATAGTGAGCATTGGGGAGCAGTCTGGGACATCTGTATGAGAAGTAGTGGACATCAGGGAGCAGTCTGTATGAGAAGCAGTGGACATCAGGGAGCAGTCTGTATGAGAAGCAGTGGACATTGGGGAGCAGTCTGTATGAGAGGCAGTGGACATTGGGGAGCAGTCTGTATGGGAAGTAGTGGACATCAGGGAGCAGTCTGTATGAGAAGCAGTGGACATCAGGGAGCAGTCTGTATGGGAAGTAGTGGACATTGGGGAGCAGTCTGTATGAGAGGCAGTGGACATTGGGGAGCAGTCTGTATGGGAAATAGTGAGCATTGGGGAGCAGTCTGGGACATCTGTATGAGAAGTAGTGGACATCAGGGAGCAGTCTGTATGAGAAGCAGTGGACATCAGGGAGCAGTCTGTATGAAAAGTAGTGGACATTGTGGAGCAGTCTGTATGAGAAGTAGTGTGTGACAACATACCCCCGGGATGACTCCTACTGTATGTCTAACATTAAGCAGCATTACGGACATACCTATCATAGCGCTGGTGCTGCCTTGAGACAGTCATACAAATAAAACATCAAACAAGGATTTTAATGCAGATAGGAAAATGCTGGAATGAATGGGAGAGGCCGTGTTTGATCGGCTATGTTCTTTTGATTATTATCAGGCTCTTTGATGAAGATCGTGTCTCTTTGCCTTCTAAATATTTCCACCATCCTCGGCTCCTAGCAAGAAGTCACAGCACCTTCAACCAAGAAAAGCATCTATTTTTAAAGGCAGTAAAATAACTTTTTCCAAAATCAGCAATGAAAGATGAATTTTCCGTCCTTCTAACCTGCAGGAATTTGGGTGTGGATAGTCTCCCCTTCCTTGGAAAAGTTTTTGGCCCGGACAATAAAGCGATTAGTTCCTTTCGGAAGTTGTTTAAGAGGTGGTTAAGTCTGGGCTAATAGCTCGAAAGTCTATGGCCTCCCATGAAGGATTTTCACACTCTGAAGAGGTAGTGGAGTTCATCGAACTGGGACAATTAATAGGAAAGAGCGCACATTTTCCGTCTGAAATTTTTTTTTTCGGCTTCCTCGCCAAAGCAAAGATTCTTAATAGCGGTCTACAAGTCTGCGGGATGTTCTCAGTATGAAAAATATTTCAGAGCTTGTAAGATGTCCTTGGCACGTGGTGAGACAGGACGTTTGTGGCGCGTTCACCACCTCTTGCCCTTCCAACGGGGAGAATATAAGGATGAAGTATGAACGCGTCTGGGTATAATCTGCAAACGTAGACCGAGTGGCCAGCGATCTCAATACTTCATCCAAGGTTCTTCATCTAAAGGCTCATGCACAGGACCGGTCCCCAATGCACGGCAACATCCGTGCAGCTGCCGCAGACAGATCCGGGCTCATTCAACTTGAATGGGTCCATGATCTGTTCGCACCGCAAAAAAGTAGTGCATGCACTACTTTTTTGCGGTGCGGAGGCACGTACAGTAAACCCACGGAAGCACTCCGTAGTGCTTCAGTTGTCTTCCGATCCATGCCTCCGTTCCTCATCTCTCGGATTGCGGACCCATTGAAGTGAATGGGTCCGTGATGCGGGATGCACACGGCCAGTGCCCGTGTATTGCGGACCCGCTGTATGTGGGCTGCAATACGGCCATGGCCGAGCAATGGCCATGTGCATGAGCCCTAAATGTGTGGACCTCGTGCCCAATTATCGTTACAAGCAATGTTTGAGCAGAAGTTGTGCTTCTTAAGGTGCCCATACACATCAGATTAAATAATGGCCAAACCCACTGACTTCTAATCAGCCGACCATCTAATATGTACACTCCATTAACAGCAGATGTTGAGGGAAAGAAGGTTCAGGCATGAGCAAAGATGGAAATTAAAGACTAAGACGGCACTGTCATTCTCCAAGTAGAGACGTGGATTCAAATATGTAACTAATGTACAGGTATCAGATCACACGAAGATAAAAAACACATGATGTGACCATAGCTTCTTGAATGTCACTGGTGGCCAGTCTTAATTTCAGATCCCCAAACCCTACAATGAATGTTTGAGCAGCAGTTTGTGCTCCAGAGCTACACTTCTTATAGTAATCTAGACCAGTGTTTCCCAACCAGTGTGCCTCCAGCTGTTGCAAAACTACAACTCCCAGCATGCCCGCACAGCCAAAGGCTGTCCGGGCATGCTGGGAGTTGTAGTTTTGTAACTGCTGGAGGCACACTGGTTGGGAAACACTGATCTAGACCATACAGATTAGATAAAAGTCTACCAATCTTACCAATTTCAGCAGGATGAGACATCTATCTAATGTGCATGGGGTTTCCCTAACCCTGGGTTCACACCTGAGCGTTGCGCAAACGCGCGTTTTACGCGCGTTTTTGTCGCGCGTTTTTATGCGCGTTTTTTGTAATAGTAAACGCGCGTTTGACGCACGTTTGTGTCATTGACTGCAGTGTCCTATGGCCACAAACGCGCGTCAAAACGCCCCAAAGAAGCTCAAGTACTTGTTTGAGCGTCGGGCGTTTTACAGCGCGTTCGTACGCGCTGTAAAACACCCAGGTGTGAACCATTCCCATAGGGAAGCATTGGATTTCATGTCTTGAGCGTTTTACAGCGCGTTTGAACGCGCTGTAAAACGCTCAGGTGTGAACCCAGGGTAACTCTCCAGAGAGAAGATACAAAGAAAAGAGTGCACTGTTCTAGAGATTTGGTTGGTCTGTTCTATAGAAAGGTGCAGGTCTCAGAGGTAGGACCCACACCTATCTGACATTGGAGGCATATCCTAGCGATTTACCACCAATGTTCCAGGTGAGACAACCCCTTTAATGGTGGCACAAACCCTTTAATGAGATCTATTGCAAAAATCAGGGTCCCTTCATGAGGCTGGTATCATGGGAAAGCTGGCGCTGGAGCTTGTTCTCTTCTTCTTTTGATCCTCGATGAAGACCTCTAACCTCACCCCCACTTATTTCCTAATGGCATGCCTGTGAAAAAGAGGAGCTTGATGCAGGTTAAGACCACCCATGAGGAACAGGTGTAAGGCAGCATAAGGTGAGGCGAACATGACTGGTATAGTATCTCAGTGGCTGCCTTTGTGCACACAAAAAAGACGAATAATGTAATAATCCTATGACTAAGATGAGCTTGATGGTAGTCACAACTGAATCTGGCACATCTTAACACACATTCCTTCAAAAAAGACGGCGGCCAATCCCTGGTAGTAATAATAATAATAGGATTTTACCAAAGAACTTGCATTTTCTTCTAAAAAGTGAATCACTCCTCGCCTCAACCACCTTTTCCTGTTGATCGAGTGCTTCTGGACCTAAACATGCCAATCCATGGGTGTTGTTGGAAAATTGTAACGTGCAGGATCTGACAAATTGGCAAAATTCCTACATATTTTACATTTTAATTGTACGCTCGTATTGGCACCGACAGACATGAAACAATATTTAGAAACCCCAACTATGCCGATGACTAAGCTTTAATTAGAACAAGGATGGCTGAAAGCGAGCGAGGAGTGTTCTCACGGGCCACAAGAAGATTCCTTTGACTTGTGGTAAATGGATGAACCGTTTGTTCTTCTAAATTAACACTTTTTTTCCCCAAAAAAACTTTTTTTTCCTTGTGAAATGTCTAAATTTATATCTTTGGAGATATTATTCTTAATTTCAGTAAAATTACTCCGGTCTGGTTGCTGATACTGATAATTCTTAAAATAGTATCTAAATCCTAATGGTATGGTCCACAATCTCATGAGAAGGGAGGAGCAAGGCCATCTTAGAAGGGACTAGTGTAAGCAGTGGTGTGGCTGTAGGAGGTCCCAAAGCTACAGTCCCTCATAGGCCCTGAAGGGCTGCCAAAAGATCTCTGTGATGTAAAAGGAAAGCAGTCCTGTCAATGCATATGTGAGAGTTGGATGTCTCTCTACAGATTTTGCTTGATGCTGGGGTAAGAGGTAGGGGATTAGGTGGACCCAATTTATGGATTAAAAATGTTCTGCCTTTAAATTTATCAGCAAGTGAGGCAGTCTGTCTAAAAAGCTGTCATGACCTGCAAAATTACTTAAGGATGTTAGCCAAACCAAGAGCCAGATGTGCAGATACCTGTTTTGGGGTTTATGCCTCTCATCAGTACAAACAGGGTGTAGGTCTCGAGGGGTACTGTTTCATCTGGTGGAGAGTGAAGCTCTTGGCTTGGCTCATATCCTGAGTCACGTTGCAAGGTGTGGCTGTGGAGTAGCTACCTCCTCAGGGTGGAACAGAAAGAGCTTTCTTACTCTTGGAAGAGAGTCAAAGAGGTTTTTAGGGACCCGTGGGTCTCAAAAACCCACCTTAATTGCATGTTAAATTCCTGTAATGGTCCAAAGTTACATGGTTTGGCTGTTCAGGAACCCGGTCAGAGGTGACACTCCTCTTCTGAAAATCCACCTTCCACCAATGTCATGTCCTTTATCAGTTTCTGGCTTGAGCTATAGACAGGATGTTGCTTCTACTGTGGACACAACTACTCTTCTCCCTGGAGCATGCTCAAACTCCTAAATCCATCTCATCTACTTTTATTATTTGGTCACTGTAAGTTGCTATTATTTATAGGTGTTTTCTGAGACATGTATACTAATGAACTAACCTCTAGATAGGTTACCAGTATCTTATCAGTGGGGGTCCGACACCCAGAACTCCCGCTGATGAACTGTTTGAGAAGGCACCGGTGCTCCTGTGAGCGCTGTGGCCTTCTCTCAGTACACCAAGCACAGTGCCGTACATTGAATAGTGGCTGTTCTTGGGATCGCAGCTCAGACCCATTCACTTCAGTGAGGCTGAGCTGTGCCTTGGCCACGTGACCTATAAACGTGACATCATACGGCCTAGGCTAAGCTGCGAGAAGGCTGTGGTGCTACTGCAAGCACCGGTGCTGTCACGGCTGAGGATGGGGAAAACCCTCAGCCGTGCGGTATCAGCAGATGGGTGGTCAGAGCATGGCCAGGACAGGAATAAGGGAGAAGGTCACCTCCTACACATCCCTAATTCTGACCCTGTCTCCTATCCGTATGAGCCAACCCTGAAGGTAGGAGGGCTCATACTCCGGAACCTGATATTCCTGCTCGCCCTCAGGGTGGCCCTGGACTAGGAGCAGGGTAAGACGACCCGTTCCTCCTAGACACGGAGGAACAGGAGTCTGACTGGCCAAGCTACATAGGGGAACATAAACAGACATATGGCAATGACAGGTAAGTGAGACACACCCAGTGCACACACACACAAGGAAGGAAGTTAACCCTTCCAACACCAGGGAAGGGAAGACATCAACTTAAAGGGGAAGTGCACACAACACATATAACACCCCGTGCACACCGATAAAAGGCACACCTATAAAGAGAGGTTGCCAGGTGCAACCGCATGCCTGTTGCAGCAAGCTGCCTAGCACCGCTCAGGCTGCTCTGCTGCCACATACACAATGTTGCGAGCGGCAACCACAGGTAAGGCAACATACTATAGCCCTCACCTGTGATTGACAACAACACCAAGACCACAGGCAACTGCATGCGGTTACAGGAGTCACGACCATGACCAAGGGTCGTGACAGTTGCCTTCTCAAACCGCTGATCAGCTGGGGTTCCCACCGATCAGATACTGATGACCTATCCACGGGATAGGTAATCAGTAGAAAAGTCTCGGAAAACCCCTCTAAGCACTTTACGATGGTATTTATATTCTGGGCGCTGCTTTTAGGGACTGTACAGGATATTTTATAGCAGTGAATGGTGGCACTTTAGCTTTGTTTGAAAATTTGAATTGACCTAGCATGTGGCACTATTATTTGGGCACCATACTATAAATAGACACTCTGTGTTATGCTTCTTTTTTTTTTTTGCACACTGTCACCGTAGGACCCTGATTGGTGACATGTTATATGTGCCCGTCTAAGGTCTATGGTAACGTGAGCTCTCCTGGCACTGTTGACTGGGTACTTAACATTTGCATTTTTTATTTTGGCCATTGACTTAACTATGCAAAAATGAGGCAGTTTAGTTGAGCGCGCACAGCGCTGGCAATGGTCAATGGGGCACACAATTCACGTTAGCTCTTATGCTTCAAACTTGAGCGACCCGAATGTACATCTGGCTTCTTAAATACTGTATGTTTTATTTTTTATTTTTTGCATTTTGCCGCGAGCAAGGCCCCGCCAAGCATCCCATTTTTATGCGTCGCTGTATTAAGGGATAATTACATTTACTTCTCATTTCATTTCCTTACTTTCCACGTTTCCCAAATGTCAAAAAATCAGATGTTATGTTGCACACACTCACACACACACACACACACACACACAAAAACAAGTCATTTCTTTCCATTGATCTCGGCTTGGTATTTGTGCCGGATCCACCCATCGGAATAACCTAACCTCAAAAGGGTAAGACGTGCGTATATACTTTAAATGCAAGACAAAATTAAAGTTGCTTCAAGTTCATGGAAAAGTAAAAGAAATGCGGACGTGGAATTTTCTACATTAAATTATTATTTTTTAAAAAGTAAAAAAAATAAAAAGACTTACGCTGGGTTCAGACCTGAGCGTACTGAACGTACGCTCTGTATGCGCGATTCTACGGGCGTTTGCAATCGCGCATACAGAGACAAGCGAACGCCCATTGTCGTGCGTTCCCGCTAAAGTCTATGTACGGGAACGCGCGACAAGATGCCCCAAAGAAGCTCCTGTACTTCTTGGGGCGTCGGGCGTTTTACAGCGCGATCGTACGCGCTGTAAAACGCTCAGGTGAGAACCATTTCCATAGGGAATCATTGGTTCTTGCCTGTTGAGCGTTTTACAGCGCGTAGGAACGCACTCTAAAACGCTCAGGTCTGATCCCAGCCTAAGGGAACACAGATTAAATTAGCATTAATGAAAACAGATTAATAGATTAAAAAGGTTAATAAAATTATTATTATGGAATGGGGAGGTTAACTATATGAGCGAGAGGTCTGGGCAACCATTGTCAACTCTATTATTTTGAAGAAAGCAGTGTAATGCTTTATTTTGCCTGAAGGGGCGCTGCAGAAAAATTGCACTTAAAGGGGTTGTCCCACAAAAAATATTGTACATTTTCAAACTAGCACCTAAATCTGAATACTTTTGTAATTGCATGGAATGAAAAATTTTGTATAGCCTCTGAGTTATTCAATGAAATCTATCTGCACAGCGCCACCTGCTGTTTGCTCTTTTTCTAATTTCTCTGTCCTGCTCACTAAGACGGAAGCACATGCTAAATTCCATCCTTTAACTGCCACAAGCTTCAGTAGAAAGGACACACCTGCTAAAAATGTGCATGCCCCCTAAGATGCCAGCTTGAAATACATCTAGCAGAGCAATTAGAGCACTGAATGGGGAGACCTGTGGATCCATGTGAGGTGCAGGGCTGGTTCTAGCTTTGTTAGAAAGAGGTTGTCATGTCCTACATGATATTGGATTTTCCTTTTTACATTTATCATGGGAGAACCCCTTTAAACATGTACTGTAGCTCGTCTCCAGTGGATTTATAGTCTCAAAGAGGTAATAAAAGCTAAACTGAACTGGAAACTTGGGGTTCTCCTTTATTACTACCAAGACGGGGTTCACACACCCGTCGTGCTTTCCTTTATGATGCCCAATGGACCGGGTTCTGTTATGGAGAAAATGTCATATACCGTACCTACTGTATTTTTGCCCTAAAAGACACACTTTTGAAGTGCGTCTTATGGGAAAAATGATAGTGCGTCTTATGGGGCTAATACTAATGAGCCCTTGCATTATGAAAGCGCTTATTAGAACAGGAGGACCAGGTCACAGCACAGCGGCATTGGCGTCTGGAGCAGGAGAGGTAAGTTGATTTATTGTTTTTGTCTGATCTGAGGTCTGAATGGGGGTCTTAATATTGGGGGTATGATCTGAGTGTCTGAATAGGGGTCTTATTAACAGGCCGGTCTGATCTGAGGCTGGAATGGAGGTCTTAACATTGAAGGTCTGATCTGAGTGTCTGAATATGGGTCTTATTAATATTGGGGTCTGAACTGAGGTCAGAATAGGGTTCCTAACATTGACGGTCTGATCTGAGTGGCTGAATACGGGTCTTATTAACATTGGGGTCTGAACTGAGGTCAGAATGGGGGTCCTAACGTTGGGGGTCTGATCTGAGTGTCTGAATGGGGGTTTTATTACCATTGGGGTCTGATATGAGGTTTAATTGGGGGTCTTAATAACATTGGGGGTCTTATTAACATTGAGGGTCTGATCTGAGGTCTGATTATTGTGGGGCTCTTTCTTATTTTCTTCCTTTAAAACCTAGGTGTGTCTTATGGGCAGTTGAGTCTTATAGGGTGAAAAATACGGTATATACGCATATGATATTACATTATGGTTAAAAAAAGTGTTAACAAGTGTAGAAAATAGCAAGTGTTAAAAATAAATTGTATTATTCCATAAAATAAAATAAATTTATATATACTATTAACACTTTTTAATAAATCATTTTTATTGTGTAATAGAAAGAAATAGGAAAAAACATACATTTTTGGTGTTCTCAAATTCGGCATGACATGGGCAATTATATTGGGGGTCATTCACTTTTTGGCATATATCTGTTGGAGATTTTGACAGATTGGTGGGACTTTGGGGAGCATCTGTATATCATCATTATTTCATAAGTATGGTATTTGGGGGGGTTGAGGAGCACAATGAGTACACAGTATTGTCTGCGTGGCAAACTGTGCAGCTAAAATAATTTGTCATGGTGGTCTGGTTCGAATGGAGAAGATGAGGGCAGAGAACATCTACATCAGAGGAGACGTCATTGCATGTATGTAGTGCTGTATGTAATGTCCAATCCAAACATGCCTTTAGCAGTGTAAGGGGGGGGGGGGGGGGGGGGAGTTGGGATTGGATTGAAAATTTGGCACAATGTTTAGGGTGGGGATGGGGAGTTCATTTTAATTTTCATCTCAGGCAGCAGAAAAACTAGAATCATCCCTGGCCTAAGGACGCAGATACAGTTGTGGACAGACAGGGAATCCTGAATCAAGAGCGCCCAGACATAGCTTTGCTTGGGACCCCAGAAATGCCAAGGGTGCACAGAGTGTTTCGGGCCTGCCCTCAGTGCAATTAATTGCTCATTTGCATATGGATGAAAAGTAACGGGTCGGTAAGTGATAGGTATCATCACATTTAGCTGAGGTAGGCCTACAGAGGATTTCCTCCTGATGGGTGCCCTTGTTTTTTTTTTTTAAATGTTATAATAATGACCTATCCTTAGGAGAGCTCATTGATATCAGATCAGTGTGGGCTGGACTCCTGGTGCCTCTGACGATCAGCAGGAAAAGGTGGCGCACTGGAACCAGGCACAGCGCCAAACACTGTGTTGTGGCCATATCTGGTTAATACAGCTCAGCTCCATACCAGTGAACCAAGAACAGCGCCATATACTGTTTAGTGGCTATACCTGGTTATTGCATCTCAGTCCCATACAAGTAAACTAGGAACAGCGCCATATACTGTGTAGTGGCTGTACCTGGTTACTGCAGCTCAGTCCCATACAAGTAAAATAGGAACAGCGCCATATACTGTGTAGTGGCTGTACCTGGTTATTGCATCTCAGTCCCATACAAGTAAACTAGGAACAGCGCTATATACTGTGTAGTGGCTATACCTGGTTAATGCAGCTCAGCCCCATACCAGTGAAACAAGAACAGCGCCATATACTGTTTAGTGGCTATACCTGGTTATCGCATCTCAGTCCCATACAAGTAAACTAGGAACAGCGCCATATACTGTGTAGTGGCTGTACCTGGTTACTGCAGCTCAGTCCCATACAAGTAAACTAGGAACAGCGCCATATACTGTGTAGTGGCTGTACCTGGTTACTGCAGCTCAGTCCCATACAAGTAAACTAGGAACAGCGCCATATACTGTGTAGTGGCTGTACCTGGTTACTGCAGCTCAGTCCCATACAAGTAAACTAGGAACAGCGCCATATACTGTGTAGTGGCTGTACCTGGTTACTGCAGCTCAGTCCCATACAAGTAAACTAGGAACAGCGCCATATACTGTGTAGTGGCTGTACCTGGTTACTGCAGCTCAGTCCCATACAAGTAAACTAGGAACAGCGCCATATACTGTGTAGTGGCTGTACCTGGTTACTGCAGCTCAGTCCGATACAAGTAAACTAGGAACAGCGCCATATACTGTGTAGTGGCTGTACCTGGTTACTGCAGCTCAGTCCCATACAAATGAACCAGGTATACTACACAGTGGCTGTACATGGTTACTGCAGCTCAGTCCGATACAAGAAAACTAGGTACAGCGCTATATACTGTGTAGTGGCAGTACATGGTTACTGCAGCTCAGTCCCATACAAATGAACCAGGTACAGCGCCATATACTGTGTAGTGGCTGTACCTGGTTACTGCAGCTCAGTCCCATACAAATGAACCAGGTATACTACACAGTGGCTGTACATGGTTACTGCAGCTCAGTCCCATACAAGTAAACTAGTAACAGCGCCATATACTGTGTAAAAAAGAGATAAACGTCCATCCCTGAACCAGATCTATCATCCAGCCTGAGCTCCTGTGATAAATCTGGTGCAGGTCTAGACATTGTGTTTAAAATTAGGCCATCTATAGCAGGGATGGCCGGCTTGTGGCTCTCCAGCTGTTGTAAAACTACAATTCCCACCAATCCTGCTGTAGGCTGATAGCTGTAGGCAGTCTGGGCATGCTGGGAGTTGTGGTTTTGTAACAGCTGGGGAGCCGCCGGTTGGCCATCCCACATCTATATGATTAGTAAATGTGGGTGATTGCTAGAGAGATGCCGAATGGACCCTTATTTGGCACCCATTGAGTCTACAGGGCCCTATAGGATCGTGAACACAGCCTAAGATAACTCAGCTTTATTTATAACTAAAATCACGAAAAAAGTTAAAACACCCGGTTGATTATTCTTAACCAAATTAATAGTGCAGAGTATTGGTTTTAAAGCCTCTCTTCTGACTTCTTAAAGGGTTTTTATGTCATAGTGGAGGTCTGCATCTTGGCCCATCCCTCTGTTAGCCAAAGTGCTATTTTAAAGGGCATCTCTCGGTTCGGAGGGTTTGGTGTGACTATATTATTTCTTAGATGGCCATCTCTTTTAAGACTGATCAACTGCCCAAATCATCCATGTTTCTTTGTTTATAAATACTTCACAGTATCAATTAATGTTTTCTAAGTGTATACAGTATATGTGGCTGTTTGCAAGATATCTCCAGAAAGAGCCAAATGCCCAAGGTGCTACAAAGGTCTGAGATAAATAAAGGATTTAAGCCAACTGTTAAAAAAAAACAAAAAAAAACAAATCAGTGACCAATATAGCCACCTTTCTTTGCAAGGACACTCAAAAGCCTGCCATCCATGGATTCTGTCAGTGTTTTGATCTGTTCACCATCAACATTGCGTGCAGCAGCAACCACAGCCTCCCAGACACTGTTCAGAGAGGTGTACTGTTTTCCCTCCTTGTAAATCTCACATTTGATGATGGACCACAGGTTCTCAATGGGGTTCAGATCAGGTGAACAAGGAGGCCATGTCATTCGATTTTCTTCTTTTATACCCTTTCTTGCCAGCCACGCTGTGGAGTACTTGGACGCGTGTGATGGAGCATTGTCCTGCATGAAAATCATGTTTTTCTTGAAGGATGCAGACTTCTTCCTGTACCACTGCTTGAAGA
The DNA here is from genome assembly GCF_014858855.1 of Bufo gargarizans. Taxonomy (NCBI): domain Eukaryota; kingdom Metazoa; phylum Chordata; class Amphibia; order Anura; family Bufonidae; genus Bufo; species Bufo gargarizans. The sequence continues at coordinate 45,489,496 of NC_058085.1, forward strand.
AGGTGTCTTCCAGAAACTGGCAGTAGGACTGGGAGTTGAGCTTGACTCCATCCTCAACCCTAAAAGGCCCCACAAGCTCATCTTTGATGATACCAGCCCAAACCAGTACTCCACCTCCACCTTGCTGGCGTCTGAGTAGAACTGGAGCTCTCTGCCCTTTACCAATCCAGCCACGGGCCCATCCATCTGGCCCATCAAGACTCACTCTCATTTCATCAGTCCATAAAACCTTAGAAAAATCAGTCTTGAGATATTTCTTGGCCCAGTCTTGACGTTTCAGCTTGTGTGTCTTGTTCAGTGGTGGTCGTCTTTCAGCCTTTCTTACCTTGGCCATGTCTCTGAGTATTGCACACCTTGTGCTTTTGGGCACTCCAGTGATGTTGCAGCTCTGAAATATGGCCAAACTGGTGGCAAGTGGCATCTTGGCAGCTGCACGCTTGACTTTTCTCAGTTCATGGGCAGTTATTTTGCGCCTTGGTTTTTCCACACGCTTCTTGCGACCCTGTTGACTATTTTGAATGAAACGCTTGATTGTTCGATGATCACGCTTCAGAAGCTTTGCAATTTTAAGAGTGCTGCATCCCTCTGCAAGATATCTCACTATTTTTGACTTTTCTGAGCCTGTCAAGTCCTTCTTTTGACCCATTTTGCCAAAGGAAAGGAAGTTGCCTAATAATTATGCACACCTGATATAGGGTGTTGATGTCATTAGACCACACCCCTTCTCATTACAGAGATGCACATCACCTAATATGCTTAATTGGTAGTAGGCTTTCGAGCCTATACAGCTTGGAGTAAGACAACATGCATAAAGAGGATGATGTGGTCAAAATACTCATTTGCCTAATAATTCTGCACGTAGTGTACTACACAGTGGCTGTACATGGTTACTGCAACTCAGTCCGATACAAGTAAACCAGGTACAGCGCCATATACTGTGTAGTGGCTGTACATGGCTACTGCAGCTCAGTCCCATACAAGTAAACTAGGAACAGCGCCATATACTGTGTAGTGGCTGTACCTGGTTACTGCAGCTCAGTCCCATACAAATGAACCAGGTACAGAGCCATATACTACACAGTGGCTGTACATGGTTACTGCAACACAGTCCGATACAAGTAAACCAGGCACAGCGCCATATACCGTGTAGTGGCTGTACATGGCTACTGCAGCTCAGTCCCATACAAATGAACCAGGTACAGCGCCATATACTGTGTAGTGGCTGTACATGGTTACTGCAACTCAGTCCGATACAAGTAAACCAAGAACAGCGCCATATACTGTGTACTGATCAGTGGGGGCAATGATCCGATATTGATGACCTCTCCTAATCAGCCCATTTAATAAAATTCCAGATACTGTATCATACAATTATTGCGTGTTTTTGGCACAATTTTTTAAACTTTCCTCCATATTTTGTCATTCTTAGCAGATCCCAGCTGCCAATACTTAACCCTTTACTTTCGCCATTCTTTTTCTACCCTTCGTCTTGGACGCGGCAGACGAGAAGGGGCCCGGGCTCTTTCTTCTATTTTCAGGCAGGAAACATCCCTATCTAATTTAGAGTATGTTAAGAAATACGTCTTGTAACGTAATGCAGAGTGGCAACGCTTGAAAGGGGGTCATGATGGAAATGAAGAAGGAGGCATGCTAATGGTAATGGCATTTAACTCACGGCAAATACGGCACTGGAAATTTGATCAGCATGAAGAGCCAGGCAGCGGCGGCGGCGGCGCAGCCGTGTATCCGTATCATATGGATATAAGATCACACAAGCTATACATGTGTCAATGGAAAAAGAGGTGGAGGGAAGAACATGGAAAATATTCTTTATGGGAATAAGGAAAAAAAAAAAACTTGGCGAGCAGACGCTAAAAATACAATGGCACATCTGGAATCCAGTCAATATCCAGGTTATGAGGGATGTGAGAGACGTTTTTGAGAAGATTACTTATCAGTGGAAACATGAAGAGTCCTATTTTCCATATACATTATGTGACTGTAATAAACAGCTACGGGGAAGTGGGAACGGGCCTCGGGGGAGCGCTGCTCTGCAGTTCTGGAAGATGGAGCTTCTGTGGCAGCCGGAGACCGTTCAGGTTCAAGGTGATGTCGATGGATTTTCAAGGCTTCGACCGAGCAATTGTCCAGATGTGAATTCAATGACGTAGCAATGATTTCGTGGTTGAGCAGCAGTCTGTGCTCCAGAGCTGTACTTCGTATAGTAGGTGCTCATACTGTTGTGGCTGAACCAACCAATTTTGGCAGGATCTCCTGACTAGCTCATGTTCGTGGGTATATCTTCACCCTCCTGATGGCAAATGTTGACGAAAGAAGGATTGGACATGTTGGGCTCAATCTGCCTGATCCTGTATTGCCATGTGAGGTAAGCCGATTTCAGAGAAATCTCTCCCCATTAAAAAACACATATGAGCTCAGCCGAGCAGAGCCTGCATGTGCATGGGGAAGTTGGGAGGAATAACATTGTATGTGAACAGTCAGAAGGGTTTGTCCACTTTTTAAAAAATTTCCTGCCAGCCAGGGGAACCTGTGGAGAAATCCATCCCCATCAGCTTCCCGGATCTCTTTACTGGACTTCTGATCCCAGTCATTCAAGCTCCTCATGGGCGGGGTCACACGAGCTGCTGCAGCCAATGACTTATTCAGTGGTGATGTGTCTCCAAGCACCATGGTGCTTTCAACATCTCAGAGGGATCATCCCATGACACCCACTTTTTTACTCATAACCAGTCAGGTTATAGGAGTAGGATAGGTGGGGGTCTGACCTCTGTCGAGAATGAAGGGTCCCCAGTCCCTGTTCTATGCTGGGTTTGGCTATTTCCAACACCCATTGAGGTCTATGAAGAGGAACAGTGTATACTTCTCCTGCCCTTCAAATGAGAAGGAACTAAGGGCTTCAATGGTTTGGGCCCCAGAGGTCAGACCTCCACTTTTATAACATGTTAGTTAGACTCTCTTCACACTTCTGTCGGAGGGGGCATTAGGTGCCTTCGCATGAGAGATTGTCACATCTGACATAGTGCTGCATACAAGTCAATAGGGTCCATGGGGCTTCCTTGGGAAATGATGGACCTGGCATTCTTTTCATACTTCTCGTGACTGCACAGAAAAATCTGACAGAAGTGTGAACAGAGCCTGATAAACACAGACATGAATTGCCCTTCAACACCCACTTTAACAGTCCCTTAAATATTGCGGTTGGAGATCTGCTCTCAGATATTTAATCAAAAGAAGGATCAGATCTTTTCTTATAAGTCTCCTCTCCCTCTCTCCTCATGTTCAAAAGTGACATAGGAAGGAGTGGCTGTCCCAAACATGTAAAAGGGTCTGAAAGCTGCCCACGTACATTATATCAGAGGGGCACAAACCTTTCTGGGCTGCGGACAATGCAACTTATATGAGGGTTCTCATCTGACACATTTATGGTGTATTAATAGTATATAACAGTGCCAGTGTCCCCATAACAGTGCCAGCCTCAAAGGGACTAGCCACATAGTACTCCATAATAGTGCCAGCTACACAGTACCTTAAAACAATTCCAGACACACTGTACCCCATAACTGAGCGAGGCACACAGTGCTCCATAACAATGCCAGCCATACAGTACCCCCATAACTGAGCGAGGCACACAGTGCTCCATAACAATGCCAGCCATACAGTACCCTCATAACTGAGCGAGGCACACAGTGCTCCATAACAATGACAGCCATACAGTACCCTCATAACTGAGCGAGGCACACAGTGCTCCATAACAATGACAGCCATACAGTACCCCCATAACTGAGCGAGGCACACAGTTCTCCATAACAATGACAGCCATACAGTACCCCCATAACTGAGCGAGGCACACAGTGCTCCATAACAATGACAGCCATACAGTACCCTCATAACTGAGCGAGGCACACAGTGCTCCATAACAATGACAGCCATACAGTACCCCCATAACTGAGCGAGGCACACAGTGCTCCATAACAATGACAGCCATACAGTACCCCTATAACTGAGCGAGGCACACAGTGCTCCATAACAATGCCAGCCATACAGTACCCCTATAACTGAGCGAGGCACACAGTGCTCCATAACAATGCCAGCCATACAGTACCCCTATAACTGAGCGAGGCACACAGTGCTCCATAACAATGACAGCCATACAGTACCCCTATAACTGAGCGAGGCACACAGTGCTCCATAACAATGCCAGCCATACAGTACCCCTATAACTGAGCGAGGCACACAGTGCTCCATAACAATGCCAGCCATACAGTACCCCTATAACTGAGCGAGGCACACAGTTCTCCATAACAATGCCAGCCATACAGTACCCCCATAACTGAGCGAGGCACACAGTGCTCCATAACAATGACAGCCATACAGTACCCCCATAACAGTGCAAGCCACACAGTGCATCCATAACAATGACAGCCATACAGTACCCCTATAACTGAGCGAGGCACACAGTTCTCCATAACAATGACAGCCATACAGTACCCCTATAACTGAGCGAGGCACACAGTGCTCCATAACAATGCCAGCCATACAGTACCCCCATAACAGAGCAAGGCACACAGTGCTCCATAACAATGCCAGCCATACAGTACCCCCATAACTGAGCGAGGCACACAGTGCTCCATAACAATGACAGCCATACAGTACCCCTATAACTGAGCGAGGCACACAGTGCTCCATAACAATGACAGCCATACAGTACCCCCATAACAGTGCAAGCCACACAGTGCACCCATAACAATGACAGCCATACAGTACCCCTATAACTGAGCGAGGCACACAGTGCTCCATAACAATGCCAGCCATACAGTACCCCCATAACTGAGCGAGGCACACAGTGCTCCATAACAATGCCAGCCATACAGTACCCCCATAACAGTGCAAGCCACACAGTGCACCCATAACAATGACAGCCATACAGTACCCCTATAACTGAGCGAGGCACACAGTGCTCCATAACAATGACAGCCATACAGTACCCCCATAACTGAGCGAGGCACACAGTGCTCCATAGCAATGACAGCCATACAGTACCCCCATAACAGTGCAAGCCACACAGTGCACCCATAACAATGACAGCCATACAGTACCCCTATAACTGAGCGAGGCACACAGTGCTCCATAACAATGACAGCCATACAGTACCCCCATAAAAGGGCTAGTCACACAGTGCCACCAAAAAAGAGCCAACCACACAGTGCTCCTTAAAAATTCCAGCCACACAGTTCCCCATAACAGTACCAACCACACAGTTCCCCATAACAGTGCCAGCCACACAGTGCCCTCAAAACAGTCAAACAGTTCTAATAAAACAGTGCCAGCCATACAGCGAACCCTTAACAGTGCCTGTCATTTAGTGCCCCCAAAACTGTGCCAGCCACACAGTACCCCCATAACAGTGCCAGTCACACAGTGTCCCCTGTAACAGTGCCAGTCACATAATGTTCTATAACAGTGCCATTCATACTCTCTCCATAACATTCTAACCACACAGTGCCCTCATAACAGTGCCAGGCATGCAACGTCCCCCATAACAGTGTCACCCACACAATGCCCCCCCCTGCAGGGCCAGCCAATGACAGCACTCTTACTAAGCTGTTGATGGTGGTGGTGGTGGTGGGGGCTTTAGGGTCTCAAGCCACATTTTGTGCACTCACAATAGAATAAGGACACAATCCACGTATAATCTTACTCATATGAGGATGTTTAAACCCTGTAGCCGTAACCGAAATGTAATCCCTATATATAAGGATACAAGTTTCAGACGTGTATGCATGTGTCTGCGAAGCAATAGTTGTCCAACCATCAGCCTACGGCTATCCAAAGTGTACGGCCACCCGGGCCGCAGAACGGGGTCCTTAGACTACATTAGGGGGATATCCCTTTAAATCTCTGAGAATACGCTTTAATCTTGCGGGGATTACTGTCTGCGTGGAGGAATTTGTGAGGCTTCCTCAGCTGAGGTATACATCTCTATGAGGACATGTGTTTGGATGCCTCTTTTATCTCGAGCAGCACAGGAATATGACTTAATAACCGATATGATAATACGCCGGGAATTATTCCTTTGATTATAATGACACAACAAGACAGATGTGAATCTGGAGTCGATCAGACTACAAAACTTCCTTCAATCCAAATGTTATTTTTGTCTGTGTTACTTGGAAACATGACATGACCTCCTCACAGATGGGAGCGGAGATGGGGCTCCTTCCCTTCTAGTGAAGACAGGAACTAGATAAACTATATGTATCCATATCAAAGCATGTATCAACATGTATCAAGATGCCAGTTACACTGTAATCATTCCTGCAATTTGGCATCTTGATGATCCAGCACAACAGCGCCACTCTCACCTATAGGCTGCGTCGGGTATTCTTGAAAACTGCAATACCAGATACAGCCTCTAGAGAAAAAACAAAAACAGACCCTTTTATTTAACCTCAGATAGGGGTGCACCACCAATGAGGCCAAGTGAGGCAGCACCAGGTAGGGGCAAGAGGGGGCAGAGCCACGGGCAATGAGCGCTTTCATTGTGGCAAAGGAGTTAGGTTAAAAAAATTGGTATGGGGGGGGGGGTCGCTGTTTCAGTTTTTGCCTCAGGCAGCAGAAAAGCTAGGTTGCGGCCCTGACCTCAGACAACTCCTTTAAAGAAGTGACCCTCCAGGCTCCCCTCTTACTAAAGCCTCATTGACACTTCAGTGTGACAGCACACGTACCCATTCGTTTTAGGGCTCATGCAGACGACCGTGTCGTGTTTTGCTGTCCGCAAATTGCGGAGGCGTAATGGTAATGACTCACGTATCCTTTTGTTAGTTCCTGACTAGACGGTCCCTTTAAGGCCTCTTTCACACGACCGTATGGCTATTTCAGTGTTTTGCGGTTCGTTTTGTTGTTCCGTTTTTTTGTTTCCGTTGTGTTTCCGTTTCCTTTTTCCGTATGACATATACAGTATACAGTAATTACATAGAAAAAATTGGGCTGGGCATAAAATTTTCAATAGATGGTTCCGCAAAAACGGAACGGATACGGAAGACATTCGGATGCATTCCCGTATGTGTTCCGTTTTTTTTGAAGATCTATTGACTTGAATGGAGCCACGGAACGTGATTTGCGGGCAATAATAGGACATGTTCTATCTTTCAACGGAACGGAAAAACAGAAATATGGAAACGGAATGCATACTGAGTACATTCCGTATTTTTTTGCAGAACCATTGAAATGAATGGTTCCGTATACGGACCGTATACGGAACACAAAAAACGGCCCGCAAAATGAAAAAAAAAAAAAAAAACGGTAGTGTGAAAGAGGCCTAAAAAAGGGGAAAAGATGGCTGCTTTCTTCCAAAAACAGCACCAGACTTGTCCGCTGGTTGTGTGGGGTAATATTACAATACAAATGTCTATATAGTGGGAAAAAAAAGTAAAGGCCACATGGTCCGGCTGTCGCCTGCCAATTTTACAGTTAAATCGTGCTGTCATTAACCCCCACAGGTGGGCTGGGTTTGCATTTGAGATAATTAGTTAGTGAAGTATCTGACAATTGCTCCTTATTTTTTTCACATTAACCCCTCAACTTCGAGACAGTGAATATATCCCTACCACATCATGCACACGACCATATGTGTTTTGCGGTCCGCAAAAACGAAGCTGCAAAAAATACGACCCATGTGCATTCCATATTTTGTGGAACGGAACAGCTGGCCCCTAATAGAACAGTCCTATCCTTGTCCGTAATGCAGACAATAATAGGACATGTTCTATTTTATTTTTTCAGAACAGACATACAGAAACGGAATGCACACCGAGTCATTTCCGTTTTTTTGCAGCCCCATTGAAGTGAATGGTTTCGCATACAGGCCACAAAAAAATGGAAGAAAAATGTGTTCATGTCCGTGAGCCCTAAGCCTCATATACACCATTCCGTATCTGTGCTTAAATCCGTGAAGATGCCCGGACTGTATACGGAACCATTCATTTCAATGGATCCGCCAAATCAATTCAATTTAATGGATACTTCCGTTTCGGTATTTCCGTTCCGTTTAAAGATAGAACATGTCCTAATATTGTCCGCATAACGGACAAGGATAGTACTGTTCTATCAGGGACCAGCTGTTCCGTTCCGCAAAAAACGGAATGCACACGGACGTCATTCGTATTTTTTGCGGACTGCAAAATACTGAAAATGTCATATCCAAGGGGCCTTAGGGCTCGTTCACACAAACGTATTTTGCGTTCCGTATACGGTCCGTGTACAGAACCATTCATTTCGCCCCGCAAAAATTATGAGTCCTGTCCTATTTTTGTCCGTTTTGCGTATATCTATAATTAATGGGCCTCCTGTTCCGTTCCGCAAATTGCGGAAGGCACACGGGCGCCATCCGTGTTTTGCGGACCGCAAAAAACGGCACGGTCGTGTGAACGAGCCCTTAATCATTTTTTTTTCTAAGATATGATGATAATGGGTGAGAACCTCTTTAAAAGGACTGAGCCTTCAGTGGCTATAAAGCGTGCGCTGCCTGTATGTTGTCTGTCTGAGCAGCGTACGCGCTCGCCTGGCAGACATAGGGGACGTAATTGCCTGCTGTATCTGCTGTGTCTAACTTGTGCACAACCTCAGGCAGTAATCGAAGACATGGCAATGCATGCAGACTGAGTGATGCGCAGAACTGAGGTCGCCTCGAACCCTATCAATACAAGCCCCGCAGCGTGATACAGCAGACTACGTCACCGCTCTCTTACATATGCACGTGGTGAGAGATTGCTCGCGTATTCCGCAGACTGATGACATCCTCCTTAAAGGAGGTGTAGTAGCAGCGCCATTCCCTCTCTTTGTACCATCAAATGTCTATGTAGAATTTTAACAACGTCGTGATCATGAATTCACTCCAGTCGTAATAAAGATATAGATACGATCCGTATTCTCTCGAGATCAGCACACTCATCTCCTATAATACTCCGCTTGCATAACTGAACAGTCCGCTTCCACTTGTTTCCATTCACTAATATCACCACATGCATAGACAGGTCACTGCCTCCTGCAAGATCAGCACAATCCTCTCCTGATGTACTCTGTGCTGCTGGAAACCTAATTCTTTGGCTACATGCACACGACTGTACGTGTTTTGCGATCCGCATATTGCGGATCCGCAAAAAAAAAAAGGATGACATCCGTATGCCATCCGTTTTTTTTTTGCGGATTCATTGTAACAAAGCCTAAAACGGACAAGAATAGGACATGTTCTATTTTTTTTGTGGGGCTATGGAACGGACATACTGATGCGGACAGCACATGATGCCCCCTCCACCAGTCCCTAACCATATGCTGCCTTCACAGTTAGGCCTCATGCTCATGACAGTTGTTTTTATCGTTCCGCAAAATGGGGTTCCGTTATCCGTGTCCGTTTTTGTTTCCGTGTGTATTCCTTTATTTTTGGAGGACGACCAGACATAAAGGAATGTAAAAAAAAGTATAAGACAGGTTTGCCATGCAAATGATAGGAAAAATATGGACGTGGACGTGCGCACGCGGATGACAATCTTGTGTGCCTCCGTGTTTTTTAGCAGACCCATTGACTTGAATGGATCAGCAAACCGTTTTCCGCGAAAATAATAGGACAGGTTATATTTTTTTTACGGACTGGAACCACTGATCACGGACGCGGATGGCAAACGGTGCATTAGCCGAGTCTTCAACGGACCCATTGAAAATCAATGGGTTCGCAGAAAATCACGAAAAACGGGGCAACGGACACGGAATCAAACAACGGTCGTGTGCATGAAGCTTTAGGATGAGATTCTGGGGCTAGTGTTCAGTGTTTGCTTTCCTCCAAACATATAATTGAGCATCTGTGCTAAAAAGTTACCTGTCCATAAAACATTTTCCTAGAGTCATTGTGGAACCTCCAGGGGGTCTCGGGCAAACCTGAGATGGGCCACAATAAAGCAGTGGCTTTCTTTGAGGTGTCCTTCCATGAACACCATTCTTGTTCACTGGTTTTTGGTTTCGGCAGTTTGCCTTCTGTGACCCCTGACTTCTTTCTTACCTCTTTCAGGATTGTCCATTGAGGTTTTGGGCTTTCCGGATTGTCTATTGTGCTTTCTGAGTGATCTTAACAGGATGCCCACTCCTGGAGAGAATAACAATAAATGTAAATCTTCTCCAATGTGTCTAACCATGGATTGATATACAGTACACCCAGGTCTTTAGCAATGCTTTTATAGTCTTTTCCAGCTTCATGAGACTCCATAACACATGTTCCGTTTGTATTGAGGCATGATTCAAACTAATTAGTCTTTCTGAAGAAGAACGAATCTGTCAGTAACGAGGCTTTGTGTGCCTTTAATGGGTAAAAAAAAAACACTGGTGAACTCCCAACTTCCAATCTCAACTCCTTAATTGAAAAACTTTTTGCCAATACTCTTGGAGAAATCATTAACTCAGAGGTTCACATACTTTTTGTGTCTACACTGTGGATGTTCACCCAGTGTGAACAATAACATTGTGTTTGTCAGTGACTCAGATAACCATCAGACCATATTTTATTAGCAGTGTGAAAATCTTGGACATTCCAAAGGGTTCACCTAATTTTTTTGTGCAGTTTTATAGGATGTTGCCCAGTTTTCCTTGCTGATTAGAGTTTTTGATAACGGAAGAGGACGACTTAAGGGCTTTTTTTTTTACTGGTTTCGGATCTAAAATGTTTTACTTTCTGAAGGACGTGTTGTCCACAACAACCTCAGGTAGTGCCACAGGTCTATGGCTTGTGCAGGCCAGGGATGTCATCTATCATCAATGTCAGGACCACGGGATCTTTCTAATTCTCTAACCTGACATAAGACTCCTATTACCCAGATCTTGGATACGAGACAGAGGGGGGGAGTCTGCTGCGTGCCAGACTATCGTGCTCTTTCAAACGCTCTGACTTCTCTTCATCATGAAAACCAATGTTATGAGTTTCCCAATCTCAATAAACATTAGGACAGGTGCCCGTTTTCCATTTCCATTCAGACCATATTTAACAACCCTCGAGAATTGAAACGTTTGTTTTTGCGAAAACTTTCTCGATTCCACCGGCTCTTTTTTTTTTTTTCTTTCATATTTGGCTCCTTTCCCATTTGGGAGTGTAGACATCTGTCAGAGCTTTAGACCATGACAACTTCATTAGAAGTCAAAACTTAACCATGTAATTCATTAGCCGGGGGATATTTTTAGCGCAGGGCGCTGGTAATCGGTCGTCTAGTTCAGCTTCTTGCCTTCAGTTACATGAAACCTGCGCAGATTCGTCTAATGTGTTTGGGTTATAGCTGGGTGCCAATCAAAAGGGGAAAGGGAAGGAAATTGCATGATCTAACTTCTCTCGTCGCCCTTCTTTAATGTGTCTTGAGGGGAAAATTCCCGCTATTTATAGTTATTATACATTTCGTTTGATTATTTTTAGAAATGTTCTGCACAACATATGGACACACGATAGTCTGGATGGAGAACGTTTTTGCTTTCATTACTATATAAAGTATAAATTATGTTGCGTGTGTTTGATGTTTGCCTTCGAAACTTTGCAACTTTTTGGTTTTCTGCTCCATGTTCTCATCAGTTTTTATGTAACGCCCCAGAGGTGCATTACCACTTCTGCCCCTTGCTACTGTCTCCTATGGTTAATCACGTGTCATCCTATGTATTACTTTCTAGGTCCTGCAAAATGTGTATTCATATTTCTTATTATATAACTATTATGTTAACGTGTAATATGCCTGGTTTACCAGCAGGTGGCAGCATAAATGGCAGAGCTACAGGGACATAGAGTGGAAACTTTCCTTCCATTCTAACCCCCCTCTGTGGTGTCTTGGGCATTTTCCCCACTTGCTGCAGGAAGGGTGGTGTAATGACCGGCGTCACGCAAAGGGAGGGAAAAGGGAAGGCCCTGCCCAAGGGAGAGGGAAAGGTGGTGACCCCTGAGTCACCTTGCGGCTGGCACCTGACTGCCCTGACGTCCCTAGACGGGTTCCTCACCCGTACGCCGATCACGTGCCTAAACCCTGGCTTTCCCTAAGATGAGCCCTAGGTAGTGAACGGGGCGGTGGGATCACTAGTCCGCACCACTGACACTAAGAGGAAAACACCAAGGAGAGGACAGACAATACAGACAAACATATAATCCCAGGTGGGCGACAACAGCAGACCACAATAGGTTACATAAGCTGTGGTCGTCTTTGGCATGGGCTTACCGTATTTCTTGCAGGAACATAAGCATCCAGCATACCTGATCCTACAATCCCACTTTTTATCAGTTATTGTACCTGTTTTTCAATAGGAAAAGAGACATAAGAGACCTGTGTTTGATGACATTTTTAACTTTTTGGTTTTCTGTCCCCTGTTCTCATCAGTTTTTGTATCTGCTTTTCAATAGGGAGAGGGGCATAAGCCGCTACCACCTCTGGCATAGACTTATTTCTTGCAGGAACATCAACATCCCGCATGCTCGATACAACTTGTTACCCCCCCATCGAAGTATAATATGCAGGTCCTCCTACACCTGAGATCCTTGGCTGATCCTTCTGATATCCATAGGTACTTGTCTGGCTAGCATTAAAAGGGAAATCCATGGAAATGATTTTCTGATACTTTTGAGAAGTTCCATCACCTCAGACCCCCACTGACTTTTAAAATGAAACGCTCTATAGAAAGCTCAACCCCTGGAAAGTTCTGTAGAAAGCTCAAACCCATTATATATTGGGTGGCCGGAATTACAAACAGACCTCCAAACCAAGACAAAGTAGGAAATGCTCCAAGTAGATGTTTAGTTGTAGCTTCAAAATAATAAGTCTTCGATTATGGCTAATGGTCAGTGACTCCAGCTTAGCTGCAATATTTAGTGGAGGTTGTGGTAGTCTGAAATTCTCTTCCTGTCTCATTAGAGGCTCAGGCTAGTACCCTGTACCTCCTCCATGCTTTTTTTGTTTTACTGTAGCTGTGCTTGTTCTGATTGGCTGCTATATAAAAGCATAAATGGAGACCTGCTTTCCACTGCAGGAAACCTACAATGATAAACCACCATTAGAGGCTCAGGCTGCCTTCCTGTCCCTCCTTCTTACGTTTCACTGTAACTCTGCTTGGTCTGGTTGGCTGTTGTGCATAAACACAACCCCTCCAGAAGCTCAACGGAAAGTCATAGAGAGCTGCTTTCCATCACAGAAAGGTTAGAATGAAAAACCACCATCGAAGGCTCCATATGCCACCCAGTACCTCCGTAATGCTTTTCACTGTAGCTTTTTATTCTGTTTGTCTACTGTGTATCAGTACGAGCCCAACACAAGCACCATAAATGGAGAGCTGCTTTCCATCACACAAAGGCTAGAATAATGAACCACCCTTCGATGCTCATTCTGGCACCCTGTCCTTCCTTGATGATTTTCATTGTAGCTCTGCTTGTTCCGAGTGGATTCTATGTGTAAGCACAAGCCCACCACAAGCTAAACACAAAGTCAATAAAGAAGAGCTGCTTTCCATTGCAATAATGCTAGAATGATAAACCACTATTAGAAGCTCAGGCTGCTCCCCTGTCCACTTTCCTCTGTTTGTTCTGTGTGGCTGCTGTATATGAGCACAAGCTCACCCCAAGCTCAACAGCATGTCATAAATGGAGACCTGCTTTTCCATTACTCAAAAGTTAGAACATTGACGCTTAGGCTGCCACCCTGTCCCTCCTTCATACTTTTCACCATGGCTCTACTTATTCCGTTTGGCTGCTGTGCATAAGCACAAGATTGTCATAAGCTAACCTATAAGAAGGCAAGAATGAGAACCACCAGTGATCAGACAATGGTCCCAAATGGGGCATCATGAAGGTGCAAATGTCATCACAGCAGTTTACAAAAACTTATTGAAAGTGGTCAAGCCCTGGTGGCAACACGGGCATCTAAAACCCTTCAGGTGGAAATTCTCCCACAGGGCACCACGGGTCTTAAAAGCAGCGGTGTCTGAGTTCTTACTGTCGAAGTGTGACCACAGATGCGTTGTTAAAAGATCTCAGCATCTGTAAAAGTGAACCAGCATTGGAAAAAAAGAAAAAAAAAAACTTAAGTAACAAGTTGCTCTTGTTAATAGGAGCAGAGATTTTTCCACAGGAAATATTCACTATGTGCTCTTCGACTCCATCAATCTTCTTTTTTTTGTTCTTGCCCTCCTTCTTGCATTGCAGAGATTTAGATTACTTTTGTGCCTAAGTAAAACTTAAGACGGTTTCTCTCTGAAGTATAATTACAGAAACAATTCCGTGTTTTCTTAGCACATGTGCAAGCTGTTAATGGGCTAAATGGGATTGTGATGAGCTGCAGATGTTGCTTTAAGAAGTCTGGGCCTGACTGGGAATTCCTTTAAGGTTGCTAATAGGTTGAACTAATTGACTAATTAGCTTTAAACCCTTGCGACCTTTTTCTTTTAGTTATAAACATTTTAGGAAATGTAACGCTTAACCGGGAAGGATGATCTTGGAACGGTTTTCTGCTGAATGCAATGCGTTGCAGTCCAGCGCCCTTCTCGCAGACTGCACCGCAACCCAGTCCTTACACCTTAGGGCCCCTTAGGCACGGCTGCGGGATACAGTCTGGGCTGGTCAACGGTTTCAGTCACACGACAAATGAACCCAGGGGAATCCAGCTTGAAAATGCGCTGAGACAGCGCTGCAATTCAAGATGACTTTTCTAAGTTATTTCATGCTTGCAGACACTTGGAATCCATAAGCCCCTTGCTGACAGACCCACACCTATCATTTTAGCGGTTGTCCCATAATGCACTACACTTGGGTGCACTGGAAGTTCTACATCAGACCACATCAGCGCCTTGGCTGGTCTATACTCTATGTCTTTCATAATTCATGCTCTGTATAGACAATGAACCAGCAGGGGCTTCAAGGCAACACACAGGTGGAGAGCTAACTGGTTGGCATGACTGGAGGCTAAAGGTGAACATTCACATAGATGTAAGTTAGCTAAGAATGCAGATTTCAACAAGACCTTTCAATTATCCTATGCGTATGGGATGTCCCAACTCTTACCACATATAGAAGTCGGGGAAAGGACCATCGGCCAGTTGGACTTCAACATGCTCTACCCTTTGGGAGATAAGCCACCAGAAGAGTAGTCTGGAAGAAGGATGTAGACAGTGATGGGGAACTGGCCATCCTTAGGACGGGAGCGATATGGGATGGTAGAGGTGAGTAGTATACATTTTTGTTTTATTTTGATCCCACTGAGATGTTTTAAATATATTTTTGGTTCCACTTTAAAAGGGTTTTCCAGATCCAGCAAACCCACCTTAATTACAAAGTACATATCTGCAGGAAAAAGTTTGTATTATAAAAACCATTCTGAGGTTGCATGAATTGGCCACTCTGGAACGGGGTCAAGTGATGCTCCTTTTCTGAAAGTCCATCTTTCAGCCTTGACTATGGATGTGACATCACTTCCACTGTGGATGGGGCTAGAACTATTCCCATCGCTGGTGCATTCAGATCCAGCTGCTCGTTTGAAAAATGTTGAATATTTTTTTCATGATACAACTCCTTGAAGGTAGGTTGGCTGGGTCATGGAAAACCCCTTTATGATCAATATAAGGAAAAAATGCAGCAAAAAGGTTTGCGCTATTATGCAAAATGTATTTTCTTATTATTTTTTTCCTATTATTTTACTGAATAATTTACTTTAGGACGTAACACAGAGAATATGCTGCCAGGGTCGACTAATGGACTTTTTCCGTTAATTATCCCGATACATAAGCTAATTATATTGGGCATTAGGGCTTTGCTCAATGAGCGACAAGCAATGTAATGTTAGTGATATCGTCCTTCGTAAGAAGGGGAATCAGCTCCTCGAGTTTATAGTGTTCCTCTATAAAGGCTTTAATAGTCCCATTTAAAATATATAGAGTAGTTTAGGGCCCAGTCTCTTAGCCAGATATTTTCTTTACAGTTTAAGATCCATTTAACGAGTCTTTGACTCTGAAATCAATTGTGATCGATAGCGAAGGAAGAAAACAAGTTTTTAAAGTTCAGAAATGGAGTATAAGTTTAATTTGGAATAAAAAAAAAATCCAAGTTTTCCGACCCCTAAAATTTTTTCACCGGACTAAAAAAATCCTAATCTACTTTAAAATCTGGTGTTGCTCTTATTCAGGGACCATTGATGTTTCCTGGTGCCAACACCTATCATCCAGCATGACTTGAAAGTGGTATCCAATCACTGCCCTTGTGGTGACATTCCAAACCTAATGAAACAAATTTTTTGGGCTTGGAAAACCCAGAATTGTGAGCTTGACTTTTCTGTCTGAAAGTTACCATTGTCAAGCATGTTACTTCTCATGGTGTCTTTTTTTGGTCACCTGGTACTCCCTCTTCCTCTTCATTTGCTTGCCGTATTTGGTATTCGGTCACTCATCCTTCTGACCTGTGGCACTCCAGCTGTTGTAAAACACCTACCTCCAGTATGCCATGAAAGCCTATAAGGCCTTGTTGAGATTTGCTTTTTCAAGACAGCTGTAGAGCCACAATTTGGAGACCATTGTTATAGAGACCTGGATATCAGATGCTTGAGCAGGGGTCAGCAACCTCCAGCACTCCAACTGACTGTGAACCTAAAACTGTGAGCATACACACTTACTCTGCTTTTCTTGGAATTCCTCTAAAAATTAATGGAGCATGCTGGGATTTTTAGTTTCGCAACAGCTGGGCTGCTTGTAGGTTGCAATGCTGACCCTTGCTTTTGCAGCTGATATTCATATCTCTACACCAGTGGTCTCCAACATGTAGCCCTCCAACTGTTGTCAAACAACCACACCTAGTATGCCCTGAAAGCCTATCAGGACATAATGGGAGTTGTAGTTTCAAAACAGCTGTAGAGCCACAGATTGGAGACATGAATATCAACTGCTAGAGCAGGGGTCAGCAACCTACAGCACTCCAACATTTGTTTTATTCTACAATTACCAGCATGAACAGTTACTCAGAAGTCCCATAGAAATGAATGGAACCTGCTATGGTTTGTAGTTTCACAGCATCTGGAATACTGTAGGTTGCTGACCCCTGCTCTAGCAGATGACATGCATGTCTCTACACCAGTGGTCTCAAACCTGTGGCCCTTCAACTGTTGTCAAACCACCACTAGTAGTAAGTGAAAGCTTATCAGGTCATGATGGTAGTTGTAGTTTCAAAACAGCTGTAGAGGCACAAGTTGGAGACAACTGTTTTAGAGGCATGAATATCAGCTGCTAGGTCAGGAGTCCACAACCTTCAGCACTTGAAACTCCCATAGAAATGAATGGGCTGAGATTTGTAGTTTCACAACCGCTGGAGTGGCAGTGGTTGATGACAATTGCAGTAAAGCCAGGAGCCACAAGCTATACATTTACACAAATATATGCGTGCACACCACGCAATTGAGTTTTCAAACATTTAAGAGTGCATTTAAACCACCTTTCCTACCTGTAGTGTAGACAGCTTTAGTGAGACTTCTGGCAATCTTTGTCTTTCACAATGTGTTTTAATATTTCTCAGATGACCGCCCATGCTCAGATGACCGCGTTATGCTCAGATGACCGCCTTATGCTCAGATGACCGCCCATGCTCAGATGACCGCGTTATGCTCAGATGACCGCCTTATGCTCAGATGACCGCCCATGCTCAGATGACTACCCTATGCTCAGATGACCGCCCCATGCTCAGATGACGGCCCAGGCTCAGATGACCGCCCTATGCTCAGATGACCGCCTCATGCTCAGATGACTGCCTTATGTTCAGATGACCGCCCCATGCTCAGATGACCGCCCCATGCTCAGATGACCGCTCTATGCTCAGATGACCGCCTTAAGACTGGGGGCGGGCATTAGGTCACACACAACAACACTCACAGATGGGGGTGTGGGGACGTGGGCGGGCACATCGGCGGCTGGTGGCGGGGATAAGCACTGCAGTTTCGCCTTCTCTGCCGGAGTCACGTGCCCGCTCTTGGCTATCTGAGTCCTCTCTACTCTTCCGCCTCGTTCCGGCCTTCCACCTCTTCACTTACGCGCTGCTGCTGCAGATTATTAATTTGCTAGCTGCAGAGAGGAGAGTAAGAGCTGGCCGCACCACTCCCCTGCGAGCCGCAAATGAAGGTGCAAGGAGCCGCGGGTTGGCCACCCCTGCAGTAGAGGGTGAAGCATGATCTGGTATCAAACCCCATATACTGTATTTATTTGTCCAGCAGGGATTCGTCAGACCAGTGCCCTCACTGCTTTTGCCTACTTAGTAGCTGGAATTCTGTTCCTTATGAATCGCTGAGGCAGAGCGCACTTATTCAAGTGCCCTGCCTATATGACTATGATATGCTATATACAACAACAATTAGTGGGGTCCAACTTCTGAGATCTTCACCAATCCTTAGAATTAAGGGAGAACAGCACTGTTTTACACTGTCTACAGTGGGACTATGCCTTTAAAAGGGTTCTCTGTCTTGACCAGACTCTACTTGGATGGTCCACACCATGTCCATTCACATCAAAGGGTTGTCTGTGCAATGCAGGACTGGACAGGTCCTCCAGAGGAAGAGGTTCTTTATAACCACTCTCCACTCCAAGAAAAGAGGATTCTGAGCAGAATTAAACTCAGAATTTTCTAACGAGGAGTATGGAAATGAGTTGTCTAAACCCAACGACCCCTTCAAGTGGACATGTGTCATGATCCTCCTTGGATCATTAAAAAATCATTCTACACCAGCTGCACCCTGAGTTGCTGACGTAGATATCGGTGACTACCTGGTATCTTACAAGTGCGCATCATGCACAATAAATCCACCCCATGACCCCTGCATGTCTCTGCAGTGAACTGACGGCTCAGGGAAGAAGCTTCTTGCTGGCAAAAAAATGAGAAAACGGAAAAATAATTTACAACGTGCGGGAGTCACGACTGTAAATAACTGTAAAAAGTGGTCTCATGGGCAAATCCGTCAATTCAAGAGTCTTCGGTTTCCAGAGTCAGTAGAGCCAGAGTTAAAGTCCCAGACGGTATGTGTGTGTCTAGTTTGTGGGTGAGAATCCTGCATGCAGCTGGAAGCCGTGTTTATAGAGCCCTGGCTGCATACCTCGCACCGTTCTGCCAGTGCGCTGGAGACGGTTCAGACTGCGTACAAGGTTTAAGAATATCGGTGCGTGCCAAAATTTTGGAAGACTCCCATCTAAATGTATGACATTTAGCCGGGGGCAGCAGCACGCTAGGGCAGCATGAACTCGCACGTCTCTTCTCTATTCCGTTAAATAAAATATAATTTGCATTATTTTAAATTTTAATATATTATCTCTGAGAGGCTAAAGAATTGGGGTCCTCACCAATATCCTAAAAAGACTGTTACCTGACTAAAGCCAGAACCCATCCTGAGCACATTTGGAGCATAATTGACTACTAATACTTCATCTCTTCAAATATGACCCACTTCGGATATATTGCCCCCAAAGAGTTAAACCTCGGTGCTTGCTAAATAGTGGCTGATTGGAGAAGGACCTCTGGCTGGCATAAACATAATTTTACTAGTTGTCTATAGCCACCACTAGAGGGAGCATGGGAGCTAACTGCATACTAATGAGAACTCCTCAGCTCCCTCTAGTGGTGGCTGCAGGTAGAGAAAGTGTCATCTTTTAAATGTAACTCTCTGCAGAAACTTTTGAGCTCCGATCTACACATGACATAATGTTGCACATTCCCATTATGGTTGCTTTAGACGTGCCCACCACTAGCTGAAAGAGAAGCTCTTGGAATATTAAGGCAGACATAAAAATGCCGCTTACGTCAAAACAATCAAATAATTGTCACTCCAGGGAATTTCACTGCAAATAAAATAAAGGAGCTGGAAAAAAAAAAAAAAAAATAATAAAGCCTCGTCTATAGTCATCTGCAAGGTCATTATGAGCTATGGAGATTATTTCTATGGTTGCGGTGTCCATGAAGGAGACGTTATACTACAGAAGAAAGCTCCATCTATAATTCATAAAGGTCTGAGGACCAGAATAGCTGCGATCGCCGCAGGTCAATTATATTTCAGATTTATCTTCTTTTCCATGAACTTATCGGATATAGAGAGGTAATAGCGCTTAACAAGTTCATCCGAGGAAAAGGGCTTTGAAATCAAGTAACCTAAAAATACGTGAATGCCCTAAGCCTAAAAATTTTCAGGGCGGTGTAGGAACCAGCTACATGCTAGCTTTATGGGTGTGCTAGCTAAAATTTTCTTGCAGTATGCTTACAGGGTAGCCAACTCCTTTAGATTGAGCACTTCCCACCAATCTGCCCAGGGCTTCTGAGCAGAGTATATATGTAGCTGGTTCCAACACCTTCCTGAACATTGTAAGCTTAGTATCTGTAAAGAATAAATCAAGGCAACTGGACGTACTGTAGATTTCTTGAAAACGTTTCACTCGTTCTTCCAACGAGCTTTCTCAATTCTGAGTGATTCAAAGAAGAAGGTTATAGAACTACTACAACAACTAGAAAAGGACAAAATCATTGATCGGGCCATGTATCAGCGCCTCTACCCTGGGGAAGCCCCTCCATGTATTTATGGACTTCCTAAGATACATAAGGACGGGACCCCTCTCCCAATTTTCAGCAGCATCAACTCTGTGACCTACAATGTGGCCAAATACTTAGCCAGAATCCTAGCGCCCTTGTTTGGAAACACATAACATCACATACAGAACTCTCAAGATTTCACCACCAAAATCCAGAACTTGGTATTGGGCACAGAAGAAACAATGGTCTCCTATGATGTTACATCCCTCTTCACCTGCATACCCACTACAGAGGCAATTGAAACAGTCGGGAAACAGTTGCTATTAGACAACACCTTAGGCTGCAGAACAGAACTTAGCCCAGACCAAGTGTGTGCCTTACTGGACCTTTGTCTGAGTACCACCTACTTCAAGTATAAGGACAAGTTCTACAAGCAAAAACATGGCTGTGCTATGGGATCGCCAGTCTCGCCTATTGTAGCGAACCTGTATATGGAGGAAGTAGAAAGGAAAGCCCTGACCACTTTCAAGGGAATTACACCGAGTCATTGGTTCAGATATGTGGATGACACTTGGGTTAAAATTCATAAACAAGAGTTACAGGCTTTCACCGACCACATAACATCAATTTCACGCGGGAAGATATGCAGAACAACAAACTGGCGTTTCTGGACTGTCTTATAACAGTGGAAGAGGGAAGGAAACTGGGAATAGAGGTCTATCGAAAACCAACACACACAGACCAGTACCTGCTATTTGATTCCCACCATCCTCTAGACCACAAACTGGGAGTCACCCAGACTCTACACCACCGGGCAGAGAAAATCCCCACCAGCACAGAGGCCAAGGCGAAGGAACTCAAACACCTCAGAGGGGCACTTAAAACTTGTGGGAATCCAGTTTGGGCCTTTGTCAAAACAGAAGGAAGGAGAAGAAAGACCACCAAGACTACCAGTGAGGGCGAGAAGCATGACAGACGCAAGAATATGGTATCCCATATGTAGCTGGGGTGTCTGAGAAACTCAAAAGGATTTTTAATAAACATCACATTCCTGTTTGCTTTAAACCCAGCAACACACTGAGGCAACAACTGGTTCACCCCAAAGACCCAACACCTAAACACAAGATGGACAACATTGTGTACGCAGTCCAGTGCAATGAGGAATGTTCAGAACTGTATATCGGCGAAACAAAACAACAACTACATCAGCGTATGGCCCAGCATAGAAGAACCAAAACCTCTGGTCAAGATTCAGCCGTGCATTTACATCTGAAAGGAACAG
This sequence comes from Bufo gargarizans, assembly GCF_014858855.1. Lineage (NCBI taxonomy): Eukaryota > Metazoa > Chordata > Amphibia > Anura > Bufonidae > Bufo > Bufo gargarizans. Next base: position 45,511,335 of record NC_058085.1, read on the forward strand.
GTCACACCTTTGAAGACAGTCAAGTACGTGTTTTGGATAAGGAGGCCGATTGGTACAAATGAGGCGTGAAGGAGGCCATCTACGTAAAAATGGAGAAGCCAAGCTTGAATAGAGGTGGGGGGGTTAGACATCTATTGTCTGCCACATACAATGCTGTCTTGACACCTTTCTCTGGGAGGTCTTTATCACCTACTGACTCCAATTAGGATAATGGATTCAACACCTCTGACCCTGTGCTGGGTATAATTACCAGATGTTGATTCAGTTACATATTTATTCCCAGAGAATTCTTGTACAGTCACTCAGAATTGAGAAAGCTCGTTGGAAGAACGAGTGAAACGTTTTCAAGAAATCTACAGTACGTCCAGTTGCCTTGATTTATTCTTTACAGATATATACCATGACCTGGATAAATGAGAACCTTCACAGACATTGTAAGCTTAGGTTAGGCCCAGAAGAGGCAGTTCTGTTAGTGGACCCATCTGTGGAAGCCACCTTGATGCCGATAGATGGCCCGACACACGTTTGATTAAAGATATGCGCAAAGAGCTTAAATTTTCTATGTATAGTAGGTATTGTACCACTTTAATCCAGAATAATCCCTAATACTCAATTCTATTGTTTGCAAGTGTAATGGTGTGCTGCCATATGTTTGTATTTGCTGAAGGTTGAACAGCGCATGCACAGGATTGCATTGCCAGGCAAGAGGAGATAGTTGAATCTTCATTCGGCACATGCGCAGTACATCTTCGTTGGCTTTCGCTAAGACTCAGATGCTAACTGCACATGCGCCAATTTAAGATTTAACTTTAACCAGTTTTTCAAAATTTGTAGACCTGGGGCAGCTTGATAGAACTGAGTCTGATGGGCATCCATGCACCTGAGCTGGATATTACAACCAAGTGTTCAAGGTAAGTAAGGGCCAGTTCACACGAGCCGATACCAGTGGGGAATGATCATGTGAACGTTTGCTCCCGATCATTGTTGTATGGGGATGAATGATTGTTAATACGATCATTCATCTCCAAACAGATTTACTGCTTCTCACAGTTTGTGTCACTCAGATGATCGAATCAGTCAATTATCACTAATGAACGTTCGTTCCCGCTAACTGGGCTAGTTGGTTGATCTAATCTTTAAGTCTCAATGAATGGCTCCACCAAAAGCCCATCTAAATTTATCTAAAAGGGGTTGTCAGTCCCCACAACAAAATTTATTGATCCTGAAAATGTGTCCAAATAAATGAAAAAAAGCCACTCGCCTTCTGAAAGCAGCTCTGTTCCAGCGCTAAAGGTCCCATCCCCACTGACCAGAATTGTAACGTCTTGTCCATGGTCAAGTGCACCACTCCAGCCATACACTGGGCTTAGTGGTGATGTGTTCTCAAACACTGGGTCTCTGTGGTCATGTGCGACTTGGGGCCATAAATGTCTAGATGGGAGCTCTTTAAAAAGAATGTGGCTCTACTGTGCACATGTACACCGTCGAGTCACATTATTCTAACCAGCAGCTATGATCCAGAGTAACGGCTGTGTGCAGCATGGACAGCAGCTAGACAGGCTGGGGGGCCCTCCATAAGGTCTTGTTAGGTTGTCACCGGTATCTGGAGCTATGCTGACTGCAGTGCATCTCACAGATACTGGAGGGGGCAAGGAGGAGGATCCATAGAGAGAACACGACCATTGAGGTTGTCCCACATTTGATCAACTGGGATCAAGTCTGGATAATTAGGGATAGTACTTGGAAGTCTTGGTCATGCTCTTCCAACTAATGTCGGACATTTCTAGCCATGTGACATGTCACATTGCCTTTCTGGAAGATCTTACCCACCCCAGGGAAGACAATCAGCATGTATGGGTGTATGTGATCTGCAAGGATGGATTCATACCCAGATCGGCTGAGAGTGCCTTCCACATGGATGAGTGGCCTAGAGAATACCACCAAAACCTTCCCCAGACCATAATGCTGCTACCACCAGCTTGTGTTCTTCCAGCAATGGAAGCTGCAGGGTGTTTATTCTCTGATGTTTCTCTCATGACACGCCAACGGCCATCCGTTACATGAAGCAGAAAACGTGACTCATCGGAGAAGACAACCTTTTGCCAATCAGTGGAGATCCAATTCCAATTCTGTCAAGAAAAATGAAGCTTTTTCTGCCAATGCAGAGGTGCAGTGACCGTCCCTCTACTTCGGCTCCCTGAAAGTAGGGCTGGATGAACTGTTGTGTTAGACACACTTCTGGTAGCCCCTGGTTCATTTTGACGATGAGATGCTCCGGTGCAGTGTATCGTCCGCCCTCATGCAACATCATACCTGACATTCACCTCTCACATCAATGGCATTTGGTGCTCCGCAGTTTCCACGTCGCTTATTCACAATGGTGCCACTTGTTCACTCACCATACACTTTCACCACAGCAGTACGAGAACAGTTCATACTGCGCAGTGTCAGAAATACCGCCACCGAAAGCAAATAATTGTCCCTTCCCGCAACTGATAAATCGCCTATTTTACCCATGACGTTGATTAGGGATATGTGTGCAGACAGCCTATCACACATCTTATATACCCCACCAAGCCAGCTCAGCACACCTTATATACCCACCGAGCCCGCTCAGCACACGTGACTTCCTTCATGAGCTACACAATGTTGACGTCAAAGTAGATAATATGATTCGATTGTGTCTATCTGTATCCATAGGAGTGATCTATAAATCCTGAATGTTATGTGAATTATTAATGACATCAAGCATCATTATTAGCAGTTGGCAGCGGATGAATCAGGTCTCCATCAGGCGCAGTGCGAGAAATAACAGCACAACATATCAATATAACATTCAGTAAGATCAGGATCTCAGCACATCTGCTTCTGGCTTTCTTCTCTCTCAGCTCTCTCTCTGTACATGTGCAGCAAGGCTCCGCCCCTTCCTGACTTTTCTTTTTAGCAGTGCTTTATTAACACTTAACACTGTGTCTGGAGACAGGCAATCACATAATGTAGTTGTTGCAATACCCAGGCAATGAGCATTATTGCAACAATATGTTCCTCCGCATCCTCTCATTGACTCATCTGTAGCTATGGGGGGTGCAGAAGACGCTGTAGCAGCATCCCCTGGTGTCTCGTAGAGCTAGGATTGCCACCTTTCCCAAAAAAAAAAACCACCAAGTTAAGCTACATCCCAAAGGGGGTGAATTTGTGTGTGTGTGGGGGGCTTAACACGGGATGTTAAGTTGCTTTGTCATAATGTGGCTCCCATTAATAATGCCCTATTAGTACCCCAGTAATATTAATGTCCCTACTAGAGTCCTCCAGAATTAATAATGCCCCCATTAGTGCCCCCAGTATTAATAATGACCCCATTAGTACCCCCAGTAATATTAATACCTCCATTATCACCCCAAAAATTAATAATGCCCCCATTAGCACCCCGCAGAATTAATAATGCTATATTAGTGCCAAGAATGAATAATGCCCCATTGGTGCCCCAGTAATATTAATACCCAAATTACTGCACCTCAGAATTAATAATACCCCCATTAGTGCCCCGAATATTAATAGTACCCCCATTAGAGCCCCCCAAAAGTAATGATGCCCCATTAGCACCCCCCAGAATTTATAATGCTCCAATTAGTGCCCCCCAGAATAAATAATGCTTCCATTAGTGCCCCCAGAATAAATAGTACCCCCATTAGAGCCCCCAGTAATATTAATACCCTCATTAGTGCACTCAGTAATAATATTGCCTTCATTAGTGCCCTCCAGAATTACTAATGTCCCCATTAGTAGTAATGCCCCCATTATTAATAATGCCCCCATTAGCTACCCCCAGAATTAATAGTGACCCCATTAGAGCCCCCAGTAATATTAATGCCGTATTAGTGCCCCCCAATAACAGTAATGCCCCCATTAGTGCCCATCAGTTAATAATAATGCCATTACTGCCTCCAGAATTACTAATGCCTTCCTTAGTACCCCCCAATATTAATAATCCCCCCTTTTCTGCTTGTGCAAAAAAAAAAAGAACTCACCTCCATTTGATCGCACCGCTGTGAACACTCGCTGCTCACTGGAGGCTCAGCACAGGACCCCGGTGCCATCAAATGGATGAGGTGAGTTTTTTTTCCCCTTAACACAAGTGGGGGAGGGGCAGGAGTTAAAGCCTGTACTAATGAGCGCTCCACAATGGAAGTTAGTAACAGTCAATATAGGAAAATAATAAAATGATTATTACCAGTAGGAGTAGGAAAAAATTACCGGCACCGGTAGGGGCGCTAAAGTTGAGTTACCGGCCGGGTGGCAACCCTATGTGGAGCCCTAAAGCTGCTGTATGCTATGGGAAGCCTGCAGGGCTATATTAAGGGCAGACGGGGAGGTTACAAAACTGGGGCCGAGGAGCTTCCACCTACGTAGAGTGAAATGTAAAGGTGTCCCAGATGCTGTTTATTCTCTCACGACGAGTTTGGAAAATGTAGCTCATGCGCAACGTCTCTCGGTGACCCCGTGTTCGCCGCGCCACTCTCTGCAGGCACCACTCCTTCACTAACACGCCCTGCGTCGCTGCTTCTGGGAGGCCATTACCCTTGCACAATCCCATCTCACATTCCATGATGTCACCTGCAGGTGCTTGATCTGATATGTTAAAATCGTTCCTCCACACGATACCAAGGGTATATACAGACGTGGACAAAATTGTTGGTACCCTTTGGTCAATGAAAGAAAAAGTCACAATGGTCACAGAAATAACTTTAATCTGACAAAAGTAATAATAAATTAAAATTCTATAAATGTTAACCAATGAAAGTCAGACATTGTTTTTCAACCATGCTTCAACAGAATTATGTAAAAAAATAAACTCATGAAACAGGCATGGACAAAAATGATGGTACCCCTAACTTAATATTTTGTTGCGCAACCTTTTGAGGCAATCACTGCAATCAAACGCTTCCTGTAACTGTCAATGAGACATCTGCACCTCTCAGTAGGTATTTTGGCCCACTCCTCATGAGCAAACTGCTCCAGTTGTGTCCGGTTTGAAGGGTGCCTTTTCCAGACTGCATGTTTCAGCTCCTTCCAAAGATGCTCAATAGGATTGAGGTCAGGGCTCATAGAAGGCCACTTTAGAATAGTCCAATTTTTTCCTCTTAGCCATTCTTGGGTGTTTTTAGCGGTGTGTTTTGGGTCATTGTCCTGTTGCAAGACCCATGACCTGCGACTGAGACCAAGCTTTCTGACACTGGCTAGTACATTTCTCTCTAGAATTCCTTGATAGTCTTGAGATTTCATTGTACCCTGCACAGATTCAAGACACCCTGTGCCAGACGCAGCAAAGCAGCCCCAGAACATAACAGAGCCTCCTCCATGTTTCACAGTAGGGACAGTGTTCTTTTCTTGATATGCTTCATTTTTTCGTCTGTGAACATACAGCTGATGTGCCTTGGCAAAAACTTCGATTTTTGTCTCATCTGTCCACAGGACATTCTCCCAGAAGCTTTGTGGCTTGTCAACATGTAGTTTGGCATATTCCAGTCTTGCTTTTTTATGATTCGTTTTCAACAATGGTGTCCTCCTTGGTCGTCTCCCATGTAGTCCACTTTGGCTCAAACAACGACGGATGGTGCGATCTGACACTGATGTTCCTTGAGCATGAAGTTCACCTTGAATCTCTTTAGAAGTCTTTCTAGGCTCTTTTGTTACCATTCGGATTATCCGTCTCTTAGATTTGTCATCAATTTTCCTCCTGCGGCCACGTCCAGGGAGGTTGGCTACAGTCCCATGGATCTTAAACTTATGAATAATATGTGCAACTGTACTCACAGGAACATCTAGTTGCTTGGAGATGGTCTTATAGCCTTTACCTTTAACATGCTTGTCTATAATTTTCTTTCTGATCTCTTGAGACAGCTCTTTCCTTTGCTTCCTCTGGTCCATGTCGAGTGTGGTACACACCATATCACCAAACAACACAGTGATTACCTGGAGCCAAATATATAGGCCCAATGGCTGATTACAAGGTTGTAGACACCTGTGATGCTAATTAGTGGACACACCTTGAATTAACATGTCCCTTTGGTCACATTATGTTCTGTGTTTTCTAGGGGTACCATCATTTTTGTCCATGCCTGTTTCATGAGTTTATTTTTTTACATAATTCTGTTGAAGCATGGTTGAAAAACAATGTCTGACTTTCATTGGTTAACATTTATAGAATTTTAATTTATTATTACTTTTGTCAGATTAAAGTTATTTCTGTGACCATTGTGACTTTTTCTTTCATTGACCAAAGGGTACCAACAATTTTGTCCACGTCTGTATACGCTGGACTCTGGGCTGCCGGATGCTGGGGTTAACCCTGCGATAGTCTGATATTTTCTAAGGGGAAGTGAAATATTTTACTTTTGTAAGAAGAAATCAGTTCCATAAATGATACATTGTATCTGGAATACTTGTCTTTAAAATCACAGTACATACAATAAAAGGAGTTGGATATAATAAAACAGGGCGAGGGGTAGACAGTGCGGGCACCTGCACAGGACACCGTGAGAGAGGGAGTGCATTTTGCATTAAAAAAATAAAACAACAATAATAAATAGCAACAATAGATAAGAATTAGAGAATGATTGGTGAAAAGAAAATGCGCAATGGGAGAATTTAATTGATTTTCCACCTCTGACCACGCCATGACATGTCTGTCTTAATAAATACTTGCATGCCCCATAAAATAACAGTTCATGGGCATCTTTTCTTAGGTCACTTTATCGTAGCTTTCCTTTGCTATTCCTCCTAAAAATGTCTGAATAAATTACCAAATGGGTGTTACGATTTCCCTTCTCAAAGTGGTGTGTCCTTACATAGCCTAGCATTGATTGGAGCTTGTCAGAGTGTATATAGACACCCAGTTGTCAGTTTATTCATACATTTCCAGGAGGAATTAGAGAGGAATGACATAATGCATAGTTCTAAGAATATATGCTTCGGAGTTGTGAGGGGTAATCTTTAAGGGACCAAAGTTAAGAGGATGAATTTCAAAATTACCTCCTTGGGCTGGGTGCTACAGTAAGCTACCCTTTAATCTCTGCAGCCATGATGCCCTGGACCTACAGACATCAGCCAAAGACTGAATAAGGGATTCAGTGATGGAAAGATGGGACATCATCAAACTGCATTTCAGAGCTCCTATTCAAAGGGACCGTATCCAGTTCTCCTGTAAGACATTCACTCTAGGAAGACAGAGATAATCTAGACCACTGCTTCTAAACGCCTAGACAGCAGAGTGATCAGCAAAATCACTGCTTCACAGACACTGCTGCAGGTGAGGGACTACTAGCTCAGACACCCATCACCTAGATCTCTTCCAAGCCAGTCAAATACCAAGTAGTCTGCATCACATTGTGGACACCTATACCAGAAGTGACTTCTAGTGCCATTTAATTACCACTTTACCAGTCACTATAACTCATCACGTGGTGACCGAACCGACACTTTGTCCCCACAACTGCTGGATGTACCATAATTTCTATCTTGCACTAATTAAAAAAATCACTTTTATCCTTCAGGAGCATACCGTGACACAACACCTTATCAAGGCCTTGTTGCAATTGTAATAAATGAAAATTAGCCATCATATAGAACATGATAATCTCTTTCTAATAAAGCTAGAACTAACCCTGTACCTCACATGGATCCAGAGATCTCCCTGTTCATTGCTCCAATTGCTCTGCTAGACTTACTTCAAGCTGGCACCTCAGGGGTGTGTCTTTTTCAGGGGGTGTGGTATTTGTCTCCCTGTAACTGTCACAGTGTTTAATGGAACATATAGCTGGTGGCAGTTGAAGGATGGAACTGAGCATGTGCGACCACCTCAGCGAGGTGGACAGAGATATGAGGAAAATAACAAACAGTAGGTTGCGCTATACAGTTACATCTTATTGAATAACTCAGTGGCAACATTACATTTTTAATTACAGGCAATTACTTTAGTATTTAGGTACTATTTTGAAAAATGTAAAATATTTTTTTTTTTGCGTGGACAACCCCTTTAAGGTGTCTCTACTGTGTAACCGGTTCTCCTGCGGACATAAAGCTTTATTGATATCTTCCCCTCTCCAGGCCACTTGTGAGCCATAATGTGCTGTCTAAGCCTGTGCATTAAGCAGTCATCGTGCAGCATAACGGCTGAATTATATACACTCCGGGTATGGAAACAATTTCACTTTGGCTTTGGTCGGTCTTTAGAGAAGATTTACAGGGAAGAAATAATTGCACGTTTTTTCTCTCTCTGATATTACAGAGATGCTGATGGATTTCTTGGAGATACAAATAAAATGGTTTTGGGAAAGAGCAGCAACTTCCCCGCCTGTGGGAACAGTCACTACAGGCTATAAAACTGCCAGATGCCTCTAAAGGAGATATTTCCCCAGTGGATTAGGGTGGGGAAAAAAACGGAATGAGCAGGTGTTTTTGGTAAATGAACTTTATAGAGATAGATGTCAAGTTCCTGCCAGATCTCGCATGTGGGGTGTCAAAAATCCTACAAGGAATTTCAATTAAGAGCATTTTAGTCTTGGGTAATAAAAGCAAGACATCGACGAAGAAGAGGAGGCCTTTAGTAGTCTCCAAGATGACGAGGGATGGGATGTTGTTCCTCTTTGTCCTATAGGATATTTCACACCATTGATGAGACATGGAACATCTCCAACAGGAAAAACAGCTGGTCATGGATCAATGCAAACATATGGAGGAATCATTGTAGGTTTAGGTAAAATTCACTTCAGCTTGCGTCGATATTAATCAATACGCCAATCACTGGTTCCTTACTACACATCTATTCACCTGTCCTATAACGGCCAAGGCCAGATAGGCAAAGATAGTGAAGCACCGCAATGAGATTTAATCACACACCAGTTTTTATTATACTCACAAACATGCGAGGAATAGAGACATATAAAACAATTCAGACGGCTTCCCGTCACCCGACTCGGGTTTCACCTTTGCTTCGTCAGGGGTACATATCCCACCCAAGATGGGCGTGTTTTTTGTACACAATTTAAGCTCCTCCTCTCACTTAGTTCACATACAGCAATTAAAAGCTGCTACTTATCAAATAAAAACTTCAGTTTAACATATAAAATAACCCATTAACTTTAAAATACATAAAATCATCAGGCCTTCTTCATACACCATCAAATATCCATATATATTTCATTCCAGCATTACATGTCTGTGTGTAGCCAATCAGAGAATACTATCAAATCCCATTCATGAATACATTAGTCCTCTCCCCTAGGCATCCATTCATACTTAAGTTCCCATTTCTCATGATAATTTTCCAAGGAGTTTATGAATGCATCTCAGTTTACAAGCTCACCCCTTATTAGCAGGGAGCCACACAGCCCTATTATATCAAACAAGGTTTTAAAGGGCTTCTGTCACCCCCCAAAAGTCATTTTTAGTTTTTTGGCTACTTAAAATCCTTATACTGCAATTTTTCACTATATAGTGCTCTTACCCTTTTTCCTTCAGTAGTTTCTTTAAAAACGGCACTTTTATAATATGTAAATGACCTCTCTACCAGCAATTAGGGCGTCTACTTGCTGGTAGCAGCCACATCCTGCTTTAAAAAAAACGCCCCCTCCTCCTGTTGATTGACAGGGCCAGCGAGCGCTCTCGTCCCCTGGCTGGCCCTGTCTGCGTTCTAAATCTCGCGCCTGCGCCGTACCGGTCTTCAGTCGGCGCAGGCGCACTGAGAGGACGCTCGCTCGGCCGCTCCTTCCTCAATGCGCCTGCGCCGATGACGTCACATCTACACCCGGCGCAGTGACGTCACATCTACACCCGGCGCAGGCGCCGACTTAAGACCGGTACGGCGCAGGCGCCAGATTTAGAACGCAGATAGGGCCAGCCAGGGGACGAGAGCGCTCGCTGGCCCTGTCAATCAACAGGAGGAGGGGGGTGTTTATTTGAAAGCAGGATGTGGCTGCTACCAGCAAGTAGCCGCCCTACTTGCTGGTAGAGAGGTCATTTACATATTATAAAAGTGCCGTTTTTAAAGAAACTACTGAAGGAAAAAGGGTAAGAGCACTATATAATGAAAAATAGCAGTATAAGGATTTTAGGTAGCCAAAAAATGAAAAATGACTTTTGGGGAGTGACAGAAGCCCTTTAAATGAAACTCCACATTCAGCCCTACAGGTTGCAGAGTACCCAATTTATGAATCCATTCCACCTCGCGGTGATTAATCTTGGCGACAGGATCCTCTCCCCGCCATTTGTTGGTCACGCGTTCAACTCCAACAAATTTTAACCTGGATGGATTTTTATTATGTACCTTTTAAAGTGGGCTGAAACGCTATGTGTTCCCAGCCCTTTCTTTATATTTCTGATATGTTCCTGTATACGGGTTTTTAGTTTTCTCAGAGTTCGTTCCACATACTGGAGTCCACTTACCCCCGTAGTCTCACAGGACAATTCACCTCCAATCTTACAGGTACCAGCATTACTCATAGACACCACTTCATTTGCCCTTAGTTTTCTATCTTTCTTTTGATGGTTTTTGCACAGCAAGCAGAAACCGCACCATGTGAACACATGCTTTTTGACACCCTCATGTTTAAAAGGTAGACAACTATGCACCAAGTGGTCTTTTAAATTAGGTGCCTTTCTGAATATAAATTCTGGATTAGCAGGGATCATTTTTAAGAACTGACCAGTTTTTTCTTATGGTGTTTTTAATTAAACCCGCACTGCAGTTATATTGGGTAATAAATAAAAATGTATAATCCTTCTTATCTTGTTTTTCCATTTTTTTGGTATAGTTTTCCTGTTTTTCACTCTCTATTTCTTCCCTACATCTTTCTAGATCTTTATTTTTATATCCTCTATCCAGTAACTGCTCCTGTATCATATTGCTCTGTTCTCTATAGGTTTTTTTCTCTGTACAATTCCAGAACATTCTTTTAACCCCTTAAGGACCCTGCCATATTTCACCTTAAGGACCAGGCCATTTTTTGCAAATGTGTCACTTTGTGTAATTTTATGTAGTGATAACTTTAAAACACTTTTACTTATCCAGGCCATTCTGGGATTATTTTCTCGTCACATATTGTACTTTTTTATTTATAACAAATACCAAATTTACCAAAAATTTAGAAAAATTTCCAAATTTCAATTTCTCTACTTTTATAATAGATAGTAATACCTCCAAAAGTTATTACTTTAAATTCCCCATATGTCTACTTCATGTTTGGATCATTTTGTGAATGCCATTTTATTTTTTGGGGACGTTAAAAGGCTTATAAGTTTAGAAGCAAATCTTGAAATGTTTCAGAAAATTTCCAAAACCCACTTTTTAAGGACCAGTTCATGTCTGAAGTACCTTTGTGAGGCTTACATAATACACAGCATTTTTTATGGCCCTGATGTTCTATACCAGTGTATTACTGTACTGTGGCGGCAGCAGGGAGCGCACGGCGTCATAGCAACCAATGACGCCGTGCGCTCCTGCTCTCCAGGCCGCGGCCTTACAGAAATGGTTATCAAAAGGCATCGTGTGGTTGACTTCAAAGGATGCTAAAGCAAAAAACAAACAATGTACCAGTGCAGTGGCCGAATTTGGGGTGGCCCCAACGATACCGTCGAGGTGTCACCACGTGTTGCTGCTCTCAAGAAGAGATGGTAAGGCGTGGTGCACCCCAATGGGAAATAATTCCAGAGAGTCAGGGTCTGCAGTAAACCAGGGTGCTTCTTTACTGGAGGAATTCAGGTGCAAACCAATACAGGCAAGGCATATGGCTCCCTGGCAGAAGAAGGGTTTGATGCTGAGAAAAGGCCTGAGTTGGCTGTCCCTCTTTCTCTTCAGAAGCCTGGTACCCTGCACCAAGGCTGGTGATCCAGGGTCTGTGGCAGCGTATCCCCAGCTCAGTGTCTTCTTCTGGTCACTCAGTAGTCTGGCAGAGTCTCCTCTTCCAAGCACTGGTCCCTAACTGCAGCACACTAGGGGCTCTGACTGCTCTCCTTATATACAGTTTTTGCTAGACTAGAACCTTCTAGTGGGAGGAGTGGAGTGGAGAAACTCAGCACAAACAGATACATTGTTTCAGCTCCCGTCTGGTATAGACTTACATTAGAGCTTCAATAATACTCAATGACACAGCAGGTTTTCCAGACAAAAACAAGTTTCCAGAAATAACAACAGAGCTAAAGCCAGACATTTAAAAGGTCAGGCTGTCTGCTTTTTGGTGGTAAACAATGTCTGGGTTTTCCCCTCCAAAACATGGTGGTAAACAAGTCTGGGTTTTCCCTCCAAAACATGGTATTCTTTAAACCCTAGGGCAGCGGTGGAAAATTGCTAGCTTCTCAATCAAAGTTCTAACATTCTCTCAGTATTCAATAATCCTTTCCACAAAGCCATGTAAATACAGTGATAATTAACAGGATATATATCACAACATATAAAATGCAGGTACACAGTATTAAACAGTATAAGTTAACCCTTTCAAGAGAAATAAAGTAAGAAGTTTTAACTTTGCATATGGCAAATATCCACAAATGTCCAAATGGCAAAGTACTCCCTGCTCTAGGGGACTACACCAGCACTCTGCAAACACAAATAATAAATCCATACTCACTATAGAAAATATACTAATGCTGATGCTACATTATAAATGTGAGATTCTTGGTAAATGCTTTTTGTACAAATTCATTTGTGTCTGTCCGCCAATGACAAGGTGATCTCTTTAGGACAGGAACCTACACTAAATACTACCTCTGGTGGTGCCACTGTAGGTACCTGCATGCATGTAGAATCTGCATTCCCTGAACTTAATGGAGGCCAGAATGGCACCACTGAAGGTAGTATATAGTATAGGTTCCCGTCCTAAAGAAATAACTTTGTAGTTGGTGTACAGGCAGAAATGATTTTGAACAAAATGTATTTGCCAAGAATCTCACATCTATAATGTAGCATTAGAAAATATTTTCTATAGTGAGTATGGCCTGATTGTATTTACTTGATTTATTTGTGTAGCAGAGTGCTGCTGCATTGTTTGCTTTTGCGCTTACGGCTATGGCGACATGCACCTTCACACTGGGAGGTGCTGACTGACCCCCATTTCTTTCTTTCCAATGGATGCTGCCATACAAAATAACCATTGGAAGGATAATTTATACAGTGATGTCACATTGCAGGGATAATGTACACAGTGATGTCACATTGCAGGGATAATGTACACAGTGATGTCACAGTACAGGATAATGTACACAGTGATGTCACAGTACAGGATAATGTACACAGTGATGTCACAGTACAGGATAATGTACACAGTGATGTCACAGTACAGGGATAATGTACACAGTGATGTCACAGTACAGGGATAATGTACACAGTGATGTCACAGTACAGGATTATGAACACAGTGATGTCACAGTACAGGTCAATCAACACAGTGATGTCACAATACAGGTCAATGAACACAGTGATGTCACAGTACAGGATAATGTAGACAGTGATGTCACAGTACAGGGATAATGCAAACAGTGATATCACAGTACAGGGGTAATGTACACAGTGATGTCACAGTACAGGATAATGTACACAGTGATGTCACAGTACAGGATAATGAACACATGGTGTCACAGTACAGGATAATGTACACAGTTATGCCACAGTACAGGATAATGAACACAGTGATGTAACATTACAGGACAATGAACACAGTGATGTCACAGTACAGGATAATGTACACAGTGATGTCACAGTACAGGATAATGTACACAGTGATGTCACAGTACAGGATAATATACACAGTGATGTCACAGTACAGGATAATGTAGACAGTGACGTCAAAGTACAGGGATAATGCAAACAGTGATATCACAGTACAGGATAATGTACTCAGTGATGTCACAGTACAGGGATAATGTACACAGTGATGTCACAGTACAGGGATAATGTACACAGTGATGTCACAGCACAGGATAATGAACACAGTGATGTCACAGTACAGGACAATGTACACAGTGATGTCACAGTACAGGACAATGTACACAGTGATGTCACAGTACAGGATAATGTACACAATGATGTCACAGTAAAGGATAATGCACACAGTGATGCCACAGTACAGGTATAATAAACACAGTGATGTCACAGTACAGGATAATGAACACAGTGATGTCACAGTACAGGACAATGAACACAGTGATGTTACAGTAAAGGATAATGTAGACAGTGATGTCACAGTACAGGGATAATGCACACATTGATGTCATAGTACACGGATAATATAAATAGCGATGTCACAGTACAGGATAATGTACACAGTGATATAACATTATAGGATAATGTACACATTGATGTCACAGTACAGGGATAATGTACACAGTGATGTCACAGTACAGGGATAATGTACACAGTGATGTCACAGTACAGGGATAATGTATACAGTGATGTCATAGTACACGGATAATATAAATAGTGATGTCACAGTACAGGATAATGTACACAGTGATGTCACAGTACAGGATAATGTACACAGTGATGTCACAGTACAGGGATAATGTACACAGTGATGTCACACTACAGGGTTAATGTACACAGTGATGTCACAGTACAGGGATAACACAGTAATCATAAATCTGATGCCAGCATATGTAAAATATGCTAATTTGCATGTTATGCTAGTCTGCATTTATGTCTCCCAGAAAAGCAGAGCAACATTGGTTGGACAACAATACTCCTCATACATACTAGATGGTCTCCCTAATGAGAAAGAGCTACCGCAAGACCCAGACAAAGGTCACTCAGCGTGACATCTGAGGCTACCATTTAGGCCTTTCAGGGGTTAATCAGGGTAAAAAAATAATAATAAATACTTACCTTATCCATTTGATTGCACAGACGTCGCTGAGGCCATCTTCATTGAAGACACCACGCGAATTCTTGCACACGAGATTTTGCACGGTATCTTCAATCAAGAATACCGCGACAGCCTTTTCATGCGCAAATGGATGAGGTGATTATGTATTTTTTTATTTTACCGCCATTTCAGGGAAAATTGATTCGTTACCATGAAGCGCGATTAAATTCGGCTTCACAGCGAATCAAATTTTTCCTGAAATTCTGATCGAAGTCAATTCATTTGACTTCGATTCGCTCAACACTACATGTCATTATTGACCTCAATACATGACTTTACAGAGGGTTGGAGCATCATTCACCAGGACCTGTCTTCAAGCTATAGGTCAAGGCAATGAAGCAGAATACTACAAGTCTTTATCTAACTCTGATTTCCACTAGAGGGGCTACTAGACAAAGGTCACCAAAGTCTTGGGGGACGCTCACGAGGAATGCTGAAGTCAAGCAGCTTATAAAAACCAATCCATTAAAAGGGGAATTGTTTAAAACCACTGTGCCTTCGAGCAAAGAGAATTCTGGCCTTAATGACCACGAAGTACGTCTGCTCTACTGCTGGACATCAATAGTTTTTGATTTCTTAAATAGTCTCCTTTAAGAAATTGTTCACAAAGAACAAGACAACGTAGGTTGTGCTAAAGGACCAGACAGAAGACAATCTGTTTTCTCCATATCAATATTTAGAAGTCTGTATGTTTCTTTTGCAATCACCATAAGAATGCGATGCAGATGATAATACATCCTCCTGCGCGGAAATATATGACCCTTTCAACAAATAGCTGGTTAAGTAATTAAGATGATTTGATTTCAGATGGTCAGAATAGGGAAAAAAGCCGTTGTGTCCTTCAAAATAGCATTCAGAACAGCTGAACCTGGAAAGAATAAATGGTTCCTGATGAAACTGTCGTCGGACCACCTCTTCCAAATGCCATCTTTAACGCCTCATGCAGTGATTCCAGAACATGTTTTCACCAGCAGATGTTTAGAAGTCCCATCTGATTACCTGTAGACTCATCTTGTCTCCAGATGAACCTACTACCAAGTCTTCATATTTTTTTCATCCTTTCGTGTTGATATTTTAAGTGCAGTTTTATTGCATGTAAACTCTTGAAGATGCTGAATGCTTACTGCTGTTACTTCTTGAAGCAGTACATCATCCATGCACAGGATAAAAATTTGTAATGTACTTACTGTCCTGAAATTGTGTGGTTTGGCCACTCGGGAAACTGGACAAAAGAAACTCCTCTTCTAAAAATCCAGCTTCTGCCAAGGTCATGTCCTTTACCTGGTTTCTGTCCTGAGCTATGAAAGAGGGGTAATTTCCGCTGTGGACGGTGCCAGAAATATTCTTCTCACTGCTTCATGTGCCCATGAGGTCGATCCAGGAGACTGCGCATGCGCCAGGGAGAGGAATTGTTCTGGCCCTGTCTGTATGAGGCTGAATCGGGGAGCATGATATCAGTAAAGAATCCAGTTCTTAACAGCTCTTATAGCCTCCTGCCTTTTTGGAAGGAGAAATAGCTCACATTTCTCACTTAGAGAATTATTTCACATGGGTTTCAATGTCTCCTAGTAAAACATTTACAATTGTAATCTCCAATAAACTGATATTTATGGTGTCAGTGACTTGAAAACAAACCAAGGTCATGGTGATTTAATGTGCCATTACTGACCTCAATGCATAACTCCACACAGAGTTGAAGAACCACAGAACATAACCTGTCTTCAAGCTACTAGTTTAGTCAAGGCAATGAAACAATAGATTATGAGACCAAGAGATGGCTCATGCACCAGGGAGAGGAATCATTCTGGTCCTGTCTGCTTATACTGTGCAAGAATGACTGATGAAGACCATGGTAAGAGGTTAAACCACCGAGAATCATCTGCCTTATTTCTTGTTTTATCTCAAGTACTGTGCAGGAAAACAAAAGTGCTGGCATAGACTAATACTCTGGAATAGATACAATTGTTGGGGGTGTCCCTAATGTTCTTGTTCTAGTCTCTGCTTAAAAAAAAAGTGTTTCCTTAAACCCAAAATGGACTCCTTCCATTGTAGGATTTACCAAGTGGCCGAAAGACACATACTTGGTATCCATTTTTTCCAACAAGCCTCACCATGAGCTGTTCCGAGAGTAAAAACGTAATGAATGTTTTCAGAATTTTTGTGCTTTTTTTTTATACTTTCCATTTATTCTAAAACAGGAACACTTCTGGTTCTCATCATGGCTGACAATTTGTTGAGAAAAGAGAAAAAGAAGTTCATTTTCCAGCAAGAAATATAGCTTTTTATTAGAGGCCATGTCCTTGGATATCATAAATATGGCAGTTAACTGTCAGAACTGACAAGGACTGGGAGCAGAGATCCAAAAAATATGCTTCTGGGAAGCATCTTATATTAGTTTTGGTAATCTTTGACAAGATGAATTAACACAGGAATAGGATACCTCCCATTGTGCTCAAAGTAAGCGTATCTATTGTGATAAACTTCCTCCCCTTATATTCTGCTCCCAATCCCAAATGTTCCGATTTTCAAGGGACAGGGGTATGCACAGAGGGATGAGGGGCCCATTGCAAAATCCAAATAGGTCTCATTGTTGCATGCTGCCACAATAGTCCCTCAACCAAGTTTAAAGGTTCTAAAGTTTTTCCCTCAATACTTTGTAGGACAAAAGAAAGACAGTACTCTCTCTTTTGATGAGGTGCTTGCAGATGAAAGAACATAGGATTATGGGAAACCCCATGCACAAAGGCGTAGAATGGACTGGTACGCAGTGACATCTGTGGGCACATCCTACAGTCTTCTCCTCTAGAAATAGCATATGACTTCAGCTCAGGTCCTCTGAATAGGGTTGTTTTGGTGGCAGACACAAGGATTTTGAAAGACTTAATTAGAAGACAGTTACTGAAATTTACAAAAGAAATCTACTGCATGGGAACTCACCCTTAATATGAAGATAGAGCAGATTCGACTTCTCTCACCCCTGATGATAGGGGGAAGCAATGTCCAGACATGCAAGGTCCGTCACATAGGGAGCTGTTCTAACAGAGGGGCACTCTGTTCTAGTATATGGAGGGGATCCTGAGCTTGGCACCCTCCTCTGTGATGTCAATATATCCTAATAAGGCTGCAAGGTGATGGCAGGATCAACAAAAGCTGGTCCCAAAACTGTTTTATTGGACCCGATGTATGCTCCTCAAGAGTTGTGATGAAAGATCACATCTACAACAACTAAGGCCATACCACATGAGAGTTGCCTGGAGAGCTAAGGGCATGCAGCTGAGAGCTTAGAAGAGACCAGACACCCCTCTAGCAGTGGAAAGGTATGCCCTCATCACCCATTGTAAGTGAAAATGTTCAAGTATTTGTGTCTCTCCTTCAAAATAATTTTGTTCCCTTGTTTGTTGGTCACGATGTCTTCCGAAAAGACATAACAAAAAATATATAAAAATATAAGATGATTTTTCTTCTTACAATCCAGTGTTTTTGCTATCACAGACGTATAATATTTGCCAGCAGTACAGACTGATGCTTTGATTTAGAAGTGTTGCCTATAAAAAAAAGACAAAAAGCATTTTTTCCAGACTCACATGTTATCGGAAACATGGAAAAAGTGATTGCAAGGCTTTTTCAAAGTGAAAACGAGTTTGGATAAACACTTCTGATTACTGACAGACTTGTGGAAAATAGCTTTTCTATCCTGCTCAGAGGACAAGAGATAGAGAAGGAATGATATTGGGGCTGCCAGGTGCCTCTGCTTAGTACTGAGCCTGAGGAATATTGAGAAAGAAGTCTACAAATATCAGTCGTACGCAACAAAAGGGGGGATTTTAAGGTGACTTTGTGGAGGTGATCTAAGGCAGTGGTTCTCAACCTGAAATATGTGTACCCCAAGGGCTGAGGGGGTACTTGGGATTGCCCTGGCATCAAGCAATGTTCATCTGCTGTTTGCTAGGACCTCTCAACATTCAACTGTATTGTCGTCCTCAGGATGGGGTGGCTGTGGTCGGGCATGGGAGGCAATGTCTTCCTGCCCCACCTTTCACTCTCATGGGTCATAGGCACTAACCCTGAACCATATTAGAAGATGGCGCAGGCAAAACAATTCACCATCATCATCCGGACTGCCTGGGCCAAACTGCAAGCAGCTGGGAACGCAGTCCAGAAGAGGTCTGTATCTTGCACCGCATCGCAGACAACAGCATGGAAATGCATAAGTTATTTTCCTTTGACACCTTGTAACAGCATGATATTGGGCCACTATAGGGCATTCATTACTATAACCCTTTGCTATGGTGGGTATTAGTACTACAGGTGGCTGGGACATAATATGGGGGTTGTATTGCTACTGGGGGCATTTGTGCTACTGGAGGCACAATACTTCTAGGACATACTATGGAGGCTTTATTATTACTGGCATAACTATGAGGGGGCATTTATTTTCTACACATTGTGGGAGCTTTATTAGCACTATGGTGGGTGTCATTACTACTGGGGGACTTTAAGGGATATTAGTACTATTGAGGGCATTATACAGGGACATAATTATTACTGGGGCACATAATGGGGGCTTAACACTGCTGGGGCCATTATGGTGGGCTATATAAGTACTGAAGGTCACTGTGGTGGGCTTTATTACTACTGGGGGCAATATGGTAGAATTTGTTACTACTGGGGTAATATAGTGTGTATTAGTACTACCGGGGGCACTATAGGCGGGCCATCTGGGGAAAGCTAAATCCCCTATCAGTATGTCTTTTGAGTGTGGGACAAAAAACTGGGGTGCCCAGAGGGAACACACACAAATATGGAGAGAACATACAGGCTCCATACAGATTTAGTCCTTCGCTGAATTCGAACCCAGGACCTGAGCACTGACAGGCACCAGTGCTAACCACTGGGGGCATTATGGAGGGTTTTAGTACTACTTGGCGCACTATAGAGGTAATTATAACTACTGGGGGAATTAGGGTGAGCTTTATTACTACTGGAGAACTATGGGGAACAGTATTACTACTATGGGTTCTATTGGGGCATTATTAGTTCTGGGGCACAGTGGGGAATATTATCACTACTGGGGGCACCCTAGGGGCACTACTGCTAATGAGGGCACTCTCGGAGAGAATAGTTATTATTGGTGGGACTTTAAGGAGCACTTTTACTGTTGGGAGCACCCACAGTATCAGCTTAGCTCAATTATTTTTGGGTACATTATGTTTACAACAATATTAGCGTCAGGGACACTGTTTGCTAGGTGCAGTTATTTTTTAGGGCACTGTCTGCCAATAATTATTGACGGAAGCACTGTCTATGCGGTACTATTATATTCAGGGGGACTGTTTCTGCAATATAGTTTTGGGGAGCACAGCAGGCACAGTATTGGGGGAGTAGCAGGATGGGGTGCTGAGAAGGTGAGGAGGACGAGGGAATAGAAGGAACCTAAGATATCTGTGTGACAAACTGTGCAAAGATGAGACATGGCTGAAAGAAGCCGTCACGATGGTCTGGTCCAAATGAAGAAGATGAGGAAAGAGAACGTCTACATCAGAGGAGATATCACTGGATGTAAGAGGTACGTAGTGCAATGTTCTTCTGTATGTTTGGTAGAGCGGAATGTAATTTAAAAAGTAATAGACATCCATCATAGGTCCTAATTAGTGCTGCATGCTGTGCTATTCATTCTGTCAAATCTGAAGGAACTGCTATCAGAGGCTTAGAACAAAACCTATGACAGCGGCGTGAGCATAGCCTTTTAAATGTTAACATTTATCACTGTTTCCTTGGGGGTACTCAGTTAGAAGTTCTTCAAACGATATTGGGTTATAAGCCAGATGTCCAGCTACCGGTGTTCTACTGACCTCACGCCATCGCTCTCTAAGGCTATCATGGTGCACAGAAAGACAGCAATGGCGGCTGTAACTGAGGTATCTCCTCTTCAATGATCAGTCTCAAGGGAATGTAACACCGGTCCTACTCCCGGGGTTATAGTGTGGGGTGGTATAATGTACGGTGGCTGGACACCTCCAGTCTTCATTTCAGGTACACTAATAGAGATGTCGCGAACATAAAATTTTCCGTTCGTGAACGGCGAACGCGAATTTTCGCAAATGTTCGTGAACGGGCGAACCGGGCGAACCGCCATAGACTTCAATAGGCAGGCGAATTTGAAAACCCACAGGGACTCTTTCTTGCCACAATAGTGATGGAAAAGTTGTTTCAAGGGGACTAACACCTGGACTGTGGCATGCCGGAGGGGGATCCATGGCAAAACTCCCATGAAAAATCACGTAGTTGATGCAGAGTCGGGTTTTAATCCATAAAGGGCATAAATCACCTAACATTCCTAAATTGTTTGGAATAACGTGCTTTAAAACATCAGATATGATGTTGTATTGATCAGGTAGTGTAAGGGTTACGCCTGCTTCACAGTGACAGACCAAACTTCCCGTTTAACGCACCGCAAACAACCGCAAACAGTCCATTTGCACAACCGCAAACTCCCCATTTGCACAAGGTTGGATACCAAGCTAGCCATGTCCCGTTCCTTGTCCTCACTGACGTCATTAAAGGTCTCTTCCTCCACCCAGCCACGTACAACACCAAGGGTCCCCGAAAGGTGACAACAAGCCCCCTGGGACGCCTGCTGTGGTTGGTCTTTCACCTCCTCAAAGCAACCTTCCTTCTCTGACTCCTCTTCTTCAGACTCCTCTCTCTGCATTACCGCAGGTCCAGCAATCGACGACGACAAGGCTGCTTCTAGTGGTGATGGTGACCACAACTCTTCCTCTTCATGCTCATCTACGGCCTGATCCAGCACTCTTCGCAGGGCACGCCCCAGAAAAAATGCATATGGGATGAGGTCGATGATGTTGCCTTGGGTTTGACTGACTAGGTTTGCCACCTCCGCAAAAGGATGCATGAGCCTACAGCCATTGTGCATGAGCGTTCAGTAACGCGGCCAAAAAATACCCAGCTCCGCAGAGGCTGTCCTCTTTTTTCTTTTATTAAAAAAATCTGTTCTTAACAGTTTAATCTCTGTTTTGTCCCCTATCAGGGGCCGGTGTATGGAATAGATTTTAGGAATCGGGAGATGGAAAAAGATGCTTGGTCGGTCCTCTTACTTCCAATTTGGGGCACTGCACGTGCGCCGTGCAATGTACTGTGCTACCAGATATGAGTGGTATGTTAAGTAGTACTATTCCTATCAGTTTACTCCCTGTTGCGTCCCCTATCAGGGGCCGGTCTATGGAATAGATTTTAGGAACCGGGAGATGGAAAAAGATGCTTGGTTGGTCCTCCTACTTCCAATTTGGGGCACTGCGCGTGTGCCGTGCAATGTTCTCTGCCACCAGATATGAGTGGTGTGTTAAGTAGTACTATTCTTATCAGTTTAATCCCTGTTACGTCCCCTATCAGGGGACGTGTATCGAATAGATTTTAGACAACCGCAAAGAGTTGTCAATAGTTGACACACTCATGACATAAATTTTATTCCTCTAGGAGTCAATCTTAGTGTAGTGATGACTGTGCTCGTGCGCACGTTTGGCAGATTGCAGGCGATGGCGGTTTTTCAAAGCCTATGGTCGTGCTAAGGTAGTTCAGTGACAGTTAAGTGACCCAGAAAACAATGATTCTGCAGTGTGGGCCCATTGTTGGCCTAGTAGGCTTTAATGATCACCTTAGATGATCACAAAGAAAATTAATGTTTTTTCTATGCAAAATTATCCAGCCGATCGCTTTTGGTCTGTTCACAATGAAGCAACGACCTTATCATCTGGGGTGTGCCAACATTGCCATTGCTAACACACTCATATTGGTGGTTGCTTCATTGCGATACGCAAGCCCCTTCACCACAACAAGGTAACGATCACGAAGGGGAATTGACACTTGTATGTGCCTTTTTTTTTGTTTTGTTTTTGCAGCCACAGTGCAGCACCAGAGGCCAGAAAAATTTGGCATGTACACATGCCTGAAAAACTAGGTATTGTTGCAGCCGGAAAAATTGATGTTTTCCAGGCAGAAAGTGCACTAAAACATTGCGGCTTGAACCCTAGTTGGTGGCGGAGAAGTCATGCAAGTCACCTGGCATGCAGAGATAAAATACAGCAGCGTGTGGACCATTTTTAGCCCAAGGCAGCTCATCTCATCACCAGGCCTTTTTTAGTCAAATGCATCCCCCACTGTCAGTCCCTTCGGGATCCAATAAAGGTGAGGTAATCTAGACTTTTTTGACCTAGGCGACTTCTCTTCTCAGTGACAATACCTCCTGCTGCACTGAAGGTCCTTTCTGACAGGACACTTGAAGTGGGGCAGGCCAGAAGTTCTATCGCAAATTGGGATAGCTCAGGCCACAGGTCAAGCCTGCACACCCAGTAGTCAAGGGGTTAATCGCTCCTCAGAGTGTCGATATCTGCAGTTAAGGTGAGGTAGTCTGCTACCTGTCGGTCGAGTCGTTCTCTGAGGGTGGACCCCGAAGGGCTGTGGCGATGCGTAGGACTTAAAAAGCTCTGCATGTCCTCCATCAACAATGCCTCTGTAAAGAGTCCTGTCCTTGCCGGCGTGGTCGTGGTAGGAGGAGGATTACTTTCACCTCTTCCCCTGTTATATTCCCGTTGTGCTGTGACATCACCCTTATACGCTGTGCAAAGCATCCTTTTTATACGAGGGTCCCTCAACAGGCATGACAGCATGAAAGACCCCATTTGCACAAGGTTGGATGCCGAGCTACTCATGTCCCGTTCCTCGTCCTCACTGATCTCACTGAAGGTATGTTCTTCCCCCCAGCCACGTACAACACCACGGGTACCAGATAGGTGACAACGAGCACCCTGGGATGCCTGCTGTGGTTGGTCTTCCTCCTCCTCAAAGCCACATTCCTCCTCTGACTCCTCTTCCTCAGACTCCTCTTCCAGCGTTGCCGCAGGTCCAGCAAGCGATGCTGATAAGGCTGTTTCTGGTGGTGATGGTGACCACAACTCTTCCTCTTCACGCTCATCTACGGCCTGATCCAGCACTCTTCACAGGGCACACTCCAGGAAGAAAACAAATGGGATGATGTCGCTGATGGTGCCTTTGGTGTGACTGACTAGGTTTGTCATCTCCTCAAAAGGATGCTGTCACGGACGGTGTACAGGAAACAAGACAAAGCAACATGCATATATGACTCACTGGATCCAAAGCTAAGGAACCAAAAGGGAGACCCCTGCACAAGACCTAGCACTTTCCCTGGCTGCTCAGCCTATGCAAAGATCCCAAAGGTGGATGGTTGCATATCCACGTACCTCGACTATATAACCCCTGAACACCCTACAATAGTGAGGGAACACGACCACCGGCTCCCTACACCAGACACGGAGGGAGTCAGGGTCACCTGGGATCCAGCAAACAGAAAATAACAGATAAATGTACAGCACTTACTTTGTAGCAGACTGCGAAACAGGATCAGCATGCACACACACTCCAGGAAGAAGTATAAGCCGCCCAGTAAAGCATTATGGGGAGGAATTTAAAGGGATGCAATCAGTCCAACTACATGACAGCTGAGAGAGGCTAACGAGATGAGGAACTGAATACCACAACAAAGAAAACTCAAGGAGGAGGTTCTGAAAGGCCTCTGTCAGAGCTTCTCAGCTGTCTGGTTGTGACAGATGCATGAGCCTACAGGCATTGTGCATGAGCGTCCAGTAACGTGGCAAAAAAATACCCAGCTCCGCAGAGGCTGTCCTAGCACCCTGGTCATACAAATACTCGTTGACGGCTTTTTCTTGTTGGAGCAGGCGGTCGAACATTAGGAGTGTTGAATTCCAACGTGTCAGGCTGTCGCAAATCAAGCGCCTCACCGGCATGTTGTTTCGCCGCTGAATATCTGAAAAAGTGCGCCATGGCCGTGTAGGAACGCCTGAAATGGCCACACACCTTCCTGGCCTGCTTGAGGACGTCCTGTAAGTCTGGGTACTTATGCACAAAGCATTGTACGATCAGATTCAACACATGTGCCATGCACGGCACATGTGTCAACTTGCCCAAATTCAATGCCGCCAACAAATTGCTTCCGTTGTCACACACCACTTCGCCGATCTCCAGTTGATGCGGAGTCAGCCACTGATCCACCTGTGCGTTCAGGGCGGACAGGAGTGCTGGTCCGGTGTGACTCTCTGCTTTTTAGGCAAGTCAACCCCAAGACGGCATGACACTGTCGTATCCTGGATGTGGAATAGCCCCTGGGGAGCTGGGGGGGTGCCGTTGATGTGGAGCAAGACGCCGCAGCAGAAGAGGACTCAGCCGAGGAGGTTATGGAAGAGGATGGAGTAGGAGGAGTAGAGGAGGTGGCATCAGGTCTGCCTGCAAGTCATGGCGGTGTCACCAACTCCGCTGCAGAGCCACGCATTCCATGCTTGGCAGCCGTCAGCAGGTTTACCCAATGCGCAGTGTACGTGATATACCTGCCCTGACCGTGCTTTGCAGACCAGGTATCAGTGGTCAGATGGACCCTTGCCCCAACACTGTGTGCCAGACATGCCATGAATTCCTTTTCCACAATAGAGTACAGGTTGGGGATTGCCTTTTGTGAAAATAAATTTTAAATGTAATCTACTGTGACACCAGATATGAGTGGCAGTGGTGGCACTGTGCACTGGCAGTAGTTGGCACAGTACACGCTGTAGGCCTGACACACACGCTTGCAGGCAACTAACTGCAATTATATTACAGTCAAAAAAGTTTTTTTTTTTTTTTTTTATGTAATCTACTGAGACACCAGATATGAGTGGCACTGGTGGCACTGTGCACTGGCAGTAGTTGGCACAGTACACGCTGTAGGCCTGACACACACGCTTGCAGGCAACTAACTGCAATTATATTACAGTCAAAAAAGTGTTTTTTTTTTAAAATGCAAGCTACTGTGACACCAGATGAGTGGTGGCACTGGGCAAGTGGGCACAGAATACGCTGTGGGCCTGACACACACGCTGGCAGGCAACTGCATATAGATTACAGAGGGGAAAAAAAAAGAAAAAAGCAGACTGATGTACTAGCCCTAAAAAGGGCTTTTTGGGGTGCTGTCAGGACGCTGTCCTTGCAGGAGATCAGATGAGTCTTTCAGGACTGCAGTGGACACTGAATACACTGCCCTAGCTATCGATTTCCCTATTAAATCAGCAGCAGCTACGCTACACTCTCCCTCCTCTCACTAAGAATGCAGCTTCCGAATGATTCTAAGATGGATGCTGTCCTTGCTTTTTACTAGGAGGTGGAAGGGTCTGGGAGGGAGGGTCTGCTGCTGATTGGCTGGAATGTGTCTGCTGACTGTGAGGTACAGGGTCAAATTTTGCTCAATGATGACAAATAGGGGGCAGACCGAACATCGCATATGTTCGCCCGCAGCGGCAAACGCGAACAAGCGATGTTCGCCGGGAACTGTTCGCCGGCGAATAGTTCGGGACCTCTCTATACACTAACAGCTCGGCATTACATTGATTTGGTCATGCAACCAGTGGTACAGTCATTTCTCCAGTGTCCCAGGAGCCGTTTTCAACAGGACAACGCAAAACCGCAGGTTGCTCATGCTACTATGAGCAGCCTGTATGGCCTAAGTGTGTTACCATGGCCTGCAATGTTTTCGGACTTGTCTCCCATCACACACATTTTGGACATCATTGGTCGGGAATTGCAGAGGACTTGTCAGCACCGGATCTTGATGATTTGCATCCTCAAGTGCATTCAGCGTCATTCCTCAGACAACCAATAATAACCTCAATAATAGCATGCCAAGGCTTGTAAGTGCGGCACTCATACTCCATACGGAATAAATTGAGATGTTTCCTTTTTTTTTTTTAGCATTTGCATATCGTTAACATGTCCATCAATCCCATGATTTCCATAATTCCATGACCTTTCCTTCTTTGTGTTGCTATTTCAATGTTGAAGAGTGCAGTAAAGAAGTGGACCCATATGGAGTTCATAGTTGGAACCCAATTTAGCTTTGGAGAACTGGAGCCACTGTTCATCTTAAATTATACGACATTACAACATAATCCATGGCAAAATCAGCTGTTTTAGTAGCAGATCAACTGATCATCTCAATGGCTCTCAGACTAAAGGAGTTGTCTGTGATGAGACAAACCCTTTAAACCAATTGGTTCATTAATAATGGTGGACACAGTAATGGAATAGCCATGGGGGCTTGCATATTGATTACCAGCCATTTATTAGGATCTATAATATGTTCTAATCAAGAAAACCAACTGAAATGCCACCTGATGTGATCGGTGGGGGTCCCACACCCAGGACCCCTGCTGATCAGCTGTTTGAGAAGGCAGTGGCGCTCCTCTGTTTTTCCTACGCCAGTGACAACATGTTCATTGATCACATGGCCTGGAAGCCAAGTTAATGGGGCTGAGCTGCTATTCCAAGCACAGCAGCTATACAATGTATGGCACTGTGCTTTAGTAAGCTGCAAGAAGGCAGTTAATTGGCGGGGGGTCCCGGGTGTTGGATCCCCACTGATCAGACTATCCAGAGGAAAGGTCATCAGTAAAGAAATCTTGGAAAACCCTTTTAAGACATAAATGCCTAGACCAAATTGGGTAAGATAATTCATTAAAAGAAATGTACATTTCTTAAAAAAATATTTACTTTTAATTTTTTAAAATATTTAATAGATTTTCTATGTTTTATATATTTTTTATGATCTATCTATCTATCTATCTATCTATCTATCTATCTATCTATCTATCTATATAAAATATAGAAGTCCAGGGCAGCACACCTAGGAAACATATAGACAAAAGGAGTGCCAGCGGAATTGCACTTGACCAAAGTGTTCAATTGATAAAAGAAAAACACACCGCAGCATTTCCAGTAGGTCAAAAAATGTGGGATCCTTTATTCACCCGTGCGACGTTTCGGTCCACTTACTGGGACCATTTACAAGCTTGACATTTTTTCACCTACTGGAAGTGCTGCGGTGTGTTTTTCTTTTATATATATATATATATATATACACATTTTTTATATACTTTTAGATTTTATATTATTGCTATATATTTTCACTTCTCTTTTGTACATTAAACCGTTGATTATAAAGCGCTGCAGAATATGTTGGCACTATATAAATAAAGACTATAATTACGGTATAGGTTTGGATATTTTATATTATTTTAAAATATTTTAAAATTATTTTTATATATTTTTAGATCTTTTTCTATTTCTATATGCATTTTTCTATTTTATATTATTTTTAAATATTTATAAATTAGTTTATGATGTTTTAGAGTTTAATATTATTTCTATACGCTTGGATATTTTGTATTATTTTTGAATATTTATTTAATTATTTTTCCATATTTTTAATATTTTTTTATTGTAGGTATGTTATGTAGTTATATGGTTATTTATTTTGCATGGCTGTGCTGTGTTGCAGCTCCCAATCAGACATGTATAAGTCTATTATTTTTCTATATTTTTATAATCTTTTCATACTTTATTTTTATTGTAGATATGTATTTCTACGGTTATTTATTTTGCATCGTTGCACTGTGTTGCAGATCTCAATCAGACCTATATAAGAAACATGTTCCTGTTTTTTTTTTTTAGGTGGAAATATTAATGCAATATTTTGGGTCGGGCTATGATACCTTCAAAGGGTATTGTGAGCAGAGATTCAAATAACATAGGAGGTTGTCACGCACATTAGTCTGTGCTACCTGTATTTCATAACACCCACTCAGGTTCCAATTTCATTCATTTGGCAATAGCCTGTGGTATAAATACTTTGCTTTTGAAAGTAGAAAGAAGTGGATGAAATATCTCAGCTATAAAATGTCAAGTTGCTTTCCAAAGCAGCTCCAATCTCAAACCACATCAAGACCGATGTCTGAAAAGACAATCAGAACCTAGCCTGATCGGATGTCTTTCTTCTTGAGACTGTAACGTGGCTGGAATGCTCAGGGTAACAGCATGGCTCTTCCCCAGAATACTCCACCACTTGCGTTTTAAGCCATTCGCTCTGTTTATTTTTTCGTACTATTTTAGTAAATTGAATAAACCACAGATTTGGATTCTTTCGTGAGGTCAAAAGATTTCAAAACAGGGATCGGCATTTTTTTTTTTAGTAAGTGGTACGTATGGCACATCGGGGTTTGTCTGATTCACGTAGGTGTGCATGTATTCAAAGGACTCGTTAATTTGGATTTTTTTTAAATATCTATATTTATATTTAAAAACTCATTTTAACAGGTAAAATACTGCACGTGAGTCTAATGATTTTGGGCATATTTCTAAGCTAATCACAAAGTGTCTCCTGTGATTGTCTGTAGGGGAAACCTAGCCGTAAGTGTTCCATTTCCCTACATTGCCACCACAGGGCAAATGAAGCATTACACCTTGTCAATTCACATCAATGGATTGTCTGTATAACAGGATAGGTCCTCCAGAGCCAGAGTTGATCTTTATAAAGACTCTCCACTCTGGCCAAGAGATGAGGATCATGAACAGAAAACTGAGCTTTTAACCCTGATTTACTTAATAGGGTTATGTAAATGGTTTTTCTACACTGGACATCTCTTGAGGGAGGTTAGATTTCACTTTGATTTACTTTTGTCATAATGCCACCCCAAAATTAAGTTGTCTGCCATATTATACCTCATGTGACTCTTCATAATTTGTCCTTACTTGAACCTGTATTAATCCGATAAGTTAAGTCTGGCCTGTTATATGTATGACCCATTTTTTTGTCACGCTATCTACCACATGTCTAGCAAATCAAGTTATATACATAACTATATGCCCTTGCGTCTGCCAATGGTAGGGTGCCAATTATAGCATATAGGACCAGCCAACTGTCTTATGTGTATGGTGGTGGATTAACTCTCCTTCAACATTTTATGTCTGGGGAAAGAAGGCTCTTGCATTTGAGGAGTTACTGTACCGTGTCTCCTGAAGGTGTCTTGTGGTGGCTTACTCCACATTCTCCACTCAGTCACACCGTATGTGGGGGTCGGGAGGAATAGTTGTCAGGATTTGGCCAACACCTGTTAAAAGGTGGAAAACACTTTATCCTCCACCTTTACAGCATGGCCCAACTTTTGCCATTTTTTTGCCCCTTTCGGTTTGTGTCTCCTTTTCTTACCAACTATCTGCTCTTTGTCCTTTTTTTTCCTGATAACCAACTACATCTGTTCCCGCCAGTTTTAATATCACTTTCTAATTATTGACCTAGTTTGTATGGCAAAAAGACCTCACCCCTTGCCTCAGCAAGCAATGGCTCTACTTTCTTGGGTCTTTAAATTTGGTTCAAAGCTAAGATATATCCAGGGAATAGACTTAGGATAAAGGCAACTCTGAGTTCCCCTAGGGGAAGGTACCTTAAATACCCTGAGGTGGCCATCCATAGGTTAGGGAAGATAAGGGTGTACATGCTGGCCCCTTAACAGCCCTTTCCCTATGGGAAGGCTGGAGAGGCTTAGCAAGAACAGGATATGGCCTGCAGAAGAGGACCAAGTATGGGATTTCGGCGGCCGTCCCAGCTACTGGTGAGCAGAGGATAACCAGCGGGTATGGATCACCAAGACATTAGCAGCAGAAAGGTAATTGCTATGGCGCCTGTGCCCATCCGGTAAAGTGGGACAAAAGTGGGGGTCGACAATATAATGCCAACCATGGGAACAAGACTCTATGTAGTACAATATGTCTAGCAAGTTAAAGGGGTTTTCCAGCACAAAAATTGGAGGCAGCAGGGTTTAAGGGGCTTAAAAACGTAACAGAATCCATACTCACTTTCATGATTCCCCTCTGCTGTGGTTCCTATGCTGCTCGAGTCCCTGCAGCTGTCTGCTTTCAGCTCCTGCTGTCTAAACATGCAGAAATGCCCGTTCTGCCAATTACTTGCTGAGCTGGGTCACCATGCAGCCAGTGATTGGCTGAGAGGGCATATCCTGCACGTTGAGAACAAAGCCGGAAATAGAGAGCACTGGAAAACTCAGTACTGGTGGGGTATCAATAGAGGTTTCACTTTTTTTTATATTTTTAAGCCACTCTCACCATGCTGCCATTGGGTTCTGCATTTAGGGCGTCTGGTCTGGGCGCCCTGTACCTAGGGCATCTCAATTTGTTTAGAAAGTTTTTAATGTTTTACTATTTTTACAAAATTTAAAATCTTTGTGTCACCGTATTATAACACCCTTACAGGTGCCTTGTGGTGTTTATTGGTACCAAATTGGTTACAAATGACTTTTTGATGTCTTTTTATTCTCTTTAATTTGGCAGGCGAGATAACAAAAAATTCCTGCATTTTGATAGTTTTTATCCTTGTGGGATAAATAATGTGACATTTTAATAGTTTTTAAGTTTTTTTCTATTGTTTAGATTTTTTTTTTTTACTTACTTTTAGACCTCATGCACACGAACATATTTTGTTTCTGTGTCCATTCAGTTTTTTTTGCAGATAGGATGCAGACCCATTCATTTCAATGGGTCCGCAAAAAATGCGGACAGCACACCGTGTGCTATCCGCATCCATATATCCATCCCGTAGCCTTGCAAAAAAACAAAAAACATGTCCTATTCCTATAATAAATGGATAGCATACGGATGTTGCAATTTGCGGACCGCAAAACACATATGGTATTTTAAATTTTTTAACAATTTATTAACATTTTCATTAAACATTTAAACACATGCCAAGCTTCCGAGCCTGCACCATACACTCTCCTGTGACATGCGACATACACGTGCATTAAAAGTCAAGAGGGAATTTAAGTTGCCTTGTCTGGGGTCTTTATATATTTAAGGCATTTGGTCTGGGGTCTGGGTTTATTTAGGCAGTCTGGTATGGGGTCTGGGTTTATTTAGGCAGTCTGGTGTCTGGGTTTATTTAGGCAGTCTGATATGGGGTCTGATTTTATTTAGGCAGTCTGGTCTGGAGTCTGGGTTTATTTTGGCAGTCTGGTCTGGGTTCTGTGTTTATTTAGTCAGTCTGGTCTGGAGTCTGTGTTTATTTAGGCAGTTTGGTCTGGGGTCTGGGTTTATTTAGGCAGTCTGGTCTGGGGTCTGGGTTTATTTTGGCAGTCTGGTCTGGGTTCTGTATTTATTTAGGCAGTCTAGTCTGGAGTCTGTGTTTATTTAGGCAGTTTGGTTTGGAGTCTGTGTTTATTTAGGCAGCCTGCTCTGGAATGTGTGTTTACTTAGGCAGTCTGGTCTGGGTTCTGTATTTATTTAGGCAGTCTGGTCTGGGTTCTGTGTTTATTTAGGCAGTATGGTCTGGAGTCTGTGTTTATTTAGGCAGTTTGGTTTGGAGTCTGTGTTTATTTAGGCAGCCTGCTATGGAATGTGTGTTTACTTAGGCAGTCTGATCTGGGGTCTGATTTTATTTAGGCAGTCTGGTCTGGGGTCTGGGTTTATTTAAGCAGTCTGGTCTGGGTTATGTGTGTATTTAGTCAGTCTGGTCTGGAGTCTGTGTTTATTTAGGCAGTTTGGTCTGGGGTCTGGGTTTATTTAGGCAGTTTGGTCTGGGGTCTGGGTTTATTTAGGCAGTCTGGTCTGGGGTCTGGGTTTATTTTGGCAGTCTGGTCTGGGTTCTGTATTTATTTAGGCAGTCTAGTCTGGAGTCTGTGTTTATTTAGGCAGTTTGGTTTGGAGTCTGTGTTTATTTAGGCAGCCTGCTCTGGAATGTGTGTTTACTTAGGCAGTCTGGTCTGGGTTCTGTATTTATTTAGGCAGTCTGGGTTCTGTGTTTATTTAGGCAGTATGGTCTGGAGTCTGTGTTTATTTAGGCAGTTTGGTTTGGAGTCTGTGTTTATTTAGGCAGCCTGCTATGGAATGTGTGTTTACTTAGGCAGTCTGATCTGGGGTCTGATTTTATTTAGGCAGTCTGGTCTGGGGTCTGGGTTTATTTAAGCAGTCTGGTCTTAGTTATGTGTGTATTTAGTCAGTCTGGTCTGGAGTCTGTGTTTATTTAGGCAGTTTGGTCTGGGGTCTGGGTTTATTTAGGCAGTTTGGTCTGGGGTCTGGGTTTATTTAGGCAGTCTGGTCTGGGGTCTTGGTTTATTTTGACAGTCTGGTCTGTGTTCTGTATTTATTTAGGCAGTCTGGTCTGGGGTCTGTGTTTATCTAGGCAGTCTGCTCTGGGGTCTGGGTTTATTTAGGCAGCCTGGTCTGGGGTCTGGGTTTATTTAGGCAGCCTGGTCTGGGGTCTGTATATATTTAGGGAGTCTGGTCTGGGGTCTGTCTTTACATAGGAAGTCTGGTCTGGGGTCTATATTTATTTAGGGGGTCTGGTCTTGGGTCTGTATATATTTAGGAAGCCTGTTCTGTGGTCTTAACATTGGGTGTCTGCTCTGGGATATGTGTTTATTTAGGGGGTCTGTGTTTGTTTAGGGGTCTGGTCTGGGGTCTGGGGTCTGCATTTATTTAAGGCGTTTAGTCTGAGAACTGTATTTATTTAGGTGGTCTGGTCTTGGGTTCTGCATTTATTTAGGTAGTTTGGTTCGGAGTCTGTATTTATTTAGGGTGTCTGGATACTGTTGTATAGAATAGCATGGTCTTAAACTAAATACATAATATATATTTTTACAGCAATTTTATAATGTTAGAGGGTTATTTTTGTTTTGTTGGCCATTTCTGAAGAACTTTAATGACTGGATGTATTCAATCAGCCTATGGAAATATCTGCTGTCACAATGTAGACAGAATGGGATTCATAATTGTTTTTTCATTCAGGCAACAGCAGATGTCCGATAGGTAATGCAATTTCCTTGTGTAGTAAAGTTTTGCTTCATATTTCTGGGTTATGATAATTCTCAGAAGAACAAAGAGCAGGGGCTTTGTGGGTGGCTGACGATCTTTCCACAGCTACGTCTTAGCGTGCAA
The DNA here is from genome assembly GCF_014858855.1 of Bufo gargarizans. Lineage (NCBI taxonomy): Eukaryota > Metazoa > Chordata > Amphibia > Anura > Bufonidae > Bufo > Bufo gargarizans. Next base: position 45,545,105 of record NC_058085.1, read on the forward strand.
CTTTCTTAATGTCTTTGTGATTTTTTTTGTCTTAAGGAGAGCAGAAAACCAGACTGAGCAACAACACAAGCTCACAAGGCAGCTTAGACAGCGGGGACAGGGAAGGAGAGCACTTCTGTAATGAGATATACCACCGGGACGCACACCTTTTCCATAGACAAGGACTTTGTTTTTATTTCATGCAGCTGGAAGCAATATAATCTCATCCAACCAAATATCGTATTTGTCCTTTTGCAAATATGGGATGTATTAATAGGATTTTTTTCCCTTTTTTAATTTAAAGATGTTGAGTGATGGAAACCAGCCAATGACATTAAAATATATCTGATCATATGGACTGGATCTGCCATAAATATAGAAACATAGAATGTGTCGGCAGATAAGAACCATTTGGCCCATCTAGTCTGCCCAATCACGTTATTCAGGAAGGCAAAGGCTTAAAATAACCTGATTTAAAGATGAAGGAGTCGAATTTTCTCTTTCCTACATGCAATATACTGTATGAAGCGATAACAACTTTAAAAAGGAAGCCCCAACATTAGGTCGTGGTTGTAACAGAGTTTATGGGGCAAATTTGAACTTGGAGTCTTAAGTGGCCATAGCCAAGAGTGTATACATTCAAACACATGCAGAGGCATCACTTTTATTCAGATGGTCAGCCCACCAAGTGGTCTAAACTGGTCCATGTGAAGAGGCGAATCACTTTCTAAAAAAATAAAAAACAAAAACTTTATGGTGCCCAAACCTTGTAGGCACTAGCCTAGGAAACCCCCAAGCCTTCTCATGTCTTACCTGAGCACCCAAGTTCAGTGTTTGGTCTGTAAACAGCACCTGCCTCGTCCATGGCAATTAACATGGCAGTGAATACGTACGATTTACTCAAGGACGCATCCTCTTCTGCACTTGCACTGACAACATTTAGCTCATGTGCAGAACATGCTGTACATATATGGGCATTCCCTGAATGCTTTCAGCGCAAGAGCAAAACCAGGGCAACGGTGTTCATCATCTGACCCTTGCCATGTTGCTTACAATGGACGTGGCAGCCGCCAGTTTACAGACTGGATTAATGGGCAGCAGGAGACACTGATCTGGAATTCTGAAGAAAGACATGTGGGGGCTTAGGGTTTCTTATGTCAGTGCCCAACTTTAGGGCATTATAGGATTTTTTTTGAAAGCCATCATATGTATTGGGTTCCCCTATTCCACTGTGTAAAAGAAGTGGTGCTTCTATTGGACAGTGAACAGTGTGGGACAATGCGATGTGTCTGATTGGTAGAGGTCCATCTGTTGTGACGACTACCGATCACCAGTATGGGGGTCCTGTGTCTCCCGATATAAATAAAATGGAGGTTGAGCATGCATATTGATGCTCCATTCAGTATCTACGGGACTGCCTAAGAAAAGGCCAGGACAATGCTCGTTAATCTTTGCAAGTCCTGTAGAAATGGATTCATATCAGGAGAAACTGGACCTGATTCTCATGATCGTGGGGTCCTAGAGGTCACACTCCCACCAATTAGCCACTTATATCCTTTAAATTAGGTTTTAAAAAAAATCTTTCACCATGATTGTTATAAATTATGGCTCACTGGCCCCTTAGCTGCCTTTATAGCCGCCAACCTAATGGCAATGGGTGCTGTGGCGGCAAGGCCACCCCATTCATGTCTGTCCCCAGCACCAGCATTTTATACCAAGCTAATTTTGTAGGGGCTCAGGGGTGAAGATCATTAAGGAATATTGTAAATTAATCCTGATGAGCTTGTGCATACACATATCAGCCCATTTGAGGAGCTGCAGTGGAGATGGGAATGCTACCAATTTTGAGATAGGTGGTTGACTTCAGACGACCAGAGTCTCCCAATGGGCAGTGTAGTTAAGAACAAGTGGGCCCTAATGGATCAGAACTAAAAGTTATCATCCAAGTAGCTTTAGGTAATGTACAGTAGCTCTAGGTATTGAAAGCTTGATTCCTATATATTAACATAAGCAATTGTCTTGGATTTTTGAGGAACACCTGTAGAAGAAAATATTGCAGGTGGCATGATGAGGGTTAATAGCGTCTCTTTTACTGCGTCCATCAAGTTGGTGAGGAATTTAAGGAGTGGCACCAAAATACTGCAGAGGAAATTGTTGTCATTTATAGAATTTTTGACACCACAGACATTTTTTTTCCAGGACATTAACTAGTAGAAGCCTTCCAAAGCTCTGCCCTCGAGGTCTCCAAGACTGAGCCATATGGCTGGCTGTTAACTCCATCCATAAAATCTCAATGAGAATTTCCGTTCTCTAAACCAATGCTTAAGTGCCATGAAATGCCTGAAAATTGCAGAGATCTTATAAATAGACCATCAGCTTCCGAAATCACACATAGTTCCCTTCTCGAGCTGACACTCCCAGTCCCTTCTCACATAAATGGACGGCGGACGCCAGACTGCATTTGGCGTCAGGGGCTTACAAGAAATTTCACTCTACTCATAAACGTGTAAAAAGATTTTGCATGGCAGTGGAAGATACTTAAGAGAAATACAATCCGGTTTCTTTTCCTACTAGGCGGCTGGAGTAAATGTCTTATACAAGTGCAAAAAGTAAATGCAAAAACATTTGCAAGAGATTACGAGTGGCATTGGGACAGGATGAGAAAAAAATGCGTCCAGGAAATTCTTAGGTTCCCTATCTTCGTCTACAGGGTCAGACTGGCCCTTCAGAATACCAGAGGATCCTCCGGTGGGTCCAGGCTCTAATATCATGTGGGCTCCAAAGCTCCAGGAGAGAAAAACGTGGGTGCCTTTGGAGCCAATCGCTTGCCCATAGAGTCTCTTTGTTTGATTCTAAACCTGTTAGACTTTATTGATGATATAGGGGTTGGGCCCCAATAATTTTTTCTGGTGGGCTCAAGGAACCCCAGTCTGACACTCTTCATCTACAAGCATTTACAGCATTCAGTTTCCTCCATTATCCTATCCAAGATGGCCTCCTTGGGTCTCCTTATGGACATTTAACTCCCAGGCAATGCTCCCCGGAGAAAAAACATGCAAAATAGTTCTCCTCCAGAAGAAAGAAAATCATCCCTCTTGGTGCCGTCTAGAGGTGCCACCTTGTCGGTCAAGGTCCGATCAATAATAAAGCCTTAAAACACCCTAGTCAAGTTTCAGAGCTCATTCCTGGGTTGCATGTTGACTTAATGGGCAGCTACCTACAGGTGGCACTAGAGAGACACTATTCCTCCTTCTGGAGGAGAGCTAATTTGCAGGGCGTACCTGTGACCCATGATTTATACAGGGGCAGTAATATAATGTAAATATACATAATATAATGAAATGATGATATTGTGTTATAGGTTTAAAAACATTAAATGTAAAGCAAAAGGAACAAAAATAATGTGAGTTTTTAGAATAATTTTATTGAATAATATTTAATGAACAACAAAAACAATCTCTTTCAATTATGGTGAACAGCATAAAGAAAGTGTTTTTCTCATGCATTTTTCCAGTACAAAAAAGTCCTGGATGGCAGATTACCAGTCCGGGCCTGCCCTCTTTAATGAAGTGCCCAACAGAAGTAGTAGTGCATCAGACAGTAACAAGGCACAGTCCCAAAAAGATCACAGTGCAAATCCTTGTCTGAGAACTCCTTCTCTCTGTCTTTTTAAGGTCTCTTGAGAGAACTTTAGGCATGCAATGAGGTTCTTGTTAATTTTTCTGCAAATTCGTGGACTGAGGGAGGCAGATCTAAAATAGGCTGGCCAAACCAACTCAAAATGTGCAAGGGTGCGCTGCAATCATTTTTTCCCACAGCAGTAAGGTCTTCTTCTGCCATAAACAAGCACATTACCTTGCTGACTGACACCAATGCTCAGCCTTGTAGAATGTGGACCTTATAAAATTATTTTTTTCTGGAGCACTTTGGTAGTAAAGATGTTTCCTTGACTGTAGATTGTCTCAGAGATGAGGGTTCTCTGAGCTTAGGCTTAACTATGAGGAGTTTGCACACATAACTCCTCACCAGTGAGCAGACCCAGGTCCATCTCCTGGCAACCTAGACAAGGTTGTTAACCCTAAACTGTCCATGTAGTGCAATTAAGCATACAAATATAATAAATCAGAACTTTTCACTCAACAATACATTACATCAGTTACCGCTTTGCAGTGACCCTGTTCTAGGGTACTGGAAGTGTACCAAACAAAACCACACCACAAAAAAAACTAAGTCAAATTCTAATAAAAACTATATTTGAAAAAAAAAATAAAAAAAATACAGTCAATACAGTTACATAAAAAGCTGTAACAGCACATAGATTCACTGCATTTCCTGGCAGCCACCACCAGCTGGAGATCAGTGAAAATAGATTATAGTTCTAAAGAAGTCAATGGTAACTGTATAAATTCCTATGCAATGAACTCCCCCTAATGGTGGCTGCAGACAGACAATTGTATAATATACTGTGTGAATGGAAGCAGAAGATTTATAAGTGTATCTATGCCAGTTAGAAACAGAAACCTAGAATGTGTCGGCAGATAAGAACCATTTGGCCCATCTAGTCTGCCCAATAATGGTGTGTGGTTTAATGACACTGAAGAAATGTAATGTGGCCATATTAATGAATCACCTGTTCCACTTAAATTTTTTAAATTAAAAATTATACCCACAATAAAAAATAAATAAAAAATTCATCAAAATTAGGGAGTCAAGCTTTGCATTACGTGTTGATGCACGCCTACAGGGGAACTAGGTGGTGCGCTACTCAATTTTGCTATGGAGCCCTAGGAAATATGTGTATGGCCTGCTGGTACCATCTACTATGCTCTATACTCTATACTATCAGAAAACCAGTCACTATCTGGTGTGGCCACCATTTGCCTCATCATTGTCATATACGCAGATCCAGAGCATCCCAAACATGCTCAATGGGTGACATGTCCGGTGGCTATGCTGGCCATGCAAGAACTGGGATGTTTTCAGCTTCCAGGAATTGTGTACAGATCCTTGCAATATGGGGCCGGGCATTATCATGCTGCAACATGAGGTGATGGTTGTGGATAAATGGTACAACAATGGGCCTCAGGATCTCGTCACGGTATCTCTGTGCATTCAAAATGCCATCAATAAAATGCACCTGTGTTCATCGTCCATAACATACGCCTGCCCATACCATAACCCCACCGCCACCATAGGCCACTCGATCCACAACGTTGACGTCAGCAAACCGCTCACCCACACGACACCACACACGCTGCCATCTGCCCTGAACAGTGAAAACCTGGACTCATCTGTGAACAGAACGCCTCTCCAACGTGCTAGACGGCATTGAATGTGAGCATTTGCCCACTCATGTCGGTTACGACGACGAACTGTAGTCAGGTCCAGACCCCAATGAGGACGACGAGCAGATGAGCTTCCCTGAGACGGTTTCTGACAGTTTGTGCAGAAATTCTTTGGTTATGCAAACAGGTTGTTGCTGCAGCTGTCCGGGTGGCTGGTCTCAGACGATCATGGAGGTGAACATGCTGGATGTGGAGGTCCTGGGCTGGTGTGGTTACACGTGGTCTGCGTTTGTGAGGTTGGTTGGATGTACTGCCAAATTCTCTGAAACGCTTTTGGAGATGGCTTATGGTAGAGAAATTAACATTTATTGCACGGGCAACAGCTCAGGTAGACATTCCTGCAGTCAGCACGCCAATTGCACGCTCCCTCACACATTGGGACATCTGTGGCATTGTGCTGTGTGATCAAACTACACATTTCAGAGTGGCCTTTTATTGTGGGCTGTCTAAGGCACACCTGTGCAATATTCATGCTGTCTAATCAGCACCTTGATATGCCACACCTGTGAGGTGGGATGGATTTTCTCGGCAAAGGAGAAGTGCTCACTGATTTAGACAGATTTGTGAACAATATCTGAGAGTAATGGGGCTTTTGTGTATCTAGAAAATGTTTCAGATCTTTGAGTTCCGCTCATGCAAAATGGGAGCAAAACCAAAAGTGTTGCGTTTATATTTTTGCTCAATGTATTTAGATGAGCTGCCACAAAGAACATTGCATCCGAATGCAAATAGCAGGATATTCAGTAACAATAGAGAAGACGTCTTATGAGGGCACCCAAAAAAGAAGAAAGTGGACTTTCTGAACTAGCAGAAGCGCGGTATTTGTATGCATTTCAAGCCATTTGCAAGTGCGTCAGTGCTTTAATGACTGCAGTCACAGAAGTGAAAATTTTAGATCTGAATAACACACTACTGGAAAATGAAAAAGGAACACCTGGAAAGTTAGTATAATGAGCTGGGATTGAGAAAGTATAAACTGCTTGTAGTTCTTGGTCAATAATCACACGACCAAGGTGGTGCCCCCTTTCTTTTGGGCTCTGCAGCAGGGTATATGATGAGGCAGGGTCACATTAATACTGGGTGGCATCTCCCATTACTGGCATAAATGCTGCCACTCTGACATGGTGATGGTCATACAGATGCTGGATATCCTCCTGTGGTCATTCCAAGCTCTTTCAACTTGGAGCCATAGTTCAGACAAGGTGGTTGTTGGCTCCTGTACATGGGAGATCCGTCATCCCATCCAGTCCCAGATGTTCTCGATGGGGGAGAGATTTGGAGATTGAGTTGGCCAGGGGAGCTGCTGGATACTTTGAAGATCGTGTGGTTTAGTTTGGGTAGTGTGTGGAAATTTTCTTGTTGGAACACTAGGTCTCCTCAGACTAAAAAGGCAGTAGGACTGGGTCCATGATGTCCTGGAAGTACCAAAGACTGGTCAATGTTCCCTCCATAAATACCAGACGAGAACGGCCAACGGCACTCCATACCATGACACCTGGTGTTGGACCTGTGTATCTCCGCACTATGGATGATGGCAGTAGGTGCTCTCCAGCCCTCCTGTGAACTCTGATGTGGCCATTAATGGCAAACAATAGTGTTCAGTGATGAGAGCAGATTTTGCCTTGGTACTAATGATGGTTTCATCAAAGTTCACTGGATGGTTAGGGTTGGAGAGCACGTACTGCCATCATGCGGAGACACACAGGACCAACACCAAGTGTCATGATGTGGGGCTCCATTAGCCCCACATCATGGCCTTCCCATCTGGTATTCATGTAGAGAACATTGTGCAGCCTTCAGTATGTCCAGGACATTGTGGAACCAGTAACACTGCCTTTTTTGACTTAGTTAGGAGATATGGTGTTCAAACAAGATAACGCCGCCCACAAACTGCCTGCGATAGACAATGTGCTCTACCTTCCAATATACCTAATTATTCCTTAAAGGGGCTGTGCAGTTCATAAAACTCAGTTTCATACATCCTATTATAGAACTAGGAGTTAATAGAGGGGGTTCTTTCTTCAGGGTCCTCATCTCTTGGCCATTGCTGACAAATTGCATCTCTCTCACTCAGGAGGACCTCTCCTGTTCTGCAGTATACAGGCAACCCATTGATATGTATGGACATGGACACTGTGTAATATACGTAATTCCATCTGTGGTGGCGCTGCAGGGGAAATTGAACACTTCTACCAGGTTTCCCCAAAGATTACATCTGATCGCTGGGGGTCTCAGCAAGAGGACACTTTGTGATCAGCTTATCATCAAGGGACCCTTCTAACAGACTGAGATTGTCCAAAGTGGAGATCTCCACCCTTTCTGTATCACTACCGGTACATACATAGGAAAACTTCAATCTTGGCGACAGCCCTTGTGGGAGCTGTAACAGAAACAGCTGACAACTGCACAACTTTAAGATTATGGTCCCTTTAAGAAACGACACTGCCCGATGAAGGTGTACCCAGGGATTTTATGTTTTTTTTTAAGCTTTCTCCCCTGATTATAAAAGGAGTGACCTCATAGTTAGACAGACAAAGCAGAACAATTATAGGGGAACTTGATTCCATCTTTCATTTATAAATGTAGCTCGGTTAATAAAAAGAATTTTCAGGAACACCCAATTGTTTTCAGATTAATGACATCTCTTCTACATTCTCTGCTCCAGAAGTCCGCCGAGCCGGATCAGGGGTCACATTATTCAATCCCAGTGTATGAGTTTTATCTTACTTGCCAGAATTCTGTGAAATGAAATCAAATAAATTAGCTTAAAATATGAAAAAGAACGCATAAAATTCCTGTTCTGAAAGGTCAGACTACTGGCAAAACTGCACCGATCATCTGGTCCCAAGATGAAGATTTTGAAGAAAAGGGAAAAAAAATTGTGCTTCTGATCACTAGAAAACTAGGAATTCTTTGCTCAAATTTTTTTTTTTCCATTTTACTGTACTTGTCCACAACTACTCTTCTAGGTGTAGTATAATTTATGCAGATGGACGACCCAAAACCAAAAGTTCATGAGTATTATACAAAAAATAGCTTCTTCCAAATGTCCTACTTATGGATCCGCCAACCACTGAGAATGATCTAGAAGCAGTTCTCTTGTCAAGTTAATCAATCAATCAAGATACTAGAGAAGAGCGCGATGACATGGCCAGTCTTCTGTTTTTTAAGGATTCAGATTTACACTGAGATCTTTGTGCAATTTACATCCCATTCTTACGAAGGAGGATCCCAGATTTGATATCCAACATGTCACTTCAGATTTTTCTACAAACTATTAAGCTCCATTTGGACAGCTCCTTTCCGCCATCATCTTGTTCCTTCGCGCGGGCATGAGTGCCACTCTAAGTACCTGGCTGACGCTGCTCTCTGGCGGCCCAGACCCACGGGCACTCCCCTTACCTCCGGCAGTGGGCCCAGCTGTCAGAGTTGTGTGCTCCCATCCTCTTCCTCAGGCCTACGGTTGTCTTTTTTGTTTTCTCTGCAGGCGCACAAGGTGCACATGCGGTTCCTGACGCTTAAGGGGCCAACGCACTCACCCTAACCTTTACCAGCCTATGGCTTGACGCCTCAGGGTATTTAAAGCACCTTCCCTTAGGGGGGATGCCTGAGCAATAGGTTAATCTAGTGTGCAAGTCCTTGTATAAGGGATGCCGTTCTGTTTGTCTGCCTGTATACTGAACTCTGGCTGATTCCTGAATCCGAACCTCTGCTGCATGACCTGACCTGAGCCTGACTACCATGTTGATCCTTTGCTGCCTGCTCTGACCTCAGACCTCTTCCACATATTTGCACAAACTCTTACTGCCCTGACCTCGGCCTTTTACTGACTACGGTTTTGCCTGATCCCTTGGTGCTCAGCACCAGTGTCTCTGACCCCTATGGTTTAGCTAGTCAAAGCACAATCGACAGAAGCATGTCCTTAAAGGGTTCTTTATTTAAATTAGGTCCATAAAACTGCACACAAGGATAGTGCAACATTTCGACTACATCATAGTCTTTCTCAAGAATGGTTAAGCTGTTTACCACACCGGAACTACTCCAGTAGGTAGTGGCCTGGTGACTCCCTTGCTGTGAAATCCAAATCCCTGTATAGGGGCTAATGGGTGAATAGCCGTAGACTGTCAAGATAACGCCCTTAGTTTTAGCCCACAGTGGTTCCACACCCACTAATCATTACATTAAGTCTTGTGAACATAGTCTTAGAATCAATTAATTTTTTCTCTCAACATTTTACTTGTAGTTCTCCCGTCAATAAAGCATTAACAAGATTTGCACATGTCTTCTCTATGGGAAAGAAAGTCACTAATGAGGGTGTTGGGGGTGTTGACACCAGGGAATCCTTGTCACACACAAATCTTGATAATATAGTATTACCATAGACACGTAGTCTTATAAATGGTTCCCAACAGCAGGACACTGACCCAATCTACTTGCTAGGGGACCTACTACATCAAGATTTGTGCAAAACTGTCAATGGCATTTAATTCCTTTGTGTCTTTGTGTGTTTTTTGTCCTTAAACCCACACCAATGCCTGATATGTCACCTCTTTTTCATACCAAAGAATAGGAACAGGATTGTTTTTTATTTCCACATGTGCCATATGTAAATAACCTTTTTGACAGTCAAGGAGGAAGGTCAACTCAAAACGCACTGAATCTTGCTTGATTGACATCCCATAGGACAGGGTACTACATTGTAAGTATTTGAAATCCTGCACATGTGACCTTGTCTTTTGCTTCAAGTGAACCTGTTAGCTGGTTTCTCGTCCCTAAACTCCCACCATTACCTGATACTTCACCTCTTTTACATACAAAAGATGCCCAGATACTGTATGTAATAGTAGGAGCAAGGTTGTTTAAAAAAGGCCTCTAATCCCATTTGCGCTGTATGTAAATTACCATTTTGAGAGTCACGGGGGTGGGCCGGCACAAGAGTAGAGAGGATGTCTACCTACACCCAGTATGGCTTGAATGATGTTCCTAAAGATGGGGTACTACATAGTAAGCGTCCAAAATCCTGTGCATGTGTCCTTGTCTTCTGATTCTCGCGTAGGCACAATGAATCTGGAATCCTCTTCTGAGAAACTGCGGGGTTCTGGCTCATGAGCAATGAAGTTGGGTGTACCGACTAAACTGGCGTACTGCACATGCGCTATACCCACCAGCCTGTCAGAAAGGGATCCAGTTTCACTGTGCACCCACCGTAACCAGAAGACAACGGCGCATGCGCAGGATTTAAGAAGCTTGATTTGAAAACCACCAAGCCAGACTGGATGGGTTAAAAGTACAGACATCCTTGATTCTTCTCCCAAGCAAGACCACTCTATGGACTCGTGCACGTAAAGATAAGAGCCTTTTTTTTAAGGCAATGCCGGGGGTACTATTTCTCCTTGTGGAGAGCATGCAGTAGGCATAAGGAGTCTTAAAGGTCACGCAATGCCCCATTGGGAAAAAGGTGTATGCAAATGAGTTCTCTTTCCAAAAAAGAAAATAAAGCTGTGCCTCCACTGCCACCATCTGGAAGGTAGCTATCCTATAATGTTTGAACTTTTACACAGGCCTTGAGACATAACTTATTCTTAAGTGTCATGCCACCCGGCTGTGCCCCCGGCTGCTCTACTCCTCTCTGGCGGCAGGGACACCACGCTACTCACCCTGCCTCCCTGCTGTGTTTCATTCTTCTGTTGGCAATGCTCCCAGCTTCTGGTGTTCGGACTTGTTCGGCAGGCAGTTCCTCCATATCTCTGCTGAGGCCTCCTAGCCTGTTCTTTAGGGTGCGCTTGCTCACTTTCAGCTTTTTAAAGGGCCAGTGCGTGCTGCCAAAATGTTTCATAGCCAGTGGCTGGATGTTCCCTGGTATATAAGTCAACTTCTGATTAGGGATGAGCGAACCCGAACTGTATAGTTCGGGTTCGTACCGAATTTTGGGGTGTCCGTGACACGGACCCGAACCCGGACATTTTCGTAAAAGTCCGGGTTCGGGTTCGGTGTTTGTCGCTTTCTTGGCGCTTTTTGAAAGGCTGCAAAGCAGCCAATCAACAAGCGTCATACTACTTGCCCCAAGAGGCCGTCACAGCCATGCCTACTATTGGCATGGCTGTGATTGGCCAGAGCACCATGTGACCCAGCCTCTATTTAAGCTGGAGTCACATAGCGCCGCCCGTCACTCTGCTCTGATTAGCGTAGGGAGAGGTTGCGGCTGCGACAGTAGGGCGAGATTAGGCAGATTAACTCCTCCAAAGGACTTCATTCAGAGATCGATCTGCAGCTGTGGATGATTGAACTGCTGCTATTGAATTGCTCACTGTTTTTAGGCTGCCCAGAGCGTTTTTCAGTCACTTTTTTCTGGGGTGATCGGCGGCCATTTTGTGTCTTGTGGTGCGCCAGCACAAGCTGCCACCAAGTGCATTTAACCCTCAATGGTGTGGTTGTTTTTTGGCTAAATCCTACATCAGGGTGAAGCTGTCACACCAAGTGCATTTAACCAGCAATAGTCTGGTTATTTTTTGGCCATATACTACATCAGGGGCAAGCTGAGCCTGTCACCAAGTGCATTTAACCCTCAATGGTGTGGTTGTTTTTTGGCTAAATCCTACATCAGGGTGAAGCTGTCACACCAAGTGCATTTAACCAGCAATAGTCTGTTTATTTTTTGGCCATATACTACATCAGGGGCAAGCTGCGCCTGTCACCAAGTGCATTTAACCCTCAATGGTGTGGTTGTTTTTTGGCTAAATCCTACATCAGGGTCAAGCTGTCACACCAAGTGCATTTAACCAGCAATAGTCTGGTTATTTTTTGGCCATATACTATATCAGGGGCAAGCTGCGCCTGTCACCAAGTGCATTTAACCCTCAATAGTGTGGTTGGTCAAGCTGTCACACCAAGTGCATTTTATTTATTTTTTGTAAATTCTTTATTTAAGACTTTTTTCAATTTTTAACAACCCAAAGCATGATGGGCATTAGGATTGATAATGAATACAACATACTAATAAAGCATGAATACAATAAATGACAAATAACAAGTCAAAAATTACAAATCCTTACTCGGAAATACCACATAATCATGTGGAACAATAGAAAGCAAATGGAATCCAAAATCACTGAGTAGACGCGGAAAGGGGGGGACAGGGAAGGAAAGAGGAAGGGCGAAAGGAAGGGAAAAGGGAAAGGAAACAGCATTCCCGAACCTGCACTCTCACTCAGATGCTAGGAGTGTTTTTCCTTCCGCAGATTCAAAGAAATCCAACCAACGACTCCAGGTCTTGGTGAACTTTTTTTCAGTATGTCTCAATGATGAAGTGAGGTCCTCCATTCTCATAACCTCCTGAACTCCATTAATCCACATTGATAGGGAGGGAGCAGATGATTGTCTCTACAGACCGGGGATGCAGGCTCTGGCCGCGTTTACCAAGTGCCTTACCACAGACTTGTTGTAGGATGACAAAGGAATCTCGCACTGATGGAGCAGGAAGAAAGCAGGTGACTTAGGGAGGGTATATGTAGTGAATTTAGAAGTAATTTCCCATACTGAGTTCCAAAATGACGATAAAAGGGGACAAGACCAGAAGATATGTAGCAACGTACCCCTCTCAGAGCCGCAGCGCCAGCAGAGGGGAGAGGTAGATGGGAATATGGAGTTAAGTCTAGTAGGGACTCTATACCAGCGAGACATGAGCTTGAAACCCGATTCCTGAATATTGCTGGCCATAGAAGTTTTGTGGATGCATGTGAAAAGTCTCAGCCATTGGTCCGAAGAGAGCGTGATATCTAAGTCAGCTTCCCATTGTGAGACAAAATTGGGAGGAGGTTGGTCCGGGGGAGATATTAGTAAGCCATATGCGCGGGAGAGGGTACGTCTAGTTACTCCAGACTGCTCACAGATGAACTCAAAGTCCGTCTTTTCACGAGCGTACGTAGACGCAGGAGGGAGTGTAGACATGAAGTGTGTAAGTTGTCTAGATTGCCAAGGATTAAGAGTAGACGTTCCTGATATCTCTGAGATCTGTTGAGGGGTAAGCCATTGGTTTGAGGCAGTCAGATGATGGGCCCTAAATTTGTTACATCTTATTAGTTCCTTAAAGGGACCGCGTTCCAGTCCTGGAGGGAATTGAGGATTGCCCAGGATAGGAAACATAGGAAAAGGGGATGGAGAGATACCCGGGTGACTTTGAATGCTGGCAAAGGCTTTTAAGGAGGGGCCTATAGTCGGGTGCAGGCGTGCTTCCAATGGGGTCTGGGTGGACAACCAAGGGATGGCCGACAATGGAGCAATCAGAAAGGATTGCTCAACTGAGACCCATTGTTTGTAGGCCTGGTGACGACACCAATCTACTACCCTAAGAAGGTGTGAAGCCCTATGGTATGAGAGGAAGTCCGGGAGCCCAAGACCACCCTCAAGCTTGGGACGGAAGAGTATTGACCTTGCTATCCTGGATGGTTTACCTGCCCATATGAAATGTGTCAACATTTTCAGAAGAGTATGGAAGAAGAGTCTGGGGATGTGTATTGGTAAGGCTTGGAAGAAAAATAGAATTTTTGGCAGGACATTCATTTTAAAAATGGATATCCTTCCAAACCATGAGAACGTTCCAATATTCCACCTGTCTAGGTCTGATTTTATATTCCGGAGAAGAGGCGGGTAGTTGACCTGATATAAGTCCGAGATATAAGTCCGAGAGTGTGGGGGTAAGCAAGATCCCTAGATATTTTAGAGACGACCGAGCCCATTTAAACGGAAAGTTCTCCGAAATAGATTGGACCGTAGAAGCGGGAAGAGTTATGTTTAAAGCTCGGGAGCGTAACCCTGGGATTGGTGAGAAAGAACAGAAGATCATCAGCGTAAGCTGCAACCTTGTGCGATGTCTCACAAATCCGTAGCCCTGAAATATCGGGGTTCCCCCGTATATGACACAGAAGCGGCTCTAGACAAATCACGAAAATTAAAGGGGAAAGGGGACAGCCCTGTCTTGTTCCATTGCGAATAGACAGGGGCATGGAAAACTGGCCATTCACCTTAACCACTGCCGTGGGGTTGGAGTAAAGATTAGTAATACGGGCCAACATCTTATCCCCCATACCCACGCAACGTAGAGTTTCAAACATAAATTCCCAATTCACCCTATCGAACGCCTTTTCGGCATCGGTAGATAGGAATAAAGTTGGGGTCTTAGAAGTGACGGCTTGATAGATCATGTTAATTGCTCTCGTAGTGCTATCACGGGCTTCCCTAAGGGGCAAGAAACCTGTTTGGTCTAGATGAATTATTTTTTGGAAATGTGGTAGAAGGCGAGTGGCAAGAATTTTAGAAAATAACTTCAGATCTACATTGATCAGGGAAATGGGACGGTAATTTTGGCAATGGGAGGGATCTTTCCCTTCCTTGGGTACTACTGTGATGTGAGCTCTAAGAGTGTCATTTGGAAGAGTGCGGGCCCTATCCAACGAGCTAAAGGCAGCTATAAAATGATCAGGCAAAATGTCCTTAAACTGCTTATAGTAGGAAAGCGTGAGTCCGTCCGGACCAGGAGCCTTCCCAGTTTGGGAGTTTTTAATAGCTGCCTGTAACTCATTTAATGATATGGGTGACTCCAATTCAGAAACCGCTTCTGGGGGGAGAGATGGTAAGCCCGCAGATTCAAGATAAGCTTTCACTGAGGGCTTGAATTCAGGGCTAACGGATTGGTGAGAGTCGTCCAGATTGTACAGGGTGTGATAATACGATCTAAATGCTTCTGTTATTTCCTTCGGGAGAGAAGTCTTTCTTCCGGAAGTAAGTGACACATGGGGGACAAAGGAGCTCAATTTGGTCTTTTGCAAAGCCTGTGCAAGGGTTCTACCTGGTTTGTTACCATGTTCATAGTAATGCCTACGGCATTTAGTTAAGGTCGCTTTGGCTTTTGAAAGACATAAAGAGCGCACCTGATCTCTCAGCTGGATAAGTTCCGCTCCCAGCTGCAGGTCCAGAGTCCGCTTATGCTGCTGTTCTATCTCGTGGATGCGAGACAGAAGAGTAGATATCTTTGCTGCTCTTTCCTTTTTCAAACGGGACCCTAGTTTAATAAAAGAGCCTCTGATAAAACATTTATGGGCTTCCCAAATGGTAAGGGGGTCGCTATCGGGGGTCACATTATTCACAAAATACTCGGCCAGGTCTCTCCGGACTTCAGTGATGACTTGGAGATCTTGGAGAAGTGAGTCATTTAATTGCCAATGCCAGGCTCTGGGTTGATGGGTCGGGAATGAGATGGATATGGAGACTAAGGCGTGGTCCGAGAAGGTAATGGGGTCAATCTCTGCTTTGGAGAGAAGGTCTAGATTAGCATGTTTCAGGAGGAAGTAGTCTAATCTGGAATAGGAGTTGTGGGGGTGGGAAAAGAATGAGTAGTCTCGGGATGTTGGATAGAGGATACGCCAGGCATCAGCGAGCTGGTGGGAGAACAAGAGCTCCTTAAATTTGGTAATGGCGGAAAGAGGGAAGGAAACTTGGCCCTTGGAGGAGTCCACGCGAGGATTCAGGACAATGTTAAAGTCTCCTCCCAGAATCAAAAGACCCTCCGTGAACTCCTCCAAGGCCCTGAGGGTCTTAGACAAGAAACCCACCTGACCATTGTTAGGGGCATAGACTGAAGCCAATGTAACCTTATAACCGGCTAAGTTACCCTTTAAGAATAGATACCTGCCTGCCCCATCAGTGCGAGAGTCGATCAGATTCCACGAGATATTGTTGGAGACGAGAATGGAGACACCTTTTGTCTTGGTATCAGGATCAGTGCTATGGTAGGCATGCGGAAAACGTCTGTCTGAGAGCTTTGGAGTAGAAGAGGAACGGAAATGCGTTTCCTGGATGAACGCTACATGTGCACGTTTCTTCCAGAGAAGACGCAGTAAGGACGATCTTTTTTCCGGTAAGTTCAACCCCTGTACATTAAGGGAGACCAATAAAACATCAGACATGTTTCAACAATCAGAAAACAAGTAGCAACAAATTATCTCAGTGAGAGTGAGGAGTGCAGACAGCCGGGATAGGAGGAGGCAAGGATAGGGGACGAGGAAAGTGGGAAGGGGGAAAGGGGGAAATCTAGCCCTCAGCCGAGGGACAAACACCTAACTAGGTGTAAATAACTGCGAGTGTCCCCGTCTCGTAGAGTTTACTAAGACAGGAATTCACAGTGCCCTAGTGGGGGAGGAGGAACAGATGGCGTCTTCTAAAGAAAAATTAAAACATAACACACGGAAAGCCATCCGTGACCAGAAACCAAACAAATATGAACATACTTGCATCTCAAAGACCCCTTCCCTAGAGATTAAGACATTTTGACATTTTGACTGGGGAGGATAGAGGAGGATAAAGATAGGAGTAGAAACTCCCCAGAGAGAGGGAGAGAAGTTAGCACAGGGGAAAGCCAAAAAGCACTTGAGAAGAAATATTAGGACTACCCTAAGACCCTATGAATCCATGACAAATGAAAGACATGGAGAGCGACTCAGTCGAGCCCCTTTCAATAATACAAACACAGAGTCCCAGTAGTAAAGGCCAACCATGGAGGATCAGCGAGGAGGTGGAGGAAGACGACGTGGAGGTTGGTTTTGTGATCTGGAGCGATGGTCACGGTGCGGGCTGGAACGGCCCGGAGATGCCCGCCTCGGGGAGGTGGATGACCTTCTTTGCGGGAAATCCGGATCTTGTGGCAGCCCTTGTAGAAAAGGAGGCACTGTCCAGTCAGGAACTGTGAAGGGACGGACGTAGAGAAATCTGAACAGTTCCGGCAGATCAGCCGGAGAACGGACCTGCATTGTTTGGACAATAATATGAAATGGATGACCCCATCGGTAGGATGCTCCTGCGTCTTTAATTGCATCTAGCAGGGGCCTAACCATTCTTTGCATCGATAAGGTTAGGCGAGATACATCAGGCAGGATAGTAATCGGGGTGTCTTCAAAGTAGAGCTCCTTCTTTTCCCAAGCTTTTCGTAGGATACGTTCTTTGATTGTGTAAAAATGAACCCGGCATATGACATCTCGTGGTCTCTCCCCATCACGATTTCTGGGTCCTGCGGTTCAGTGAACTCTATCGAGCTCAATCTTGGTATGAGGAGGATTGCCCAAGACTGAGTTAAAAATGTCGACCACGGTGGAGTATAGCTGGTCATTGGGAATAAATTCTGGGATGTTACGTAGCTTAATATTATTCCGGCGACCTCTATTTTCCACATCGTCGAGGTGCAGAGAGAAGTCCTGTATTTGAGAAGTATGTGCAGATAATATCTCTGAGTGAGAATGAACCATAGAGGCAGTATTTGCATATCGATTTTCTAGCGAGGATAAGCGATCATCTAATTGATGGACGTCATCTCGGACCGCTTGTATGGCCTGAGCCTGCTTGTTCTCAATACGGGCCACCTGTGCCTCCAGATCAGATTTCGTCGGTAAAGCCCTTATCATTTCCCACAGTTCTGCCAGTGTGCGGTCAATGGAGGGTGGGGGTAAGGAGGACCCCTGTGGCTCTTCTGAGTACTGCGGCAACGTAGAAAAGATGCCCGGTATACTCTGGCTGAGAGATTGGGAAGCTGGAATGGGCCCCATGTGAACCTGAGTGTGGATAGCGGATATCAAGGGTGGCTCCTTATCTCCCAGAGAACCCCTTGGGGAGCTGGTAGCAGGGGAGTTCATATAAGCAGCGTCCCCTTCCAAAAGCTGCCCAGGCCCAGTCATATTTCGGCCTGCCGCGCAGGGAGAGGCAGTAGCAGCTCGCAGGCCATCATTTTCAGTAGGCCTCAAAACGGCCTGAGTGACGGTACCTGCATGATCCTGCTGAGGCGGTGCAGCTTGGCGCCCTGGAGGAGTCGGATAGGCATCCGGATTCAGCAAGGTAGGAGCCGTGCAATAGGTGGTTACACCGCCCGGGTGCCGCTCCTGTGTGAGGGTAGGCTCTGCTGCTGGCGCCATTGAGAACGGCCGTGCTGTTGGGCGCATAGACGCTGGAGTCGCGGCCATTGCGGGTGAGTCACCGCCGTCCTGCTAGTTGGATCGGAGGAAGCGGCCGATAGAATGTTCAGGAGGGACCGCGGGCTGACTCTTTGATCGTCTCCCTTTAGTCATGACCAGGAAAGGCTGGTAGGGAAGCGGTCTTCTTAGGTTCTCCTGAGGCTGGTCACGGAGCTCTCCTAACTCACGTCTTCACGCCGCCATGCCGAAGCCACGCCCCCACACCAAGTGCATTTAACCATCAATAGTGTGGTTATTTTTTGGCCATATCCCAGTCTAATTCTGTCAGTAAACGTATACCTGTCACCCAGCGCCTAAATACTAGGCCTCAAATTTATATCCAGCTAAATCTGTCATTACTGCTGTGGCTGGTCAAGTTATTTAGTGTCCGTCAAAGCACATTTTTTGTTCTGGGTTGAAATACAATTCCCAATTTAGCAATTTCCTAATTTAGTGGTTTCTGTTGTATCAGGCCTACTTTAAATCTATCCCTAAAAGGGTATATAATATTCAAGGTGCACATTGGGTCATTCTGAATAACTTCACACACACGCTACTGTGCATTTCCAAGTCTAATTCTGTCAGTAAACCTAAACCTGTCACCCAGCGCCTAAATAATAGGCCTCAAATTTATAGACAGCTAAATCTGTGGTTACTGCTGTGCCTGTATTAGTGTAATACGGTACCTAAATAGATAGCCAGATAGTGTTAGTTGTCTTTAAAAAAAGGCCTGAATTTGAATTCAATACATTGGGTCAAATAATATTTTTGTTGTTGTGGTGAACGATAACAATGAGGAAAACATCTAGTAAAGGACGCGGACATGGTCGTGGTGGTGTTAGTGGACCCTCTGGTGCTGGGAGAGGACGTGGCCGTTCTGCCACAGCCACACGTCCTAGTGTACCAACTACCTCAGGTCCCAGTAGCCGCCATAATTTACAGCGATATTTGGTGGGGCCCAATGCCGTTCTAAGGATGGTAAGGCCTGAGCAGGTACAGGCATTAGTCAATTGGGTGGCCGACAGTGGATCCAGCACGTTCACATTATCTCCCACCCAGTCTTCTGCAGAAAGCGCACAGATGGCGCCTGAAAACCAAGCCCATCAGTCTGTCACATCACCCCCATGCATACCAGGGAAACTGTCTGAGCCTCAAGTTATGCAGCAGTCTCTTATGCTGTTTGAAGACTCCGCTGGCAGGGTTTCCCAAGGGCATCCACCCAGCCCTTCCCCAGCGGTGGAAGACATAGAATGCACTGACGCACAACCACTTATGTTTCCTGATGATGAGTACATGGGAATACCACCTCAGCATGTCTCTGATGATGACGAAACACAGGTGCCAACTGCTGCGTCTTTCTGCAGTGTGCAGACTGAACAGGAGGTCAGGGATCAAGACTGGGTGGAAGACGATGCAGGGGACGATGAGGTCCTAGACCCCACATGGAATGAAGGTCGTGCCACTGACTTTCACAGTTCGGAGGAAGAGGCAGTGGTGAGACCGAGCCAACAGCGTAGCAAAAGAGGGAGCAGTGGGCAAAAGCAGAACACCCGCCGCCAAGAGACTCCGCCTGCTACTGACCGCCGCCATCTGGGACCGAGCACCCCAAAGGCAGCTTCAAGGAGTTCCCTGGCATGGCACTTCTTCAAACAATGTGCTGACGACAAGACCCGAGTGGTTTGCACGCTGTGCCATCAGAGCCTGAAGCGAGGCATTAACGTTCTGAACCTTAGCACAACCTGCATGACCAGGCACCTGTATGCAAAGCATGAACTGCAGTGGAGTAAACACCTTAACACCAAGGAAGTCACTCAGGCTCCCCCTGCTACCTCTTCTGCTGCTGCCGCCTCGGCCTCTTCTGCTGCTGCCGCCGCCTCGGCCTCTTCTGCTGCTGCCGCCTCGGCCTCTTCCTCCGCCTCTGGAGGAACGTTGGCACCTGCCGCCCAGCAAACAGGGGATGTACCACCAACACCACCACCACCTCCGTCACCAAGCATGTCAACCATGTCACACAGCAGCGTTCAGCTCTCCATCTCACAAACATTTGAGAGAAAGCGTAAATTCCCACCTAGCCACCCTCGATCCCTGGCCCTGAATGCCAGCATTTCTAAACTACTGGCCTATGAAATGCTGTCATTTAGGCTGGTGGACACAGACAGCTTCAAACAGCTCATGTCGCTTGCTGTCCCACAGTATGTTGTTCCTAGCCGGCACTACTTCTCCAAGAGAGCAGTGCCTTCCCTGCACAACCAAGTATCCGATAAAATCAAGTGTGCACTGCGCAACGCCATCTGTGGCAAGGTCCACCTAACCACAGATACGTGGACCAGTAAGCACGGCCAGGGACGCTATATCTCCCTAACTGCACACTGGGTAAATGTAGTGGCAGCTGGGCCCCAGGCGGAGAGCTGTTTGGCGCACGTCCTTCCGCCGCCAAGGATCGCAGGGCAACATTCTTTGCCTCCTGTTGCCACCTCCTCCTTCTCGGCTTCCTCCTCCTCTTCTTCCACCTGCTCATCCAGTCAGCCACACACCTTCACCACCAACTTCAGCACAGCCCGGGGTAAACGTCAGCAGGCCATTCTGAAACTCATATGTTTGGGGGACAGGCCCCACACCGCACAGGAGTTGTGGCGGGGTATAGAACAACAGACCGACGAGTGGTTGCTGCCGGTGAGCCTCAAGCCCGGCCTGGTGGTGTGTGATAATGGGCGAAATCTCGTTGCAGCTCTGGGACTAGCCAGTTTGACGCACATCCCTTGCTTGACGCATGTGCTGAATTTCGTGGTGCAGAAGTTCATTCACAACTACCCCGACATGTCAGAGCTGCTGCATAAAGTCCGGGCCGTCTGTTCGCGCTTCCGGCGTTCACATCCTGCCGCTGCTCGCCTGTCTGCGCTACAGCGTAACTTCGGCCTTCCCGCTCACCGCCTCATATGCGACGTGCCCACCAGGTGGAACTCCACCTTGCACATGCTGGACAGACTGTGCGAGCAGCAGCAGGCCATAGTGGAGTTTCAGCTGCAGCACGCACGGGTCAGTCACACTACGGAACAGCACCACTTCACCACCAATGACTGGGCCTCCATGCGAGACCTGTGTGCCCTGTTGCGCTGTTTCGAGTACTCCACCAACATGGCCAGTGGCGATGACGCCGTTATCAGCGTTACAATACCACTTCTATGTCTCCTTGAGAAAACACTTAGGGCGATGATGGAAGAGGAGGTGGCCCAGGAGGAGGAGGAGGAGGAAGAGGGGTCATTTTTAGCACTTTCAGGCCAGTCTCTTCGAAGTGACTCAGAGGGAGGTTTTTTGCAACAGCAGAGGCCAGGTACAAATGTGGCCAGCCAGGGCCCACTACTGGAGGACGAGGATGAGGAGGAGGTGGAGGAGGATGAGGATGAAGCATGGTCACAGCAGGGTGGCA
The DNA here is from genome assembly GCF_014858855.1 of Bufo gargarizans. Classification (NCBI taxonomy): domain Eukaryota; kingdom Metazoa; phylum Chordata; class Amphibia; order Anura; family Bufonidae; genus Bufo; species Bufo gargarizans. The sequence continues at coordinate 45,566,848 of NC_058085.1, forward strand.
CCCAACGCAGCTCGGGCCCATCATTGGTGCGTGGCTGGGGGGAAAGGCAGGACGATGACGATACGCCTCCCACAGAGGACAGCTTGTCCTTACCTCTGGGCAGCCTGGCACACATGAGCGACTACATGCTGCAGTGCCTGCGCAACGACAGCAGAGTTGCCCACATTTTAACGTGTGCGGACTACTGGGTTGCCACCCTGCTGGATCCCTGCTACAAAGACAATGTGCCCACCTTACTTCCTTCACTGGAGCGTGATAGGAAAATGCGCGAGTACAAGCGCACGTTGGTAGACGCGCTACTGAGAGCATTCCCAAATGTCACAGGGGAACAAGTGGAAGCCCAAGGGCAAGGCAGAGGAGGAGCAAGAGGTCGCCAACGCAGCTGTGTCACGGCCAGCTCCTCTGAGGGCAGGGTTAGCATGGCAGAGATGTGTAAAAGTTTTGTCAACACGCCACAGCTAACTGCACCACCACCTGATACGCAACGTGTTAGCAGGAGGCAACATTTCACTAACATGGTGGAACAGTACGTGTGCACACCCCTCCACGTACTAAGTGATGGTTCGGCCCCATTCAACTTCTGGGTCTCCAAATTGTCCACGTGGCCAGAGCTAGCCTTTTATGCCTTGGAGGTGCTGGCCTGCCCGGCGGCCAGCGTTTTGTCTGAACGTGTATTCAGCACGGCAGGAGGCGTCATTACAGACAAACGCAGCCGCCTGTCTACAGCCAATGTGGACAAGCTGACGTTCATAAAAATGAACCAGGCATGGATCCCACAGGACCTGTCCATCCCGTGTGCAGATTAGACATTAACTACCTCCCCTTAACCATATATTATTGGACTCCAGGGCACTTCTTCATTCAATCCTCTTTTTATTTTCATTTTACCATTATATTGCGGGGCAACCCAAAGTTGAATGAACATCTCCTCTGTCTGGGTGCCGGGGCCTAAATATATGCCAATGGACTGTTCCAATGTTGGCTGACGTGAAGCCTGATTCTCTGCTATGACATGCAGACTGATTCTCTGCTGACATGAAGCCAGATTCTCTGTTACGGGACCTCTCTCCTCTGGCTGGGTACCTGGGCCTAAATATATGACAATGGACTGTTGCAGTGGTGGCTGACGTGAAGCCTGATTCTCTGCTATGACATGCAGACTGATTCTCTGCTGACATGAAGCCAGATTCTCTGTTACGGGACCTCTCTCCTCTGGCTGGGTGCCTGGGCCTAAATATATGACAATGGACTGTTGCAGTGGTGGCTTACGTGAAGCCTGATTCTCTGCTATGACATGCAGACTGATTCTCTGCTGACATGAAGCCAGATTCTCTGTTACGGGACCTCTCTCCTCTGGCTGGGTACCTGGGCCTAAATATATGCCAATGGACTGTTGCAGTGGTGGCTGACGTGAAGCCTGATTCTCTTCTATGACATGCAGACTGATTCTCTGCTGACATGAAGCCAGATTCTCTGTTACGGGACCTCTCTCCTCTGCCTGGGTGCTGGGCCTAAATATATGACAATGGACTGTTGCAGTGGTGGCTGACATGAAGCCTGATTCTCTGGTATGACATGCAGACTGATTCTCTGCTGACATGAAGCCAGATTCTCAGTTACGGGACCTCTCTCCTCTGGCTGAGTACCTGGGCCTAAATATATGCCAATAGACTGTTGCAGTGGTGGCTGACGTGAAGCCTGATTCTCTGCTATGACATGCAGACTGATTCTCTGCTGACATGAAGCCAGATTCTCTGTTACGGGACCTCTCTCCTCTGCCTGGGTGCCTGGGCCTAAATATATGCCAATGGACTGTTGCAGTGGTGGCTGACGTGAAGCCTGATTCTCTGCTATGGGACCTCTCTCCAATTGATATTGGTTAATTTTTATTTATTTTATTTTTATTTTTATTCATCCACATTTGTTTGCAGGGGATTTATCTACATGTTGCTGCCTTTTGCAGCCTTCTAGCTCTTTCCTGGGCTGTTTTACAGCCTTTTTAGTGCCGAAAAGTTCGGGTCCCCATTGACTTCAATGGGGTTCGGGTTCGGGACGAAGTTCGGATCGGGTTCAGATCCTGAACCCGAACATTTCCGGGATGTTCGGCCAAACTTCTCGAACCCGAACATCCAGGTGTCCGCTCAACTCTACTTCTGATATTTTCTATGAAACTTGCACAAAAAGAATAAGATACTTTGAATGCCAAGTCAAAAAGCATCTGATCCTGTCATCGAGCGACCCTGTTTAAAGGGGTTGTTCAGTTTAGAAGAACCATTTTCAAATATCCCATTAGGTAATTAATAGATCAGGGTGATCTGATCAGGATCCTTGTCTCTTGATCAGAATGGGGATCGGTTACAAAGAGTGTCTCTTGTACTTGGAGGACCAGTCCTGTCCTGCATTATACAGATAGACCATTGATTTCAATGGACATGGTGCAATGCTTAACTTCCCCTATGGTGGCACTGCAGGGAAACTGAACACTTACTGCCCCATTTCTTCACAGGTTAAAGCTGTCCTTCAACAATAGGACTCCATTTTCTCACAGATTTCTGTTTGGTCACTGGCACCAGGATTTATGGACCAAGGTGGTTTCTCCCAGGTTTATTTTCATTTATTTTCATTACTTTTATTAGAATAAAGCATATACAAATTGTTATCTTTTTCCCCCCTTACTTTTATTAGAATAAAGCATATACAAACCGTTCTCTTTTTTTTTTCTTCTTCTTCATACAAAATTACAATTCAGAATTAATATTATTTTAACTTCCCCTTAACCACCCCTCCCTACCCTTGCGATGCGTCTCAAATCCCTCTATCACCCTAATAATAGCGAGAGAGTAGGAAAACAGCGCTATGGAAGAAGATTATAAAAAATAAAAAAAACATGGAGAGTTAAAAGATAAAAATGGAGATGAGGAAGTTTAAGACCTCCAAGCCTCCCTTATCTTAAACCATTTTTCCTGACTGTTTCTTTGCTTATATAGAATATTTTCATAGTTTTTAACTCTATTGACCAAATCTATCCATGCGCTCAAATTTGGAACATTCCGTGAGAACCAGACTCGAGTTATCAGAATTCTCGCCAAAAACAGTATTCTACTCAAAAAAATCTTTTTATATTTATGGCAATTTACCTTAGAAAGATCACTCAATATCCAGCATTTAACCATAAATGGAATCGAGAGTTTCAATTTATGGGTAACAAAGTTATAAATCGCAGACCAGTATTGTTTAAGCTCTGGGCAGGACCAAAGCATATGTAAGTGATCAGCCCCAGGTAAATCACATCGTGGACACTTACAACTATCTCTTAAGCCGCGTTTATTAAGCCATAAGGGAGTAACATACAATCTATGGAAAATATTAAATTGTACCAATACATGATTAAAATTGTAATTATGGCAAGAGAAGGAGAATAGGGAGAGGAGCTCATAGGGTAGTAAGCAACGATAATCAGCTTAGCGAAGTCGATAAAGTATGCTCACCTTTTGGTGTTGTGCGTGTGTGGGTAAAACGTCCGTAAGGGCAGACACACAAGGGGGGGGGGGGGTGTCGGTGCTGCCGGTACCCGTTCAATCCTTTTGGATGGAGTTGCCAAACCTCCTGAGGACTGTTGAGGAAGTGATGAATGGTTTGTTTGCAAGCACACGTGTGGGTACCTTTCTTGGCGCACAAAGACGACCTTGATTCAGAAACTTTTGGTATAGATGCTATTTATTATGCTCTGTGGACAACGCGTTTCAGAGTTTATAACTCCTTTCTCGTGTCTTAAAAGATACAACAAGAAGGCCGAAGCCAAATGGATCCCCACACAGTTGGAGGTAAATATATATACACAAAAAGAGGACTGTGATAAATAGAAGAGAATGAAATGCAAATAAAATAAATAAATCAATTAAAATAAAGTCAATGGATGTTAAATATTACACGTCATGGGCAGCTAGTAAACCTAGTAATAGCCCAAAAATAAATTCTCAGTAGGCTTCGGCCTTCTTGTTGTATCTTTTAAGACACGAGAAAGGAGTTATAAACTCTGAAACGCGTTGTCCACAGAGCATAATAAATAGCATCTATACCAAAAGTTTCTGAATCGATGTTGTCTTTGTGTGCCAAAGAGGTACCCACACCGTGTGCTTGCAAACAAACCATTTATGAATAAAATTGTGAGATATCAAACTTAAATTGATAAATAATATTTTCCCAACCCTCTACTTTAATCGTTGGGCAATCAACTCCCCAGGCCCTTTGTCCGGGAGATTGTGTTTCAATAAATAGTGCCTTGAGTAGTAATTTATACAATTGTACAATCTTAACCCTTTGATCTAAATTCCCTAACAAATCATTTAAAACAGTAGAAATATCTATCTCCAAAAGTGATTTATCCTTTACACTAAATAGTGCCGAACACAACTGCAAATATCTGAACTAGGACAAGTTACCAATAGTCTCCCTTTGTGCTAACACCGAGAACGGAAGTATCTCTCTATTCTTCACTACCTGTATAACATATAAAATATTATATTTTTGCCAAAACTGGTCCCCGGCTAATTCATCTAGGGCTTGTAATTTGAAATTATGCCAGAGAGGAGTACACCGGAGAGATCTTTTTATTCCCAGCCATCTTCTAATAACGTCCCATGACTTAGATTCCAATAGTGTGAATGTTGTTATATGAAGATCTCCTCACCAAAGTGGTACACAATACACTTTTCTCCATTCACGATATAACCATAGCTGCCCGGCTATAAAATAACCCTTGAAGTAGGGAAATTTCAATCCTCCCTGCTCCAACGGCTTGTATAGATATTCCAATTTAAGGCTTACCCACTGTCTTCATTAATGATTCTCTCGATGAGTTTAAAAAAATGGATCCTCTATCCATATAGGTGAATTCCTAAGAATATAGAGGAGTTGGTGTAAACTCACCATCTTCACCAGTCAGCTCTGGATAAGGGAAGTCGAAGCCATATCCCAATTTTTGATCTCAGTTTAGTTAACAAAGGAATCAGATAAAGCTGAAGAAAATCTTCAATCTTACGGGATATAATCATACCCAAGTATTGAAAAGAATCAGAAACATTCAAATTGCTCAAAGTTCCCTTACCAGAGAGGACAAAAGCATCCACTGGCATAAGAGTGGATTTTGACCAATTTATATCTAGGCCTGAGACTTTGCCAAAAGAGTTGACTATTCGGATGAGTCTTGCAAGCGTTGTACTAGTATGATCCATAAAGAATAAAACATTGTCCGCGTATAAAGAAATACGATCGTCCACCCCCAATGTTCCAAATACTTCAATCTTAGAATCCTGCCTAACAGCCAAGGCTAGGAGTTCAATATAAATATCAAATAACAATGGGGAGAGTGGTCAACCTTGACGAGTGCCCCTATTCAAAGTAAAGCTTGTTGTCAAGTTCCCATTAATATTCAGTCTGGCCAGTGGAGAATTATACAACAGCTTAATCATATCTATAAACCTGCCTCCAAAACCGATCCTGCCTAAAACTTTCCAGAGAAATCTCCACTCCACCCTGTCCAACCTTTGAGAACCTTGTAGTCAAAATCCTTGAAAGAAGCTTTACATCAGTGTTCAATAAGGATATAGGTCTATCTTACCTTTTTTCAGTATTAATATTATTACAGCTTCTGTCATTGATTCTGGTAAGGTCTCATCTTCCAATGAGTCAGCGAATACCCTCAAAAGATTGGGGAGGATAACCTCTTTGTATTTGTGATAGAATTCATATGGAAATCCATCTGACCCAGGGGAGGAGTTACCAGAGCATGCTTTAATTGCAGCCTCTAGTTCCTGTAAAGAAAAATCTGCCTCAAGCGATTCCCTTGTGTCTGTAAGGACTGAAAAGTAAATGGCATCCAGATAGGAGTCCATCATTTCATCCCGTAATATTACTATCTGCTTTATATAAATCAACAAAATGCTTCAAAAAAGTTCCTTTTACACCTTCTTGATCACTAACAATTCTACCATCTTTTAAACGGATGCTATCTGTTTTTTTTGGTCCTGATTGGAAATCACCCTCGACAATAGATTTCCCGGACGACCCGATTCAGTGAAATATTTTTGACCCTTAAAGAATAGCCTCTCCTGGGCCCTATCCAACAGCAACTTGCGTGCTGAATGGCTTTTCCATTTTCTTCTGTCTTATTTCTAGAAAAGTCATTCATGGCTAATATCGCTTATTCTTTTAAAGCCTTCTCCTTAATACCATAGCCTTTCCTTAAGTTAGCAATCTTACTGACAAAAATCCCCCTCATAATGGCCTTAAATGCATCCCACACTACTTGGATTTTAGCTAAATTATGGTTAATATCCCAAAATCGCACAATTTCCAGTTGTATTACTTCATGATTATCCATTAGGGACATCCAATAAGGGTTTAATCTAAACGGGGTCTTACCAATATCCATCATGAGCCATGCAAAGCTCAAGGGATAGAGGTACATGGTACGAGAGAGACCTGGCCTTATATTTCATCTGTTTTATGTAACTCAAAAATGTTTCATTTATTAAGGCCAGATCTATCCTAGACATAGATTTTCCAGCTTTGCTTACGCAAAAGTAAGCTCTTCTCCCTTGCCCTAAGAATCCCCACACGTCCCTAAAGCCATATTCCAGACAAAACCGTGCTAAGGGTGAGCCCAGGGCAGAGGTACGGCAGTCTCCCTCCTCAGAAATCCTATCTGTAGTGGGATTAATCACAGAATTAAAGTCCCTGACAGCTAACGAGGGGCATTCAGGCTATTGTTCCATATAATTTAACAAAGAGTTCCGTACATATAAGGAAAAAGGAGATGGAATATAAACAAAGGCCAGAATACAAAGTTTCCCAACAAGTTTGCCATATAAAAAGACAAATCTCCCCTGCTTGTCAACAGAGGATGCCTCACAGACAAAATCAATCGCCCTATGTATAAGGACCATCACTCCTCTAGAACAGCTAGTAAAGGTAGAGTGATAAGTCTACGCAGCCCATACTCTGTTGATCCGCAGGGAAGTCTCCACCAAGCAGACAATCACTGGTAGATGTCTCTATACCAGATCAAGAACCACTTGTCTCTTTACTTTATCACCCAGACCCGAACATTCCAGGTTAAGATTCTAACTGACATTATATCAGCCAACAAAGTCCAAAACCAAGAGAGTTTCCAAAATACCCAACCCTCCTCCCCCTTTCCTATAAGACACATTGCAAGGCCCCCCAAATACCCTACCTACCCACCCCAATTCTCTTGATCCTCCACATCTGCAACAGATCTCTCAGCTAGGACCATCCCTCCCCCTCTCACTCCCTCGCACTACTCCCAGACACAAAAAAAAGGAGAATAGAAAAACCATAACAAATAAAAAGAAGCAGAACTAATTAAATATTATTCAGATCAAGCCAATCCCTGGCAAGATCAGAAGAGTCAAAAAAATTAGTTCCATCATTAAAGATAATCCGAAGTTTGGCTGGATAGACAAATGAGTACTTAATATCCTTTTCCTGTAGACATTTTTTAACCGCAGCAAAACTGCATCTCTTTTCTTGGATCTCCTTAGAAAAGTCCGGGAAAAAGGACAGTCTGTTCCTGTTGTATAAGATGGGAGGACACTCCCTCAATCTTCTCAATATCATATCTCATGAGGCCAATAACTTCACCAAATGTGCCCATGGCTGCCTTCCAGGAATTGGTTTATCCCCAGGAACCCAATGTGCCCTTTTCACCAAAAAAAGAGGAGAAAAATGTTCCATTCTAAACTTCTCCAAAATCAACATTTGTATTATCTGACCCAGATTACTTTCCTCTGTGCCCTCCGGTAGCCCCAGAATTCTCACATTACATATACTGTCCTCATACAGTTAGCACGGTGTGTAATCTGACATGTAGCTAAACCCCCTGTCTTCATAAGAAAAAAGCTGTGCAGCTGTAACCTTCTTTATTATTGCTAGTAGATTGTGACAGGGAAGGTGAAATTACAGAATAAAAACTGTAGTATTTCAGAACATAGATATCCATGGTATATTGTATAGGATACAGAATAATCTGCTATACATACAGTACATGAGGTAATAATGCAATGACAATGCTATCAAATGCAACAAACATATAATAAACTGCAGTATAATGACACATAGATAGTACCCTTACCAACTATACTTGAAACAGGCTGTATAACAGATGATGAGCAGAAAAAAAAGTGAGAGTGTGGCTTCTAAGACAGACATAAGATGGCTGCTGCTTCTAAACAAACACAAGACACAAAGAACTAGGAGCTACCCACAATGCCCTGGGAACTTGAGGCTAAACAAAATACATTAAACTCACCAGTAGATGGTTCTGTTACCATACAATATAATGCTGATGGAATACAACACAGGTAATAGCAATGTCTAAACTGATAAACACACAGAAATAACTAGAATTGGATCTGAGGACAGAACACTCCCGCTTGACGTCAGCCGACGTGACTATTGTATTCGTTGGATGCAGACAGTAGAACAAGTTCCCCTACTAACCTGAGAAACAATTTGGTCTCACCCGGTCTCCGTATTTTCAATTCCACCTTGCGTATAATTCCGTCTTTACTCAGGAATGTCTTAGTAACGAGACCTAACGGCCACTCGTTTCTTCGTGACTGCCAGTCTTTCATTAGTACTACATCGCCAGGTTTGCCACTTTCTCATCAGTTGCAGAGTGGGAATGTATTGCTTTTTTCCACTTTTCCCGGAACGAGTTTGAGAGACTCTGTACTTGTCTCTATCAACTTCAGTAAAGATCTTTAAATTCTCCGGATGGAGCACAAATTTCTTCAGTCTTCTATGTAAGCAGTGTGGCGGGTGTGAGAACAGTTGGGTCATCAGGATCGCTGGAAATCGGAGTCAGTGGTCTGGCGTTTATGATGGCCGATACTTCCGCCATGAAGGTTGTCAAGCATTCATGACTCAGCTTTGAAGATCCTTCTTGTAAGAAGATTGAGCCGAGGATTCTATGTGCGATGCCTATCATTCTCTCCCAAGCACCTCCCATGTGTAAAGAGTGTGGTGGGTTGAAGGTCCAAGTGCATCCTCGTTCGCTAAGTTATCTTTCTATGTTGTTAATGTCTAGGTTGGAAGAGAGTTGTAGTTCTCTCGCTGCTCCGACAAAGTTTGTGCCTCGGTCAGAACGAATGTGTTTGACAGGTCCTCCATCGTCAATGAAACGCCGGAGAGCATTAATGAAACAGGAAGTATCCATAGATTCAATTACTTCAATATGGACAGCTCTGATGGAAAGACAATTGAAAATAATCGCCCAACGTTTCCCATGCGAGCGGCATCCTTTGGTTTGCCGGACAAATACCGACCCAGGACCAAACACGCCTAGGCCAACATTGGTGAAGGGTGGATCCATACTTAGTCAGTCATACGGGAGGTTTGCCATCTTCGGGGTCTGTGACATGCCACAAAGTTTCCGACAGGTAACACATTTAAAAATTAATCTGCACACGCATCTCTTTGCTCCAACTATCCACAGCCCAGTTGCTTCTAGGGCTCCTTCTGTGAACAGACGACCTTGGTGCTTTGTCTGTTCATGGTAATGTTGCACAAGCAGAGTAGCTATATGATGCTGTCCAGGAACTATCACAGGAGGTTTCTCTGCCAGATCTATCTTGGCTTCTTTAAGGTGTCCACCTACTTTTAAGAGCTCATCTTCATTGATCACTGGGTCAAGTTTCCTTAGAACACTACCTTTGGGCACGGGCCTTTGGCTGACTACACAGTTGATTACCTTTGCATAGGTTTCATGCTGTACAGCTTGGTTAATACATTTTTTGACCGCTCTAGATCGAGAGCTGTGTAAACATTTTTACAATGATGCCAACCTCTACAGACACTTTTATCTGCCGATAAGGTTGCCTTGTATGTCCGAGCTATGTGAGTCAGGCAAGTGATGGCACGGACAAGTGATCTCCAAGTAGAGAACCTACTGAATCTATGGGATTTCAGGTGGTGGTCCAAAGTTTTTGTGTGTAACACAGATACCTGAGGACGTATCTCAACATCAGTATGTGGGTCAACTAGTTCAAACATGGCAGTTTCTGCTGTGCTTGGCGTTGACCTATACAAAAAGGTAGGGCCTATAAACCAAATCGTGTACTTGAGACGGTTAGCAGCGACGGATCTAGTTGCTTGGTCTGTAGGGTTGAGATGCGTAGGTACATATTTCCATTGTTGACAAGAGGTAGACCTTCTGATCCTTAGCACACTGTTGTTGACGTAGACATAGAAGCGTCTAGCTTCATTACAGATATATCCTAGTACTATCTTTCTATCAGTATAGAACTTTAATCTCCAAGTCCATTTCAGTAGCGATGAGTTTGGCTAACTCCACCGCTAACGCTGCGGCACATAGTTCCAGACTTGGTATTGTGTGTTCATGAAGTAGCGTTAGTTTTGCTCTGCTCATGACGAACTCTACATGGCATTGTCCATTGGTATCCAACGTCTTCAAGTAAGCTACAGCCGCAATTGCTTTGACTGAAGCATCGTAGAAAACGCAAGGTCTTTGTGTCTCAACCTTGGTAGTTGGTACAGAAACATATGGGCGAGCTATGTGAAGATCAGATAAGGCTGTAACCCTAAGTTCACACCTGAGCGTTTTACAGCGCGTTCAACCGCGCTGTAAAACGCTCAACACATGAAAACCAATGCTTCCCTATGGGAATGGTTCTCACCTGGGCGTTTTACAGCGCGTACGATCGCGCTGTAAAACGCCCGACGCATAATCAAGTACTTGAGCTTCTTTGGGGCGTTTTGACGAGCGTTTGTGGCCATAGGACACTGCAGTCAATCACACAAACGCGCGTCAAACGCGTGTTTACTATTACAAAAAACGCACATAAAAACGCGCGACAAAAACGCACGTAAAACGCGCGTTTGAGAAACGCTCAGGTGTGAAAGCAGGGTAAGGGAATTTTTAAAGGCCATCCACGTGGCTTTCTTTCATGGGAAGGGGAGTGTCCCAGTTTGACACTTCTCTGGTGAAGTCTCTTAACATAGCTTTTCCTTCAATTATTGTAGGAGCTGCAAATCCCAGTGCGTCATATAAACTGCTTATGGCTGACAGTACTCCTCTGCGAGTAAAGGGTTTTTCTTCTCTGCTAACCTGGAAGGTGAAGGTATCAGCTTTTATGTCCTAGAATAGGCCAACGCTCAGTTGCATCGGAGGTTAGTCAAAGCTTAGATCTAAATCCCGTAAATCATCTGAATGGTCCTGAGAAGATAAGGCTTCCATCAATTTCTGACTGTTAGAAGCGATCTTGTGTAGCCTCAGGTTAGATAGAGAGAGCATCTCCTGGGTTCTTTTAAGAAGACTGATTGCAGTCTCATCTGAGGGCATTGATTTTAGACTGTGGATCCCAGGTGGTCTTGATTGTCATCCCAGATGAAGTCATCGTAGGCAGGACCTGCAAGGGTACCTGGTGATTTAGTGCTTTGAGGCAGTTCCTTAATGAAGAAGTGATTTTCTCATGGTTAGAGAAGAGATGGGCGTCTATTCTCAAGTGTACTGGTAAGCATGCTGTTGACAGTTGTCGGTTTGTGTACACCTCCCAAACAGACCTCTCCTACAATGACCCATCCTAGGTCAAGTCTCTAGGCGTATGGAGCGTTGTGAGGTCCATTGATCTGTGGACCTGTAGGATATCCCCCCACCGAGGAGTAAGACTATCTGAGCTTCAGGATCAAGGTTTGGGATCAGGTGTCTTATACTTTTCAGGTGAGGCTGATGCGCTGCTACATCTGGCGTGGGTATCTCAAACCTGTTGTCAGTAATCTGGTTACATTTCAATATAGTTGGTAAAGGCAGGCACACTTTACCATCGCTGGACTAAACTATGTAGCCGCTTGCCCTCCTTCCGGCTGTCTCCACAGTACCAGCACAAGTTTTTAGAGAGTAGGGGCACTGGGTCCTCTGATGTCGAAGCTATCAAAGAAGACAGACTTCGCTAACGACTTGTTACTTTGATCGTCTAGAATTGCATATACTTTGATGGCTTTGCCTCGGTCGTCTGCTGCGTAAACTCTCACTAGGGAGATTTTAGAGCAGGATCTGCCTCCTATGAGGTCTCTGCAAACCTCTGTACATTAAGTAACTGCCAAAGTGTCAGAATTTGTGTCCTTCAGCTCCCCGCTATGCTCTTAGGTTTTGAGCGAATCCCACAATGGTGGCTCAGGGTGTAGAGCTGTGTTATGATCTGTACTGTCACATTCGGAACACTTCGCAGTAACCTCACAGTCCCTGGCGAAGTGCGAAGTTGAAGAGCAGCATTTAAAACAGATGATGTTCTCCTTGAGGAAGGTTTTGCGGTCTTCCAATTACTTTTCCCTGAAGGTTCTGCACTTAAGTAGGGAATATGGCTTCCTATGTAAGGGACACAGTCTGCTCAGGTCCTTGGGTTTGTCTCCTCCTTGGTAGGAGCTGAACTCTTTATGGACTGAACGTGTGGAAGAAACGTAAATTTTGTGGACCTCCACCGTTGCCCTACGAGGTTTACTGACTGAGGTGATGGCACATGACATAATGAAATCAAAGCTAGGATCGTTTCTGATTTTTGCTTGTTCAGAGACAAAATCTACAAACACATTAAATGGAGGAAATGGTACATTGTAAGTTTGTTTATACCGAGAACCATACATAACCCACTTCTCTAGCAGGTTGTATGGGAGTTTCTGAACTATGGGATTCACACCTCTTATGGTGTCGAGGAATGTCAATCCCACCAGATCTCCTTCTGCCTTTGCTACACTCAGCTCCATTAATGTCACTTAACTCCCTAAGCTTTGAATAGCGTTTGTATGCTATTTTAGGTAAGTCCTCGATTCTCTTGAATAAGGCATTTTCTATAACCTCTGCTGAGCCATAAACCTCATCAAGTCTATCCCAGATCCTTTTTAGACCAACATCTGGATAATTTACATTGATGTCTCTGATTCTGTTAGCGTGTTCGGCAGACTCACTTCCAGCCATTTTACCAGGAGATCCAAGTCCTCACTACATGACAGACCTATGTCTCTGATGGCATTTTGGAAGGAAGATCACCAAGCTTTACAGCTCTCAGTGCCATCACTGAACTTTACAAGTCCCTTGGTGACCAGCTAATGTCAAACAAGGAACCTGCCAAAGTCCATTGTGGCTTGATTGCTGCTGGAACGGGTTGGTGGTGTGTTGTCAGAGTAAATGTGTGGTGTGCGGCCATACCTGTTGGAAGTATCTGGTTTAGTCCAATCTGTGTAATACCGTTCTGAAGCGAAGGGCATCTCTCTAAGCAGGAGCGGATTTCTGAATCTCTGTTCTGAAGAGAAGTTGTTGTAGCCAGTTTTACTCTAATGTGTATTCTCTTGTTTGCTGCAAGAAGACTGATAGTCGACTTTTTGACAGTCCGAATAAGCATGTTGGCTTGTCAACAAATCGTTTTATATTAAGCTGTGGATCTGAGTTGTCGTCTGACTTGGAATGTTGATAGACGTATTGTAAGGTACGCTGTTTTGGATCTTGGAATTCAAGTTCTGGCTGGACAATGCTGCGAATACTCTTGGTTTCTAGAAGTTCCTTGGCTTCTAGAAATTCTGCTTCTGCTATAGCAGCTGCTGTCTCTTTATCAGCGGCGAGTTTTACTAGAGTTGCTTCAAGTTGCGCTTTCTCCATACTCAGGGAAGCTTCTCTTAGCTTTATCTGTATTTCTTGTTCTGTGAAGCTGGATTTTGCCTTTGCAGCTTCTGCTTTCAGCAACTTCTCTGATCGATGTCCTGATAGAGCCACTTATCAGAGACCTTGTCTTGACTGAAGATGCTCGACTATTAGACATGGTGTGACTGTTAGGAGACTGCTTCAATATCCGTAAGTAGGCTCTGCATGGCTAATAGCGGGTTGCGTATAGTCTGATATTCGGTGCGATTGTTAGGAGGCTGCTGCGATATCCGTATGCAGGCTCTGCGGGGATAATGGCGGGCTCTGTATAGTCTGATATTCGGTGTGACTTATTTTTTCTTTTTAGCAGTCTTTTAGCTGAGCCTGCACTCAGCAGTCGTTTCACTTTACTGTCCTCATACATGTTAGCACGGTGTGTAATCTGACATGTAGCTAAACCCCCTGTCTTCATAAGAAAAAGGCTGTGCAGCTGTAACCTTCTCTTTTATTGCTAGTAGATTGTGACAGGAAAGGTGAAATTACAGAATAAAAACAGTAGTATATAGTATTTAGTGTATATTGTATAGGATACAGAATAATCTGATATACATACAGTACATGAGGTAATAATGCAATGACAATGCTATAAAATGCAACAAACATATAATAAACTGCAGTATAATGACACATAGATAGTGCCCTTACTGACTATGCTTGAAACCGGCTGTATAACAGACGATGAGCAGAAAAACAAGTGAGAGTGTGGCTTCTAAGACAGACATAGGATGGCTGCTGCTTCTAAACAAGCACAAGACACAAAGAACTAGGAACAACCCACAATACCCTGGGAACTTGAAGCTAAACAAAATACACTAAACTCACCAGTAGATGGTGCTGTTACCATACAATAAAACGCAGATGTAATACAAACACAGGTAATAGCAATGTCTAAACTGATAAACACACAGAAGTAACTAGAATTGTATCTGAGGACAGAACATTACATCTCCTTGATCTGTCCTCCAGATCTACCACTTTTTTTTTAACATGTTAAGGTCCATCTTTAAGGTGGAGATTTCAGTTTTAGCTGTTATAAGTTCATTCTGTAGAGTGTCCACAGACTTTTCTATAGTAGTAACTCTGTCCCGAATCTTCGAAACATCATCCCTTATAAGGGCCGCATCGGACTGGCTTGTCCCGAGCTCCATTGAAATATCATGTATTATTCCCCCTTTTTTTTTTACTCCCACCAATATTTCTTTTAAAGGGGAAGAATCAGCATTAAGTAGATCTCCTTCCTCCACCCTCTCCATCACCTTACCTTGGGGATGTTCATCCGATATTTCCTCCAACATAGTTGGGGAGTTGTTATTATTTTTTGGGGGGATTAATATCCTGCATCCCTTTTTGTCCTGCTCTCGAGCTGATCTTTGGAGATTTCAAAAAGTGTTACATTTTTGTAGAGGTTTCTGGCCTGTTTTAACGCAGATCACCTGAGCGTCTATTTTGCTTAGGACCCTTTTTTCCCCTTTCTCTTTTTTTTTCTTCTTCTTTCCTTTTCCCTTCTTTTTTGCACTCCTTTTTCTCCCTCCTTTTTTTTTTCTCTTCCCTTTTTTCCTCCCTCCTTTCGCTTATTTCTTTTTTTTTCCTTTCTATAGATTTTCCTTCTCTTTTTCTTCTTTTTTTTCCTTTTTCTTTTTTTCCTTCCCTCTTTACACTCCTAGTAAGCTACTTGTAAATTAGCCTTTAAAAACAAAACAAAAAAAAAAGCCCAACCAGAGCACAGGAGTAGAAGGAACTTCAAAAATGAGTCCCAAATTATAACGACTATCAACATTCTACGTTTTCCCTTTAAGTGCAGGGTTAAGGTATGTTGGACTAACAACTAACTTATAACTAATGTCCTTTAGGACTTTATTAACCTATTTTTCCCTGCACCTACCAATAGTCTTAAGACTTAACTTTTAATTTCTCTCTAATAAAAATAAAAGTGATTTGGTAATATACCGACCTAACATTAGTGTTTAAAATTTTCAGTGTCACTGGCCTTTATTTGTCACTTCAATATCTAGATGCTCAAGTTGCCACAGCAGGCTACGCGTTTGCCTGACTTTATTATCGGCACTGTATCTAGGATTCCTACATTTACTAAGACACTAGTGACTACTGTTTAAAATTAGAGCCTCACGCTGCCCCCCGACATGTTTCGCCGAATACCGGCGTCCTCAGGGGTTCGGGCAGTGTTTGTGAGCGTGATTATAACGACCTCACCAATCTTGTTGTGAAAAATCAGGCAGACTACGGCAGAGGGGGAACCAGCAGGGATATCCACGAGACTTGGAGGCAAAATGACAGGACCAGCGGGCGCACTGATAGCAAGATCAGGATTGATGGAGTCCAGGAGACGGAGACAGGCAGAGGGCACAGGGCCAGACAACCCGCTAGAAAGGTAAGACAAGGGGAAAACCCTCCGAGAAAGTTCAGGCTCAATTTGGACCAGAGGAGACCTTCATGCTGAGGGAACAGCAGGAGAGCCCCATAAATCCAGGCAGCAGAGCATCCAACGGAAGGCGGGCCCACCAACCTTCAAAGTAGCCAGCGCTGCGAACCGCTACCATCAGGAAACACGGCCGCCACAGATAGCCCCACAGATGGCCTGAGGCTTGAGAGCAAGTCCCACCATCGAGCAGTGGGAGACGCAGCGGGAAGCGGAGGAGGAGAGGAGGAGGGCAATGCCGGCTCCCGTAAAGGAATTTTTTTAATGCTGTGTAAATTCTGTTAAGAACAGCTCAGGCATGATGGCCACCCTCATAATCATGCTCAGAAAACAGAATAAATAAATCTGCATTCAGAAAATAAAAGCTGAAAAAAAGGATGTGTGTTACTATCTGGTTTTAACTGGCATAAAACAATTCTTTGGTGACACGTTTCATTGAAACCATCTCCTTATGGAAACAATTTATCACGTGTATACAAAGTCATTCGAAACCTTTGTAAACTGACAAAACTATCATATACGCCTCAACTCCACATCCAGAAGTCATTTAAGCTAAAGACTGTCTTTGATCAAAAAAAAGGAAAAATGGATTGGAAAAATGAAATGGACCGGTTACAGATGCCAAAATAGCTATTACAAAAAAAAAAGTTTTGGACCATTTCAAGGTTTGGCCCATATAAAGTTAATATATTTCATCTTCAAGGTCCCATGTCAACAAGTATCTCTAAGATTTCTGATATTTTCTATGAAACTTGCACAAAACGAAAAAGATACTTTGAATGCCAAGTCAAAAAGCATCTGTTCCTGTCATCGAGTGACCCCGTTTAAAGAGGTTGTTCAGTTTAGAAGAACTATTTTCAAACATCCCATTAGGTAATTAATAGATCAGGGTGATCTGATCAGGATCCTTGTCTCTTGGTCAGAATGGGGATCGGTTACAAAGAGTGTCTCTTGTACATGGAGGACCAGTACTGTCCTGCATTATCCAGATAGACCATTGATTTCAATGGACATGGTGCAATGCTTAATTTCCCCTTTGGTGGCACTGCAAGGAGACTGAACACTTACTGCCCCATTTCTTCACAGATCAAAGCTGTCCTTCAACAATAAGACTCTGTTTTCTCACAGACTTCTGTTGGGTCACTGGCACTGTGCTGGCACCAGGATTTATAGACCAAGGTGGTTTCTCCCGGGTTTATTTTCTAACTACTCTACAAAGAAGTCCTTGCACAACATGCCTAATCAAACTATCTAAGGTAGCGAGAGGAGCAGGAACGAGTTGGCAGGGTCAGGTGTCTAAAAGGGTGGTCTGGCCAGCAAGGGTTTATCAGAAACAGGTTCACAGTTTTGGCCATGAGATTAAAATATAATGGAGGCAAGGACAGCCATGTTTAAATAGGCTAGGCTGTGCACTATGCCCTGGGAAGGTATACCAGCATGGTGCAACCTCAAAGAATGGCGGCCAATGCCAACCCTCATAAACCAAAGCAGATGCAGGCCAGTAAAAGTTTGCTTTAGGCCCCTTCCACCTACTTGGTGGGAGGGTCTTGTACATTATCCAAGGGAGCTAAGGAGGAACCTCTATGGGAGGCATCATGGGGAAATTACTGTAAGTGTTTTACCTTATGGCAAGTGCTTGGATGTGGCGCATATACTGTACTCACTTGTTGTATAGCTCATTTGTTTTGGATTTCTATCATCAAGTAAAATAACCAATTTTTTAGGTCAGTTTTCTCTTGTCCTGACTGATTTCAAAGAGTCTTCTAAAGATTTGATTAAACCTTGGGAATCATTTGTGACCTGAGCTTACATTCAGTCATGTGCCTTATGTGCACATATGACAATTACTTGTCATATAAATATTTAATTTTGATCTCTATATGTAAGATTTAGATGAAACTCAAAAAGTGGAAAAGCTTATACAGTGGTGGCATCTATTGGGGTTGAGCTCTACTCAATATAGGACAAATGAGGTAAGTCTACAATACCTTAAGATCTACACTTACTAGTGGAGGAAGAATAGATATAAGCAGTTTTATTGTGCTATCCGGCCATATATTTCCAACTAATCCATATAGCATGAATCATAAGAGTCCAGAGTCCAGATTACAAGAGCAAATTTTACTTAAATGGACTTGACTGCTTTGGATAATTACTTCTTGTCAGAAGGGTCCCTTGATGATAAAACGATCATAAAGTGTCCTTCTTCTAGGACCCAAGTGATCAGCTGTGATCTTTGAGGAAACCTGGCAGTAAGTGTTAAACTTCCGTACAGTTCCATCACAGGAGAAATGAAGTATCCTCCAAAGCAAGAAGATCCTCATATCTGGCAAAAATATGAGGAACCTGATTCCTGAACTGAGGGCTCACCTCTATTAATTCAGAATTCCCTAATAGGCTAACAGTGGGCTTTTTAAACCTGACGACCATCGAATTTTACAAATTAAGCTACAATGTAGATCTTAAATGGGTTTTTCCACCATAAAAACGTATCCCCTATCCCGTTGTGTCTGATCGGTAGTTGTCCATCCGCTGGGACCAGGCAAAAGAATGATACTTCTGACGTGAGGCTGAGTACAGTGCCTGGTTATCTCCGTCACACACTTCCTGTGATATTTTTGACCTAAAGTATGGAGAATGAGGTTACTCATTACAATTGTGATTTTACAACGTGGTAGAACATTCTTCAAAGACCTACATGTGATGTTCTTGTTGCACAGTGTAGTTTAGGCCTCATGCGGAGTAAGCTTCGGCGGGTGGTTTCCTCCTGCCTTATGTCATTTTTAGATTTTGAAGTTTATGAACATAAACTACAATTCCATGAAACTTTATGCACATCAATGGAAACAAAAGACTAGTGTTAGTGTAAGTGTCGCAGTCCTTCCTGTTCTCGACTGTTGCCTTGTTTCCTCGCCCCTTTTGCTGTCTGTCTTGTACTCCCTCACTCATCTCAGTAATACAAATTAGTTTTTGTTGGCTGTTCCCCATTGACTGCTCTTAAAGAGATTTTTTTTTATTCTGTGCACTTTTTATTTTCCATTGATCTTGCCAAACAAGTGTCCTCTCCAGATACTACCCCCCCCCCCTTTCCCCTCTTATCCTACTTCTCCTCCTCCTCCTCCTCCTCAATGCCGGCTTTAATTCAGTCCTTTCCCAGAGCACAGGACGGCTCATATATCACTCACCTTCTCTCATTTCTGTGTGGGCCACTTCACTAGGTTACAGTGTGTCTCTCTTAAAGCGGCAACATTTCTCTTCCAGAAATTAATTTAAGTTGTGCCATGGTGTCCGTGATTACCCCATCACCTTTGCCTTCAATTCCTAAGGTTCATTTGTAACTATAATAATAGCAAAAGCGCATAGGATCGGGACTAGAGGGTGACATTGGTGGAGTAATCTATTTGAGCAACATTCCCTGAGTGTCCTGTATCAGCGTCTGTGCTGACCATTTTCAAGACAGAAGCGCTATCTTGGAAAGTTCATGGACACCAGCACATGTTTACACGGCTACCCATAGGCATTTTTTAAGGGCAGGGGGCAAATCCATGTGTGCTAAGGTAAGTCCAGAGGCCATTACACACTAGTGCTTTGCATTACTGAAATTTTGATACCTAATAGTTAACCCTTTGGGTCACATGACTTTTGCCCCCTTAAATTGGTTATCCACTTTGGAGAATCTGACAATCTGTTTAAACTAATCAACTGAAGGCAGAAATTTCCCTATAGTGCCTCCACAGGTGAAAATAAACATTACACCGTTCCCATTAAAATGAATGAGATGCCTGTGTAAAGCATGGCCAAATAGGCTCCTCCAAAACGAGAGGTGCTCATTGTATTTGCACTGAGACATTTCAAGATCCGTTTCTGGAGGATAAACCTCCCTCTAAACAGCGATCTTTGCTACTCTCTCACCCATACACAGGCATGCTCAGCTTAGCTGAGTGTGCATGTGTCTTGAATTGGGAGAGAGTAGAGGTATCTAGAAGAGGCTTATCTCCCCAAGAACAAAAGGAAGTTGAAATCCAAAAAGACTGACCTGTTTCAATGGCCGTCGTGTGTGAGTCAAGAGAGCGATATACACATTAGCCAGTCCGATATGTATGGCCTGCTGAAAGGGGTTGTCCCATAGATTGTGCAATGTATTAATGTGCAATAAGTAGAGCAGGCATCCTCAAACTGCGGCCCTTCAGCTGTTGTAAAACTACAACTCCCACAATGCCC
This sequence comes from Bufo gargarizans, assembly GCF_014858855.1. Lineage (NCBI taxonomy): Eukaryota > Metazoa > Chordata > Amphibia > Anura > Bufonidae > Bufo > Bufo gargarizans. Next base: position 45,587,241 of record NC_058085.1, read on the forward strand.
TGCTGTAGGCTGATACCTGTAGGCTGTTTGGGCATGCTGGGAGTTGTAGTTTTGCAACAGCTGGAGGGCCACAGTTTGAGGAAGCCTGAAGTAGAGCATTAAATATGAAATATTATTACACTATACATGCAATAAATATATTGTTCATTTTTTTTAATTTACAATACATTTTGCTCTCTTGCATTGCCTCCTTGCCACCTTCTCCTGCATTCATTGGTGGACGTACATGCTCCGTAACTTCCCTGTTCACTTTTTCCCCTTAGTGCTGGTGTAGTGATCCCATAGTGAAGTGGTCCAGACACTATTCATTCATTCATTCCTCCATACTTCTAAATTCATAGAATAAATAGCAATATCTGTCTAGACAGTGGAGAAGAAAATTTGGGGGGCATTACATTCCATATACAGTACAGACCAAAAGTTTGGACACACCTTCTCATTCAAAGAGTTTTCTTTATTTTCATGACTATGAAAATTGTAGATTCACACTGAAGGCATCAAAACTATGAATTAACACATGTGGAATTATATACATAACAAAAAAGTGTGAAACAACTGAAAATATGTCATATTCTAGGTTCTTCAAAGTAGCCACCTTTTTCTTTGATTACTGCTTTGCACACTCTTGGCATTCTCTTGATGAGCACTAAGAGGTAGTCACCTGAAATGGTCTTCCAACAGTCTTGAAGGAGTTCCCAGAGATGCTTAGCACTTGTTGGCCCTTTTGCCTTCACTCTGCGGTCCAGCTCACCCCAAACCATCTCGATTGGGTTCAGGTCCGCAGCAGCACCTCATCACTCTCCTTCATGGTCAAATAGCCCTTACACAGCCTGGAGGTGTGTTTGGGGTCATTGTCCTGTTGAAAAATAAATGATGGTCCAACTAAACGCAAACCGGATGGAATCGCATGCCGCTGCAAGATGCTGTGGTAGCCATGCTGGTTCAGTATGCCTTCAATTTTGAATAAATCCCCAACAGTGTCACCAGAAAAGCACCCCCACACCATCACACCTCCTCCTCCATGCTTCACGATGGGAACCAGGCATGTAGAGTCCATCCGTTCACCTTTTCTGCCTCGCACAAAGACACGGTGGTTGGAACCAAAGATCTCAAATTTGGACTCATCAGACCAAAGCACTGGTCTAATGTCCATTCCTTGTGTTCTTTAGCCCAAACAAGTCTCTTCTGCTTGTTGCCTGTCCTTAGCAGTGGTTTCCTAGCAGATATTCTACCATGAAGGCCTGATTCACACAGTCTCCTCTTAACAGTTGTTCTAGAGATGTGTCTGCTGCTAGAACTCTGTGTGGCATTGACCTGGTCTCTAATCTGAGCTGCTGTTAACCTGCGATTTCTGAGGCTGGTGACTCGGATGAACTTATCCTCCGCAGCAGAGGTGACTCTTGGTCTTCCTTTCGTGGGGCGGTCCGCATGTGAGCCAGTTTCTTTGTAGCGCTTGATGGTTTTTGTGACTGCACTTGGGGACACTATCAAAGTTTTCCCAATTTTTCGGACTGACTGACCTTCATTTCTTAAAGTAATGATGGCCACTCGTTTTTCTTTACTTAGCTGCTTTTTTCTTGCCATAATACAAATTCTAACAGTCTATTCAGTAGGACTATCAGCTGTGTATCCACCTGACTTCTCCACAACGCAACTGATGGTCCCAACCCCATTTATAAGGCAAGAAATCCCACTTATTAAACCTGACAGGGCACACCTGTGAAGTGAAAACCATTCAGGTGACTACCTCTTGAAGCTCGTCAAGAGAATGCCAAGAGTGTGCAAAGCAGTAATCAAAGCAAAAGGTGGCTACTTTGAAGAACCTAGACATATTTTCAGTTGTTTCACACTTTTTTGTTATGTATATAATTCCACATGTGTTAATTTATAGTTTTGATGCCTTCAGTGTGAATCTACAATTTTCATAGTCATGAAAATAAAGAAAACTCTTTGAATGAGAAGGTGTGTCCAAACTTTTGGTCTGTACTGTATATATATATATATATATATATATATATATATATTGTATTGTAAGGGTATTTTTTTAAGTACTGATTGGTTCTGTCCCTTTAATTCTGTTCCCTTTTTTTATTACCATTCTGTGTAATGATGTGCCTTATAAATGTAGTACCCATCCCCCATTGTGCTGATAAGACCACATTGCTGAGTAATCTCAGAGACATATGTGATGCACACTGGAGGAGGGACTAATGGGAGAAACTGTGGTCTGCACTAACAATTAATTGGGATTCCACCAGGCACTTCATCCTAGGTAGGATGTAAGTATTGATTTGCCCTATCTCTTGTACATCCTAGGGTGTCGGTCATGTGTTATAAGAGGTAGACAGCCATATGTTATAGCATGATCGACCGGATCTCTACCCCATATTTAGGCTAGTGATGTCTATTTAGTTGTTATTATTCTGTATGTGATTTGTTATCGTATATTTAATCACACTTAGTAAATATATTTATTCACTTAGCCTGCGTAAGTTTATTCATTCTCAAATATTTTGAATTCACATTACATTAAAATATATATCTCTGGGCTATACGTGAGTGACTATTTATTTTATTTTTTAAGAGAGGAAGGAGTTAACTTAAGCTAATTGCAATGCATTCTGGAGATGCATGTGCTTGCTGAGCTGCTACCCACCCACAGAAAGGGAAAGAAGTATGCCAGATAATCAAATAAATGATTTTAAAAAAGTTTTAATTTTATGAGATAACCCCTTTAAGGGTGAAGTCACACTCAGCAGGCAATCAGCGCCATTTATCTAAGTGGTGTTGTTTAGCTGGCAAGGACATGGATTTCTTCCATGCATCTCCATATAAAGGATTTGCATAGGTTTTATTACACATTGCAGCAAGCCTTGTTAACACTTTATAAATATATTATATTTTATATATATATATATATTATATTAAGTCCAGATTTAATAAAACATGATTTTCTTTTTCTTCAGTCCGACTCCTCTTGTCAATCACTAGATGTACTCTGGTAAATCATTAATGGCCCTCCAGCAGATGTTTGCTGTGGAGTAACATTGTGTCTAGCTATAATGGGTCCCAAACACGCATTCCGCCTCGCTGCTATTCAAATGAGCCATGCTTCACCAGTAGAAAGGACAAATTGCAAGTTTTGTTTTGTGTTCACAGATTGTACTGTGATGTTGGTGGTGTGCTGAGAATCCATATATTAATATCAAGTGGATGATTTTCATTTTTATTTTATTGTTTCTTTTTTTTTTCTTTCAGACAACGAGCAGATTTTCAGTCCGTGCCAACAAAGGGTTGAATGAAAAATGTATTTTGGAAGCATTTGTTCTTAATATTCTCAAATATTTTTTTCAGTTTCTTCTGCACCTAGGACATATAAGCATGTGCCTTGCTTTATGTAATTTACCATTATTTTATAATTTTTTTTGCTAAAAATGTGGTTAAATGGTTTTTGCTAAAATTTGAGGATTTTGAATTAGTAGGTTATCTGAGAAGCTCAGACACTACACTGGGTTTGTTCTGGTCGTTCAGCTGTCTTTTCACAATTAGAAAGGTTATCAGTAGATAGGTCACCAGTTAAAAAATTCCCAGAAAACCCATTTAAGTTGTGGTGTGTGTATAGGATGGATCACACTATATCTGACCATTTATAACTGCATTCTGCATTTATTACCATTTACCCCTTTGAAGGCTCTATCTCTATCAGTTTTTCCTAAGCTCAGCTTAAGGGCTCATGCACACAAATGTGTGCCACAAATAGTGGTCCGCAGTGCCGCCGTATGCAGACGCAGGAACCATTCACTTGAATGGGGTCCACGATCCACATCCGACGGCCGGCACTGCAAAAAAGTAGTGCATGCACAACTTTTTTGCGGTGCGGAGGCACGAACAGAAAACCCATGGAAGCACTCCGTAGTGCTTCCGATCCTCTGTTCCGCACCGCATTGTGTCTCATGGATTGCGGACCGATTCAAGTGATATGGTGCTGTCACGGATGGTGTAACAGAAAACAAGAAGTTACAAATAAGGATCCGACTGGCTTGATCTGAAACTAAGGAACAAAAGGGTGACCCCTATTAAAGCCCTGAAGCTCTCCCTGTCTTCTCAGCCCATGCAAAGATCTCAGTGATAGAAGGTTGCATGTCCACGTACCTAGACTGAATGACACCTGCAAACCCTATAATAGTGAGGGGACACGACCACCAGCTCCCTGCACTTAATACGGAGGGAGTCAGGGTCACCTAGAACCAAGCCAACAGGAAAATAACAAATTCTGAAATAGACTTATCTAAAAACCCAGCTGTAGCAACTTCTAGCAGAGAACACAATTCAGGATGTAATATAAACCGCAAGGTGAGGCAGTATTGGGAGGAGATATATAAGGAGGCAATCACTGCTAATAGATGACAGCTGGGAGAGGGAGGAGAGATGTCAAAACAAAAGCAAAACAAAAGAAGATCATGCAGGAGGTACTGAAGAACGTCTATCAGAACTTCTCAAAGATCTGGTGGTGACAGGTGCGCACACGGACGGTGCCTGCATATTGCGGACCCGCTGTTTGCAGGCCACAATACGGGCACCGCCAGGCAAGGGCCATGTGCATGAGCCCTAAGTGATTGAGACTGGCTGCTTTGATGTCTCCTATACACTGCACACAGAAGAGGAGATCCTGCTCCCTTGTGTCTCTATAAGACACCCTCAGAAACAGCAGCAGCATGGAGAACGTAGCTGTACTGAGCAGTGTAGCTGTGAATCCAATCCGCAACGACTTTTAAGGGGTGGTGATTTTATCTTCATTTATATGATAGCATGGGACCCCATTCTCATGATCAGTGAGGGTCCCCAGTGGTTGGACCCCCACCAATCATATATCTCTTTTGACTAGAGGATAAGTTTCTAACTCAGCACATCCCCTTTAAAGGCCGTGGAAAGGCTAAAGGCTATCACTGCAATCTACATGTTTTTGGTTAAAAAAAAAAGTGAGTGAAACAGTAAAACAGTTATTAGAACCAGAAGCATTTGTGTTTCTCTGCCTCTTTTTCTAAAAGGTTTGACTTTTTAGCAAGCCTTGGTATATGACAAATTAAAATAGACAAGCCAACTATCCATCCACAAACAGCTGTTTTAGTGTGCATGCCCCTCGTCACATAGAAGAGGATTCTGGCTGGCTGAGGGAGGTGGCTTGGATGGAGGCATCTCACTCAGCTGTCTATGGAGACTCAGTGGCAATGCTCCATGGGAAAATAATATGCAAAGAGGTATCTCCAAGAGAAAGATAACCGTCTCACTAGTGCCACCTTTTGGAAGTGACTCCCTATTCTTAAAGGTGGAACTGGCTAGATATTCCTGTTTCTCTGCAAGATGCCGTTTTGCATATTATTTTCCCGTGAATCATTGCTACTAAGTTTTCATACACATCTGGTTTTCCTAAAGGGAGCCAATACCCTATCTAATCTGACTCTCTCTCTCTCTCTCTCTCTCACTGCTGCTGCTCACTCCTCCTCCCCCTCTAAAGACTTCTATGGGCAGCAGCTATAACCCAAAGCTGATAATCCTTTTCCATTTTGCCTCTAGCAAGGTGGATTTTAGCAGTGAATTGAAAGCAAGTGATCAATGCGGGATGATGGAGGTGAAGTGGCTGATAAGTAGAGAAAGAGGCATTTTAATCTAATAAGATATATTACAAAGTTTCGTATTTTCACTTGTACTACTGATTTATGCAAAGTTTATTGAAAGGACAATGCTCATAAAGTCAAATGCTAGTAAAGGGCATTCATACTGTCCATGCCCTGTATTGGTGGCAAAAAAAAATCCATCACAAGTGGAGCTGCCCCAAATAGGTGAAGGAAAAGGGAGTAAAACCTGAAAAAGCAGCTGGAGGTGTCCTTAGTGCCTAATGGATACTGACAACCGTGAAATCGTGACTTTCCTTTGGATACAGTAACATGAGAGATATTGGGCATCTTTTTACAACAAGCAGGGAAACGATATTTCCAAAAACGCGCTTCAATGACCCGTCTCCAACATAAATACTACTGTTTGTTTGTACACAGCCAAGCTCTAATTGTTTCAACCCTTCACTCCGGAAACGTGAGCATTTATGAAACAGTCAAATCGGTTTTATCAATCTGTCCTTGATGGAAAGATTAAGCTGCGTAACTTTCAGGCGAAACATCTACATTTCCATATTATACAGATATCATACAGTAGGCGTGCAAAAAATATTTAAAGGCAACTTTTAAGGGGATATCCCATTATTAATGTAGAAAATCAAAATCAAACATCCTACAGTACAACCTCTTGGCCAGCGTGACTATTCAGGAGCTCCACCTCTGTGACTATACAGGGGCAATTATTTAGATTATGCAGGGATACAAAATTGGCATAGTGACAAGTTTAGAAACTAAATCCCCTGCCATATAAAGTGTGTAAGAAGGAACAAGGAGCCGTCTTTGACGGAAGATACGTGTCACCGAGGTTCCTGGCCTCGGTGAGGTAAGAACCGGGTTTTTTCCTGAAGTGTCAGGTCTGTAGTGCAATCTGACACTTCAACTGTTAGAATGGCTGTAAAGCCAATCCGGGCCGGTTCTTATTGGGAGCAGCCAAAGAGCAGGGTGGGTGGCTGTTCCCCACGGTTCCAGGCCGGGTTTTGGCTGGAATATAAAAAACCCAGCCAGCATGTTCAGGTGGTGGATTATCCTCCATGACAGAGGAGCTGAGGAGTCTGTGGTTTGAGACACTGAGGCATCTGTTTGTGTGAGCCATAGGCTGGGGAAACAGGCCACTAAAGACTGCTGCGGACTCTGGGTGAAAATCATCTGCTGACCAGGTGACGTCTTTTTGCACTGTGAACTTTGTGTGGTGTGAACAGGCACCAAAATGGAACACTTTCTTTTGGCTTGTTTTCTTGCTATGTGTGAATAAACACTGAACTTTGATTTAAACCTTGTTTTTTTTGCCTCTGTACTGCGTCCGCTTACCCTGCCTACCAAAGCGAATCCCCACATTTGGTGTCGGATGCGGGCAAACGCAGTGAGGCAGGCCTGAAGGCCGAAAAGTTTTTGTTTATCCGGGCACAAGTGCATGTCCTACATTAAGCCGGCAAGGTTACGACCCGTATCCCCTGACAAAATGGAGGCGGTCGTGAAGGCCCTCGTGGAGGCTAACTTGCAGCAGCGGGAGGCTAACAAGCAGCAACAAGAAACGAACCAGCTGCTATTGCAACATGTGATGGCGTTGCAGGCGTCAGGAGCGTCCCAGAATGTCCACGATGCCCGGAAAGCTGTCCGCGCGGCGATTCCGAAGATGACCCCCTCGGATGACGTCGAGACCTATCTGGCGGTCTTCGAAAAAGTGGCCGTGAGGGAAAAGTTACCCCGAGACCAGTGGGCTAAGGTCGTTGCTCCATTCCTGGCGTCCGGTCCCCAGCAAGTATTGTTTGATCTCCCCGATGATCAGGCGGCCGACTACCCGACAGTAAAAGGTGAGATCCTGGCGAGACTCGGGGTGAATGTATTGGTCCGGGCCCAGAGGGTGCATCAGTGGGAATTTAACCCGGCTGAACCCGCTAGACCACAATATTATGATCTGCTGCACCGTTTGCAAAAATGGCTGCAGCCGGACATGTTGACTTCCGCTGCTATGTTGGATCGGCTGTTGGCGGATGTGTTTTGGAGGGCTTTGCCGTACCCTCTCCAGCACTGGATCGGCCAGGTGTCTCCGAATAATGCCCTGGAGATGGTCGACCTGGTGGAGCGCTATGAGGCCACCAGAAATCTACAGGGGGGTTCTTTTGGGAGGGGGCCAGTCAAACCCCGGAAAACTCCACCCCAGACCCGGCGGCCGGTGCCAGCTAGACCCGCCCGGGATGTACCCCCTGCCGACCCAAACCCGGTGGTCTGCTGGCGTTGTCAGGAGCCTGGACACATAAAGGCGGACTGTCCCCATCGGGGGGAACCCATGGACACCAACTATGGCTTCCGCCACTCATTATATGCCGGGATGTTGTGTGCCACAGGAACTTCAGAGACTATGGACAATAGCCACCTGTGCCAGGTGGAAGTGGGGGGCACTCTGGCGGTGGCTCTGCTGGATTCAGGGAGCCTGGTGTCCCTGGTAAGAGCTGCCCTGGTGCTGCCGGCTGAGTATACTGGCCGAAGAGTCGGTGTTGTTTACATACATGGGGACTTAAAGGAGTATCCCACCGCCCTGGTCTCTCTGTCAATGGTGGCCGGCAGGTGGATGCATGAGGTGGCCGTCGCCACAAAGCTACCATATGAATTGATCATTGGGAGAGACTTCCCCGGGTTCCCGGCACTCTGGCCGGATACGAAAGTTACCCGGGAGACAGATGTACCCCTAGCAGAGTGGCCTGACTCAGGGGGGAGGCCAGAACCTTGGGAACCTGAGTCAGAAGGACCAGCAGTAGGGGTGACCGCCACTTCGGTGGAAGAGGGGGAGACAACCCCGTTAAGTGTGATGGTGGGAGACGTAGAGGATTTGCCGCCGGGTCCTGAGCTGGCAGACCTCAATGTCTCTAGGGATAATTTCGGTACAGCACAACACCAGGATCCGACTCTATCTCGAGCCTGGGAAAATGTGGTAGTAGTTGAGGGTGAGCCGCAACAACCGGGGGCCGAATCTATGTTCCCCCGTTTTGTGGTTCAACAGGAGATGCTGTACCAGGTAAATAAACTACGGGGTGAACATATTGAACAGCTGGTGGTGCCCCAGGCATATCGCAAGCTCGTGTTGAAATTAGCCCACCAACATGTTCTTGGGGGACACCTGGGCCAGCAGAAAACGCAAGACCGGATTTTACAGCGGTTTTACTGGCCCAGTGTGTTCAGAGAGGTAGAAGAGTTTTGCAAGTCTTGCCCAACCTGCCAGATAACCAGCCCCCAGCCACATTTCCGTAGTCCTCTGGTCCCTCTCCCGATTATTGAGGTTCCCTTCGAGCGGATCGCTATGGATCTTGTAGGTCCAGTACCGAAGTCAGCTAGAGGGCACCAGCACATCCTGGTCATCCTCGACTACGCCACTCGGTACCCGGAGGCGGTGCCACTGCGTCATACGTCAGCCAAACTCATAGCTAAGGAGTTAATGGAAATGTTTTCTAGAGTGGGTCTGCCTAAGGAGGTTCTAACTGACCAAGGGACCCCATTTATGTCCAAGGTCATGAGGGAACTCTGTAAGTTGCAAGTAATTGCCTAGTAGTTAGATTTTTATTAGATTTTATTATCACATGGGGTTTATGTAGTTTTACTTTTTAGAAATAGTGACTTTTAAAAATACCTTTATTAGTGATCATGTGGGTATAGGTATGTATATACCGACAGAGTGTGCTACAATTTCACAAGAATTTATATATAAATATTTCTTATGACCGGGGAGTAGTGACCCCTACACAAAACATCTAGTGATACGGTACATCAGTAGGTCTAGGAAATTCGAGGATCCAATCAACCAAATCAAAATAATAAATAATAATGAGACAGGGTCTGAGGAAAAAGGCAGGGCAGACACAATGCTTACCCTACAGGGCCCTCAAAAACTGCTCAGCCCAGGGTGACCCCCTGATGGTGGGGGTTCCCTGTCCCCGAACCTTAGACTAAACAAATCCCTAGGTTGACCCTAGCCAGGGAAAGATATAAAATAACTGATAGATATAATCACGATAAATCGGGGATGGAAGGTGGTTTAGTATAGATAGGGTCGCCACCTGCCCCTTCCGAAAATTTAGAAATAGAGATAAGATTCACAATTAGGTTATCAGAGTGAGAAAGGTTTCCTGAAAATACGGAAATCACCATTCCACTCGTCAGTACAATACGCACGTTTTCAAAAATATACACATCTTAATACATATACCACGACGCGTTTCGCCTGTATACAGTCAGGCTCATCAGGAGGTAGGTAGAAAAACGGACAGAGTCCAATTAAGATGCAGATGTGATTAATGATAAATAGATGGTACAATGAAACGATACTTAGCTACCGAAGTTCAATAGGGAAGGCGTAGATAGGACATTACCATAGGGCATGATAGTTACAGCCATAAGGGATATACCTAGAAAGATGTAAATATAGGTATAAGGAGGACGCTTAGATCAAGAATAACCACAGCTCTAGGCAAAAACAATTGTAAAAAACATTTAGATAACCTATTAGAACTTACATGGTAATGGTGCTTGGCAAAGTCTCCCCCAGTAGCCTAATTTGGGCCCAGGTACTGTGTTAATGGAATCACAGCCCATTTATAGGGACAGATTCTGGCTTCCGGACGCCGGAAGCGCACTTCCGGTTTCTTGGAACGCATGGTGGAACGCATTGCAGCTCCGTGTATTACGTCACTTCCGGCGCCGTGGAACGCATCGTGAGCCGCATATGGCTCGATGCCGGCGCCGGAGGACGGCTGGGGCCGGTAATCAAGCAGATTAAAGCAAAAAAGCGATTATATAGATGCAAATAGGCCAGTAAGGATTTTTTTATATATAATCTTGGGAGCTATTAATATTATTATCCAAGACAAGAAAAGTGGCACAGTAACCTGGAGGTATAAAGAACCCTCAGTTGGTCAGCCCCCCTAACGATAAAAATGTATCACAAAACGAATAAGAAATGATATTAGGAGATGTAGATCATGATATAGAGAATATACAGACCTGCCTCTATGGTAGTTTCGTTAGAATTAAGAGGTACCAGGTAGTATTTAACAGATATGGGGAATCGATAATTTTTAACCCATTAGTCATATGGTGCTTTTTCGCACTGATAGGCACAGAAGCCCGGGGTCACATACCAATAATTCAGTAAAGAATTTACTCAGGAAAGTCAAAATTACCCCAGACAAGGAGGGTATTTAAATAAAACATGCAAAATTTAGTCTTTCATTGAGACCAAGGGGGGACTGGGATTGGAAGCGATAAATCCAGGAGGACTCTTTTTGGAGAATCCTTCTGTCCCAGTCACCCCTCCTCTCAGGAAAGGGGACCACCTCCAGAACCGAAAAACGAGCCAACCTTATATCACCTTGGTGGCAACTATTAAAGTGATTGGCCACTGGAGTATCTTTAGATTTTTTGATATCATTAAGGTGTTCACAGATTCTTCTCCGTAATTCCCTCTTAGTCTTGCCAATGTAGTCCAGAGGGCAACTACACTGGCAGATATAGACTACGCCTTTGGTTTTGCAGTTGGCGAAGTCACGGATCACAAACGGTCGCTGAGTCACAGAACAAATTATTGATTTGGATGAATTGATGGAATTGCAGGCCTTGCAGGAACCGCACTTGAAGACACCGAGTGGCCTACGGTCCAGCCAAGTGCCCTCCCTTTTTGGGCCATCATAATGGCTATGGACTAGCCGGTCTCGTAGGCTTCTTCCTTTACGGTAAGTAACCTGAGGATAATTTCCAATTGCCTGTGTAAGGTCGGAGTCCATAGTTAAAATTGCCCAGTGTCTTCTCAGTATCGAGACCACCTCCCTGTTCCCAGAGTCAAAAGTGGAGATGAGACGTATTAAATTATCATCCATGTCCCTTGTTCTTGGTATTAGAAGTTCCTCTCTTTTCTTTGACTCTGCGAACTGGAAGGAGTCCCTGAGAATCTTGGATGGATACCCTCTTTCTCTCAGCCTCTTTCTGAGTTTTCCTGACTCAGGAAAACTCAGAAAGAGGCTGAGAGAAAGAGGGTATCCATCCAAGATTCTCAGGGACTCCTTCCAGTTTGCAGAGTCAAAGAAAAGAGAGGAACTTCTAATACCAAGAACAAGGGACATGGATGATAATTTAATACGTCTCATCTCCACTTTTGACTCTGGGAACAGGGAGGTGGTCTCGATACTGAGAAGACACTGGGCAATTTTAACTATGGACTCCGACCTTACACAGGCAATTGGAAATTATCCTCAGGTTACTTACCGTAAAGGAAGAAGCCTACGAGACCGGCTAGTCCATAGCCATTATGATGGCCCAAAAAGGGAGGGCACTTGGCTGGACCGTAGGCCACTCGGTGTCTTCAAGTGCGGTTCCTGCAAGGCCTGCAATTCCATCAATTCATCCAAATCAATAATTTGTTCTGTGACTCAGCGACCGTTTGTGATCCGTGACTTCGCCAACTGCAAAACCAAAGGCGTAGTCTATATCTGCCAGTGTAGTTGCCCTCTGGACTACATTTGCAAGACTAAGAGGGAATTACGGAGAAGAATCTGTGAACACCTTAATGATATCAAAAAATCTAAAGATACTCCAGTGGCCAATCACTTTAATAGTTGCCACCAAGGTGATATAAGGTTGGCTCGTTTTTCGGTTCTGGAGGTGGTCCCCTTTCCTGAGAGGAGGGGTGACTGGGACAGAAGGATTCTCCAAAAAGAGTCCTCCTGGATTTATCGCTTCCAATCCCAGTCCCCCCTTGGTCTCAATGAAAGACTAAATTTTGCATGTTTTATTTAAATACCCTCCTTGTCTGGGGTAATTTTGACTTTCCTGAGTAAATTCTTTACTGAATTATTGGTATGTGACCCCGGGCTTCTGTGCCTATCAGTGCGAAAAAGCACCATATGACTAATGGGTTAAAAATTATCGATTCCCCATATCTGTTAAATACTACCTGGTACCTCTTAATTCTAACGAAACTACCATAGAGGCAGGTCTGTATATTCTCTATATCATGATCTACATCTCCTAATATCATTTCTTATTCGTTTTGTGATACATTTTTATCGTTAGGGGGGCTGACCAACTGAGGGTTCTTTATACCTCCAGGTTACTGTGCCACTTTTCTTGTCTTGGATAATAATATTAATAGCTCCCAAGATTATATATAAAAAAATCCTTACTGGCCTATTTGCATCTATATAATCGCTTTTTTGCTTTAATCTGCTTGATTACCGGCCCCAGCCGTCCTCCGGCGCCGGCATCGAGCCATATGCGGCTCACGATGCGTTCCACGGCGCCGGAAGTGACGTAATACACGGAGCTGCAATGCGTTCCACCATGCGTTCCAAGAAACCGGAAGTGCGCTTCCGGCGTCCGGAAGCCAGAATCTGTCCCTATAAATGGGCTGTGATTCCATTAACACAGTACCTGGGCCCAAATTAGGCTACTGGGGGAGACTTTGCCAAGCACCATTACCATGTAAGTTCTAATAGGTTATCTAAATGTTTTTTACAATTGTTTTTGCCTAGAGCTGTGGTTATTCTTGATCTAAGCGTCCTCCTTATACCTATATTTACATCTTTCTAGGTATATCCCTTATGGCTGTAACTATCATGCCCTATGGTAATGTCCTATCTACGCCTTCCCTATTGAACTTCGGTAGCTAAGTATCGTTTCATTGTACCATCTATTTATCATTAATCACATCTGCATCTTAATTGGACTCTGTCCGTTTTTCTACCTACCTCCTGATGAGCCTGACTGTATACAGGCGAAACGCGTCGTGGTATATGTATTAAGATGTGTATATTTTTGAAAACGTGCGTATTGTACTGACGAGTGGAATGGTGATTTCCGTATTTTCAGGAAACCTTTCTCACTCTGATAACCTAATTGTGAATCTTATCTCTATTTCTAAATTTTCGGAAGGGGCAGGTGGCGACCCTATCTATACTAAACCACCTTCCATCCCCGATTTATCGTGATTATATCTATCAGTTATTTTATATCTTTCCCTGGCTAGGGTCAACCTAGGGATTTGTTTAGTCTAAGGTTCGGGGACAGGGAACCCCCACCATCAGGGGGTCACCCTGGGCTGAGCAGTTTTTGAGGGCCCTGTAGGGTAAGCATTGTGTCTGCCCTGCCTTTTTCCTCAGACCCTGTCTCATTATTATTTATTATTTTGATTTGGTTGATTGGATCCTCGAATTTCCTAGACCTACTGATGTACCGTATCACTAGATGTTTTGTGTAGGGGTCACTACTCCCCGGTCATAAGAAATATTTATATATAAATTCTTGTGAAATTGTAGCACACTCTGTCGGTATATACATACCTATACCCACATGATCACTAATAAAGGTATTTTTAAAAGTCACTATTTCTAAAAAGTAAAACTCTGTAAGTTGCTCCAAATAAAACAGTTACGGACATCCGTGTATCATCCGCAAACGGATGGCCTGGTAGAGAGGTTTAACCAGACGTAAAAAAATATGCTGAAAAGAGTGGTGTCTAAGGATGGGAGGGACTGGGACCTTCTTCTGCCCTATCTCATGTTCGCAGTGCGAGAAGTGCCCCAGGCCTCTACTGGGTTCTCGCCCTTCGAACTACTATACGGCAGACACCCTCGTGGTTTATTAGACGTCGCCAAAGAGGCGTGGGAACAACAAACCACACCGCACAAAAGTGTAGTTGAGTATGTCACCCAGATGCAGGGACGGATGGAAACAGTGTTACCTCTGGTTAGGGAGCATATGGAGGCAGCGCAGCGAGCCCAGAGTAAGGTCTATAATCGGCAGGCTCGGGTCCGAAACTTTAACCCGGGTGATCGGGTGTTGGTTCTGGTACCAACGGTAGATAGTAAGTTCCTAGCTAGGTGGCAGGGGCCCTACGAGGTACTAGAAAAAATTGGACCAGTAGATTACAAAGTACACCAGCCAGGGAGGCGAAAGCCAGAGCAGGTGTACCATGTGAATCTGCTCAAGCCGTGGAAGGAAAGGGAAACCTGTACGGAAGACAGCCCACGACCAGGGTTCCTAGGGGAAGCGGTTTTGGCCCCTCAGTCTGAAGCAGGGGAAGCGGCTGTCACAGTGAAAATTGCTGACAGCCTCTCCTCTAAACAGGCTCAGGAAGCCAGGGAGTTCATTAGTCGGAATACGGATGTGTTCTCAGACCTCCCTGGACGCACGTCCGTAATCCGGCATGACATTGTCACTGAGCCTCAGGCGAAAGTCCGGTTAAAACCGTACCGGGTACCCGAGGCTAGGCGACAAGCCATCATGGAGGAAGTGCAGCTAATGCTCCAGCTGGGTGTCATCGAGGAGTCAAAAAGTGAGTGGGCCAGTCCGATAGTATTAATACCCAAGCCAGACGGGACATTGCGGTTTTGTAATGACTTCCGCAAACTTAATGAGGTGTCCAAGTTTGACGCGTATCCCATGCCCCGAGTGGATGAGCTTATTGAAAAGTTGGGCCAAGCCCGGTATTTTTCTGTGTTGGACCTCACCAAAGGGTACTGGCAGGTACCCTTGACTGAGGCTGCCAAAGAAAAAACGGCTTTCGTCACGCCAGAGGGGCTGTATCAGTACAAGGTATTACCCTTTGGTCTACATGGCGCTCCCGCCACGTTTCAAAGGTTAATGGATATTGTACTCCGTCCACATCGTCGGTACGCTTCGGCGTACCTGGACGATATCGTTGTCCATAGCACCGACTGGGAAAGTCACTTACATAAAGTACAGGCTGTAGTGGACTCCCTTAGGAAAGCTGGCTTAACCGCTAACCCGAAAAAGTGCTCGATAGGGTTAGAAGAGACCAAGTACCTGGGGTATGTCATTGGGCGCGGAGTGATCAAACCTCAGGTGAACAAAATTGAGGCAATTAGGAATTGGCCCCGACCTGTCTCTACTCGGCAAGTAAAGTCGTTCCTGGGTATGGTGGGGTACTATATGAGGTTTGTCCCCAATTTTGCTACAGTCGCCGCACCATTGACAGGCCTTTTGAAGGGACGCAAGTCAGTGACGGTCCACTGGAATGAGCAGGCGGAAAAGGCTTTCTCCGCTTTGAAGTCGGCCCTGTGTGGGTCCCCGGTTTTGGTGACGCCCGACTTCAAAAGGGAGTTTATAGTGCAGACCGATGCCTCCGAGGTAGGTCTCGGTGCTGTACTATCTCAAGATATTGACGGGGAGGAGCATCCCGTTGTCTTCCTCAGCCGGAAGCTCACCCCAGCCGAGACTAGGTACCGTATAGTGGTGAGAGAGTGCCTGGCCATCAAGTGGGCACTCGAGTCTCTCCGCTACTACCTTTTGGGGAGAAGGTTCTGTCTGGTGACCGACCACTCCCCTTTGAAATGGATGAGCCAGGCCAAAGAGAGGAATGCTCGGGTCACCAGGTGGTTCTTATCTTTGCAAAATTTTAAGTTTTCCGTGGAACACAGGGCAGGCAGGTTACAGGGAAACGCGGATGCCCTATCCCGCGTACACTGTCTGGCAAGTGTTCACCCCCTCAGGGTTGAACAAAGGGGGGAGGTATGTAAGAAGGAACAAGGAGCCGTCTTTGACGGAAGATACGTGTCACCGAGGTTCCTGGCCTCGGTGAGGTAAGAACCAGGTTTTTTCCTGAAGTGTCAGGTCTGTAGTGCAATCTGACACTTCAACTGTTAGAATGGCTGTAAAGCCAATCCGGGCCGGTTCTTATTGGGAGCAGCCAAAGAGCAGGGTGGGTGGCTGTTCCCCACGGTTCCAGGCCGGGTTTTGGCTGGAATATAAAAAACCCAGCCAGCATGTTCAGGTGGTGGATTATCCTCCATGACAGAGGAGCTGAGGAGTCTGTGGTTTGAGACACTGAGGCATCTGTTTGTGTGAGCCATAGGCTGGGGAAACAGGCCACTAAAGACTGCTGCGGACTCTGGGTGAAAATCATCTGCTGACCAGGTGATGTCTTTTTGCACTGTGAACTTTGTGTGGTGTGAACAGGCACCAAAACGGAACACTTTCTTTTGGCTTGTTTTCTTGCTATGTGTGAATAAACACTGAACTTTGATTTAAACCTTGTTTTTGCCTCTGTACTGCGTCCGCTTACCCTGCCTACCAAAGCGAATCCCCACAAGTGGTACAGCCGGTTTAGGAGGGGGTAGAGGGCCTCACAGGTTTACTTGAAGAAAAGGTTATGTTGATAGGATGGGTCTTTTTTGTCAGCACCCCAATAGAAAGATGACTCTATAATGTGCCTAATAATAATTATTATGCCCTACAGTACACACACTATTTATAAGACCCCCATTGTGTCCCCAGTGTTTATAATGCCCGCTGTAATTATAATCCTTTCTTGCAGTGCCTCCTATAGTTATAATGCACCCCTGTAGTGTATCCAGTATGTATAAAGCCACCTGCAGTTATAATACTTCTAGTATTTATAATGCCCCCTGCAGTGCACCCAGTATTTATAATGGTTCCCTACTAGTACCCCCTGTTATTATAATAACCCCTGCAGGGCTTCTTGTAGTCATAATTAGTGTTGGGAGAAGTCTACGAAGTCAGCAAATTGATTTTACCGGAAATAGTGTAAAAAAACAAAAACTTACCTCATCCTTTTGCTTGCAACGGGCCGGCCACCGCCATCTTGCTTGAAGATCTCGCACGAAATCTCATGCGTGGTGACATATGATGTCACCATGCCGGCTGGTGTGATGACGTCATCACAGACCATGTGAGATTTCGTGTCAGATCTTCAAGAAAGATGGCGAAGTCTGGCCCGTTGCGAGCAAATGGATGATGTAAGTATGATTTTTTTAGATTTGTTTTAACTTTTACACTATTTATATCACATGCCACTATCAGCTATGAATGAGGCATCTGAGGGGTACAGTGACGGGGTGCGGCGCAATCGGAGCTCCCTGGCATTGCACTTACTACTTACACCAATTTTTTTGTAAAGTTTGGCGAAGCAGCCAAATCAAATATTTTTTTATAATTTGCTCATGTCTAGTCATAATGTCCCCCCTAAAATATAATAATGCTTTTGTAGTGCCAGTATGTATAATGCCCACCTGTAGTGCCAGTATGTATAATTCTACTCTGTAGTGCCCCCTGTACCCTTGTACTATAATGCTTCCACCCTGTAATAAAAAAAAAACCTGCTCCATGCTCCAATGCAGGCCACAGACCTCATCTTGCCTTCAGTATTGGCGCAGGAGGTTGCAATGATGTTATCGCAACTACCTGCACCGTTCTACTGCCTCAGACTCCACAGGCTTAGGCCTCCTGCACACGACCGTATGGCTTTTTCTGTGTTTTGCAGTCAACGTTTTTCATGGATCCGTTGTTCCGTTTTTTGTTTCCGTTGTGTTTCAATTTCTGTTCCGTTTTTCCGTATGGCATATACAGTATACAGTAATTACATAGATAAAATCGGGCTGGGCATAACATTTTCAATAGATGGTTCCGCAAAAAATGGAATGGAAACGGAAGACATACGGATGCATTTCCGTATGTGTTCCGTTTTTTTGCGGACCTATTGACTTGAATGGAGCCAAGAAACGTGATTTGCGGGCAATAGTAGGCCATGTTCTATCTTTAAACGGAATGGAAATACGGAAACGGAATACATACGGAGTACATTCCGTTTTTTTTTCCGGAACCATTGAAATGAATGGTTCCGTATACGGACCGTATACGGAACGCAAAAAACGGCCAGTAAACGGGGGGAAAAACGGTCGTGTGCAGGAGGCCTTAGGCCTGTAAACTTAGAGGCAGGTTGGCCGCCTGAGGCAAGATACTCCTCTCGCCTCATGGCAGATGCATCCTTGGCCCTCAAGCTTTTCTCCATTGGTCCTTCTGCTCTGCTACATTGGCTCTTCAGCTCTGCTTCACCAGTGCCACTTATCC
The DNA here is from genome assembly GCF_014858855.1 of Bufo gargarizans. Taxonomy (NCBI): domain Eukaryota; kingdom Metazoa; phylum Chordata; class Amphibia; order Anura; family Bufonidae; genus Bufo; species Bufo gargarizans. Next base: position 45,605,783 of record NC_058085.1, read on the forward strand.
AAGCTGCTTCATGATCTGCTCTACCGGATCTATTTCACCAGGTGAGCATGTAACAGATAGGAAAACTACGGTAATCAGTTGCATTGTTCCTTCAGACGGAGTCTCCTATGGATAACAGGTGTATAGAAAATCTTACCAATAACGCTATACTCATTCACTTAAGCGTCTGCTTAGTTCTCTTTGCTACAGAAAAAAAAAAAATCTTACCAATAAAAAGTCTGAGTATTGTGCCTAGTCGGATACCACAGATTTCCAGCAGAAACCCCACAAGAATAATATTTCCAGACTAAGAAAGCCATATTTCAGTTATAATACCACATGAAACGCCTTTCCATCTAAATCATCCCAAGGTTTCCAACTCAAGAGCCACGCGAAGAAAGAGCTGCGGCAATGGATAAAAATAACAACAAAAGGGATCTAAACGGGATACACAAGCAAGAAGGGAAAGGGAAAGTTAATGCCCTGCTCCAAAATGTGTTACATTGTAACGATCTCATAATAAAGTAGACGGAACATGTGTCACTTCAGTGAAACCATTCATTAAAGCCATGAAACACGGGGACAGAAACACGTGACGTCATATATTTTATAAATTCAGCATGTACGGAGTAATAGTGCAGCCTGGCACTGAGGACTAGAGATGAGTTAATTACGGGGTAGTAGGGCAGCCAGGTACTGAGGCATCATGGATCGTGACTAGAGATGAGCGAATTACTGGGTAATAGTGCAGCCTGGTACTGAGGCATTCTGGCTCGTGACTAGAGATAAGTGAATTATGGCGTAGTAGTGCAGCCTGGTACTAAGGCATCATGGCTCGTGACTAGAGATGAGCGAATTATGGGATAGTAGTGCAGGCTGGTACTGAGGCATCATGGCTCATGACTAGAGATGAGCAAATTACGAGGTAGTAGTGCAGGCTGGTACTGAGGCATCATGGCTTGTGACTAGAGATGAGTGAATTACGAGGTAGTAGTGCAGCCTGGTAGTGAGGGATCATGGCTTGCGACTAGAGATGAGCGAATTACAGGGTAGTAGTGCAGCCTGGTAGTAAGCCATCATGGCTCGTGACTAGAGATGAGCGAATTACAGGGTAGTAGTGCAGCCTGGTAGTAAGCCATCATGGATTGTGACTACAGCGTTCTACACTTTAGGACACTCCCCCTGCCAAACGCCCTTGACAATCTTATGCTTGCGCCGCTGCTTCGAATAGCTGTGCAAGCGCTGAGGCTCTGTTTCCACTGCTGGAGCAGCGAATGAGTGTGTGCCACTACACTGCCGGATAGAGACGAGTGAACAGTCGCTGCCCCAGCAGTGGAAACAAAGCCTCTGCACTTACACTGCTACTCGAAGCAGCAGCGCAGGCGCAAGATTGTCAGGGCTGGTTAAGTTGTACGGCCCTGTTAATCAAGCAGCGAAGGAAGCACCCTCAGCTTGGAGGACAGCCTGTCGCAGTTGCAGAACTCTGCTTGAACCTGTGTGTTTCCGAGTAAAAATTTTTGAAGATATCAACTGGTCACCAGGTTTTCCCGCAACGACCTTTAAGGGGGGGGGGGGTGATTTTACCTTCATTTATATGGGATCATGTGACCCCATTCTCATGATCAGTGAGGGTCCCCAGTGGTTGGACCCCCGCCAATCAGATATCTCCTTTGGCTAGAGGATACGTTTCTAAGGCCCCATGCACACGGCCGTTGTTCACAGCCGTGTGCGGGCCGTGGAACCGCGGCCTGGATCCCTCCTGAGAGCAGGAGCGCACGGCGTCACTGGTTGCTATGACGCCGTGCGCTCCCTGCTGCCGGCACAGTACAGTAATACACTGGTACGATCTATACCAGTGTATTACTGTATTGCGGCGGCAGCAGGGAGCGCACGGCGTCATAGCAACCAGTGACGCCGTGCGCTCCTGCTCTCAGGAGGGATCCAGGCCGCGGTTCCACGGCCCGCACACGGCTGTGAACAACGGCCGTGTGCATGGGGCCTAACTCAGCACATCCCCTTTAAAGGCCGTGGAAAGGCTAAAGGCTATCACTGCAGTCTACACGTTTTTGGTTAAAAAAAAGATAAAATATTTCCAATCGGTCTTTATTAAAGCTTTTCAACAGTTTTTCCTCTAAGGATTTCACTTTCAGTGCACCTGCAGACTGTTGCTACCCCCTGAATCCGTCAGAGAGCTGCTCAGAGTGCTCTCGAGCTGTTAGGAAAGCACAGGTAAGAGCTACAGATCGAGAGCCCTCAGGGCAGCTCTCTGGCGGATTCTGAGACAGGGGTGGCAACAGTCTGCAGGTGCACTGAAAGTGAAATCCTTAGAGGAAAAACTGTTGAAAAGTTTTAATAAAGACCGATTGGAGAAATCATTTTTACCTCCAAATGAGTAGAATACAATAATTTTTTTTTAAATGCAGTGCCCACAGCCTTTAAGGAGAGCTGCGAATCTGGCCCAGAACGCAAGCAAGATGTTTATTACATAGCACCCATCAGCGGTACAGCTGCAGTGGGTGCAGGGTTAGAGTTAGCTAGCACACCACATACTGTAAAAAAAAATTAAAAAAAAGACACCAGTATGATAACTGGCCCATGGTAGGTGGTCAGCCCTGTGCACTGGGGCCCTGGAACCTAAAGAGGACCTTTCACCACTCCTGACATGCCTGCTTTAATAATGTCTTGCATTCCCCGTGTAATAACAATTCTAGAACATCTATTCTTATGGCTCTGTGTTGTGCCATTCCTTTATTATTTCTACTAGAAGTTATAATTGAATTGCTATTAGCCTTCAGTAAGGGTACAGAGGGGAGGTAACCAGTTGGGGGGGTGTACCTGCACAGACTCTATCCAATCAGTGCTGCCATTTTCAGACTATGCAGGGACACACCTACAACTGGTTACCACCCCTCTGTACCCTTACTGCAGACTGCTAGTAATTCATTCATAACTTCTAGTAGAAATAATACAGGAATGGGAGCACATAGAGCCATAAGAATAGATGCTCCAGAATTGTTATTACATGGGGAAAGCATGAAGCTATTAACACAGGCATGTCAGGAGCGGGGACAGGTCCTCTTTAAAGATGGCCTCCGGAGCCAACTGAAATCAAAGAAAGTCCATTGCCTTCAAGTGAGGACTCATTGGTCTGGTTGGGCACATAGTCTCCATCTTGTTACCCCATCAATGCAGGCCCGTTTAGAAATTTGGCGCACCTTTCTGCAGTCTGTGCGCCAAAAAAAGAAAATCTGCGCCAGTCATGTTTTTGCTAATAGCTGAGAGAGTTAGAAAACTGCAAAAAGTCACAAATTTTATCATAAAATGCAAAACTTGAGTGGAGACTTTTCCCCATAAAGGGGGTCTTATAAAATTAGGAAAAAAGTCACCTTCCTTCCAAAAATCGCACTACCTCTGTCTACAGGTCGTGTCTGGTACTGCAACTCGGCCCCATTCTCTTTTAATACGGTTGAGCTGCAGTTCCAGACTTGACCTGTGTACAGATGTGGCACTGGTTCTGTAGGAGCCATATTTTTCTAATCCCGGAAACCCCTTCAAAGAGGACCCATCCCCTTCTCCTGACATGTCTGTTGTAGTAACTACTTGCATCCCCCATATAACAACAATTCTGGAGCACCAATTGTGCCATTCCTCTATTGCTCCTACTAGAAGTCTGCAGGTTCAAGGTCCAGCTGGGTGTTCCCAGTTGGGGGTGTCTCCCTGCACAGTCTGGCACTATGCAATCAGTGCTGCCAGTCTGACTGCGCACAGGGACATCCCCCAAATGGTATCACCTAGCTGGATATTTTCTAGTAGGAATAATAGAGGAATGGCACAACATAGGAGTCATAAAAATAGATGCTCTAGAATTGCTTTTAAATGGGGAATGCAAGTAGTTACTAAAACAGACATGTCAGGAGAGGGGCGCGCCCTAGTAAAAAAAAAATCCACCGATGGCAACGGACACAACGCGCTATATAGGGCTCATTCCTGAAGAGCATATTAGATTGGCCTATTGTACTTTTTCTATTTCAGGGTTTCATCTTGTATTGTTTCTGTGTGGACTGATCCCACGTCCGGAGAAATCCTGCTTCTTTAAATGTGCAGCCTCCCTGCATGCCGCTGGCACCTGGAATCCAATTTTCCACATCTGTCTTGTTCTCTGACTCACCCCAGGGTCTTCTACAAGCGGTAACTCAGGCCTGGACCCCACGCTGATGAATGATTAGAATTTATTATAATATACTCCATACTCATCTCGTAGCAACGGCAACCGTTTTGGCCAAATCTTGTCTCGCATTATATTCTTGGCTTTGGTAACTCAAGAAAAAAAAAGTGGAGGATTTGTGTGAAGTGTCCCCAGTGCAGCAATAAAAACCTAAAACCTCACATGGCGGCGTTCACCGAACCGCAGCCATGATGTTGTATATTAGTCCTACAATGATCGGCCTTAACATTGCGTTTTTGTTCCCGCGGCCTTCCAAAATCGGGGCTAAACCTGCAGCAATTTTTGGAAAATTGGGATAAAAACAGACGGTCCGTTACCAAAAAGCATGTGGTGGTCAATTGTTGAAGGATTTTGCAGCAAAATTTTGAGCTGTCTTTCTGGCCCCACTGCTGAATTTTTACATTAATTATTCACATAAAATCCTGCTTGAATAAAAACTATAGCACTGCTCATCCTGAACCTCCTGGTGTCACAGTCTTGGATTCCAGATGTTGTTCTGATACTCTCCTGGCCTTTCCATTCATCTACGGGTCTCCACCTTACATTACTCAAAGGTAGAGATGACTTTGCGGTTAGCCCGGCTGTCGTTTCGCGGCGAACTTTGTGCGTTTGTGATTCGCCGAACATATGGCGATGTTCGCATGTGCCATATTCTTTTGAATTGCGCCGAACTTTGACCTATGACACATCCATCGGGTGGGACAGGACAGCCAATTGAGACGTTTCAGCACATGGACACCCCCCCACCCTATCAAAGAACCCGATCGGGCCGCCATTTTACATTCTGTGTTTTGCCAGTGCAATTACGTCAAAGGACGCACCAGAGTTGATTGAGTGGCTCACTCAGCCTTCCGCTTCTGCACTCTCCTCATCCTCTGTATCTGCATCCTCCTCACTCTCTGCTGTGTGCACCCCCAAAGACACCACCACCATAGCCCCTCCACTCGAGTCAGAGGAATTATTTTCCCATCCATTCCCAGACCTTACCGATGCGCAGCCTTTCTTGGCATCGGATGAGGAAGAGGAGGTAGCAACGGCCGCCACCCAGCGGTCTGACGACAGTAGCCAGATCAGCCCAAGGAGGGTGGTCCCCGCTGTTGCTGTCTACTCCAAGATCTCTAATGGGAGTGGTATTGAAGGTGACGATGATGACGTGTCGATGGACGTCACGTGGGTGCCCACAAGAGAGGAAGAGGAGGGGAGTTCAGAGGGAGACACGGAGCAGCAGATAGGGAGGAGAAGCAAGCAGAACTCGCAGTGCACCGGAGGCGAAAAGCAGACTGCAAATGTATCTGGAGCGAGCCATCCACCATGCGCGGTCACATCTTGCGCTCCCAGTACACTAGCACAAGGCTCCGCAGTGTGGGCTTTTTTTAACGTGTCAGCTGCTGACAATAGTGTTGCCATCTTCAGCCTGTGCTGTCAATGCATAAGTCGCGGTAAGCCCAAACACTCACCTAGGGACAACCGCCTTAAGAAGGCACCTGGCCTCCTATCACTGAGCCCAGTGGGAGAAAGGCCGTCAGAACCCACAAAGCCACACTCCTGGTGCTCCATGCCCTGCCTCTTCTCCTTCTCCTCTCATTTGTCCTCCACTCCACCTTCCACCGTGCCATAGTCGCGTTCATCTGGCAGAAGGCAGGCTTCCGTGGCCCAAATGTTCGAGCGTAAAAAGTTGATGACGCCTGATAACCCTCTTGCCCAACGGCTGACCGCTGGCTTGTCGGAACTGCTAGACCGCCAACTACTGCCATATAAACTGGTGGGCCTTTAGAAAATTTGTGGCCATTGGCACACCGGAATGGAAAGTCCCTAGAGGGAAATATTTCTCCCAGAAGGGCATCCCAGAGCTATATGGCCACGTTCAGCGTTAAGTGACTATATCTCTGGCACACAGTGTTGGTGCCAAGATACATCTGACCACAGACACATGGTCTAGCAAACACGGGCAGGGAAGGTACATAACTTTCGACGGACGTCAAGCATGTAACCAGTGGCACCCATGTGGATTTGGTGTCACCACCACGATTTGCATGCAGGCCTGCCTCTTCTTCTCCTCCCCTACTCTATCCTCTGTCTCCTACTCGGCTGACTCCTCCTTTTCCACTGCTACCGCCTCTTACGCTACACCCCCTAAGCTCCCCAGAATCTATTCGATGTGCCAGGTGAGACATTGCCATGCTGTGCTGCAGATGTTGTGCCTGGAAGCCAAGAGCCACACCGGTCCTGCACTGCTTTCAGCTCTGAGGTCACAGGCCAATCTGTGGCTAACCCCGCTCAATTGACAGTTAGTAAAGTGATGTGCGACAACGGTGCCAATCTGCTGAGCACGCTGAAACAGGGCAAAATGACACACATGCCGTGCATGGCACACATCCTGAACTTAGTCGTGCAGCGATTTGTTGCCAAATACCCCGGGGTCCAGAACGTATTGCAGCAGGCCAGGAAAATCTCTGGCCGTTTTAGACGATCTTACATGGCCATGGCTCGCCTTGCTGACATTCAGCGGCGACACTACCTGCACGTCAGACGTCTGATTTGTGACAGCCCAACGCGCTGGAACTCCACCATGTATATGCTTGATAGGCTGCTCCAGCAGCAACGTGCCGTTAATGACTGTAGTGTCCCACTAGGTAAATATGGGCACTACACAAGGGTCAATTGGGCCACGTTGTCCTCCTACTCCTAAGGGACAGTGACAGTGTATTTTACAGTCCATTTTAATGCATTTTTATGTGTATTCTCCCCTGTTAGCTGTGCAGCAGTCCTATTGGGGTGTAGTTTATCATCCTAGACACTAGAGGGAGATAGGGAGCCCCTAGTATATATAGTGAGGCCCAGACAGGGAGGAGTTAGTCTGTAGTCAGGAGTCTGTGGAGACAGAAGTGAGAGGGCACCATCCAGAGACAAGCTGAGGGCCTCCTCCTGACATGCAGCTAGACAGCCCAGGCTTCTAGTTGCCACCAGGAGGCTAGTGGAAGGATCCTAGCCTGTCTGAGGATAAAGAGCCAGAGTTAGCTCAGAAGAGTCACCCCATGAGAAGAGTGTGCCTCCTGGGAGAAACCTGCAGTTCCCACAAGCCAAGCAGAGCCAGTGTTTCCAGCTAAAACAAGTAAGCTGAAGGGCAGAAGAATCATTAATATAAAGCAAGGATAAATACGGGAGGAAGATTTCTACCAAGGATAAAGTCCAGTATTAGGGCATCCGGGCCTTGGGATAAGAACAGACAGGAGTTCTAAGGAACAGTGTACAGTATTTCTGAGAAGAAGGTACAGCCTGATCTGCGTGTTTTGTTGTTACCCTCTGAGTATCTTGCAAGGAACAGTATACCTGCCATTGATGTAAGAGCCTGCTTGTGAAGTGAACCTGCTATATGGAACTGTATTGACAACCAACTGTACAAAGTTGAACTGTTGCCAGTAAAGAAAAGTTTGGTGACCGCAACCTGTGTTCCTCACTTATTACTGCTAGAAATCGGTGTGCCACCGTTACAGGCATTGGCGTCACAAAATTTAAAGGGACCCTGCCCTAGGCACATTAAACACCTGCACCATCCAGGGCACCTCATTCACCACCAGGCCTGGTCCCTTCATACAGAGAGTGCCCCAGAGGACCCCTGTGCCAGCCTCTCCATCACTGCTGTACGCCTGCCCAGGGTCCCCCTACAAACTGTGAGTAACCCAGAGCAACCCTCGTATGCCTATTAACCGTGACCTCACATCGCAATACCCTGCAGGGCGGCGTACTGCATGACTACCTGTACGAACTCTGCAGCAGAACAGCTTCTGGGGAGCTTGGTTTCTTTTCACTGCGCCAGTGGCTGCTTATGCGCGACGCGTGCAGACTTCTGCAGCCATTTGATGAGATCACCAAACTGGTCAGTCGTAGCCAGGGCGCCATCAGTGACATTGTAACTTACGCCTTCTTTATGGAGCGTGCATTGCGTCGTGTCATTGATCAAGCCGTCGAGGAGCAGGAGCAGGAAGATGAGGAAGTCGCAATGCTGAATGAATTCCCAGGGGGACTACTTCATCTGAGACAAGTCAGCAGGAGTCTGAAGAGGAGTCAGAGGAGAATGGTGGCTGGGGGGAGGAGGAGGAGCAAGAAGAGCAGGCTTTGAGGGGGACTTTAAACTTTTAGGGGATCCCTGGTGTTGTCCGTGGCTGGGGGGAGGAGACCGAGGACGACATTTTCCTGGGCGATGAACAGGAGCCAGGGCGCTCCACCGTTTCCAATTTAGTGCAAATGGGGGCCTTCATGCTCCAGTATTTGAAGAGGGACCCCCGTATAAAAAACATAAAGGGCAAGGACCAGTACTAGATGGCAACGTACATAGACTCCCGGTACAAACACAAAATGGCAGACAAGTTACCAGTATCAAAAAGGGCTGCCAGAATGCAGCATTTCCAGGCCTTGCTGCGAGAGATGCTGCATTCTGCAGTTGCAGGCGCTGGCAGAGGAATTTTCACCCACAGCGAAACAGATGCGGGTACCAATCCTATGACGCCTGCAAGAAGAGGGAGGTTTGAAGATTTGTTGGTCACTTCGGATATGAGATCATTCTTGCAGCTAACTCATCGACAGCCGCCCTCCGGATCCAGCCTCAGGGAACGCCTAGACTGATAGGTGTCCGACTACATCTGGTTAAAGGCCGATGTGGATGCTCTGAGAAGAGAGAAACCCCTGGACTACTGGGTGCAGGCTTGACCCGTGGCCAGAGCTGGCACAATTTGCCATGGAACTCTTGACTTGCCCATCATTGAGTGTCCTGTCCGAAAGGACATTCAGCGCAGCAGGGGGGATCATGACCGATAAGTGCACTTGCCTAGCTCACGACTATCTCACATTTCTAAAAATGAATGAGGCATGGATCTCCGAGGAATTCAACATCTTTGATGACCACGTGTAATTGATTTTCCTCATGCCAGCCCACACATATCCGCCACCACCCAGAACAAAAATTGGTCCTTGTTTTATGTATATACAGCGGCATAAAAGGCTTTTTCTGTAAGGTGAATGCCGAATTTTTGGGGCCTCTACTCCACTGACCTACAGTAAAATTGTCATTCAGTGACCGCCTAATGTACCTCCAGCCACATAATGACTTGTTCTTTTCTGTCCGGTGAATGACAAATTTTTGGGACCTGTACTGGCCTATAGTAAAATTGTTATCCACTGACCGTCTAATATACCTCCAGCCACTTAACGTATTTTTCGCTTTATAAGACGCACCTGATTATAATATGCACCTAGGTTTTTGAGGAGGAAAATAAGATTTTTTTTTAACTAATGGTGGTCTGGGGATGACATTGTTATGGGGGACCTGTTGATGATGCACTGTTATGGGGATCTGTGTCTGACGCACTGTTATGGGGGATCTGTGGCTGACGCACTGTTATGAGGGATCTGTGGGTGACACACTGTTATGGGGGACCTGTGACTGACGCACTGTTATGGGGGACCTGTGGATGACACACTGTTATAGGGGATCTGTGGATGATGCACTGTTATGGGGGACCTGTGGATGACGCACTGTTATAGGGGATCTGTGGATGATGCACTGTTATGGGGGATGTGTGCTGTGACACATAGGGCCATGAGGGGGACCAGTATAAGATGCTATATGAGTGGATGACACACATATAGCATATTATGCTGGTCCCCCTCATGGCCCTATGTTTCACAGCATTACTTCATTAATATGTGTCCCATTACACTCTGCGCACAGCAGTCTCTTTGTATGTAAAGTCTATTTCTTTATTGCTGAAGCAATGGCTCTCTTTTGATAAACTAGCCTAATCATCTGAAACAGTACTCACTCTATGAATGCAGTGGCCCGGCCGGCGCGTGACGTCACTCAGTCAGTCACGCTCCTCCCACTTCATTATTGAAGCAGGAGCGCGACTAACTAACGTCACGCGCCGGCTAGACCTTCATAGAGTGAGTACTGTTTCAGCGATTAGGATAGTTTATCAAAGGAGAGCGATTGCTTCAGCATTAAAGAAATAGACTTTACATACAAAGAGACTGCTGTGCGCGGGGCCTGGTGTAATACAGTGACTGCACCGGACCCCACCGCGAGTTGCAAGCCTCCAGCCCCTCTTCCCACCCCGCATAACTGTAACTGATGTATCGCCGGCCGTGCTGTGCAGCATACCGGCCCGCGATACATCAGTGTCAGCCATGTAAAAATGACACCATCGCTTTATAAGATGCACTGCCATTTCCCCCCCCTCCCACTTTTGGGGGAAGGAGTGCGTCTTATAAAGCGAAAAATACGGTAATCACTTGTTCTTTTCTGTAAGGTGAATGCCTAATTTTGGGGGTCTGTACTCCACTGTCCTACAGTAAAATTGTTATTCAGTGACCGCCTAATATACCTCCAGCCACATAATCACTTGTTCTTTTCTGTAAGGTGAATACAGAAAAAACACCCTTCCTACGACTAATACGCTTAAAAGCAGATCCAAGAGTAGCTCCCCCTAATTGCATGGGTTCGTCCTCAGACTCATAAACCCAGGAGTATCTTCACCCAAAGTGTCAGAGGAAGACGATACATTATGTGATAGTATGTCCTGAGATTGGGAGCCCCTAGATCTCTCTCTCTCAGGTGTCTATCAATGCATACTGCAAGACACATAGCGGCTCTCAGAGACTCTCATGAAAGGCCAAAGCGCCCTTCAGCCTCTCTGATAATCCCTGACAAAACTGACTACGGAGAGCCGGATCGTTCCACTCAGTATCCGTAGCCCACCTCCTAAACTCAGAGCAATAGATCTCAGCAGAACGCTCTTTCTGACGAAGGCCTGGTCTCGGCCAGGGAGGTCTGATCCGGGTCATCATAGATGAGACCCAGAGCTTTTAAAAAATTAATCCACTGACCGGAGAGACTGCGATCCGGTCGGCACAGAAAAAGCCCATGACTGAGCATCCCCTTTAAGCAACGAAATAACCACACCAAGTGTCTGAGGTCAGCTACCTCCAAAGACAGCCCCTGCAGCTGTCCGGCCAGTGCAGCAATAGGATCCATGGCTGTACTGAAACAAGCAACAAAAAAAAAAAAAAGACAGTTTTGGCGGTTTATAATGTCACGTTCAGGTGTGGGAGGCAAACACCACACCAAACATAGGAGGGAAAGGGGTGAGGGAATAAGGTCTGGAAACTAGAGAAAGGAGATGGACACCTCCTAGTAAAACCCTAATCAAAGTCCTGACTAACTACCAGTATAAACAGACCGCAGAGGTAGGTGAGTTCATACACCGGAATACCTAGTGTCCTAACTGACCCTATAGGACCGTGGTAGTAATGTCAGGACTGATACAACCTGCTTCTCCAAAAGGAAGGATGAACAGGAGTCTCCCTCAGGCATTAATACAAATGACAGGGAAATGCAGCACACAAAATAACCCAAACAAATACACAAGGGAAAGAAAACACAACTTCAAGTGGCTATAGCAGCACCAGGAACTTAGTCGAGATCCACGCACCAGCTATCCACAACTCCAACAGAAACAACAGTAAATAGAGAAGGTTAAATGACCCTAATAGTCACACCTGGGGAAAGAAGGTGTGGCAAGCACCAGAAACTACACAGACGTCAATTGATCCAAACGGAAAACATGTCAGATCACACCACATGTTGCCAGTCTCACTGATCTTCTGCCACCTGTCGCAGACACGTCTGTGACAACATGGTGCAATGATAATCTTTCTATGCAACTGTTCATGTAATGTGCCTGGTTCACCAACAGGTTGCAGTGCAAATGGCAGAGCTATATTTAGAGAGAATGTGTAGTGTCCCACTAGGTTTGGGTGGGCACTACACAAGGGTCAATTGGTGTGCGCGTTACTCCTATTCACAAGGAACAGAAATGTCATATTTAATTCTGCATTTAATGTATGTTTTAATGTGTTGTTATATGCAATGTACCCCTGTCTCGTGCAGCAGCAGGCCTAGTTGGGTGTAGTTTAGCCTCCCAGACGTTAGAGGGAGCTGGAGAGCCCTAGTTACATATAGGAAGGCCCAGACAGGGAAGAGTTAGTTCATTCCAGGGGACTAGAGGAGTCACCTCGTCCACCTGAAGCTCCTGAAGCTAGGATCAGCTCAGTAGAGATACCCCAGTTGCAGGATCCAACCTCCTGGGAGAAAACCCACCGTTACTCATCTTACAAGAGGAGGCGACCCAGGGTAAGCAAAGTGACCCTGATAGGCAGAGGAACTTAGGAACCATAGCAAGCAGTATATTACCTGAGGAAGAAAGTAACCAAGGATATAAGCCACCCTTTTAGGCATCCGGGCCTTGGGAGATGTAAAGCCAGAGCAGGAGTTCTATAAAGGACAGTGTACAGTGATTCTAGGAAAAGTACAACCTGCTGCTGAGTGCTTGTGGAATTTACCCTCAGTGTAACTTGCATGACTATTGCCTGCCATACTTGTGAATAAGCCCCTTTGTGGAACTGTAATCTGAAGACTGTGCTACACCTGCTGTACAAAGTTGGATTGTCCAGTAAAGTTTACGTTTTGGTTCACTATATACTTGTGTACCTTCATCATTCCAACCACCAACCGGCGTGCCACCGTCCAAAGGCACTGGCGTCACGAATACCACAGGGACCTTGCCCCAGGCACACAAAATACCTGTAACATCCAGGGCACCTCAACTACCATCAGGCCTGGTCCCTATCTACAGAGCGTGCCCCAGAGGAACTGTGTCTACCTCTCCTTCACTGCCACGCGCCTGCCCAGGGTTCTTCAAATATAGTGAGTACCCTCGATTGCCCATAACTGTGACCTCACTTCGTCATACCCTGCAGGTCTGGCGTGTTGCATAAATTGGCGTCACGAACAGGATGCGAATATTCCTGCGCCATAGCGGATTTAAGAACTGTGTGCTGAAAATTGTCTTAAAGTGACATGCCCCAATTGTTTTATTGAAAATTGCTGGGCCAAAGTGAACTGTAATATTTGCGGTGTGAAGATTGCATTGTATGGACTGTTTTCTACTTATTTAAGCCACCGCTTGCTGTCAATGAATAGACAGCTATTTTGCTCAAAGATGGCCGCTGAGCTTGTCTGAAATTGTTTGCTGCGTCATCTTCATCTTAAATTGGTGGTAAAAATTGGCGCCTTCTGCTAAAAGTGCGGGAAGGCTGTATGCTGGCGCCACCGCCCTGTCTGGACATTTGCATGTCTGCTGTGATGGACTCCACCTCCCCAATACTGGAGTACCTGGGGGGCGGCCTCCCAGTGCAATGGGAGGATCTGTCTGAACTTGTTGGCGCCACCCTGTCGCTCTCCAGAGAAGGATCGAGCATGTTGAGGAGTGAGGACTTTTCTGCTATGTCCGCGCCCGACTTATTAACCATGAATGTGACTGGTGTTGAGCAAGAGGACGCTCCACCGGCCTACTCTCCGGGACCGGAGAGACCCGCCTGCCCGCCACAGAGGACGCAACCGGAGACATATTATGGCTCCTGGAGAGACTTCTTCCAGCCCTCGTTCAAGTGGTCCGCATTGATGGCAGAGATCCGGGAGGCCGCCATAAAGAAGACAACCAAAACCAAGATTTACTACGAAGAACTGGCAAAGACCGTTCACGAGTGCCACACTGACACACAACCCCGCCTGGAAAGGAGAATGGGGTTGGTTGTGGCCTTTGACAAGGACCGAGGCTTCGGTTTCATAAAAGACTACCTGACTGGACGAGACTTATATGTCAACAGGAGGTCCGTCAAGCGGAGCTACCTCCCAGAACGTCTTCATAACCTCCGCGAGGGAGAGGAGGTTGAATTTACCCCTGCTGAGGGCCTGCGAGGCCCCTACGCCACTGCCGTGTCCCGTCCGAAAAAGAAATCGGAGGACTGGGACTTTGATGAGGACTACTCTGGCTGCGAGCACGAACCTGTGTGCTCTCCGGAGGACAACCCTGGCTGCGAGCGTGAGTCTGAATGCTCTCCAGGACCGGCCCATCACGCCTTTCAAGAACGGGGCTCTTTCATTGGCCCAAATGTGTTCTGGCAGCCGACAGTGGTAGAGAAGAGGGTTAGCCCATGGCCCTCACCTGAGTTGCCTCGCAGGGAGAAAACCGTACGTGAACTTCAGGATGCAGAGAGATTCAGAGCTGCCCTGGAGAATATCCGCAGAGGGAGGAAAGCGGACGCCTCGCCTGAGCCTGCAGCGGCTGCGCAGGACGAATCACCCACCTTCCAAGTGCCGACGGCGACAGCGGAGACCAGCGATCTCGACTCTGAAAGCCTGGACGACCAGATTGTGCGGCTGGAGTTAAAGCTACGGGAGCTACGCCAGACTGCCTCCGCCAGGATCCGGACTCCACCTGACCTACAAGAAAGAGGACGTAAGGACTCGGACGTCTCCGGGTCTAAGGTGAGGGTACCTGTACCTTCCAGCCGTCCCTCCTTTGTATCGGCACCTGCGGTGAGGTCCTCTTACGCTGTGCACCGGCGCACAGAGCCAGTCGTTCCAGAACCCACCGGACCGCTTGAAGCAGCGGTACCCAGGCCAGTGCAGCAGCCCACATTTGTTATGCCTGCTCCGGTGAGGTCAGCGACTTTGATTACCCCTAGGCCTATGGGGCCTATACCTATTAGGGGTCCATTTATGTTACAGTTGCCCCCCAATACTGTGTTGTGGGCACATCCATCGATTGAATCTCAGTACAGGCCCAATATACAAATGGAGCCAGGGAGCACCACTGAAATGCAAAGTGAATATGATATGCCCCTGTGAATTGGCCTGCTAGGCCCTTGATGTTTTGCTTTATTTGCCAAGGGATCCTAAAGAAGAGTTAACCCTTTCAGGACAGGAGTCCTTCGTTGTTTTGGCCCTCTGTTGCTGCTGCCAGTTACCCACGGCTCAGTGGAGGCGGTGAGCCACTGAAATACCACGTGCAGCAAGGCCATCTTGTTTACAGGACCTCCTGCCTGCTTTCTCAGAGTGAAATCCCAGTTGTGCCTGTTTTCATAAGTTGCACTCTTAACCCTTTAACCCCCTTTTCAGGTTGATTAAGGGTATTACAGCACTACTTTGATGTGTATGCCATTTAAATAATGTGGACTATTTTATGTGCTGCTGTTTTATTATGCAACTGGAATTTAAAGGAATTGGGCCCAGGGATAGACTCAAATGCACATGAGCCTCTGAGATTTTGCTACTATTTTAAAGTATTGTGCCCAGAGATGGACTCCACCTCGTGCGAGCCTCTGTGATTCTTGCTATGATTTCTAAAGGTCTCATATCTCTACTTAGCTGTGGAATGAACGAAAAGAAAAGAACCTGGGTACGGACTCATTTTAAATGCTTTGAGCCTCCAAGAATTGTTATTTAATGTTTACATTTTCCATGGACTACAACTGTTCTATCATGGACAATTTGCACTTAAAAGAGTATTATATGGACTATCCTGGTATTTATTGTTACGCTGTGCCAGGTCAGCGCCCCTGTTCCCATTGTTTTATCCTGAGAGAAGAGAACGACGCCCCTTTTCACCATTACTTGCTCCTATTCCAGTGGAACTGCCTAATATATGTATACATATAATGTATATTTTGCAAATGTAGATGTGTTTTCCTGCTTTGCTTTATTGTCCTCATTACAGGTGCAGTATCCAGCTGTGCAGGGACCCTCCATGTTGCGCCGAGGACGGGCAACGTTATAGCGTGGGTGTATGTAGTGTCCCACTAGGTATGGGTGGGCACTACACAAGGGTCAATTGGTGTGCGCGTTACTCCTACTCACAAGGAACAGAAATGTCATATTTAATTCTGCATTTAATGTATGTTTTAATGTGTTGTTATATGCAATGTACCCCTGTCTCATGCAGCAGCAGGCCTAGTTGGGTGTAGTTTAGCCTCCCAGACGTTAGAGGGAGCTGGAGAGCCCTAGTTACATATAGGAAGGCCCAGACAGGGAAGAGTTAGTTCATTCCAGGGGACTAGAGGAGTCACCTCGTCCACCTGAAGCTCCTGAAGCTAGGATCAGCTCAGTAGAGATACCCCAGTTGCAGGATCCAACCTCCTGGGAGAAAACCCACCGTTACTCATCTTACAAGAGGAGGCGACCCAGGGTAAGCAAAGTGACCCTGATAGGCAGAGGAACTTAGGAACCATAGCAAGCAGTATATTACCTGAGGAAGAAAGTAACCAAGGATATAAGCCACCCTTTTAGGCATCCGGGCCTTGGGATATGTAAAGCCAGAGCAGGAGTTCTATAAAGGACAGTGTACAGTGATTCTAGGAAAAGTACAACCTGCTGCTGAGTGCTTGTGGAATTTACCCTCAGTGTAACTTGCATGACTATTGCCTGCCATACTTGTGAATAAGCCCCTTTGTGGAACTGTAATCTGAAGACTGTGCTACACCTGCTGTACAAAGTTGGATTGTCCAGTAAAGTTTACGTTTTGGTTCACTATATACTTGTGTACCTTCATCATTCCAACCACCAACCGGCGTGCCACCGTCCAAAGGCACTGGCGTCACGAATACCACAGGGACCTTGCCCCAGGCACACAAAATACCTGTAACATCCAGGGCACCTCAACTACCATCAGGCCTGGTCCCTATCTACAGAGCGTGCCCCAGAGGAACTGTGTCTACCTCTCCTTCACTGCCACGCGCCTGCCCAGGGTTCTTCAAATATAGTGAGTACCCTCGATTGCCCATAACTGTGACCTCACTTCGTCATACCCTGCAGGTCTGGCGTGTTGCAAATGTAATTTACCATTCCATTCTCCACCTCTGGGATGAAGTGTGCCAGTCTTGCTTCCTGCCAAAAGGGTGGGGCAGAAGTTTCCAGTTAGTTCCAGTCTTCCCTAGAAAGGAACCAAGACAAAGCCTAAAAACTGTTTGAAGAAACGTTTATTCAAGTAAAGCTGCCATTGAACTTCATCTTAAGGATTGGACTCAAGTTATTCTTTCAAATCCATCAATTATTTCCCCTTCTTATTGCTTCGGAGCCAAAGCCTGGGGTCCAGTGGTCTTCAGGTAGCAGCACCGTGACACACATAAAGAGACATTTATGCCGCACTACACCACTCGCCATTCCTACTAAACCTGGGTCGCGCGAGAGAGGGGCCCTGGTGGGGGGGGGGGTCCCGTTGCAATTGGCGTCACAAACAGGATTTACGTTTGTGCCTTTATACCACAGGCCTACAGAATTAATAGAGAACCCCCTAAAAATGACTTTGATTCTATTTGGTCAGGATAAACAGGCGCCGGATTGTGCACCGGCTACAGAAAGGTTAATCCGCTATCTTTGCTGGTGATGGCGTATGTTGTTCTTGTACAGCCAGAGCGGGAAAACAGGGAAATGCCCAGCTCAAGCACGCCAAACAGAGACCCTGCCCACCGGGAACTGCCCAGTCCAAGGGCGGGAAGTTAAGACTCTACCCTCAAGTAGCCGCCCCCCCCCCTTGCCAGTTTGTTTCAGCCAGCCAGAGGAAGACAACATGGCGTGTTCTCTCAGGCCTAACTGGGGAGAGATGGTGTGGGGGCGGTGAGCCCGAAGTAGAAGGCATCCTAGAAGAAGTGAGAGTCTCACAAGTGTTGCGGATCCCGGAGAGAAAGGCTGAGGTGTCTGCCGTGGCGGCTGGTGCGGCGGAGGCGGCTGGAGCGTCCACTCCGCCACCCAGGAATATTAATCCCTTTGCCCGATTCAACCCCCTGGTCCCACCGGAGGTCGTGGCCCACGCCTGGACAACGTGGGACTACAAAAAAGCCATGGAGGAATGGGTGATCCAAGTCTTGGACCACCCGTGGCCGGGGGATCCGCCGCTGTAGAGACGACTGGGGATCGTCCTGTGATTTTCCATTGAACGCGGCAGCGGCTTCCTGGCAGATGACGAAGATGGTGAGGAAGTATTTGTGGGTCGTTGTTCTGTGAAATGCCCCTACCTCCCTCAGGCCCGCCATAGCTTAGCAGGGCTGTGGAGTTGGTAGATAAATGCTCCGACTCCGACACCGACTCCTCCATTTTTAGTACTTCCGACTCCGACTCCTCTGTATTTTATATGAAAATGTATTTTATACATTCCTTGAAGGAAAGAAAGGCAACATACAGCTGTTCCACCAAGTTCTTCTAAGCTCTTATAGCAGAGAGAGGTAGTTGGGCAGAAGCTGCTGCCTTCTCCTTTGTGTGCTGATCTTCTGCTAAAGATGTGGGAGGATCCACGAAGGGGCAGGGGAAGGGGCATTTATTTTAAAACATGATTTCCCTAGTAGAATCCCATAGTCATGTTTAAAGTTTAAGCTAAGAGTCTGAGTTTACAAGTTTTTATAGCCTTAGCTGAATGACAGCAGTCTTTGAACTATTGACTATCCATTCCCTTCACTTATACAAGTGTCTCTAGTCCTGCAAAAAACATATTTACTTAATCAGTTATCAGTAAGAGGCTAGGTTAACCATGGGCGTTGCGTTCCCTGTAACAGCGGAACACAACACAATGGAAAGTATAGGTATTGCCGCTCCTTAACTGTGCGTTGCGTGCCATATAGTGAAACATATGAAAAGCATGCTTCTTCATGGTCACTTAACGTGTTCATTTTGCGGTAACGTGGCGCACTGCATGCATTGGCCTTTATTCTTACAGTAGAGATGTAATTAAAGGGAATCTGTCATCTGCATTTAGCATTTTAAGCTTTCAACATTGCCATGTTCAATAAAGTACCTTATTTCCTGCAGTGGTCTTCTTACTTTATTTCGTTTTGTCATTTTGATAAAAAAAGCTCTTTTTCTGATATGCTAATGAAGCATCAAGGTGCCCAGAGACGCGTTTTTTCTTCCTCTCTGGAGCCCAGTGACGCCCCCTGCAGTGCAAAGCCCGCCTTAATTTGAAGCCCCAAAACGCCTCCTGATCCTGAAATAACCTCCCACAGCCCCGGCAAACGGTTCCGCCCCGTCGCCACGTCATCTTCTACCTTCAAGAAACGCCCCGTTCTTCTTCCTGTCGGCTGCCAGAAATCTTGCGCAGGCGCAGTACCGCCTGCGCAATCATCAAGCTCCTGAGGGCAACAGCCTCAAAAGTCTCACTGGGCATGCACCGAGCCTAGTGATGTAATCTGAGGGCTGTTGCCTCGTGTACTTGATGATAGTGCAGGCACAGGCCGCAGGCGGTACTGCGCCTGCGCGAGATTTCTGGTGGCCGACAGGAAGAAGAACGGGACATTTCTTGAAGGTAGAAGATGACGTGGCAAGGGGGTGGAACCGTTTGCCGGGGCTGTGGGAAGTTATTTCAGGCGGGCTGGGCACTGCAGGGGGGCGTCACTGGGCTCCAGAGAGGAAATAAAACACCCCTCTGGGCACCTTGGAGCTTCATTAGCATATCGGAAAAATTGCTTTTTTTAAATCAAAATGACAAAACAAAATAAAGTCAGAAGACCACTGCAGGAAATAAGGTACTTTATTGAACATGGCAATGTTGAAAGCTTAAAATTCTAAAAGCAGGTGACAGATTCCCTTTAATTATAACTTTTTGTGAATTGGGACATTTAAACTTTTAGCTTTTTTTATTCCAATTTAAATTTAGTTGGAGTTGGTAAATTTTTACCGACTCCAGGTACCCAAAATTGCCTCTGACTCCGACTCCACAGCCCTGTGCAGGGGGCCAGGTAGAGTACACCCCTATGGGATCCACTATGGGACACTTTTCCACCGGGGTAATCCTTCTGAATAAGCCCCTTGTCCCTACACCAGTAGCTGAGCGCTGGCAGGAGGATCCAGCAGCCACATCCCGTGTGCGCTGCCTCCAAGAGACTGCGGAGGGAGTCTTCCGCTTCCAAGAGAAGCCCCAGCCCCATCTGGAGCCATTGATCCTGGGACTGCTGCCACCTCCAACCTTCCTGATGGGATACCACGCCACAACAGCCTTCTCGTATAACCCCACGGTGGTCAATTACCAGCTTCCCTGGATGATGGCGTCAGCAGCAGCTAAAGGTCCTCGATTTCCAACTCCACCAGAGATCCGGAGATCCTGAGTCCCCCTGCCAGGGCAGGAGGTACCGGCGGCCGAAAGCAACAAGTGGCCGCAGCCATTGCCAGTTTGACCACCCGGTCATTATCCAACATCTCCACTAGAGGGCAGTGAAGTACTGCAACAACAGTGAGGATCACTGACAAAGGGCAGGAGCGACCCCTGATGAGCTTCAGCAGCTCCAATAGTGAAGAGGATTTCCGATTCCTCCTCTAAGGAGCAGCTCTTCAGGCAAGTCAAAATAAAGTACGTAAAATCAAGGACTGTGGGAGCCACTTGAAGGATGAGAACTTGTTGGCCCATCTGTTTTGTTCCGTTGCCCTGTTCGGTCCTCACCCAGATGGACATGGTTTGTTAGGACTCCCCCTATATTTAAGAAATACCTGCAAGTGGCGCATGTCATCACCAATTCCCTTTTCCCCCCTTCTCAGGTTGAGTGGGAGCCCCTTTGCTTAAAGGGTTTTTAACAAAATTGCTGCTACCTCATGTGGGTTACAAATGACTTTGTTCCTTTTTGCACTATGTGCTACAATTTTCAATGTTACAAGCTTGCACCCAAGGAATAGACTCAAACGTGTACCTGAGCCCTTTGTGATTTCTAGTGTGACATTTTTTGCACTATATTTTTGCACTAAAGTTCTAAGGTTCTGCAACATTCAAGTACTTTAGCCCATTGTATGCACTCTTTTATGGGTATAACAATGTGAGCTCTTATGCACTTTTTGAATGGACTTTGGACTTTATATTGTTAGCCAGATAGTTAGCATACTTGCTTCATTGCTCATATGGACTGTCTCTGAGGACCCTGAATACTAATGCTCCTATTTTGCCTTGTGTTAGTTCTAGTTCTAGATGCCCTAAGGCATTGAGCACTGTCCTTAGGAAAATAAGTTTAGCTACCTGTTTAGTCATCAAAGTGACGAAGCATAAAGCATGATTAGACCTTGGTGCTTGGAAGGGAATACAGGATGAAGCCCCCCTTCTATTTGCGGGCGTCTCATAGTATCGTAGAGGGATTACACTACATGACACCTCCACTCTCCATATACGACTGTGGCCAGGTCGTGGAGTATTTGAGAGCTAGGTGCAGACCTTTTTGGTTCTCTGGGTATTACTGAGAGGGAAAACTGTGAATAGACACCCTACTCATACAGGCAGAGACTTAGTGGTAGCTTTAGCTATATCAGTCTACGTATACAGTAATAATAAATAGTTTCATGCAGCACTTTTCCTGGGTACCCTTAGAGCACACCCTAAGCATAAGCCGAGGGAGGCTTGGTTTTAAGGGTGTATGTAACACCCCAGAGTGGTGTTACCACTCCTGCTCCCTTCTACTGTCCCTAAAGGGCTAATCTGAATATCATCTTTGTATTTCTGTCCAGGTCCTCTACATGGTGCAATGATAATCTTTCTATGCAACTGTTATGTTCATGTAATGTGCCTGCTTCACCAGCAGGTTACAGTGCAAATGGCTGAGCTATATTTAGAGAGAATGGCACTTACCATTCCATTCTCCCCCCTTTGGGCTGAAGTGGGCCAGTCTTGCTTCCTGCCGGAAGTGTGGGGCAGAAGTTTCCAGTTAGTTCCAGTCTTCCCTAGACAGGGGAATAAAAGGCAGGGACACGTCACTGCCTGATGTACCCACGCCTGCCAGAGCACCCTAAGCTCTGCTGGCCATGGAGGCAGAAGCTTGGAAGCCTCAAGAGCCAGGAGAATAGTTCCTTGGCTGAATCTAAGTCAGTCTAAAGAGTGGAGTGCAGCATAAAGAAGGAAACAAAGTTATTAAGCTAGCCTGTCAGTACAGCAGAGGGAAAGCGATAAATCAACGTTGAGTTTGCCTGCCAGTTTATGCTAAAGCCTGCTGGAACCAAGACAAAGCCTGAAAACAGTTTGAAGAAATTTTTATTCAAGTAAAGCTGCCATTGAACTTCATCTCAAGGTCTGGACTGAAGTTATTCTTTCAAATCCGTCAAATATTCCCCCTTTTTATTGCTACGGAGCCAAAGCCTGGGGCCCAGTGGTATCCAGGTAGGAGCACCGTGACACACATAAAGGGACATTTAGGCCGCACTACACCACTCGGCATTTCTATTAAACCTGGGTCACGCAAGAGAGGGGCCCCGGGGGGAGGCATCCCGTTGCAGATGATACACTGTTGTGGGGGATCTGTGGATGACACACTGTTATGGGTAATCTGTAGATCACACTGTTATGGGGATCTGTGGATTACACTGTTATGGAGGATCTGTGGATGACACTGTTATGGGGGATCTGTGGATGACACACTGTTATGGGGATCTGTAGATGACACACTTTTATGTGGCATACATACAATATCCACCGACCCATAGAGTGTATATCTGAGCTGCACGTCACTCTTGGAATTGAAGGGGATTTTCATTTGTTTATGCCTGCCATTTGTTTTCTTCTCCAGGAAGTAGGAATGAAGGCCTAAGATCTTTCACTTGCTGTGAATGAATTCAGATACATATGCAGAGATGTGTGCGGCGCTCAGGTGTCAACAGCCTAAAGTGGACCTATGGGCACACTTTGTGATTGGTAGAAATATATTTTAATAAAGTTACATTAATACTGCTGCAACCTATAGAGATCTCTTGGACTGCACTATAAGTACTGTAATGATGTGAGAGGTAATTGGTATTATAAGTGCAGTTAAATTAAAAAAATTCTACATTTTTCAAACCAGCACTTGGATCTGAATACATTTGTTATTATATCTTATTAAAATTTTTGTCTAGCCGCTGAGTATTACCATAAAATGCATCTGAATAGCGCCACCTTATTTCTCAGTCCACCTTAGTAACATCGCTGAGGTGGTCGCAGATGCTCACTTCTATCCAACAGCAGCAAATTTGAGCTTTCCCTGGCCAAAAAATAGGTGGGGCTTCTGTAAGAATTATTTGCACTAAGATAAGTTTGTCCCATTCCCTGGGCGGGAGTTAAATGCTTATAAGGGAAAACATACTGCATTATAAAAGTATTGCCGTGTATTAGATCAGCGATCATGCCATGCTTTAGCGCCCCCCACATATCTAAATAATAAACATAAATAAATGTTTCATTTATAAAAAAAATAATTATAATTAGTAAATATAAAAAAAATAAAAAAAGAATAATCCATTAAAAAGCATTATATAAAAATATATATATAAAAAATAAAAAAGCATGCATAATTGGTATCACCTCAACTGTAGCGACCCGCACTACAAAAAGAATCTTGCACTGTGAACACTAGAAAAAAAAATACAATGTCAGATGGCAGAATTGCTGTTTTTTGGGTCACCCTGCCACCCAAAAATGGCTAGTGGAATGAAGGTGACATCAGCGGAAGTTAGTAAATCCTATGGGGGCCGGATCCAGTGAATGAATCAAGGCACTGTCGTCACAGGACACCCATAAGTTAGTGTTGAATATGTAGGTATTTTTTTTATTCTTAGCAACGCGTTTCGGGTCGAAACGACCCCATCTTTAGTGATGGGTGGTAATCATGACATTTATCTTGCATTTTATTATGTTTTATTATCGTGGACAGTAATTTGCTTTCCATTGAGTGTATACAAACAGCGAGCCTGACTCTACGGCTGACTCTATTTTGAGGAATGAGCGTCTGGTTTCTGGATATTGTTGAATTTTTTTTGTCAGGATAAGCAAAATGAGCGTCTTTTTATGTGGGAAACTCGGGTCATTTTTATCATGCCATTGTGTGTGAATAAAGAATTTCCTAACACGTCCACAGATTAACACCACAACACTGACCGGACTGAGAAATCTCGCAGCTGCCTTTCATTACCAGTAACCGCAATGGAATGAATAAAGAAAAACACATTTAGCCTCGGATTTTAATGCGAAAAAGTAGTTTGTGTCATAATTGAAAGAGGTAGCCATAGAGGAAACAGTCATCTTCTCAGATATGCCAAGGCAAAAATAGCTTAGGAATTAAAGGTGAAGTATGGATCGGAAACGAGGTCATTGATTATAAATACGACAATGGAATGGAAAGCAGGTGTACTAGAAAAATGTAGCTGAAGCCTATGACCATAGCATGCAATCATCTTATGGTTACAATTTGGCCAGTGTTAAGAACTGGGCTCATAATGGGAAGGGTAATGGAGGATGCAAACAGAGTTGATAATGGCACTGCCATCAGGGGGTGCAGTGCCAGGGAGAGGGTCGAAGCATGTGTTAGAGATATGGTTAAAGTTCTGTAGTATGGATATTTTTGTGTAATGTCGGTACTGTTATGTGATGTGGGTAGTGTTACGTAGTGCAGGTACTATTATATAGTGTGGGTACTGTCACGTAGCATGGATACTGTTATTTAATGTGGGCATTGTTACATAATATGGGCACTGTTATGCAGTCTGGATACTGTTATGGAGTGCGGATACTGTTATGTAGTGTAGATACTGTTATGTAGTGTAGATACTGTTATGTAGTGTAGATACTGTTATGTAGTGTGGGTAATGTTATGTAATGTGGGTAATGTTATGTAATGTGGGTAATGTTATGTAGTGTAGATACTTTTATGTGGTGTGGGTACTGTTATGTAGTGTGGATACATTTATGTGGTGTGGGTACTGTTATGGGGTGCGAATACTGTTATGTGGTGTGGATACTGTTATGTGGTGTGGATACTGTTATGTGGTGTGGATACTGTTATGGAGTGTGGATACTGCTATGTAGTGTAGGTAATGTTATGTAGTGTGGGTATTATTATGTAGTGTGGATACTGTTATGTAGTGTGGATACTGTTATGTAGTGTAGGTAATATTATGTAGTGTGGGTATTATTATGTAGTGTGGGTACTGTTATGTAGTGTGGATACTGTTATGTGGTGTTGATACTTTTATGTGGTGTGGATACTGCTATGTAGTGTAGGTAATGTTATGTAGTGTGGGTATTATTATGTAGTGTGGGTACTGTTATGTAGTGTGGATACTGTTATGGGGTGTGGATACTACTATGTAGTGTAGGTAATGTTATATAGTGTAGATACTTTTATGTGGTGTGGGTACTGTTATGGGGTGTGAATACTGTTATGTGGTGTGGATACTGTTATGTAGTGTGGATACTGTTATGTAGTGTGGATACTGTTATGGAGTGTGGATACTGCTATGTAGTGTAGGTAATGTTATGTAGTGTGGGTATTATTATGTAGTGTGGGAAATGTTATGTGGTGTGGGTACTGTTATGGGGTGCGAATACTGTTATGTGGTGTGGATACTGTTATGTAGTGTGGATACTGTTATGTGGTGTGGATACTGTTATGTAGTGTGGATACTGTTATGTAGTGTGGATATTGTTATGGAGTGTGGATACTGCTATGTAGTGTAGGTAATGTTATGTAGTGTGGGTATTATTATGTAGTGTGGGTACTGTTATGTAGTGTGGATACTGTTATGTAGTGTGGATATTGGTATGGAGAGTGGATACTGCTATGTAGTGTAGGTAATGTTATGTAGTGTGGGTATTATTATGTAGTGTGGGTACTGTTATGTAGTGTGGATACTGTTATAGAGTGTGGATACTGTTATGTACAGGGAGTGCAGAATTATTAGGCAAGTTGTATTTTTGAGGATTAATTTTATTATTGAACAACAACCATGTTCTCAATGAACCCAAAAAACTCATTAATATCAAAGCTGAATATTTTTGGAAGTAGTTTTTAGTTTGTTTTTAGTTTTAGCTATTTTAGGGGGATATCTGTGTGTGCAGGTGACTATTACTGTACATAATTATTAGGCAACTTAACAAAAAACAAATATATACCCATTTCAATTATTTATTTTTACCAGTGAAACCAATATAACATCTCAACATTCACAAATATACATTTCTGACATTCAAAAACAAAACAAAAACAAATCAGTGACCAATATAGCCACCTTTCTTTGCAAGGACACTCAAAAGCCTGCCATCCATGGATTCTGTCAGTGTTTTGATCTGTTCACCATCAACATTGCGTGCAGCAGCAACCACAGCCTCCCAGACACTGTTCAGAGAGGTGTACTGTTTTCCCTCCTTGTAAATCTCACATTTGATGATGGACCACAGGTTCTCAATGGGGTTCAGATCAGGTGAACAAGGAGGCCATGTCATTAGATTTTCTTCTTTTATACCCTTTCTTGCCAGCCACGTTGTGCAGTACTTGGACGCGTGTGATGGAGCATTGTCCTGCATGAAAATCATGTTTTTCTTACCTTGCAGACTTCTTCCTGTACCACTGCTTGAAGAAGGTGTCTTCCAGAAACTGGCAGTAGGACTGGGAGTTGAGCCTGACTCCATCCTCAACCCAAAAAGGCCCCACAAGCTCATCTTTGATGATACCAGCCCAAACCAGTACTCCACCTCCACCTTGCTGGCGTCTGAGTCGGACTGGAGCTCTCTGCCCTTTACCAATCCAGCCATCTGGCCCATCAAGACTCACTCTCATTTCATCAGTCCATAAAACCTTAGAAAAATCAGTCTTGAGATATTTCTTGGCCCAGTCTTGACGTTTCAGCTTGTGTGTCTTGTTCAGTTGTGGTCGTCTTTCAGCCTTTCTTACCTTGGCCATGTCTCTGAGTATTGCACACCTTGTGCTTTTGGGCACTCCAGTGATGTTGCAGCTCTGAAATATGGCCAAACTGGTGGCAAGTGGCATCTTGGCAGCTGCACGCTTGACTTTTCTCAGTTCATGGGCAGTTATTTTGCGCCTTGGTTTTTCCACACGCTTCTTGCGACCCTGTTGACTATTTTGAATGAAACGCTTGATTGTTCGATGATCACGCTTCAGAAGCTTTGCAATTTTAAGAGTGTTGCATCCCTCTGCAAGATATCTCACTATTTTTGACCTTCTTTTGACCCATTTTGCCAAAGGAAAGGAAGTTGCCTAATAATTATGCACACCTGATATAGGGTGTTGATGTCATTAGACCACACCCCTTCTCATTACAGAGATGCACATCGCCTAATATGCTTAATTGGTAGTAGGCTTTCGAGCCTATACAGCTTGGAGTAAGACAACATGCATAAAGAGGATGATGTGGTCAAAATACTCATTTGCCTAATAATTCTGCACGTAGTGTAGTGTGGATACTGTTATGGAGTGTAGTTAATGTTATGTAGTGTGGGTACTGTTATGTAGTGTTAATAGCAGGTTATTGCAGTATATTCATATTATTCAGTATATCATAGGCATAGTTAACTAGTATATGGCATATTATAGTCATGAAGCCACTACAGTAGGTACTGTACTTATGTGAATGGCGACCACAAAGAGGAGAGTGTCAACTCAACTTCTGCTTCTACACATCCCCCCCATTCTGTAGTACGAGTATATTAACAGACAAGGGGAGTGGCCTCCTGTCAAGGAACCATGAACCAGACGTACAACAAGAGATGGGTGGAAATAAGAAGGCTTTATTGCAAATCAAGCCGTAGCTAAAGTCCAAACGGATGGCTAAACCGAAGCAGGGTCTTGCGTAGACGGAGGTCAGGAACCAGGAGGGTAGTCAGACGAAGCCAGGATCAGGAACCAACAGGGTAGTCAGACGAAGCCAGGATCAGGAACCAACGGGGTAGTCAGACGAGGCCAGGATCAGGAACCAGAAGCAGCAGCAGTCTTTGAAGCATGTGCACACAGGAGGACCAAGCAAGGAACTGAAGCCACAGACCTTCTATATATATGAGCTGGGCATCCAGCTCCTCCCAGTGGGAAGGAGGAGCCGCAGGGTGGGAGGCTACAAGAAACCCAGAAACCAAGATGGCCGCCAGCACATGTCAAACGAAGGAGAACAGTGAGAAGGTAAGACCATGACAGTACCTCCCCCTCAAGGGCCCCTCCTCCGCGGAGTAAGGAACGGTTTCAGAGGGAAGCGTGCGTGGAAGGCTCGGAGCAATGCAGGAGCATGGACATCTGCGGAGGGAACCCAGGAACGCTCCTCTGGACCATAACCACGCCAATGGACCAAAAACTGCAACCGACCGCGGACCAGGCGTGAGTCCAGGATATTGCTCACCTCATATTCCTCACGATTGCCCACTTGGACCGGACGGGGCCGAGGAACCGAGGAAGTGAAACGATTACACACCAATGGCTTCAACAGGGAGACATGAAACACATTGGAGATCCGCATGCCAGGAGGAAGCGCAAGGGCATAGGCTACCGGGTTTACCCTGTGAAGCACTCGGAAGGGACCAACAAAGCGAGGCGCCAGCTTGGGAGTGGGCACTCGAAGGTTGAGGTTGCGGGTGGACAACCATACACGGTCTCCGACCTGGTAGGAAGGAGCGGGCGCTCGTCTGCGATTAGCCTGGAGTCTCTGGCGTTGCGCAGAGACCTCAAGGGACCTCTGGATCTGTACCCAAGAAGTACGTAGGACGGAAAGGTGATCCTCCACAGCCGGAGTATCCTGGGGAGAGAATACCTCCGGTAACACGGCAGGTTGGAACCCATAATTGGCCATGAAGGGAGACGTCCCAGAGGAAGAGTTCACCGCCGTGTTCCTGGCAAACTCAGCCCAAGGCAAGAGGTCAACCCAATTGTCTTGGTGATCGGAGACATAGCAACGAAGGAATTGCTCCAAGGCCTGATTGGATCGTTCTGCGGCCCCATTGGACTGAGGGTGGTAGGCCGAGGAGAAAGAGAGATGAATCCCCAACTGGGAGCAAAAGGCGCGCCAGAACCTGGACACAAACTGACTCCCCCGATCCGACACAATCTCCTTGGGCAAACCGTGCAACCGGAAGACCTCCCTGGCAAAAATCGAGGCCAACTCTTGTGCAGAGGGTAACTTCTTGAGAGGAACACAGTGGCACATTTTGGAAAACCGATCCACAATCATGAGAATGACCGTATGGCCTCGGGATGCAGGGAGGTCCACAATGAAATCCATCCCCAGGTGTGACCATGGACGCTCCCCGGTGGCTATGGGTTGCAAAAGGCCCAACGGAAGGTGCCGAGGGGACTTACTCTGGGCACAAACGGAGCATGCCGCTACATATGCGGCGATGTCGGAACGTAGAGAAGGCCACCAGAACAGACGTGAAACCGCCCAGGACAGCTGATTCTTTCCAGGGTGCCCCGCGGCCTTGGAGTTATGGTAGGTTCGCAACAACCGAGTGCGCAACTCCTCAGGCACAAAACATCTGCCGTTGGGTCTCCCAGAGGGAGCACCAGATTGAGCCGCCAAAATCTGCTCACCCAGAGGAGAGGTCAGGCTGGTGCGAATAGCGGCCAGGATCTGATTCGGGGGTATGACCGTAGTCGGAATCGACTCCTCCCCGGACAGCTCGGAGTACTGCCGTGATAAGGCATCCGCTCTGATGTTCTTGGAGCCGGGTAGGTAGGAGACCACGTAATTAAAACGTGACAAGAACAGAGCCCATCTGGCCTGACGTGGTGTCAATCTCTTGGCCTCAGAGAGGTAGGTCAGATTCTTGTGGTCCGTCAGGATGAGAACCGGAACCACCGAGCCCTCGAGCAAGTGCCTCCATTCTTTAAGGGCCTGCACGATGGCCAATAACTCCCTGTCACCAATCTGATAGTTGCACTCCGCGGAAGACAGTTTCCGGGAGTAAAACCCACAAGGAAGCAGAGGACCCTCTGGTGTTCTACGCTGAGACAGGAGGGCGCCTACTCCCGTCTCAGACGCGTCCACCTCGAGGACAAAAGGCAACCCAGGGTTGGGATGCGACAGAATCGGAGCCGACACAAAGGCGGACTTTAGAGCCTCAAAAGCTCGGATGGCCTCGAGCTGCCAGACCTGAGGATTACTGCCCTTCCTGGTCAGATCCGTGAGAGGCTTGGCTAGCATGGAAAAGTCCCTGATGAACTTCCGATAATAATTGGCGAAGCCCAAAAAGCGCTGCAGGGCACGAAGCCCACTGGGCTGGGGCCACTGTAAGACAGCCGAAACCTTCTCAGGATCCATGGAGAACCCCTCAGCGGAAATGATGTAACCTAAGAAGGTTACCTGGGATCGGTGAAATTCGCATTTCTCAAGCTTACCGAACAGCTTGTTCTCTCGTAAGCGTTGCAACACTCGTCTGACATCCAGAATGTGGGCCTCCATGGATGCAGAATATACCAAGATGTCATCCAAATAGACCACCACACACTGCTGCAACAGGTCACGGAAAACATCGTTGATGAATTCCTGGAAGACTGCGGGCGCATTGCACAACCCAAAGGGCATAACCAAGGATTCATAATGACCGGTCCTGGTGTTAAACGCGGTCTTCCACTCATCGCCCGCCTTGATCCTTACCAGGTTATATGCCGCCCTCAGGTCGAGTTTGGTAAAGACCGTGGCCCCTTTGAGGCGATCGAACAGCTCGGAAATCAAGGGTATCGGGTAAGCGTTCTTGATCGTGATGCGATTGAGACCCCTGTAGTCGATGCAAGGCCTCAACTCACCGCCCTTCTTTTTCACAAAGAAAAATCCAGCCCCTGCCGGGGACGAGGATTTGCGAATGTGTCCGCGTGAAAGCGCCTCCCTCACGTACTCCTCCATGGCCTCATTCTCCGCTACCGACAGTGGATAGACTTTGCCACGAGGAGGAACGGCACCAGATTGTAACTCTATGGCACAATCGTATGGGCGGTGCGGAGGTAGGGCAACCGCACGCACCTTATCGAATACATCCCGGTACTCCTCGTATTCAGGAGGCAACAGAAAGTCCGAGGAAGTACACAGCAACTTGACAGGCCCATGGATGCAACTAGCCCCACACTGCGGTGACCACGAGAGGATCTCGGCCGATCTCCAATCGAAAGTCGGATTATGCTTCTGGAGCCAGGGGTACCCCAAGACCACCGAGTAGTGTGGAGACGAAATAACCTGGAGACAGACCGACTCTCTGTGAACGGCACCAATGGCCATCCCCACTGGAAGGGTCTCCTGAGTCACGTATGGCGGCAGAAGGGGTCTGCCGTCTATCGCCTCAAGAGCCAGTGGGGAACCTCGAGGCTGCAGAGGAATGGAATTGGCGGCAGCGAACACACTATCAATGAACAAACCACCAGCACCAGAGTCCACCAACGCCTGGGTCGTCACCGAGCCCCCGACCCAGGAGAGGACAACAGTAATCAGTGGTTTGTCAACACGGGAAACCGGGGACGAGGAGACTCCACCCAAGATCTGCCCCCGACAGGATCTCAGGTGCGAGCGTTTCCCGGACGGTTCGGGCATGCCAACCGAAAATGCCCACCGAGACCACAGTACATGCATCGGCCCTCGCGTCTCCGGAGTACCCTCTCCCCCTCGGACAGGCGAGTAAACCCCAGCTGCATGGGTTCACCCCCAGACC
The DNA here is from genome assembly GCF_014858855.1 of Bufo gargarizans. Classification (NCBI taxonomy): domain Eukaryota; kingdom Metazoa; phylum Chordata; class Amphibia; order Anura; family Bufonidae; genus Bufo; species Bufo gargarizans. Next base: position 45,637,283 of record NC_058085.1, read on the forward strand.
AGTCATCCCCAGGAGGCGTGGGAGGAGAGGGAGGCACGGGTGGGACAGCAAACGTAGGCGCCAATCTGTTAGAAGGCCTCCGCAGGCTCTCCTTAAAGGAAGGTCTCTCCCTGAGTCTGGTGTCAATCAAAATCAGGAAAGAAATAAGGGACTCGAGCTCCACTGGTAGGTCCTTGGCTGCAACCTCATCCTTCAAGGCATCCGAGAGACCATGAGAGAAAGCAGCGACCAGAGCCTCATTATTCCAGCCCACCTCTGCTGCCAGGGTACGAAACTCAATGGCGTATTCAGCTACGGATCGTGAACCCTGTCTGATGGACATAAGGAGCTTCGCAGCAGAGGCAGCACGAGCCGGCACATCGAATACCTTCCGAAGAGAAGCAACAAAACCGGAAAACTCGGCAACCACCGGATTGTTGTTCTCCCATAAAGGGCTGGCCCAGGCCAAGGCCTTGTCCGAGAGCAGCGAGATCAAGAAGCCCACCTTTGATCTCTCAGTAGGAAAGGCATGTGGCAGCAACTCGAAATAAATGGCCACCTGGTTAAGGAAACCTCGGCACTGAGTTGACTTTCCCCCAAAGCGCTGTGGAAGGGGGGCAGAACCGGTCATACCCCGAAACACCGCAGGCGCAGCAACAGGTGTCGGGGTAGACTCTGGCGCAACAACCGGAGCGGCAGTAGGAGCGGGCCCAGGAGCGACAACCGACCCATCGGCAACGGAAGCTAAATGAGCCGTGCGTTCAAGCAGGGTTTGTAACGCCACAGCGAACCGACCCAACAGGTGATCCTGCTGATCAAGTCTGGCAACCAGCGTAGGTAGCGAGGATGGCCCTGTACCGTCAGAATTCATGGCTTGGTCCTAATGTCAAGGAACCATGAACCAGACGTACAACAAGAGATGGGTGGAAATAAGAAGGCTTTATTGCAAATCAAGCCGTAGCTAAAGTCCAAACGGATGGCTAAACCGAAGCAGGGTCTTGCGTAGACGGAGGTCAGGAACCAGGAGGGTAGTCAGACGAAGCCAGGATCAGGAACCAACGGGGTAGTCAGACGAAGCCAGGATCAGGAACCAACGGGGTAGTCAGACGAGGCCAGGATCAGGAACCAGAAGCAGCAGCAGTCTTTGAAGCATGTGCACACAGGAGGACCAAGCAAGGAACTGAAGCCACAGACCTTCTATATATATGAGCTGGGCATCCAGCTCCTCCCAGTGGGAAGGAGGAGCCGCAGGGTGGGAGGCTACAAGAAACCCAGAAACCAAGATGGCCGCCAGCACATGTCAAACGAAGGAGAACAGTGAGAAGGTAAGACCATGACACCTCCTCCCGCGGCTCACACCGCCATTCTTACTAAGAATACATAGAATGGGGCAACAGACAAATGGGGAGGCAAAGGATCTCATTTATTCTGTGGAGGGTTATCTTACCATGCCAACCACTGGATGCCATAGAGGGGGTCCCCTGCTCTTTACCCTCCACTATGTGCCACAACGGGCTCCTACTCTCTCTTCGTCTGACCTGCCGTGTCTGTGCATTACATGGTTGGCTATTTGAATGATGGCTTTAGGCAGGGGCGTTGCTAGGTTAAAACAGGGGGCACTGCAGGGGCATTACAATTACTGGGGGCACTGCAGGGTGAGAATTATAACAGTAGGGGCAATATAAATACTGGGGTCAATGCAGGGGGCATTATAAATACTGGGGGCACTGCAGGGTGAACATTATAATAGTAGGGAGCAATATAAATACTGGGGGCACTGTAGGGCATTATAAATATAGGAGAGATTATAGGCGTTCTTTTTACTACTAGGGGCTTTCTAGTAGTGTGTGACTTATACATTCTCCCTATTTCTACTAAGAGCCTATAGGGGCCTTATTACTACTGAGGAGTCTGTAGAGAGCTTTATTTCTACTGGGGGCTCTGTGAGGGCATTATTAATACTGGAGGGCTCTTCAACTAATGGAGGCTTGGGGAGCATTATCACTGTAGGGGGGCAGTATTATTAATGGGGGTATTCTAGAAGGAAATTACTATTGGTGGGACTATGAGGAGCACTATTACTATGGGGGGCACTATTATTTCTTCAGGATAGTATTTGGGGGTATTGGAAACCACATTGAGCAGCAGGATAACACTGTTGGTTGGGGGATGATGATAGAAAAGTGAGCAAGCTAAGATGTCTGAGTGTCAAGCTCAGCAGAGACGAGGCGGCTGAAAGAAGTTGTCTGAACCGAATGAAGAAGATGATGACAGAGAAGATCTACATCAGAGGAGACGTCACCTGGGAGGCCCTGGATGTGAGAGGTATGTGCTGCTGTATACCAAATACAGTAAAATGCAGTGTGCAGGGGGAGGGTTGAATTAGAGAACTGGGCTATATTCACAAGGGCTTGAATAGCAATGTCCCTGGCTTTTGGACAGGTAATCTCTACTATTACCACATCATAGCCTCTCCACAACGCAACCTTCAGACATTTTTTTTACCACAGTCTATAATGTTTCGGGAAATGCTCATTGATGATTGATGACATATTGATTTCCTTCAAGAGCTGATAATCTTCATCCTTTTTATCTGTTCCAAGCAAATTCCAAGGGTAAGATAAAGATAATTGACAAGAAATGATAGACAGGCGTAACTTACTCAGGGAACCTCAGAGAAATTGCTGACCTGAGCCATAAGGGCACAACACTCAGTGGAACGTCTCTTATTTTTTGTAGTGAATGGTGGGGTTCCCATCACTAAGTCCCCACTGATCAAAAATTCTGATGTGACGATGAGAACAAGTGTCTAACATTGTTTACCACAACCAGTATAACAAAGCCCAAGCCTCTGGTGAAATCGGGGGTTAAGCCTAGTCTTAATATGAAAGGCATGCCTGATGAAGTCCACGTCAACTTTGGCAATCTCTAAACGGAAAATTGTCTCTGGCAGAGCAGTAAGGTCACATAGTTCAGTCAACACAGTGATAAAAATGTGTATTACATATTTATGATGATGCTCATCTGTCATAATAATTAACTAGAAATTCAGATGTCATGGAGAAGAATCTCCCATGACCAGGATCGAGACATCTACAGATGGGACTAGAGATGAACAAACCAGTCGAGATTTGTTTCTAGCCTCCTAGGACTTGTTATCTCTTTTTTGTTCATTTTTAATGATCCCCCCTTCCTCCTCAAGCTCTGGAACGCAATGACAGCAATAGTAAATGATGTCTTAGTGACACTGACATACAGTGGATTAAAAAAAGTCTACACACCCCTGTTAAAATGTCAGGTTTCTGTGATGTAAAAAAATGAGACAAAGATAAATCATTTCAGACCTTTTTCCACCTTTAATGTGACCTATTAACTGTACAACTCAATTGAAAAACAAACTGAAATCTTTTAGGTAGAGGGAAGAAAAAATATAAAAATAAAATAATATGGTTGCATAAGTGTGCACACCCTTAAACTAGTACTTTTTTGAAGCACCTTTTGAATTTCTTACAGCACTCAGTCTTTTGGGGTATGATTCTATCAGCATGGCACATTTTGACTTGGCAAGATTTGCCCACTCTTCTTTGCAAAAACACTCCAAATCTGTCAGATTGCGAGGGCATCTCCTGGGCACAGCCCTCTTCAGATCACCCCACATATTTTCAATAGGATTCTGGTCTGGGCTCTGGCTGGGCCATTCCAAAACTTTAATCTTCTTCTGGTGAAGACATTCCTTTTTTTATTTGGATGTATGCTTTGGGTCGTTGTCATGCTGAAAGATGAAGTTCCTCTTCAGGTTCATCTTTCTAGCAGAAGCCTGAAGGTTTTGTGCCAATATTGACTGGTATTTGGAACTGTTCATAATTCCCTCTAGCTTAACTAAGGCCCCAGTTCCAGCTGAAGACAAACAGCCCCTTGGTATGATGCTGCCACCACCATGCTTCACTGTGGGTATGGTGTTCTTTTGGTGATGTGCAGTGTTGTTTTTGTGCCAAACATATCTTTTGAAATTATGGCAAAAAAGTTCCACCTTGGTTTCATTAGACCATAACACCTTTTCCCACATGCTTTTGGGAGAATACAGATGTGTTTTAGCAAAATGTAGCCTGGCTTGGATGTTTTTCTTCGTAAGAAAAGGCTTTCATTTTGCCACTCTACCCCATAGCCCAGACATATGAAGAATACGGGAGATTGTTGTCACATGTACCACACAGCCAGTACTTGCCAGATATTACTGCAGCTCCTTTAATGTTGCTGTAGGCCTCTTGGGAGCCTCCCAGACCAGTTCTTCTCGTCTTTTCATCAATTTTGGAAGGACATCCAGTTCTTGGTAATGTCCCTATTGTGCCATATTTTCTCCACTTGATGATGACTTCATTGTGTTCGATGGTATATCTAATGCCTTGGAAATTCTTTTGTACCCTTCTCCTGATTGATACCTTTTAACAATGAGATCCCTCTGATGCGTTGGAAGCTCTCTGTGGACCATGGCTTTTGCTGTGGGATACGACTAAGAAAATTTCAGGAAAGACCAACTAGAGCAGCTGAACTTTATTTGGGGTTAATCAGAGGCACTTTAAATGATGGCAGGTGTATGCTGACTCCTATTTAACAGGATTCTGAATGTGATTGCTTAATTCTGAACACAGCTACATCCCCAGTTAAAAGAGGGTGTGCACACTTATGCAACCACATTATTTTAGTTTTTTGGGGTTTTCTTCCCTCCACCTAAAAGATTTCAGTTTGTTTTATTGGGTGGTACAGTTTATAGGTCACATTAAAGTTGGACAAAGTTCATTTTTTTACATCACAGAAACCTGACATTTTAACAGGGGTGTGTAGACTTTTTATATCCACTGTACATAGCTGTGGGTAAAGGCATGTTTAACGGCATTATCATACAGCGCGTTTAAAAGCACACCGCGCCGGCGCAAGTAACATAGTAACATAGTACATAAGGCCGAAAAAAGACATTTGTCCATCCAGTTCGGCCTGTCATCCTGCAAGTTGATCCAGAGGAAGGCAAAAAAAAAAAAAAACCCTGTGAGGTAGAAACCAATTTTCTCCACTTTAGGGGAACATAAACTTCCTTCCCGACTCCAATCAGGCAATCAGAATAACTCCCTGGATCAACGACCCCTCTCTAGTAGCTATAGCCTGTAATATTATTAAGCTCCAGAAATACATCCAGGCCCCTCTTGAATTCCTTTATTGTACTCACCATCACCACCTCCTCAGGCAGAGAGTTCCATAGTCTCACTGCTCTTACCGTAAAGAATCCTCTTCTATGTTTGTGTACAAACCTTCTTTTCTCCAGACGCAGAGGATGTCCCCTCGTCACAGTCACAGTCCTGGGGATAAATAGATGATGGGAGAGATCTCTGTACTGACCCCTGATATATTTATACATATTAATTAGATCTCCCCTCAGTCGTCTTTTTTCTAAAGTGAATAACCCTAATTTTAATAATCTTTCAGGGTACTGTAGTTGCCCCATTCCAGTTATTACTTTAGTTGCCCTCCTCTGGACCTTCTCCAGCTCTGCTATGTCTGCCTTGTTTACAGGAGCCCAGAACTGTACACAGTACTCCATGTGTGGTCTGACTAGCGATTTGTAAAGTGGTAGGACTATGTTCTTATCACAGGAATCTATGCCCCTTTTGATGCAACCCATTATCTTGTTGGCCTTGGCAGCAGCTGCCTGACACTGGTTTTTGCAGCTTAGTTTGCTGTTTATTAAAATTCCTAGGTCCTTTTCCATGTCAGTGTTACCGAGTGTTTTACCATTTAGTATGTACAGGTGACTTGCATTTTTCCTTCCCATGTGCATAACTTTACATTTATCAGTGTTAAACCTCATCTGCCACTTATCTGCCCAAGCCTCCAATCTATCCAGATCCCTCTGTAGTAGTATACTGTCCTCTTCAGTGTAAATTACTTTACACAGTTTAGTGTCATCTGCGAAAATTGATACTTTACTATGCAAGCCTTCTACAAGATCATTAATAAATATATTGAAGAGAATAGGGCCCAGTACTGACCCCTGAGGTACCCCACTAGTGACAGTGACCCAATCTGAGTGTGTACCGTTAATAACCACCCTCTGTTTTCTATCATTGAGCCAGTTACTTACCCACTTACAGACATTTTCTCCCAGTCCGAGCATTCTCATTTTATATACTAACCTTTTATGTGGTACAGTGTCAAATGCTTTGGAGAAGTCCAGATATACGACATCCATTGATTCGCCGCTATCAAGTCTAGAACTTACCTCCTCACAGAAACTGATTAAATTAGTCTGACATGACCGATCCCTCACGAAGCCATGCTGATATGGCGTTATTTGCTTATTTCTGTTAAGATGCTCTAACATAGCATCTCTTAGAAAACCTTCAAACAGTTTACCCACAACAGATGTTAAACTTACCGGCCTATAGTTTCCAGGCTCTGTTTTTGGCCCCTTTTTGAATATTGGCACCACATATGCCATGCGCCAATCCTGTGGGACATTCCCTGTCAGTATAGAGTCTGCAAATATCAGAAATAAGGGTCTGGCTATGACATTACTTAATTCCTTTAGGATACGGGGGTGTATGTCATCCAGTCCTGGCGATTTGTCTATTATGTCTCATAGTTTTTTATATTCCAAAGCTTTCAAAAATTGTCCCTGATAAGAGCAGATGACGTTTAAACACACACAGTGTCATAGTATAAAAAAAATAAAAAGAAGAGGCTTGGGGGACCAAGCATCCAAAAATTATGCCTGGACATGGTCGGAATGCTGCCCGTACGACACACACAAGTGTTGATTGTCAGAAGAAATAGAGGCTCATTGTGAACAAGCCTAAAAAGATTTTAATTGGGAGCAGCAGCAGTGCAAATGTAGATGTGGAAAGGGTACGGTACGGATATAGTGGCATGCGGCTGCAATATGGGCAGCTGCAGGAGCAGCATAGTATGGAACATACAAGGCTGAAAGCTGTTTTTGGGTAGTAGTGGCATATTATACATGTTAGCAGAAAGGCAGCAGCCTTATGGAAGATGATAGTAGGCAGGTCACAGCAGTGGCATGAAGGCGGCGGTGGCATGATGGAGGCAGCAGCAGCAGCAGTCATACAGGACATGATGGTTGGAAAGTGGAATAAGTGGCATGATGGAAACTGAATAAACGGACAATTGAGGCATTAGTAGCATGATGTAGGCCACAGCAGCAGCCATACAGAAAGTGATGGTAGGCAGACAGACAGCAACAGTGGCAAGATGGGGCACTGCCAGCAAGGTTTTGTGTATTCATTGGAATCAGCCTGAGCTGTGATAAAATGTCAGAATTGATGAATGCCTCAAATAAATTTGAACCGTGTGGAAATGGAATTCATGGAAATGGATGATTGGGGCCTGACGCTCAATTTCTCATCACTCACAAGTAGACTGCTTTCCTACCTTGTGTCTATCATATACAGTACAGACCAAAAGTTTGGACACACCTTCTCATTCAAAGAGTTTTCTTTATTTTCATGACTATGAAAATTGTAGATTCACACTGAAGGCATCAAAACTATGCTGTTTTTTTTTACTTAGCTGCTTTTTTCTTGCCATAATACAAATTCTAACAGTCTATTCAGTAGGACTATCAGCTGTGTATCCACCTGACTTCTCTACAACGCAACTGATGGTCCCAAACCCATTTATAAGGCAAGAAATCCCACTTATTAAACCTGACAGGGCACACCTGTGAAGTGAAAACCATTTCAGGTGACTACCTCTTGAAGCTCATCAAGAGAATGCCAAGAGTGTGCAAAGCAGTAATCAAAGCAAAAGGTGGCTACTTTGAAGAACCTAGAATATGAAATATTTTCAGTTGTTTCACACTTTTTTGTTATGTATATAATTCCACATGTGTTAATTCATAATTTTGATGCCTTCATAGTCATGAAAATAAAGACAACTCTTTGAATGAGAAGGTGTGTCCAAACTTTTGGTCTGTACTGTATATAAATATATTCTGGTTTAATTAAGTTAACCCCCCCCCCCAAAAAAAAATAATAATAATAAATTGCGACCATGTGAAACTGAATTTACGTAAGACGATTGAGGCTTGACTCACAATTTTATCTTAGCACACACAGGTAGATTGCAGGGCGCAAAATTGCAGGGGGGCTCCAGGCAGTAGGAACTTCAATGAGGGCCAAAGGGAGCCATAGCCTCCATTCTCCCTCATAGGCTTTAGGCTAGTGGCAACTGTAGTAACTAGAATGGAGTTGCTCCTAGGAGGTATGATGTCGGGGCAAGAGGCAGAGTCTCGTCATCCAGGGGGCGGGGGCTCAATATTTGCAGGAGAATCTACAGGGCACATTGTTAGAGAGAGGAGCAGAAGCTGCAGGTCAGTGTGTGGAGGAGAATATTAACAGTTATTTTTACTTGGGGGGCTTTTTGCAGGGGCTGAAGGGAGGAGAAATGATCCTTGTACTGGATATTAGAGGGGTCTGAAGAGGCATTATTTACATGGGACTGTATTCTGGAGGGGGTGAAGGCAGGAAGAGTGATGAATTTTACATGGGACTGTTTGCAAAGAGGGCTGGAATGCAGGGGGAGTGATGTATCTTACATGGGACTGTATGCTGGAGGGGCTGAAGGAGGGGAGTGATGTATTTTACATGGGACTGTATGCTCGAGGGGCTGAAGGCAGGGAAGGTATTTGTCTTACATGGGGCTGTATGCTGGAGGGGCTGAAGGTGGGGGGTTGTATCTTACATGGGACTATATGCTGGAGGGGCTCAAGGCAGGAGAGTGATGTAAATTACATGGGACTGTATGCTGGAGGAGCTGAAGGCAGGGGGAGTAATGTATTTTACATGGGACTGTATGCTGGATGGGCTGAAGGCAGGGGAGTGATTTATCTTACACGGGACAGTATGCTGGAGGGGCTGAAGGCAAGGGGAGTTATGTATTTTACATGGGACTGTTTGCAAGAAGGGCTGAGGCAGGGGGAGTGATGTATCTTACATGGGACTGTATGCTGGAGGGGCTGAAGGCAGAGAAGTGATGTGTCTTACATGGGACTGTATGCTGGAGGGGCTGAAGGCGGCGGGGGGCGGTATCTTATATGGGACTATATGTTGGAGGGGCTGAAGGCAGGAGAGTGATGTATCTTACATGGGACTGTATGTTGGAAGGGCTGAAGGCAGGGGGGGTGATGAATTTTATATTGGGCTATATGCTGGAGGGGCTGAAGAGGGACATATTTATTACTATACTACAGAGGGGGCCATTATATAGTATAATTATACAGAGGGCTTATGGGCATAAACTTATGGGCACTACGGGGGAAGGGGAGGTCTGTTATCTGAGGATGATAGTAAAGTGAGGAATAAAAAAAAAATTCTGTGAAACTCTGCAGAGACGCGGCTGAAAGAAGGCATCATGATGGTCCTATCTCCAAATTAAGACGCTGAGGAAAGAGTCTACATCACAGGAGATGTCACTGGATGTAACAGGTATGGTGCTGTATTCTCCCGTAAATTCCATAGCAATGTATGTTATGTCCATCCAAATAACTGTTGGGGGGGATATAGAATTTGGCCCACCCTGCTGCATTCTGGCCCCAGACTTCAGGTCACACTGTGCGTGTTCTGAATTCTGGGGGCTCACATCCATCTACTACATTATCTGTACTCAGAGAGTTATCACTGTGTTATCTGTGGTGTTACGTAGGACTGCAAAAAGGGGCGTGGTCACATGTTGGGGGGCGCAATATTTGGCTCACCCCGGGTGCTGGCAACGATACGCCACTGAGCAGTTGTCATCTATATTGTAAGGGATTAGGTAGCGGGGCTGTCGTCTCCTGGGTAGACAGGCACAGTTTAGCAGGCACACCGACGAAGTTACAGTCCACACGGCAGGAACTTCGTTTAACTGACCTCAGCCAGTTTTATTGTCAGGTTGAGGTACAGAACATAAAACATAGCAAACAAAAATCCTAAGCCTGTCCGGCTCTAACTATACAGCATGAAACCTCCCTGACCAAGTGCCGGCCTAATACCAAGCACCCAAACAAAATAGCAAAGTCCGTACCTCTTGTAGTGCTCTCACAGGCTCCCTGCAGGTAACCTGTTCCCAGGCTGAGCAAGCTGTGTCTGCATTCTCAGCCTTATATCAGGCTAGCACACCTGAGGAGTAATTACCTGAGGAGTAATTACCTGACAGCCCAAAAGCCGGACTGTCCGGATGGAGTGGGGCCCACCCTTCTCTCCCCACTCCAGCAACACAGGCCCTAAGAACAGGTTTTATGCAAACCCGAATTGCACAGACCTCTCCTGAACATTTCCCTGGTTGCTTTTAAATGACAGAAGTGAGAAATCTTGGGCACACATAGACCCCGTCCACTACTTCTCCAGACACTCTGTCACAATATATACAGCTTAATTAAATTAAACCCCATAAAATGGGGGAAATTTTTTTTAAGTATTTGCTTGCAGGTAGTTACTTTTGAGGTCTGCAGTGCAGCAGCTGCAGTTCTGCTAGGAGGCACAGTGGCCACAGCTCCTCACTCCTTCCTCCCTGGCTGACAGCTTCCCTGCCTTCCTATTCTACACAGACAATTCTTATTTTTCTTTGTAATCCTAGCTTTCTCTCTCTCTGACTCCCTAAGATTATTTTCTTGGCAGACACTGTAACACCCAACCACCCTTATTCACAGCCCAGCACAGAATGGTGTTCTGCTCGTTCTGCTAGGGCACCTCCCTGTCTGCTGCAGCACTGATTGGCTCGTCCAGGCTGTCTGTCAGCCTGGGAGCCAATCAGGGCAAACCCTCCTCCCCATTTCCTCTCAGGGTCATGTGAGAACCCCTCTTCTTCTTCGGGTTCATCTGCTGTCCGAAAAATAGCTAAGTTCCGACTGAACTGGTACGCTCATCCTTAGATGAGACCTTTCAAATATATACTATCCTAGCATACATGAACTCTCTTAGGGTTGAAACGCTATTGACCTCTATGAGGAGCAGCTATCCTGCCCACAATAGGTAGCAATAAGCTGGGGAACAAGGGCAACTGGCAAGAATTTATAAGCCATGGGTGGCAAGAGGTTCATCTGTGATAATAATACGCGAGAAATTCATATGTCACAGAGAAGAATCTCCCAAGACCAGGAACGAAACATCTACAGCTGGGACTGGACAAAAATATAACACCCTAGCAAATATGAACTCTTTCAGGGTGCAAACGGTCATTGACCACCATATGGAGTAAATATCTTGCCCACAACGGGTGGCCATAATCTGGAAAAAATGAGAAACCGGCAAGAACATACAGACCATGGGTGTCATGAGGTTCATCTTTGATAATAATACAGTCAAAATTCAAACGTCATGGAGAAATATCTCCCAAGAACAGGATCGAGACATCTACAGACAGGAGTGGACAAATATACTGGACTCTCTCACAGTGACAACGCCATTGAACTCTATGAAGAGTAGATATCTTGCACAGAATGGGTAGCCGTAATTTGGGGAATATGAGCATCGAACAAGAACTTACAGATCATGGATGGGACATCTCAATACCAGATATTTGCACATTATAGAGGTCAATGACCTCCACAATGTGAAAATTTCTATCCCATTGGTTGACGGTGTCTAAAGCAAGGAACATCAAGCCACACACCATAGTAAAAAGATATACAGATATGTGGGCTCTTAAACTCTCAATTTGACGTTTAAAAAATTATAAAATTATTGGTGTGAGCCTAGCCTTACATGGTAGACAAATGCAAAACCAATACCATAAGTAATAGGAAAGCTGGCTTCTGGAGAAGAAAGCATTACTTTACCTCTTGATAATACACTGGTGTGACCACATCTCGATGATGAAGTCCAATTTTCAGGACCAGCATATGAAAAAGATATCAGAGAACTGGAATAAGCCCCCAGATAGTAACTAAACTAAGAAGAGATATGGAAGATCTTGGTTATAAGGATAGGTTATCAAAACTAAACATATTTACCCTACAGAAGAAGAGGCTGACGAGGCCTAAGATACCTTTATGTAATTCCATAAATGGTCCCCTTAAAAACCAAAATAGGTAATTATGTACATAAATCCCATGGAGAACATGACTTATGGTTATAGAGTGGAGCACCATTTCACAGGAATTGGTAATGGGTGAGAGTGTAGATGGATGGCTTTAAGAAGAGGTGAGATATCTTCCTTGTGAAACCCAATAAATGGTAGGTGGTAATAATGTAGAATGTTGATCCTGGATCTTTCCAGCTACTAGAAAGGAACTTTTTCAACTTAATGAACTTGGTCTTTGGTTCTTGTGTTCCTCTGGATCCACTTGAATTTGGAAGAATAAACAAGCTTGAACTTGATGGACTAAAGCCAGCTGCACAGTAAAGACCCTCATAAACTTTAGGCTATTGTTTAAAAAAAAATTGAGTTTTTGGTGGGACTGGCCGACAATCTTATGGATATGAGGTGCTCCTGACTCTCCCCTGGCATGAATTTCAATGTCCAATACTTTCTTTCTATAAGCTATTGCCAGAAGACAGAAGGATTGGGCATGCTGAAATCCAACAGCCAGATCCTTATCTCCCCCTTATCTGACACAAGGATAAAGTTGGGACATCCTCCTTATAGTTTAGATGTTCAACCAATACAGGTCAACATTAGTCTAATATACAGTATATGGCCAGTTTAGTAACTTCAGCAGGGATTGAAGAGGATGACGATATCTAAGGTCAATACCAAGACCTTTCCAAAACTCCTTTTAGGCCCAAACTGACAAGTGGTCATGAAGTTGTAATAGTATCCAACTCCTGGACGTTTGATATAGTGATTATGATTTTCCCTCTGAATTAGGTATACAGGTGAAACTCGAAAAGTTGAATTAAACTGTAAGCCATAATCATCCAAATTATAACAAATGAAGGCCAGAAATATCTCACGTTTGTTCAAATGGACAGCGCTGCTCCAGAGTAAACAAAAAGATCCTCCCTTCAAAATCACACAGACTTCCTTGGATATTGGAAAGCATTCAGGTCACCTGGGTTCACTTTCCTCTCTCCTTTGTAAACCTCTGTGAAAGATCAAGGTTGCCACAAATAGTGAAGCACAGTCACATGGGTTGAACTGCAAAGGTTTTATTGTACTTACAGGATAAAAGAAGGTAACAAGCAGAGTTTAAAAATCAATCACCTGACCCGGGTTTTGGGCGGTCTTTATAAACCCACAGGTTTATAAAGGATCCACCCCACCTCCATAAAATCGTCATAGCCAATAAGGCTCATTACAAAAGTTAAAACCCTTTTAAGGTACATAAAATACAAACGCATAGAATTTACATCACATAAAACCTCCTTTAAATCGCCTAATTCCATAATTCACAGGGAATCTACACTCACCTAAAGAATTATTAGGAACACCTGTTCTATTTCTCATTAATGCGATTATCTAGTCAACCAATCACATGGCAATTGCTTCAATGCATGTAGGGTTGTGGTCCTGGTCAAGACAACCTCTTGAACTCCAAACTGAATGTCAGAATGGGAAAGAAAGGTGATTTAAGCAATTTTGAGCATGGCATGGTTGTTGGTGCCAGACGGGCCGGCCTGAGTATTTCACAATCTGCTCAGTTACTGGGATTTTCACGCACAACCATTTCTAGGGTTTACTAAGAATGGTGTGAGAAGGGAAAAACATCCAGTATGCGGCAGTCCTGTGGGCGAAAATGCCTTGTTGATGCTAGAGGTCAGAGGAGAATGGGCCCACTGATTCAAGCTGATAGAAGAGCAACGTTGACTGAAATAACCACTCGTTACAACCGAGGTATGCAGCAAAGCATTTGTGAAGCCACAACACGCACAACCTTGAGATGGGCTATAACAGCAGAAGACCCCACCGGGTACCACTCATCTCCACTACAAATAGGAAAAAGAGGCTACAATTTGCACAAGCTCACCAAAATTGGCCTAAACAGAATGAGAACATGTATCCATCATGCCTTGTTTACACTGTGCAGGCTGCTGGTGGTGGTGTAATGGTGTGGGGGATGTTTTCTGGTCACAATTGGCCATCGTTTAAATGCCACGGGCTACCTGAGCATTGTTTCTGACCATGTCCATCCCTTCATGACCACCATGTACCCATCCTCTGATGGCTACTTCCAGCAGGATAATGCACCATGTCACAAAGCTCGAATCATTTCAAATTGGTTTCTTGAACATGACAATGAGTTCACTGTACTAAAATGGCCCCCACAGTCACCAGATCTCAACCCAATAGAGCATCTTTGGGATGTGGTGGAACGGGAGCTTCGTGCCCTGGATGTGCATCCCTCAAATCTCCATCAACTGCAAGATGCTATCCTATCAATATGGGCCAACATTTCTAAAGAATGCTATCAGCACCTTGTTGAATCAATGCCACGTAGAATTAAGACAGTTCTGAAGGCAAAAGAGGGTCTAACACCGTATTAGTATGGTGTTCCTAATAATTATTTAGGTGAGTGTACCGTAAAAAACAGTTACATAGTGTTCTCCCATTCAGAAGTATCCACAATCCCCACGTGACCCATATTCCAACCAATAGGGAAATGCACACTCTAGGACCGCCTACTTTCATTCATGGATTGCAGAACACGTCATACCCCACGTGATCCACTCGGGTCAATCACAGCCCCCTAGCAGTACTGCCAAAGGTCCTCGAACGGCTCCAGTGGATATTGCGGTACGGGATGTTCTCTCAAGTAAGGCAAGGTTTCAGATCAAACTCCACGTTCATCCCTTTAGGTTGTAGCGTATCCATCCTATAGATCCATTCAACCTCCCTCCTGTTAATCTGCTCAATGGAATTCCCTCCACGCCAATGTGGTTTAACCAGCTCGACCCCAAAAAATGACAGGCCACTGAGATCTTTCTTACACTATGCGTCTCAAATCCCTTTCTAATGTTCCGGACATGCTCTTGAATCCTTACTTTCAATTTTCTCATAGTTCGGCCCACATATTGGAGGCCACAAGGGCACTCCAGCATGTAAACCACCCCTACACTCTCACAGGTAATAAGCCCTTTTATTTTATGGTCCTGATCTTTCTGGTTGGAATGCACAATCTGTGTATCCCTCTTTCTCTTTTCTTTCTTCCTATTGCGGCACGGCAGACAGAACCACACCAGGTGAATTTATCCCCTTTTCTTACACCCTCAGAACGTATTGAGCTATGCACCAATTTGGTCCGCAGGCTCGGTGCCTTTCTAAAGATCACACTTGATTGATCCGGAATATCTTTCCCTAATGCTGGATCGTTCTTTAGGGTTGACCAATTCTTTTTAATGGCATTTTTAATAATCCCGGCATGCACATTATATTGTGTAAGGAAGGAGAAGCGGAAATCTTTTTTCATTTTTAGTGAATCTCCCTCTCTTTCACTTTCTCTTTCTATTTCCTTCCTACATTTCACTAGGTCCTCTCTACAATATCCCTTTTCCACAAACCATTAACTGATAGCCTCACTCTGCGTCTTAAAATCTTATTCCTTTGAACAATTTTACGGTGAACCCTTTTTTATTGCCCCTTTTGTATATTTTTAGGGGAGTATAATGACAGCTAGAGGTGTCTATATAACCGTTGCCATCGGTCTCTTTAAAGAACGTTTTAGTCTTCAGGTAGTCATCCTCTACAGAAGAAGAGGTTCCACTGATTTACATTCAGATCACCTATAGAGTCCAAAATACCCTGTCTCTCTCCCATCCAAACAATTAAACAGTCATCAATAAACCTCTTCCAAACAATAAGCTCACCAAAAGCTGTTACTTTATTCAGGACGGGGTCGATGTTCTTTTTTTCCCAATCCCTCATAAAAATATTAGCGAAACTGGGGGTGAATTTCGCCCCCATCGCCGTCCCAGTGCGCTGGAGATAGTAATTGTCCTTATACCAAAAATAATTGTGACAGAGGCAAAAGTCCAAACAGTTGAGGATAAACCTCTCCTGTTCCCCTGTCATCAACGGGTCCTGTCTTATCTCTACTTCTATTGCCCTAAGGCCCAAGTCCTTAGGGATCACGGTGTATAGGGATGTTACATCAACCGTGGCTAGTCACATGTCAGCAGGGCAAACACCAAACCCTTTAATTAGATCCAAGATGCTACCAGAATCCTTCAGGTAAGAGGGTATCAGTGGAACATACTTTTGAAGAAAGTAGTCCACATATTCTCCTAGTCTACTTGTGAGGGAATTTATCCCAGACACAATCCGTCTGCCAGGGGGGTTGGTCAGACTTTTGTGTATTTTGGGTAAAAAGTATAATATATCTCATATATTAGTTTCACCTTTTAAGTTGCATTACTGAAATAAATGATCTTTGCACGATATTTAAATTTTTGGGAGTTTCACCTGTACATCTGACAGGGATTCCTTGCTTCTTCAATACAGCTTGAAGATAATCGGTTGAAACCCTAACCCAACAGAGTTTGATACTCATACAAATGTAACATGTGAAGGCCCAGGGATCCTCTCCATCAAGGTCTAAGCTAAGGTTGGGGTGGTTGAGGGTCCATTGGGCCCTTACCAACATATAAACACCATGATGGTCAATTCTAGAATTTAACATAGAAGCCATTGCCTCCATGTGTGGTCTTGAAAACCTGGAGTCACTATTCATTCTGTCCAGCTACTGTGATGCTTACACCATTTGTAACAAATTAAGTTTCATTACTGCGTCATTGCTATCATTATCGAGGAGGTCGTGGAAAAAGGCTGTAGACAAATGCATCCCCTTTTTGAAATATATGAGGTGCAATAACCCTGACTGATGTTTTCGTAGCCGTGTATTACCGACCCTATGCTAAGTAAGGTTCATAATGATTGCTTGATTGTTTCCTCCGTTAAGGCATTGAACCCACGCTCCTAAATATTCTAGACCCGCCACATTAATTACACTCTTCCTCTCCTTGCTCATCTGGTCCAAACAAAATGTTTGCCCAGCCATTCCATAGCGTTATTCAGCACGGTATAAAGCCTACCGCTCATATTCTTACTCTGGCCTTGAAAAACATGAGGTCCTTTTCCACACTTTGTTGTGAATCCAACAAGTTTCCTTTAATCATTACTCTTGACCTAAGTGGAGTAGGCAGCGTCCTGGCGCCGAGGAACAAAAATGGAGTGCATAAACGTCAAACTGCTTTCCAGCAATGACTCTGAGTCTATTTTCTTCCATGACGTAGATAGATCGTACGCCAGCTATTTCCTGAGCGGTTCATCGAAAGGCATCCAAGCTCCTTACACAACAGGCTGTGCCCTACTGATATTGTGTAAATATATATTTTTAGAGGGCCAGATACATCAAGAAAAAGTATTGGCAGGGAAGATCTGAATAAATCATTCTGCTGTCCAGGACAGATAGAATCCAGAAATACTCGGCAAAACGAAAACAAATGATAGGGCTCAGGGGCTCCAACTGTGAGTACGATGTAAGACGATCCTCATCAGGCGCCGATGGTTGTAGGTGCTCGGTATTATAGAAGTGACAATACGAGCCACCATATCTCAACGGAGAGGACAGTGATGACTTCATGAGATTGTGTAGTGTGATTGACATAGTGACCACAAAGTACGATATGGCTCTGGGGACACTCTGTTATGCTCCATCAAGAAAATGGAGCCCTTTGGATAGGTTTGCCGTATATGCCAGGGGCTTCTTCTAGTGTGTGTATACACCAAATGTAGGCTCTACACGTGATGTGAACAGAGCCTAACATAGTTACATGGACGGCCTTCCCCAACAGTGACAGGGAGGCAGGGATGGACTAGGAACTTAAAGTGGCCCTGGAAATTTTTTTTTTAAAGTGGCCCTAAATACCACAGTGCAGCACAAAATACTAACTCAGCAGAACCAGATACCACTGTGCAGCACAAAATAGTGCCTAAATTAATGCTGAGAGCATCAGATCTTTATGTACTTGACTTTTGGCCAAGAAGAGGGCTTAGGTGGCCCTCTGGGCATCGGCACACTAGGAAATTTCCCAGTAGGGTCTATGGCCCTTCCGCTCCTACAGGGAGGGATTCTCCCAACTAACATAATAGGAGTAGATTTCAGACATCATTTACACCTAGAAACAGAGGTAAATGTTAGTGAATTTGCCGAGCCCCATTCCCCATTGGAGAAGATGGTTCAAAAAAGTTGCAACTTTTTTACACCAAAAACTGGCATAGAAGTCACAGTAAATGGCCCCAAATGGTTGCACCAGGGACTCCCCTAACAAATGAAGTCACTGTATCATGCTAACATAGTAATCATGGGGCCCCAAAACTAAATTTGGAATGCCCATCTTCACTATGACAAACTTCAGCAAGGAAATCCAAAACATGGAAAGAAGATGAATGTTTGAGCAGGTTCTAGATCAATTTTTTTGCCATTATTAGGACAGTAAGAGATAGAGAGAAGTCTAGTTGCAGTAAAGGGAATCTATTAAAAGGCTTATTGTAATTTTTTTCTATTTTCATGTTACTTTTGATCTTAAATATTGCAATTTTCACACTGATCCCTTACAACAGACGGTCACTGGGGTCAGGATGAGCAGTTATCTTAGTGTTATCAGAGGGCAGAATTACAATAAAAGATTATACCGAGTATGAAGAATGCAAACATTTATTAAAACAGACTTGTCAGGTGAGGTGACAGCTCCTATTTAGAGAGAAGTTCCACATTTTCCAAAAAATAAAAAATCTGATTAATAACGCAGTAGGGTAAGTCTGAAAATGGTGTAACGTGCCTGACAACATCCTCTGATATTGTAAATCTAGCTACATCTGGTTGTTATGGATCTGTCACCTAACAACTAGATAACACTGGATAACACTAATTTGTCTATAGATTAGGAGGGTCACAGCTCAGGTTCTCCTCCCTCCTCCCTCTCCTAGCACAGACACCTCAGCAAAGAGCATGCTCACTACAGTCTCCCATAGAAGCCAACAGGCTGATTTCTTACTAGTAGGATTCCAGGTAGGATAGATGCTCCCGTAACAATGTCAAGAAAAAAAAGAACAGATCAGAAATGGGGGTATTTATTGAAATATCTATTTATTATATACAGTTGCAAGAAAAAGTATGTGAACCCTTTGGAATGATATGGATTTCTGCACAAATTGGTCACAAAATGTGATCTGATCTTCATCTAAGTCACAACAATAGACAATCACAGTCTGCTTAAACTAATAACACACAAAGAAGTAAATGTTACCATGTTTTTATTGAATACACCATGTAAACATTCACAGTGCAGGTGGGAAAAGTATGTGAACCCTTGGATTTAATAACTGGTTGAACCTCCTTTGGCAGCAATAACGTCAACCAAACGTTTCCTGTAGTTGCAGATCAGACGTGCACAACGGTCAGGAGTAATTCTTGACCATTCCTCTTTACAGAACTGTTTCCATTCAGCAATATTCTTGGGATGTCTGATGTGAATTGCTTTCTTGAGGTCATGCCACAGCATCTCAATCGGGTTGAGGTCAGGACTCTGACTGGGCCACTCCAGAAGGTGTATTTTCTTCTGTTTATGCCATTCTGTTGTGGATTTACTTCTACGCTTTGGGTCATTGTCCTGTTGCAACACTCATCTTCTGTTGAGCTTCCGCTGGTGGACAGATGGCCTTATGTTCTCCTGCAAAATGTCTTGATAAACTTGCAAATTCATTTTTCCTTCGATAATAGCAATCAGTCCAGGCCCTGACGCAGCAAAGCAGCCCCAAACCATGATGCCCCCACCACCATACTTCACAGTTGGGATGAGGTTTTGATGTTGGTGTGCTGTGCCTCTTTTTCTCCACACAGTGTTGCGTGTTTCTTCCAAACAACTCAACTTTGGTTTCATCTGTCCACAGAATATTTTGCCAGTACTGCTGTGGAACATCCAGGTGCTCTCGTGCAAACTGTAAACGTGCAGCAATGTTTTTTTTGGACAGCAGTGGCTTCCTCTGTGGTATCCTCCCATGAAATCCATTCTTGTTTAGTGTTTTACGTATCATAGATTCGCTAACAGGGATGTTAGCATATGCCAGAGACTTTTGTAAGTCTTTAGCTGACACTCTAGGATTCTTCTTCACCTCATTGAGCAGTCTGCACTGTGCTCTTGCAGTCATCTTTACAGGACGGCCACTCCTAGGGAGAGTAGCAGCAGTGCTGAACTTTCTCCATTTATAGACAATTTGTCTTACCGTGGACTGATGAACAGCAAGGCTTTTGGAGATACTTTTATAACCCTTTCCAGCTTTATGCAAGTCAACAATTCTTAATCGTAGGTCTTCTGAGAGCTCTTTTGTGTGAGGCATCATTCACATCAGGCAATGCTCCTTGTGAAAAGCAAACCCAGAACTGGTGTGTGTTTTTTATAGGGCAGGACAGCTGTAACCAACACCTCCAATCTCATCTCATTGATTGGACTCCAGTTGGCTGACACCTCACTCCAATTAGCTCTTGAAGATGTCATTAGTCTAGGGGCTCACATACTTTTTCCACCCGCACTGTGAATGTTTACATGGTGTGTTCAATAAAAACATGGTAACATTTAATTATTTGTGTGTTATTAGTTTAAGCAGACTGTGATCGTCTATTGTTGTGACTTAGATGAAGATCTGATCACATTTTATGACCAATTTGTGCAGAAATCCATATCATTCCAAAGGGTTCACGTACTTTTTCTATAATTTGCAGATCTGAGAAATCTGAGACTGTCTGTTTGCTAGGGAAACACTGCCTGTCAACTCCATAGAAAATGAGGTAGTTGTTAGGTGACATATCCATAACAACCTGACAAAGCTAGATTTACAATATCAGAGGATGTTATCAAGCACATTACACCATTTTCGGACTTACCCTACTGCATTATTAATCAGATTTTTTAATGAAAATGTGCAATTTCTCTTGAAAGAGGACCTGTCATCGCTCCTGAAATGCCTATTTTAATAGCTTTGTGCATTCTCTATGTAACAACAATTCTGTAGCATCTATTCTCAGGTCTGTATGTTGTGCCATTCCTTTATTATTTCAACTAGTTGAAGTTATGAAAGACTTGCTAGCAGTCTGCAGTAAGGGTATAGAGGGGTGGTAACAAGGTACCAAGTTGGGGGGGGGGGGGGGGGTGTACCTGTTGAGACTGACTCTATCCAATCATTGCTACCATTTTTTAAACTGTGCAGGTACACCCCCCAACTTGTTATCTCCCCTCTGTACCCTTACTGCAGACTGCTAGTAATTCATTCATAACTTCTAGTAGAAATAATAAAGGAATGGCACAACATAGAGCCATAAGAATAGATGCTCCAGAATTGTTATTACATGGGGAATGCATGAAGCTATAAAAAGGGACATGAAAGGTCCTCTTTAAAGAGAAATTCCACATTTTAATTAAAAAATCTGATTAATAATGCAGTAGGGTAAGTCCGAAAATGGTGTAATGTGCCTGACGACATCCTCTGATATTGTAAATCATAGGCACAACATAGAGCCATAAGAATAGATGTTCAAGAAATGTTATTACATGTGGAATGCATGTAGCTATTAAAACAGGCATGTCAGGAGCAAAAGGTCCTCTTTAACCTCTTACAGACACCCTGTACAGCTACGCCCTGATGTCCTGGTACTTAAGGACACAGGGCGTACCTGTACGCCCTGTGTATTTCCGATCACCGCCGCGCCGCAGGCGGTGATCGGAACTGGGTGCTTGCTGAAATCAATCAGCAGGCACCCTAGGGAAATGCCGAGGGGGGTCCTGTAACCCCCCCCCCCCGTATCGCCGATCGCTGCGGATTAACCCCTTCTATGCCGCTACCCCGGCATAGAAGCGGTTTATGTTTGAGGGAGCCCATTAAATCCCAGCGCTGCTGTGGCGGGGACTCTATGTCTCAGAAGGCAGCCCGATACCATGCAGAGGCTGCCCAATGCCTTGCACGGCATCGGGAACTGCTTTCTATGGGAGTCGAGGAGATCCAGCCTCAGGCTGGGACTCCTAGGCAACCTGTTTGTGTACTACTCACTGTAGTACACGAACAGGCAATGCATTACAATACAAATGTATTGTAATGCATTGCAGAGGGGATCCGACCCCCAAAAGTGAACATCAGAAATAAAGTAAAGAAAAAAAAGTTTAAAAAAATTGTTTTAAATAAAATTAATAAAGTAATAAAATGAATAAAGTAAAAAAAGAAAAAAACACCCCTTTCCCCTTATTTTATAATAAAAAACTGAAAAAAGAAAAACACACATATTAGGTATCGCCAAGTCCGTAATGACTGGCTCTATAAATATATCACATGATCCACCCTGTCTGATAAATAAAAAATAAAAACGGTGTAAAAAAAAGCCATTTTTGTCACCTTACATCACAAAAAGTGCAACACCAAGTGATCGAAAAGGCGTATGCCCCCAAAAATAGTACCAATCTAATAGTCACCTCATCCCGCAAAAAATGAGCCTCTACTAAGCCAATCGCCTAAAAAATAAAAAAACTATGGCTCAGAATATGGAAACACTTAAACATCATTTTATTTTGTTTAAAAAATGCTGGCATTGTGTAAAACGTAAGTAAATAAAAAAAGTTAACATATTAGGTATCGCCGCGTACGTAAGAACCTGCTCTATAAAAATATCACATAACCTAACCCCTCAGATGAATACCGTAAAAAAACGATGTAATAAGCTATTTTTTGTCACCTTACATCACAAAAAGTTGTCATATTTAGTATTGTCGCGTCCGTGACAACTTTCTCTATAAAAACACCACATGATCTAGCCTGTCAGATGAATGTTGTAAATAACAAAAAATAAAAACGGTGCCAAAACAGATATTTCTTGTTACCTTGCCTCACAAAAAGTGTAACATAGAGCTACCAAAAATCATATGTACCCTAAAATAGTACCAACAAAACTGCCACCCTATCCCGTAGTTTCGAAAATTGGGTCACTTTTTTGGAGTTTCTACTCTAGGGGTGCATCAGGGGGGCTTCAAATGGGACATGGTGTCAAAAAAAAACAGTCCAGCAAAATCTGCCTTTCAAAAACCATATGGCTTTCCTTTCCTTCTGCGCCCTGCCGTGTGCCCGTACAGCAGTTTACAACCACATATGGGGTGTTTCTGTAAACTACAGAATCAGGGCCATAAATATTGAGTTTTGTTTGGCTGTTAACCCTTGCTTTGTAACTGGAAAAAATGTATTCAAATGGGAAATCTGCCAAAAAAGTGACATTTTTAAATTTTATCTCTATTTTCCATTAATTCTTGTGGAACACCTAAAGGGTGAACAAAGTTTGTGAAATCTGTTTAGAATACCTTTAGGGGTGTAGTTTGTAAAATGGGGTCATTTTTGGGTGGTTTCTATTATGTAAGCTTCACAAAGTGACTTCAGACCTGAACTGGGCCTGAAAAAGTGGGTTTTAGAAATTTTCAAAAAAACTTCAGGATTTGCTTCTAAACTTCTAAGCCTTGTAATGTCCCCCAAAAATAAAATGGCATTCCCAAAATGATCCAAACATGAAGTAGACAATAAATATTTTTGGAGGTATTACTATCTATTATAGTACTATCTATTAATATATTGCCGTATCCTTAAGGGGTTAAAGGGGAGCAGTCACCTCTCCTGACATGTCTGTTTTAGTAAATGCTTGCATTTCCCACATAATAACAATTCTGGATGAATTTTTCTTAAAACTCATCATTGTGTTGTTTCTCTTTTACTACTCCTGGCAATCTATGAATGAATTGTCAACTAGGTGATACCCCGACCTTCTTTATCAATGGGGCATGTTCTGACATTGTCCAATCAGTGCCATCAGACTGTATAGGGAAACATTCATTGGCAAGGGAAAGGTAGCACACAGCTGTCAAATCATGTACACATTTCCAGGAGTAATAACAGAGGGACAATAAAATGCAGAGTTTTACCTATTGTGTCTTGTTCATGCTTATTGTATTTGTTTTATATTATGTATGTGCACCCCTTATCATATGTACATATATTATAATAATGATAATAATAATAATAATAAAAGTTGCTCCAGGATTGCTATTTTATGGGCAATGCATGCATTACCAGTAACTAAAATATATTTTTCTGGAGGGGTAACAGGACCTGTTTGTGATATTTTGGACTTGTGAAGACTTGGGGTTTTATAAGAAGATTTCCGCATTCTGCAACCACAAGACCCAGCAGACACCTGCTCTCACGCATGAAATGCTTTTTTCCATTGTTTGCAAAACAGGTTAACAAATTAACTTAGGCTACTTTCACACTGCCGTTTCTGGGTCCGCCTGTGAGTCAGTTTCAAGGCTCTCACAAGCGGCCCAAAACGGATCCGTTCAGCCCCAATGCATTCTGAATGGATAAAGGAATTTGGGGGCCCCAAGCAAAATAGACATGGAGGCCCCCACAGTATAGCCATACAGTTTAAGTTCACCCACACTTTTTGCCACCCTAGGCAAGATAAAAATTGACACCCACCCCACCCCTTTCTCAGCTTTTAAATTAAAAGAACTGCTATGTTTCCCTTAGGGTTAATCCAGCTTCTTGTAGCTGTCTCTTTTTGTGGAACGGAATTGCGGACCCATACATTCCTATCCGATCCCATACAATTCCGATCCTGAAAAAAATAGAACATGTCCTATTCTTGTCCGCAATAGCGGACAAGAATAGGCATATTCTTAGTGCTGGCAATGTGCGGTCCGCAAAATGCGGAACGCACATTGCCGCTGTCCATGTTTTGTGGATCCGCAAAACACACACGGATGTGTGAATGGACCCTAAATGTGAGGTAAATTAGTTTCCAATGTAGTATTAATAACTAAACAATTACATAATAAACATATTGCATTGTCTACTTACCACCAGGACAATAAGATGATCTGGTCTCTGGCTGCAGTCTGGCTCTTGGTCTGGCTCTGCGGACTCCCTTGTCACTCTCATTCCCCCCCCCCTCCCTTGTCACTCTCATTATCCCCCCCCTCCCTTGTCACTCTTATTATCCACCCCTCTCTTGTCACTCTCATTATTCCCCCCCCTCCCTTGTCTCTCTCATTATTCCCCCCCTTGTCACTCTCATTATTCCCCCCTCCCTTGTCACTCTCATTATTCCCCCCCTACCTTGTCACTCTCATTACCCCCCTCCCTTGTCACTCTCATTATTCCCCCCCTCCCTTGTCATACTTTTCTCCCCTCCCTCCCTTGTCACTCTCTTCTCCCCCCTCCCTCCTTTGTCACCATCTCCCCCCCTCCCTCCTTTGTCACCATCTCCCCCCTCCCTCCTTTGTCACCATCTCCCCCCCTCCCACCTTTGTCACCATCTCCCCCCTCCCTCCTTTGTCACTCTCTCTCATTTCCTCCCCCCCTCCCTTGTCACCTCTAGTGTAGTGTGGCCGAGCTCTGTTCGGTCCGCGGTACAGGAGCATTTGTTTCCTGTACCCGGCCGGACTGAAAGGAAGTGCACACTAAGTGAGCACTTCCTGTCAGTCCGGCCGTGTACAGGAAACAAAAGCTCCTGTACCACGGACCAAACAGAGCTCGGCCACGATACATTAACAACAGCATAGAGGCAGAGCAGACACAGCAGGCAGGATTCTTTAGAGCGGCAAGCGCTCAGCCTCAGCCGCTCAGGCAAAACAAGCACCGGCTCTGCTTGGGGCCCCAGGCCAGCTCGGGGCCCCCAGCAATTGCTTGTTTTGCCTGTGTGTTAGCGACGGGCCTGTGGATAAGGTACCATTCAGAATGCATCAGTTTAGCTCCGTTCTGCCTCCATTCCGCTCCGGAGGCGGACACCAAAACGCTGCCTGGCGATGCAGAGCCAAATGGATCCGTCCTGACTTATGGGGACGGATCCCTTTACATTGACACAATATGGTGCAATTGTAAACGGATCCGTCCCCCATTGACTTTCAATGTAAATCAGGACGGATCCGTTTGACTTACACTTAGACTTAGATTTTTTTTTTGACAGAGTAGTGAAGACGGATCGGTTCTGAACGGAGACCAACGTTTGCATTATAGGTGCGGATCCGTCTGTGCAGATACCAGACGGATCCGCTCCGAACACAGGTGTAAAAGTAGCCTTAGTCCAAAATGTTGTACAGGGCTGTCTTTAATATCGATTGGACCCTGGGCAAAAATTTACTTGGGCCCCTTGGATTCCGCCTTCCCACACCCTATCATGCAATCACGCCCTCCACCACAACACACACACACACACACAAAAAAAAAATCCACACATCTGGTAGAGTACAGTGATATAAATACTTCCAGTTCTGAAGACCGGATCTGTGCTCTGGGCAGCTGAGCTCAGGGTAGAAGTGGGCACCGCTCTGCAGGAAGGAGACCGGGGCTCGGTTCACCCTAGCGTTACAGCGCACCCCAGAGTATGCAGTGTAGCACCCTATAGTATACAGCATCCCACACTATGCAGTATAACAACCCACACTAGACAGTATACAACACCTCACAGTATACAGTAGAGCAGTATAGCACCCCACAATATACAGCACCTCACAGTATACAGCACCCCAAATTATACACTATACAGCCCCCACACTATACAGCCCCCCACACTATACAGTACAGCAGTATAGCACTCCACAATATACAGCACCCACAGTATACAGCACCTCACGGTATACAGCACCCCAAACTATACAGAATACCGCACCTCACAGTATACAGCACCCCAAACTGTACACTATACAGCACCCCACACTATACAGCCCCCCACACTATACAGTACAGCAGTATAGCACTCCACAATATACAGCACCCACAGTATACAGTATACAGCCCCCCACACTATACAGTACAGCAGTATAGCACTCCACAATATACAGCACCCACAGTATACAGCACCTCACGGTATACAGCACCCCAAACTATACAGAATACCGCACCTCACAGTATACAGCACCCCAAACTGTACACTATACAGCACCCCACACTATACAGCCCCCCACACTATACAGTACAGCAGTATAGCACTCCACAATATACAGCACCCACAGTATACAGCACCTCACGGTATACAGCACCCCAAATTATACAGAATACCGCACCTCACAGTATACAGCACCCCAAACTGTACACTATACAGCACCCCACACTATACAGCCCCCCACACTATACAGTACAGCAGTATAGCACTCCACAATATACAGCACCCACAGTATACAGTATACAGCCCCCCACACTATACAGTACAGCAGTATAGCACTCCACAATATACAGCACCCACAGTATACAGCACCTCACGGTATACAGCACCCCAAACTATACAGAATACCGCACTTTACAGTATACAGCACCCCAAACGATACACTATACAGCACCCCACACTATACAGCCCCCCACACTATACAGTACAGCAGTATAGCACTCCACAATATATAGCACCCACAGTATACAGCACCTCACGGTATACAGCACCCCAAACTATATGAAATCCTGCACCTCACAGTATACAGTACCCCACAGTATACAGCAGCCCAAAATATACAGCCCCCCACAGTATAAATCACCACACAATATACAGTATACCACACCCCCATAGTATACAGTAGAGCAGTATGGCACCCCACTATACAGTAGCTTACAGTATATTAGCATTACAGCCCCTGTCACCTTTTCCTGATGTAATCTTCTCAAAAAAGCTCCACAATTATGGAAAACTTCTCCTGCAGCAACACTCTTGGTAGACAGGACCTGTGATGACCTCATAGCCATGTGACCAGTAATATTGCTAGGTTACTGGTCACATGGTGATGATGTCATCTAAGGTCCTAGAAAATCACAGCTCTCACAGTACCCTGCCTGGAGTGCTGGCAGGCATTGCATGGCAGCACCCCCTGTGTAGCTGATAGCCTGACACCCGGGGCAGTGGCCAGCAGGGCTCAAGAGGCAGCTAGCTTGGGCCCCCCAGGAGCAACTGGGCCCGGGGCAGCTGCCCCGTTTGCCCCTTGTTAAAGAAGGCCCTGATGTTGTACGATTTGAAAATTTCCTTTTTTTCCAATTAGTTTATCCCTCTAAGTCCCTGAGACTGGCTCCCTATCGCGTACAGGATTCAATTAAAAATCTGAGTCTTAAAATACAAAACCCCCAATAATCCAACCCAGACGACTCTGCGTGTCTGCAGCACATCTGCTACAAGTTTACAGATTTCTTGCTTGTTGGAAGCAATTTTTGGTGGCATTACGAATGTAGTGTGTCATGTCCATTTTCATAGGCAGCTGATCAGTGTATCAATGAGTTTTTGGAATATGAGTGGAAGCTGTACAGCATATTTTGAGAAGAAGAAAACTAGAGCGGTGTTGGATTGGGGTTCCTTGGGCCCACCAGAGGAAATTGCTTAGGGCGGTTCAATTCTTATATCAACAAAGTCTAATAGGCTTTGAATCAAAGAAGTAGACCCTTGGGGTAAGTAATTAGTGCCAAAGGCAGCCAACTGAGTTTTTTTCTCTGTGAACTTTGGGGTCCACTATGGTATTAGAGTCTGGGCCCACCAGAGGATCGTCTGGTACTCTGGTAGACCTGAATACCGTGGGTGCCAAGAATGGACATACTACCTTCACCGAGTTGTTGCCTTGATTGGAGCAAGTCACTAGATGGGTCAGATACAGATAGCAAAGGTGCTAGAACAGCATGTGAGCCCCATGATGTCCAAAATCTAATTAGTCAAAAGCAAGATGTACTGTACTTCTCATACAAATCTCTCCCTATTGTGCCAATTATCATAACATTGTATAATGCAAATTACGTTCCTGACTAGTAAGTGTCATTACCTAATTGCTTGTGTATAGAGAATTAGAGTAATCTGCACAACCTTGGTTTTAGTGATCTTTTGAAATTCAGGGAGACGAATGCTCACATAAAATCTGGAAAAAGCAACATATGAATCAAAATGTACATGTATTCTTACTAAAAAGAATACAAAAATGATCAGAAAAGACCTAGGTGTAGTTTTTATTATTTATTTTTTTGTGAAATTTACGATCATACAATACATTTCTTGTATGGGTCTCTCCCCACATGTCTTCTCCCATCATGTCCTCAACGTGCCTGGTAGCAGCATTCAATATCCAGTATGTCCTGGTGGAAACACTCTCCCTGCTCCATTGAGTACATCCCATGTTCTCCTGAATTTATCAAGATGAGCATCAATCATCTAGACTTTGAGGCATATGCTATCCTGTGCAGTCATAATTCTTCTCAACCATCTCTACATACAGTTGCAAAAAAAAGTATGTGAATCCTTTGGATTTTGGAATGATATGGATTTCTGCACAAATTGGTCATAAAATGTGATCTGATCTTCATCTAAGTCACAACAATAGACAATCACAGTCTGCTTAAACTAATAACACACAAAGAATTTAATGATACCATGTTTTTATTGAACACGCCATGTAAACATTCACAGCGCAGGTGGAAAAAGTATGTGGACCCCTAGACTAATGACATCTCCAAGAGCTAATTGGAGTGAGGTGTCAGCCAACTGGAGTCCAATCAATGAGATGAGATTGGAGGTGTTGGTTACAGCTGTCCTGCCCTATAAAAACACACACCAGTTCTGGGTTTGCTTTTCACAAGAAGCATTGCCTGATGTGAATGATGCCTTGCACAAAAGAGCTGCCCATTATAGGCAGAGGAACAGCTTTTCATACTGCGCATGCGCTGGCCAGCTGTCTTTAGTTGGCCGACACATGCGCAATATGAAAAGCTGTTCCTCTGCCCATAATGGGCAGAGCAATGCGCAGGTGCGGGCCAGTTTCCAGCCTGACTTCTTCTCTTGCCACTCGTGACGTCCGCTGGCTGGAGGCAGAGGAGGAGGTAATAATAGGACAGAAGGGCGTGCCAGAGGGCTGAAAGAGGTGTGTTTTTCTGGGCACATCACCCAGTAAGGCCGTGTCAAGACTATGTGTTTGGTCGTGACTCTTTGTGTCGCATGCAGTTGTCAGCAGTCTGCTTGTTGTCTACCGCAGGTGAGGGCAGTTAGTATGTTGTCTCACGTGTGGTTGCCGCTGGCAACATGATGTTTGTTGGCAGTGTAGCAGCCTGAGCTGGTTGCTAGGCGGCTCGCTGTCAAGGCATGCGGTTGCATCTGCTACGTGTGTTTGTATGTGTTCACTTTCCATGTTTGGTTTGCACGGGATTTAGTTGAGTGTGTATTCCCCTTTAAGTGACACTTACCTTCTCTGGTGTTGGAAGGGTTAACTCCTTTTCTAGTATGTGTGTCTGGCTGCTGGAGGCCTGTAGCTGAGGGGTACTCCAGCCATGCTTTATGCTGAAGTCATCCTCCTGGTCTGTATATGCCATCTATCCAGTGAGGGCCACCCTTGTGGTCATGAAATATATGTTATGATGTTAGGAAGATGTTTTTATGCTCTCTGTGTTGTTTGCAGCTATGGGTGTCCTGGATACCTGTGTGAGTTGTGTGTGTGCTGTGTCCTTAATGTTTGTGTGGACATCAGTACTTGTGCACGGGTTCCAGTCAGCATGTCTGTGGCAGGTAGGTGTAGTACTGGTTTAAATCACCTGCCATATCCATATGCTGTATAGGTTTCCCCTCTCCTTGCTCCTTGGCCAGTGAGACTCCTGTTCGTCCGTGTCTAGGAGGAACATGTCGTCTTATCTTGCTCATAGTCCAGGGATTTCCTGAGGGCTAGTAGGGACCCTAGGTTCCAGAGTATGAGCCCTCCTACCATCTGGGTTGGCTCATACGGTTAGGAGTCAGGGTCAGAATTAGGGAAGCGCTAGGAGGTGACCTGCTCTCTGATCCTGTCGTCCTGGCCTAGCAGCTACCCTTATCCTATTGACATCGCACGGTTGAGGGCTTCCCCCATCCTCAGCCGTGACAGGCCGCCCCTGGGCACCTTCAGAAGCTCATTTGCATACATTTAAAAAGTGTTATTTTCATGATCTGGACGAGGGACACAGAAGAGAAAGGTACTATTGTAATGAGGGTCAAAGAGTCTATAAACTGATCTGAGCGCTCTAAAACGCTCAGATTAGGTGAAAGACGCCCTTTAAAACTGTTTCAGTACTGAACTGTATGGCTATTAAGGGACCTTTAGCCAACTGCTTCTTGACTGAGAAATAGGTTTTAATGTGTTTGGATTGCCTTGGCTTGACCCTGTGAGCTGCTATTTTCTGCTTGGATTATCGTATTGCATGAAATCTACCAACCATGACCTTTCGCTCAACTACAAATTCCATATCCTGATTATGCTGCTATGAACTGGTTTTGACTCCCACCAGCTATAGCTCACAGATTTCACACCAGTGACACTGACCACCATCTGTGGCAACCCAAAGGATCTTCTTCCCATGTATTCCTCGTGAAAGTCTACAAACCACTGAAATAAATCTGTTCCAAGCTGCTTTGTCCTTACTAGCAGGCTTCTATGATAATACATTGCACCTCAAGATCTTTGGTCCAAAGAAGACACTAATTTGATTCGGTTAGATTTGAAAAGGTCTTTAAAATAGTTGAAGGCTGCTGACTCCTTATCTAGTCCCTATGAAAGGTACAGTGACACATTCCCTTTAAGTTCCAGCCTATCTGTGGTGTATAGGCTTTCAGTTTCACACTTGCGTTTGGGGTTCCGCTTGTCAGTTG
Organism: Bufo gargarizans; assembly: GCF_014858855.1. Taxonomy (NCBI): domain Eukaryota; kingdom Metazoa; phylum Chordata; class Amphibia; order Anura; family Bufonidae; genus Bufo; species Bufo gargarizans. The sequence continues at coordinate 45,668,892 of NC_058085.1, forward strand.
CGTTTGAAGGCTCTCAGAAGCGGATCTGTACAGCCCCAATGCATTCTGAGTGGATGCGGATCCGCTCAGAATGCATCAGTATGGCTCCATTTGGCCTCCGCTCCGCTCAGCAGGCGGACACCCGAACGCTGCTTGCAGCGATTTTTCGTGTCCGCCTGGCCATGCGGAGCCAAACGGATCCGTCCAGACTTACAATGTAAATCAATAGGGACGGATCCGTTTGACGCTGACACAATATGGTGCAATTTCAAACGGATCCGTCCCCCATTGACTTTCAATGTAAAGTCTGGACGGATACGTCTGACTACAAATTGGACTTAGACTTTCTTCTGAAATATAATGCAGACGGATCAGTTCTGAACGGATACCATCGTTTGCATTATAGGAGCGGATCCGTCTGTGCAGATACCAGACGGATCCGCTCCGAACGGAAGTGTTAAAGTAGCCTGAGCCGTCAGGTTGCTGCTCTGATGCCTGGATGTATAGCCCTTATCTCTAAACTCCCAGCAGCCTGATAAACACTGATCATTGCTAAATTCTTGTCAAACTGACAATACTAAGGCTTAAATGAGTGTTTATGAGCTGTTAGGTGCTCAGAGATGAGCACTATAGATCAAGCGGTCACATCAGTAACCTGACAGCTCAGTGTGAAATTCTGCAGATATGATGAAACTTAACCCTGTAGGACAAAAACTGATGAACATTTTTTAATAAAGACTAACTGGAAAAATTATTTTTAGCTCATAATTAGTAAAATGCAATCATAAAAAAATATTGCCCCAAAAGTGTTCATAGCCTTTAAGGTAGTCGACAGGCCCCATGTCCACACTTAGGCTGGTTTCACATGGGTGTTGCAGGAAAATGTGCGGGTGCTTTGCTTTGCAAAACATTGTAATGCGTTTTGCACTCACGTGAGAAAAATCGTGCATGTTTGGTACCAAACCCAAACTTCTTCACAGAAGTTCGGGCTTGGGATCGGTGTTCTGTAGATTGTATTATTTTCCCTCATAACATGGTTATAAGGGAAAATAATAGCATTCTGAATACAGAATGCATAGTAAAATAGCGCTGGAGGGGTTAAAAAAAATAAATACAAAATTTAACTCACCTTAGTCCACTTGATCGCGAAGCCGGCATCTCCTTCTGTCTTCATCTTAGCTGTGTGGAGGAACAGGACCTGTGGTGACATCACTCCGGTCATCACATGGTCCATCACATGATCTTTTACCAAGGTGATGGATCATGTGATGACCGGAGTGACGTCACCACAGGTCCTGTTCCACCACACAGCTAAGATGAAGACAGAAGGAGATGCCGGCTTCGCGATCAAGTGGACTAAGGTGAGTTAAATTTTTTATTTATTTTTTTAACCCCTCCAGCGCTATTTTACTATGCATTCTGTATTCAGAATGCTATTATTTTCCCTTATAACCATTTTATAAGGGAAAATAATAATGATCGGGTCTCCATCCCGATCGTCTCCTAGCAACCGTGCATGAAAATCGCACCGCATCCGCACTTGCTTGCGATTTTCACGCAACCCCATTCATTTCTATGGGGCCTGCGTTACGTGAAAAACTCACAAAATAGAACTTGCTGCGATTTTCACGCAACGCATAAGTGATGCGTGAAAATCACCGCTCATGTGGACAGCCCTATAGAAATGAATGGGTCGGGATTCAGTGCGGGTGCAATGCGTTCACCTCACGCATTGCACCCGCGCGGAATACTCGCCCGTGTGAAAGGGGCCTTAGGGGAATAAACATTTCTATTTCCCAGCTACCGATGCCTCCATCAATATCGATAAATCAATGCAAAATGCACTTATGGAAATAGAGAACCGCCACCCACACATTTTTCCGCACATCATGACATTTCTCCACCAATTCTATTTGCGTGGAAAGGTCTCTCTGCTTTCCTTTAACACTGAACATTGTCTTTGGCTTTGTTCTTAGAAAGTGCTATGTATGCAGTCACTTAAAAAAAAATCAAAAAAAAAATCACCAGCGCCGGAGCTGAGGTTGGAGATAAGATAATTTTGTAAACATTTTCACTTTTTGCTAAATATATTTCATATGCCAAGCATGTGTGTGAGTCTGTGTGTGTTCTGGGACTAATTCTTAAAGCTAGAAATAATATTTTCTTTCAGTTTACTACCAGACAGCTCTCTGACAGAGCCTAGTTTATGGCTGATGTCTTCTCCCAAGTACAATGAGGTCATGTTGGATCACATGGCTAGCTTGTAGAGTCAACTACCAGTTCATCATCATAATTCCGGCACGCCTGACTCAATACCTCAGTGTCCTCTCTAGAGATTGGCTTGCACAGTCCGCAAAGACGTGCCTGCACTCTTGCTGAACATCGCATGGTGCTTTATGTCCTGTGGTGGCTGAGAAAGACCTCAATATACTGAAATATGAGTCATAGATAACTATAGTAGGAAAGAGTCTGTGCCAAACTTCTGGGAAGTATCTGGTTTCTTGGCCCACAATTCGTTTTGACAATGGAGGAAAAAAAAAAAAAAAAAAGATATCCTGGATGGAAGAGTCAGTGTTAAACAGTTTAGCAAATTTCACAACATTGGGTTTGAGTCATTGATTTAGATTTTTATGTTTCATCTACCAAATATCATCCTAAATATATCTACCGGATGAGTACTGTTCTAATTAGCTTTCGGAGAGTTTCTCTATGTTCTTAGATGCACTAAGCAAACGTGAATAAAGTTTTAGAAGGGTGTGCCTAACAGAGATGATTGAATTGATGCTAAACAAATCTAATTTTTACGTTACAAAATTCTTGAACTTTTGGTTTCTTGTGTCTAATGTCTCTAAGGTCAAATGGACAGCTTGTCTTCAGCAGGACCCCATGCAGATAAGAATAGACATAGTTATGTCAAGGTACAAAAGGAATTAACATACAGTAGTCCTTTTGGAACACCAGATGGACATATCACAGAAGAGTCAATGACAATCCAGTTGGCAAGGTCAGAAGAATTAGGAGCACTTAGGAGACAATTTTATTATAATTTATAGCATACCATCCAGTTCTATAAACCTTTACATAGCACATTGTACCAGTTTGCAGACATTTTGATAGGCGGATACAAGGATGTCTAGGTACATCATGTGGGGCCAGTTTTGGAAAATTAATTGATGGGGCTTTGCTTTCGGTGAGCCTATGATGGCTTGGATGATTGGAGAATGTTGGATGGAGTGAGGGAGAAAGATCTCAAAGAGAGGGGAGTTCTGAAGGAAGCCTTAATTGGTGTGTTGTCATTGGTAGTATGGAGGTTACGCGTGGAATTAGAGAGGAAATGTAGCATGGGGCAAAATTTCATAGGGCAGTGTAGCTTAAAAGGGTATTCCTATTTTTGAAATTGATGGCATATCACTAGGATATGCCATCAATGTCAGATAGGTGCAGGTCCCACCTTCTATATTCAGAATGGACCCCCACCCAGAAGTGAAGGAGAGCTCACTGCACAAGTATAGCCACCCTTCTTGACCGCTATGGGGATTCAGAAAATAGCCGAGCTGGCATACACAATACCTGAATGTCACTATTTGTCTCTCCTGCTTTTAATCCTGCTTGTCGACTGCTCTTTACAGCCTCGATCCATATGGTAAATCTGCTTCTAGCAAGCTTTAGCATTTTTCTGCTACCTTACTCCGCACATATAACCTGTGTCCCTAGCAGCCAAGAACATCCAGCCTTGTGGCAGGCTCTGGTGAAAAACCTAGGGGTAGCCTTAGCTTTCTACTAACTTTACTGGTACAATGAGACTGGTTGCAGTGACTGAGTTTGCTTTAAAATTACTTTCTTACAGTTAACTTATATAAGTAAAATGAATCAAAAATATAGTTCTCTAGCAGATTTTTGATGCATGTGGAAGTCATTGAACATCTAAGCATTGACAGTCCCTACAGATATTTAAAGGACTGCAAGGAACATGTTGTACTTTTCAGACCGGTTTAGTATGGGATGTTCTTTTTCCTCAAGAGCTCTTTAATCATCCTGACACAGTGACGGTCAACAAGAATGACAACTTCTTTTGCCAAGACATCGACAAGTGCACTGTGAACCAATGTTACCTGGAGTACAGAGTAAGTAGGTAATGGTTACAAATAGTATAGTATCCAAAAAGTTGAACATTTCTAAACAACTGTGCTCCACCTGCTAATTAGAGGTGAATGCCATATGTTTTTGTTAGGGGAGTTGTCCTGAAAGAGTGCCACTCTTTCCTGTTAGGATGTCTATGGTATTACAGCTTTTTTTTACATTCATACTGAAATATGGGACCAACCCATGGACAAGAGTGGTGCTCTTTCTGAAAAAATAAGACTTTTTCTATCTAATCCTGCAAATGTACACTGAACATAAATATAAACTGCAACACTTTCGGTTTTGCTCCCATTTTGCATGAGCTGAACTCAAAAATCTGAAACATTTTCTACATACACAAAAGACCCATTACTCTCATGTAATCTCATCTGTCTAAATCTGTGTTAGTGAGCACTTCTCCTTTGCTGAGATAATCGATCCCACCTCACAGGTGTGGCATATCAAGGTGCTGATTAGACAGCATGAATATTGCACAGGTGTGCCTTAGACTGCTCACAATAAAAGACCACTCTGAAATGTGCACAGTTTTGCCTTACGGGGGGGGGGGGGGGGGTCAGAAAGCCAGTCAGTATCTGGTGTGGCCACAATTTGCCTCACGCAGTGCAACACATCTCCGTCGCATAGAGTTGATCAGGTTGTTGATTGTGGCCTGTGGAATGTTGGTCCACTCCTCTTCAATAGCTGTGCGAAGTTGCTGAATATTGGCAGGAACTGGAACACAATGTTGTATCCGCCGATCCAGAGCATCCCAAACATGCTCAATGGGTGGCATGTCCGGTGAGTATGCTGGCCATGCAAGAACTGGGATGTTTTCAGCTTCCAGGAATTGTGTACAGATCCTTGCAATATGGGGCCGTGCATTATCATGCTGCAACATGAGGTGATGGTCGTGGATAAATGGCACAACAATGGGCCTCAGGATCTCCTCATGGTATCTCTGTGCATTCAAAATGCCATCAATAAAATGCACCTGTGTTCGTTGTCCATAACATACGCCTGCCCATACCATAACCCCACCGCCACCATGGGCCACTCGATCCACAACGTTGACGTCAGCAAACCGCTCACCCACACAACGCCACACACGCTGTCTGCCATCTGCCCTGAACAGTGAAAACCAGGACTCATCTGTGAACAGAACGCCTCTCCAACGTGCCATGCGCCATCAAATGTGAGCATTTGCCCACTCAAGTCGGTTACGACGATGGACAGCAGTCAGGTCCAGACCCTGATGAGGACAACGAGCATGCAGATGAGCTTCCCTGAGACGGTTTCTGACAGTTTGTGCAGAAATTCTTTGGTTATGCAAACCGATTGTTGCTGCAGCTGTCCGGTGGCTGGTCTCAGACGATCATGGAGGTGGACATGCTGGATGTGGAGGTCCTGGGCTGGTGGGGTTACACGTGGTCTGCGGTTGTGAGGCCGGTTGGATGTACTGCCAAATTCTCTGAAACGCCTTTGGAGACGGCTTATGGTAGAGAAATGAACATTCATTGCACGGGCAACAGCTCTGGTAGACATTCCTGCAGTCAGCATGCCAATTGCACGCTCCCTCACACGTTGCGACTAATGCTGTGCCATTACCACAGGTTTTCTAAATCCAGCCCCTAGCCCTGCAATCTACCAATACCACAGGTGTATAAAATCCAGCCCCTCTCCATGCAGTTGCCTTTACACACATTTGTGAAAGAATTGGTTATTCTAAAGAGCTCACTGAATTTCAGCATGGTCCTGTAATAGGATGCCACTACTGCTACAAGTCACTTCCAGAAATTTCTTCCCTCTGAGATATTCCACCATTATCCGTTAGTGTTATTATTGCAAAGTGTAAGGAACAACAGCAACTCAGCCATGAAGTGGAGACCAGGTAACGTTACAGAGCAGGTCACCTACTGCTAAGGAGCATACTGCATAACAGTCACCAACCCTCTGCTGACTCCATATCTGCAAAGAGCAAACTTCTTCAGACATTAACATCAGCACAAAAACTGTGCTGCATCAGAAACTTCATGGCATGGGTTTCCATGGATGAGCAGCTGCATGTAAGCTTTACATCACCAAGCACATTGCCAAGTGTGAGATGGAGTGGTGTAAAGCATGCCACCACTGGAGCAGTGGAAACGTCTTCTGTGGAGTGACCAATCGTGCTTCTCCATCTGTAGGTCTAATGGACGGGAGTCTGAGTTTGGTGACTGCCAGGAGAACGTTACATGCCTGACGGCACTATACCAGCTGTAGAGTTTGGTGGAGAGATAATGTTATGGAGGTGTTTTTCAGGGGTTGGACAATTGTACATTTTCAGCTTTGTGGGAACAATTTGGGGAAGGCCCTTCTCTGTTCCAACATAACCCAGTGCACAAAGCAAGGTCCATAAATGCATGGTTATTGGAGTTTGCTGTGGAAGAAGTTAACTGGCCACACAGAGCCCTGACCTCAACCCCATCCAACACCTTTGGGATGAACTAGAATGGAGATTGTGCTCTCATCCAGCATCAGTGTCTGACCTCACAAATGATCTTCTGGATGAATGGGCAAAAATTTCCACGGACACTACTCCAATCTTATAGAAAGCCTTCCAGAGGAGCAAAAGGAGGACAACCCCGTACCACTGCCTATAGATGTAGAATGGGAGGTCATAAAAGGTCCTGATGGTGGAATATATAGGTACCTCAATACTTTTCTCCATATTGTTTTTAAAGCTGGCCATAGACATTAGGTAACAGAATGATTGTTTGGTTGACAGCTAACTCTCATACATATCCATGCTTGCCTCAGCTGAGCATTCATATATAGTGAATGCAGAGAGGGAAGAAAGACATTTTAAGACTCCTATAGCAGAGTCAGGAGGTCATCAGTACACATCAGATGGTCAAAAAGTCACAGGGTCCATCGGGGATCTTGCTCTATCATTGAACATGGTCTGCTAACCAGCTCAAACTTCAAATTGTAGGAAACACGTGCAAAACATCTTCATTATTGAGGACAGCATGACAACCTTGTAACCAAGCCTGTACAGTGCCGAGCACTTGATGTACCTACCTTCATAAAGAAAGATTCTCTGAATAGTTATCACATACCTACCACTCAGGTTTTATTTAGTTCAGCACTGATCTGCTGCCTTGATATAACCTTCTCTCACACGTGATAGTGTGCATACATTTCTAGTTTTTCTAGGAAACCGGTTCGCTCTGCTCTATGTGCTGAAAGAAAAGCAGGTGGCAATACAACCAACACTTTATCTGTCAATGACTCAGCGCACAATTTTAAGAAATTATCTTAAGTTCAGCTGTTGACACTAATCCAGCACTTTCATGATAAAGTAATGAAATAGAACATAATACATATTATTCATGTGTTTATCTGTTCAGATCTGGAAAGATGGTTCCTCAGTTTAATTTTCTTTTGGTTAGTAGAGCTGAAAAAAGTCTATCAAGTGGACTTTGGGTTCTCAAAGCTGAAGTGGAATCCCTTCCAGGTGATAGAGACTGGCCTGGGGGAGGACATCACTCTGCTACAATTTTCTTTTCCATTCCTATTGACATTGCACTATGACAGGGGTCTGCAACCTTTAAGACATAAAGAGCCACTTGGAAAAAAAAATCCTGGGAGCCGCAAAACCATTGCGACATTTAAAACAAATATAACACTGCATATATTGTTTCTTACCTTAATGCAGGATCGTGCAGTCAGCTGTCAATCTGAAGAAAAAAATGACTTTTTCACTTAACAGTGTAAAATATAATTTTGAAAATGAATAGCTAATTAAAATATTTTAGACCAATGGCATCCAATCATGTGCCAGTAATACCAGACCCCCCTCCAATCATGTGCCAGTAATACAATACCAATATTTTAATCCAATGGCATCCAATCATGTGCCAGTAATACCAGACCCCCTCCAATAATGTGCCAGTAATACCAGACCCCCCCAATCATGTGCCAGTAGTAATACCAGACCCCTCAATCATGTGCCACTATACCAGACCCCCCAATCATGTGCCAGTAGTAATACCAGACCCCCCCAATCATGTGCCAGTAGTAATACCAGACCCCCCCATCATGTCCCAGTAGTAATACCAGACCCCCCCAAATCATGTGCCAGTAGTAATACCAGACCCCCCAATCATGTGCCAGTAGTAATACCAGACCCCCCACCAATCATGTGCCAGTAGTAATACCAGACCCCCCCAATCATGTGCCAGTAGTAATACCAGACCCCCCCCCAAATCATGTGCCAGTAGTAATACCAGACCCCCCAATCATGTTCCAGTAGTAATACCAGACCCCCCCCCACCAATCATGTGCCAGTAGTAATACCAGACCCCCCCAATCATGTGCCAGTAATTCCAGGGCCCCCCCAAATTCCCCAATCATGTGCCAGTATAATACCAGGGCCCCCCCCATTATGTGCCAGACTGCCAGTTAAAAAAAAAATTATTAACACTTATACTTACCTCTTTGGAGCGATGTGATGCAGGTCTCTTCCGGCCTGTGTCCCGACTCCAGCGCTGTACGGCTCAGGCGGCCTCTGATAGGCTGCCGGCCTAGTAGTGCCGGCAGCCTATCAGAGGAACAGGAAAGGGACACACATCCCTGCCCTGCTCCTCCGCACAGCCTTCTGTTTGTATCGCTGTCCTGAGGACGGCGATACAAACCGATCACTATGGAGATGAGTGCTTCGCTTTCACAATGGAAGCGCTCATCTCAGTGCCTGCCCAGCCGACCGCCGCACAGTGCCTGCCCCGCCGCCGCCGCACACACACTGCCGCTGGCCTGGGGGGATTTGATCAAACCTGTTCCCCCCGCATTCCCCCCCGCTTCCTACGCCCATGCCGGAGCCACGGCAAAGGTTCAAAAGAGCTGCATGCGGCTCCGGAGCCACGGGTTGCCGACACCTGCACTATGATGTCCTTAATGACCACTCCAAGAGTTAGAAATTTCAGAGCAGCATTTTGGAGATGCTACCACATAGCACTGGCCAGCACCCTTCAATTAAAGAGGAGCTGTCACTGCTCCTGACGTGTCTTTTTTAGTAACTACTTGCATAACCACTGTGATAACAATTCCGGTGCATCTATTCTTATGACTGTATGCAGCGCCATTGCTCTATTATTCCCATTAGCAGTTTATGCATGAATTCTAGTCACTAGTGTGTGTAAAGTGAAGTATAAATAGACTGTGTGGTGCAAGGAAGTTTTGCATGGGACTAATACTGCAACTGATAAAGGAATGGATCTGTAGAGAGGGGTTGAGCATTCTCGGACAACTTGCAGTTACTAAAGCAAACTGCTGTGGTTGGTGTGCTGTTCCAGTCTGAAAGCATGAGTAGACACTGAGACAGTGCCAAGACAATGGAGGCCCTGCATGAACTTATACTGTCAGTTGCTCTGTGAGCTTATCAGAGACTGTACCATCAACTTCTGTGCCCATGACAGATTTCAACCACCAAGCTGTGCACCATTACTTGTAACCACCAAGCAGAGTGTCCATTAGAGACTGTACTGTCAAACTGTGTCCACCTAAGCCTGCAACTAACAAGGCAGGTGACAATCAGAGAGTGCAACTACCAAGCTGTGCGCCCATCATGGACTGCAACTGTCTAGCTGTGTAACCATCAGAGAATGCAGCTACCAAGTTGTGTGCCCAACAGAGAATGCAGCTACCATACGTTGTGCCCATCAGACACTACAACCACTAAGCTGTGTTTCATCAGAGACTGCAACTGCTAAGCTGTGTGGCTATCGGAGAGTGCAAATAACAAGGTGTGTCACCATCAGAGACTACAACTACTAAGCTGTGTGTACAACAGAGACTGTAACTACTAGGCTGTGTGCCCATCAGTAAATGTAAGCTGTGGGCCCATCAGAAATAGCAACTTCCAATCCAAGCTGTGTGCCAATCAGAGACTGAGACTACCAAACTGTGGGAGATTCAGAGACTGCCACTACCAAGCTCTACACCCAAATGAGACTGTAACCACTAAGCTGTGCGACAATACTTTTCACCACCAATCTGCATGCCCAATTGTGACTATAACCACCCAACCAAGTGCCACTGTTTGTAACCATTGTGTTTGTTACCACAAGAGGAGTAAAGTTCTGTTCCTTTGAAATCTCCTGTCTTCTTCCATTACTCCATCATCCTCAAGTGAGCTACTGTGTCAGGGTCAATAGTCATACATCATAAGCAGAGCCTCTTACAAGCAAGTAGGGTTCTGAGTGACCTACAGACCAGATCAACCCCTCTGTTTGGAGAATTCTTAGGGTTCTTACATAAAGACTCCATCAATGTTATCTTTGAAAATGTCTTTGTAGATAATTTAATGTGGAATTTCCTCGTAATGATTATATCAGATAACATGTTGATAGACATCCATAGTTTCGTGAAGAGTTCCAGGCCAGAAAGAAAATGTCACATCCCACGTATGTCCATCAATGTGTATTTACTTGGCTTAGATACAACATACACATTCTATACTAACCTCATAGACCACCCGGGTGATTTTTCTAGAACCTGTAACAAAAACCTACTATAATCAAAGACATGTACAAATAGCTAACAATTAACTTTTTCCTTTAAATAACATTTTGACACGAGCGATGGCGAGGACCTACCCACCGAGACATGATATTACGTCAAAGGTACGCTCTGTCTCATTCTCATTTCCTATTGTTTTCTCCCTACCATTAGGCCTTCCTATACGTTCCTATGAGTTATCACAAAGAAAATATTATCACGTGTACAGAGTATAAACACCCAGACCGGCTTAAGAGCAATTTGTGAATAATTGCCAGAAAGCCATGCAACCCTAGGGACGTGTAGATGTTTTTCTTACAAAAAATGGAATCCACCCAATCAGACATCCAGAGGTAAGGTACATCTACTTGCTCGCTTCATGTAGGCCATCTAGGTATATTGGATTTGTTTGGAAATGTTTCGATAGATTTGAGATTCTCTGTGCGCATAGACATTAGACCAGTGCTTGTAATACTGGTGATGCGCCCCACAGTTCTTGAAAAGATGGGACATGTCACCTAAAGGCCGTAGATTCCGTAGGAAATTTCCACTGTCCCATGACATGACATTTCTGCCCAGGTAGAAGTGTTCTATTACAGCTGGCTTCATCAGGATTCACCTTAAGGGGCATTGACCTAGGCTTTGCGGTTGGCACTCTCATGAGGTTACTAATGCGAGATCTAAGAACTAATGATATGTACACAACCCTCTTCTGTCATGGATGATGACTGCTGGTGAAGCCCAGGCATGACTACTCTTGACTAGTGAAGCCCAAGAAGAAAAACTTTGATGTTGGTGGAACCTATAGTTTTCACCTGGATGTAATGTAGAACTAATGTGTGACTAATCCTGTGGGGAATATAGGATTTTTTTCTTTTTTTCTGTATTGTCTTTCAAGAAAAGTACCACCAATGGTGACTGGTAGCCACTGAAACTCAGATCTCAGTGGAAATGGACATGCCCATTCAGCAGTACCAATGGTCAAATGGGTTTCAAGGCTTTCGATTACAGTCGTTAGCTATCTGCCAAACGTCTGCTGGTATCTTACGAGTATTTCTTATGATTAATCCTGCTTAAAGCGTTTGTCTTACCATGGGAACATTATCACTTTTATGTTCGTTCAATAGATGGGCCATAAATCTATGACTTTCTAAGGGTCCAGCCACTAGGATCTCAACCATAGTGAAAATAAAAGGTTACTGGTGACCACTAGAGATGAGCGAATCGAAGTTGACGAAGTGGAATTCCATGCGAATTCAGGAAACATTGGATTTGCACCGAATCCGAATTTCCTAATGCTTCATCGTAACGAATCGCATTTTTTCCTAAAATGGCTGCTGCACGTGTGAGGACATGGAGCAGGGAACTCTGTGAAGGCAGGATCACCCATAATGCCATGCATGCAGCCAATAAGCAGCCAGCCCTGTGATGTCACAGCCCTATAAATAGCCTTAGCCATCTTGGATTCTGCCATTTTCCAATGTACTTAGTTTAGGGAGAGACATCAGCAGTAGTGTTGCGCGCGAATAATCGAATCGCGAATTTTAATAGTGAATATTGCCACTTCAAGAATTTGCGAATATTTAGAATATAGTGCTATATATTCGTATTCGCGAATAGTGTTGAACGCAAATATTCTAATCGCGAATTTATATCGCGAATATATTACACTGCCAATTTTCGCAATCAAGTAAATAATAACGAGATCACGAATTCTACAATTTGCTAGTTTATGGCGAATATTCGGCCAAAAATGTGTGAAATATCACAAATTCGAATATTGCCTATGACGCTCATCACTACAGCAGGCGCTAGGAGAGACAGTGCGAGGAGAGACTACATTGTGCTAAAAGAAAACATTTACAAGTTCAGGGAAACATTATTCAAGGTGCAGGGAAAGGATACGGAGGAATCATTCCACAGCATTTATGTAGAACAGGGTTCAGTCGGGGAGGTTACAGCCTGGATAGTAGGAACAATCCTTTTATACCTTACTGCACTGACTGGGGATCCAAATATCCATCATACAGCTCTGTAATTCCAGCAAACCGTTCTTGTTATTGGGGTGGAAGAGCTGTTTGATACAGCCATTAACAGGGTTTATTACAATGAAATATTTATACGTCTTATTTGCCCTTGTGCGGTGCATTTACATGTTCTAAAGAATTTTTGGGCTTGTATTAGTGGGGAAAAAGGGCTTTTTAGCCATTGTGTGGTGAAGTGCAAACATTACAGTCTTTTTTGGCGTGTATTAGTGGCACAATTTTTTTTTTATTTGCCATTCAGCAGTGCAGTTATATGTTCTAAAGCCCTTTTTGGAGTGTATAAGTGGCAAAAGAAAAATATATTTGACATTCAGTGGTGCAGTTATATGTTCTAAAGCCCTTTTTTGCTTGTATTAGTGGCACAAAAAAGTATTTGCCGTTTGTATGGTGAATGAGAATATTACAGTCCTTTTTGGAGTGTATTAGTGGGAAAAAAAGGGCTTATTAGCCGTTGTGTGGCGAAGTGAGAAAATTACTGGCTTTTTTGGGGTGTTTTAATTTCCTTTTTATTCATTTATTTGATCTAACAGTATGTCAGGCAGAGAAGTGCCAGGCCCTGCACAGGGGAATGGCAGAGGCCTAAATGTTTCTGGCGCAGGCACAGGCCGCAGCAGAGTAAGGAGGCGTGGCAGCAGGAGTCGCAGCGAGAGGCCTGAGCTTCCGGTGTCATCTAGTGGCCGTGTCTTGACCAGCAACCCAGCAGTTCTTGAATGGTTTACTCGGTCATCCACTTCGTCCCAAGTGACATCAGACACCCCCAGCCAAGAGTCGGTGGGTTCGTCAGACATAACCCTTAGTTGGCATAGCACGGGAGCAGGCCCTGTGCCCTCACCTGTCCTCAACCTGCCTCTGTCCTTTTTTGTTCCCTCAGCCAGAGAAGTGTTATTTGCTGTGGGCTCAGCCCCACTATACAGCGAGGAAGAGCTACTAGAGGATAGTCAGCAGCTACTTGCCAACCAAGATGTGGAGGAGACATCCGCCGCTTCCTACAGTAGGCGGGCAAGTAGTGATAAAGAGAGTGGCATGGGAGCTGGTGTTGCGAGTGGTGAGGCTCCAGACACAGAGATGGTTAAGTAGGACATCAGTGACGTGCAGACAGTACTCACTGATGATGATGTAGCTGAATGCACTTGGGAGCCAGGTGAATTAGGGGCTTTATCATCGGGAGAAAAGGGTGGCAGCTTTCCTGTGAGGCAGCGGTGGAGCCAGCGAGTCGCTAGCGTGGCCGGGAGTCAGCAGGGTGGCAGCAGTGGGAGGTCGGTAGCCAAACGTGCCCGGGGTAGATCACCCATTTCGCAGGAGCCTACCTGCCTGGAAAGTAGTGGTGCACACGTTCATGGAAGCAGCGGCAGTAGCAGTCAGTTAGTGCGTAGTGTTGGGGGTAAAATCACCTACTCGGTGGTGTGGCAGTTTTTTGTTAAGCCGCCGGAGGAGGTGAACATGGCCATATGTAGAATCTGTGGGAAGAAGGTGAAGCGTGGCCAAGGTGCCAATGTTGGCACCACGGCCCTGCATCAACATATGCAGAGTCACCATTAAGTGGCCTGGGAGAACTGTGGCTCCGATGTGGTGGTCCAGCCTGTCGCAGCAACTGCTGCATCACCCAGTCACACTCACTCTGTTTCAGGCAGCCAAGGCTCCACCACCTCAGCCGAAGGGAGCTGTCTGTCCTTCCCTTCATCTGCCGGTCCTGATGCTCCTGATCCTCCTCGGCAGTCATTCCATCAGCAATTGATCACCGAAGCGATTGCCAAGAGACAACAGAATGCGTGCACTCATCCAACAGCGCAGAAGCTGAATGTGCTCCTGTCCAAGTTACTGGTGCTGTAGTCCCTCCCTTTCCAAGTGGTGGACTCTGCACCTTTCAGAGAATTGATGTCAGCCAGTGGCAGCTCATGCATGACACCTGCCGTTTGTTCAGGCCCTTCGAGGAGTTACTGGTGCTGCAGTCAATCCCTTTCCAAGTGGTGGACTCTGCACCTTTCAGAGAACTGATGGCTTGAGCCGAGCCGAGGGGGAGAGTCCCAAGCCGTAATTTCTTTGCCAAAAAGGCAGTACCAGCACTGCACACACATGTAGAACAGAAGGTGGGCCAGTCCTTGAGCCTGTCGGTGTCTGCCAAAGTGCACGGCAGCGCCAACGTGTGGAGCTTTAACCTACGGTCAGGGACGATACATGTCCTTGACGGCCAACTGGGTGAATGTGGTTACTGCAGAGTCACACCAGCAACTTGGCCAGGTGACGCTGCTTCCGCCTCCACGGTCCTGCGAAAATGTCAGCCTCTGCCTCCTAATCCTCCATCGTGTCCTCAACCTCCACTGCAGGGACAATTCACAGTGCCCCTCCAGCATACCACATGTGCAGGGCACGGCAGTGTCACGCTGTTCTGCACCTTGTTTGCCTGGGCGAACGGAGTCACACAGGGGAGGAACTGCTCCATGTCCTTCATCAAGAAATCGAATCATGGCTTTCTCCGCGACAACTCAAAATCAGAACCATGGTGACCGACAACGGGAAGAACATGGTGTTGGTGCTGCGTCAAGAAGGGCTGAGCCATGTGCCCTGCATGGCACACTTGTTCAATCTGGTTGTCAACCGGTTCCTGAAGTCTTCCACCCATCTGCAAGGCATCCTAAAAATGGCCAGGAAACTTTGCATGCACTCCAGACACTCATACGCCGCAAAGCAAACCCTGCTTGAGCTGCAGCGTCAGGAGGCATCCCCCAACATAGGCTGATATGCGACGTTTCCACACGTTGGAATTCCACTATCAATATGTTGGACCAACTTTATGAACAGAGAAAGGCCATAAACGATTTCTTGATGGTCAAAGCAGACAGGAGTATTCCTCTGTGTAACTTCGATGTCAGTCATTGGCAGCTCATGCGTGACACCTGCCGTTTGCTCAGGCCCTTCGAGGAGGCCACGTTATTTGTCAGTCACAAGGACTACGGGATAAACAACGTCATTCCACTGCTTCATGTCCTGGAACAGATGCTGGTAAATCTGGCTGGTCAGGGGACTGGAGACGTGGCACCTAGATCTCACGGCCACATGAGCCCTGTGGGGGCTGAACTGGAGGAGGAGGAGGACATTGGAGCACAAGCAATGTGTAGCGAAATGGGTGGTTTTTACACACAGGTGACAGGAGAGGAGGATCAGGAGCAGCCAGAGGAGCTACAGGGTGATGAGGAAGATGAGGCAGACACACCGTGCCAGTATGCAGTGGAGATGGAGGAAGGGAGTCCCTCCAAGTCACTTGCAAAAATTGCCCGATACATGCTCACTTGCTTGCATAGTGACAGCCGAATTTTCATCATTCAGCAGAGGGATGACTTCTGGCTCGCCACCTTGTTGGACCCTCGCTACCGGTGCAAAATGGGGGCCTATATTACACCCGCTGAGAGGTAGGACAAACTGAACTACTATAGAGACATCCTATGTAGTGAGTTGGTGTCATGGTCTTACCTTCTTACTGTTCTCCTTCGTTTGACATGTGCTGGCGGCCATCTTGGTTTCTGGGTTTCTTGTAGCCTCCCACCCTGCGGCTTCTCCTTCCCACTGGAAGGAGCTGGATGCCTAGCTCATATATATAGGAGGTCTGTGGCTTCAGTTCCTTGCTTGGTCCTCCTGTGTTCACATGCTTCTAAGACTGCTGCTGCTTCTGGTTCCTGATCCTGGCCTCGTCTGACTACCCCGTTGGTTCCTGACCTCTATCTACGCAAGACCCTGCTTCGGTTTAGCCATCCGTTTGGACTTTTGCTTACAGCTTGATTTTCAATAAAGCCTTCTTATTTCCACTTATCTCTTGTTGTACGTCTGGTTCATGGTTCCATGACATTAGGACCAAGCCATGAATTTTGATGGTACAGGGCCATCCTCGCTACCTACGCTGGTTGCCAGACTTGATCAGCAGGATCACCTGTTGGGTCGGTTCGCTGTGGCGTTGCAAACCCTGCTTGAACGCACGGCTCATTTCGCTTCCGTTGCCGATGGGTCGGTTGTCGCTCCTGGGCCCGCTCCTACTGCCGCTCCGGTTGTTGCGCCAGAGTCTACCCCGACACCTGTTGCTGCGCCTGCGGTGTCTCGGGGTATGACCGGTTCTGCCCCCCTTCCACAGCGCTTTGGGGGAGAGCCAACTCAGTGCCGAGGTTTCCTTAACCAGGTGGGCATTTATTTCGAGTTGCTGCCACATGCCTTTCCTACTGAGAGATCAAAGGTGGGCTTCTTGATCTCGCTGCTCTCGGACAAGGCCTTGGCCTGGGCCAGCCCTTTATGGGAGAACAACAATCCGGTGGTTGCCGAGTTTTCCGGTTTTGTTGCTTCTCTTCGGAAGGTATTCGATGTGCCGGCTCGTGCTGCCTCTGCTGCGAAGCTCCTTATGTCCATCAGACAGGGTTCACGATCCGTAGCTGAATACGCCATTGAGTTTCGTACCCTGGCAGCAGAGGTGGGCTGGAATAATGAGGCTCTGGTCGCTGCTTTCTCTCATGGTCTCTCGGATGCCTTGAAGGATGAGGTTGCAGCTAAGGACCTACCAGTGGAGCTCGAGTCTCTTATTTCTTTCCTGATTTTGATTGACACCAGACTCAGGGAGAGACCTTCCTTTAAGGAGAGCCTGCGGAGGTCTTCTAACAGATTGGCGCCTACGTTTGCTGTCCCACCCGTGCCTCCCTCTCCTCCCACGCCTCCTGGGGATGACTTGTCTGGGGGTGAACCCATGCAGCTGGGGTTTGCTCGCCTGTCCGAGGGGGAGAGGGTACTCCGGAGACGCGAGGGCCGATGCATGTACTGTGGTCTCGGTGGGCATTTTCGGTTGGCATGTCCGAACCGTCCGGGAAACGCTCGCACCTGAGATCCTGTCGGGGGCAGATCTTGGGTGGAGTCTCCTCGTCCCCGGTTTCCCGTGTTGACAAACCACTGATCACTGTTGTCCTCTCCTGGGTCGGGGGCTCGGTGACGACCCAGGCGTTGGTGGACTCTGGTGCTGGTGGTTTGTTCATTGATAGTGTGTTCGCTGCCGCCAATTCCATTCCTCTGCAGCCTCGAGGTTCCCCACTGGCTCTTGAGGCGATAGACGGCAGACCCCTTCTGCCGCCACACGTGACTCATGAGACCCTTCCAGTGGGGATAGCCATTGGTGCCGTTCACAGAGAGTCGGTCTGTCTCCAGGTGATTTCGTCTCCACACTACTCGGTGGTCTTGGGGTACCCCTGGCTCCAGAAGCATAATCCGACTTTCGATTGGAGATCGGCCGAGATCCTCTCGTGGTCACCGCAGTGTGGGGCTAGTTGCATCCATGGGCCTGTCAAGTTGCTGTGTACTTCCTCGGACTCTCTGTTGCCTCCTGAATACGAAGAGTACCGGGATGTATTCGATAAGGTGCGCGCGGTTGCCCTACCTCCGCACCGCCCATACGATTGTGCCATAGAGTTACAATCTGGTGCCGTTCCTCCTCGTGGCAAAGTCTATCCACTGTCGGTAGCGGAGAATGAGGCCATGGAGGAGTACGTGAGGGAGGCGCTTTCACGCGGACACATTCGCAAATCCTCGTCCCCGGCAGGGGCTGGATTTTTCTTTGTGAAAAAGAAGGGCGGTGAGTTGAGGCCTTGCATCGATTACAGGGGTCTCAATCGCATCACGATCAAGAACGCTTACCCGATACCCTTGATTTCCGAGCTGTTCGATCGCCTCAAAGGGGCCACGGTCTTTACCAAACTCGACCTGAGGGCGGCATATAACCTGGTAAGGATCAAGGCGGGCGATGAGTGGAAGACCGCGTTTAACACCAGGACCGGTCATTATGAATCCTTGGTTATGCCCTTTGGGTTGTGCAATGCGCCCGCAGTCTTCCAGGAATTCATCAACGATGTTTTCCGTGACCTGTTGCAGCAGTGTGTGGTGGTCTATTTGGATGACATCTTGGTATATTCTGAATCCATGGAGGCCCACATTATGGATGTCAGACGAGTGTTGCAACGGTTACGAGAGAACAGGCTGTTCGGTAAGCTTGAGAAATGCGAATTTCACCGATCCCAGGTAACCTTCTTAGGTTACATCATTTCCGCTGAGGGGTTCTCCATGGATCCTGAGAAGGTTTCGGCTGTCTTACAGTGGCCCCAGCCCAGTGGTCTCCGTGCCCTGCAGCGCTTTTTGGGCTTCGCCAATTATTATCGGAAGTTCATCAGGGACTTTTCTATGCTAGCCAAGCCTCTCACGGATCTGACCAGGAAGGGCAGTAATTTCCAGGTCTGGCCGCTCGAGGCCATCCGAGCTTTTGAGGCTCTAAAGTCCGCCTTTGTGTCGGCTCCGATTCTGTCGCATCCCAACCCTGGGTTGCCCTTTGTCCTCGAGGTGGACGCGTCTGAGACGGGAGTAGGCGCCCTTCTGTCTCAGCGTAGAACACCAGAGGGTCCTCTGCTTCCTTGTGGGTTTTACTCCCGGAAACTGTCTTCCGCGGAGTGCAACTATCAGATTGGTGACAGGGAGTTATTGGCCATCGTGCAGGCCCTTAAAGAATGGAGGCACTTGCTCGAGGGTTCGGTGGTTCCGGTTCTCATCCTGACGGACCACAAGAATCTGACCTACCTTTCTGAGGCCAAGAGATTGACACCACGTCAGGCCAGATGGGCTCTGTTCTTGTCACGTTTTAATTACGTGGTCTCCTACCTACCCGGTTCCAAGAACATCAGAGCGGATGCCTTATCACGGCAGTACTCCGAGCTGTCCGGGGAGGAGTCGATTCCGACTTCGGTCATACCTCCGAATCAGATCCTGGCCGCCATTCGCACCAGCCTGACCTCTCCCCTGGGTGAGCAGATTTTGGCGGCTCAATCTGGTGCTCCCTCTGGGAGACCCAACGGCAGGTGTTTTGTGCCTGAGGAGTTGCGCACTCGGTTGTTGCGAACCTACCATAACTCCAAGGCCGCGGGGCATCCTGGAAAGAATCAGCTGTCCTGGGCTGTTTCACGTCTGTTCTGGTGGCCTTCTCTACGTTCCGACATCGCCGCATATGTAGCGGCATGCTCCGTTTGTGCCCAGAGTAAGTCTCCCTCGGCACCTTCCGTTGGGCCTTTTGCAACCCATAGCCACCGGGGAGCGCCCATGGTCATACCTGGGGATGGATTTCATTGTGGACCTCCCTGCATCCCGAGGCCATACGGTCATTCTCATGATTGTGGATCGGTTTTCCAAAATGTGCCACTGTGTTCCTCTCAAGAAGTTACCCTCTGCACAAGAGTTGGCCACGATTTTCGCCAGGGAGGTCTTCCGGTTGCACGGTTTGCCCAAGGAGATTGTGTCGGATCGGGGGAGTCAGTTTGTGTCCAGGTTCTGGCGCGCCTTTTGCTCCCAGTTGGGGATTCATCTCTCTTTCTCCTCGGCCTACCACCCTCAGTCCAATGGGGCCGCAGAACGATCCAATCAGGCCTTGGAGCAATTCCTTCGTTGCTATGTCTCCGATCACCAAGACAATTGGGTTGACCTCCTGCCTTGGGCTGAGTTTGCCAGGAACACGGCGGTGAACTCTTCCTCTGGGACGTCTCCCTTCATGGCCAATTATGGGTTCCAACCTGCCGTGTTACCGGAGGTATTCTCTCCCCAGGATATTCCGGCTGTGGAGGATCACCTTTCCGTCCTACGTGCTTCTTGGGTACAGATCCAGAGTTCCCTTGAGGTCTCTGCGCAGGGCCAGAAACTCCAGGCTGATCGCAGACGAGCGCCCGCTCCTTCCTACCAGGTCGGAGACCGTGTATGGTTGTCCACCCGCAACCTCAACCTTCGAGTGCCCACTCCCAAGCTGGCGCCTCGCTTTGTTGGTCCCTTCCGAGTGCTTCGCAGGGTAAACCCGGTAGCCTATGCCCTTGCGCTTCCTCCTGGCATGCGGATCTCCAACGTGTTTCATGTCTCCCTGTTGAAGCCATTGGTGTGTAATCGTTTCACTTCCTCGGTTCCTCGGCCCCGTCCGGTCCAAGTGGGCAATCGTGAGGAATATGAGGTGAGCAATATCCTGGACTCACGCCTGGTCCGCGGTCGGTTGCAGTTTTTGGTCCATTGGCGTGGTTATGGTCCAGAGGAGCGTTCCTGGGTTCCCTCCGCAGATGTCCATGCTCCTGCTTTGCTCCGAGCCTTCCACGCACGCTTCCCTCAGAAACCGTTCCTTACTCCGCGGAGGAGAGGCCCTTGAGGGGGAGGTACTGTCATGGTCTTACCTTCTTACTGTTCTCCTTCGTTTGACATGTGCTGGCGGCCATCTTGGTTTCTGGGTTTCTTGTAGCCTCCCACCCTGCGGCTTCTCCTTCCCACTGGGAGGAGCTGGATGCCTAGCTCATATATATAGGAGGTCTGTGGCTTCAGTTCCTTGCTTGGTCCTCCTGTGTTCACATGCTTCTAAGACTGCTGCTGCTTCTGGTTCCTGATCCTGGCCTCGTCTGACTACCCCGTTGGTTCCTGATCCTGGCTTCGTCTGACTACCCTGCTGGTTCCTGATCCAGGCTTCGTCTGACTACCCTTCTGGTTCCTGACCTCTGTCTACGCAAGACCCTGCTTCGGTTTAGCCATCCGTTTGGACTTTTGCTTACAGCTTGATTTTCAATAAAGCCTTCTTATTTCCACTTATCTCTTGTTGTACGTCTGGTTCATGGTTCCATGACAGTTGGCTGCCGCCTATCTGCACCATCGTCCATCCTCTCGCAGGGGGGCACTCTTCGCTCACGTTCCTCTGCCATGGCTGCTGTGGCACAGGGTGGGGGGGTGGGAGCAGTTCCAGCACCATCAGCAGCAACTTGACTCTAGAGTCACTGATGAGAAGCTTTCTTCACCCGCCTAGTGAAGAAACTACTCACCAGCAGCAGCAGCTAGACCTGGAGCAGGACCTGAACCAGCAGGTGGTGGCATACTTGGACAGTACCCTGCCACCCCACATTGAAGATTCGCTTGACTACTGGACAGCCAAACTGGATTTGTGGCCGTAACTAGCAGAGTTTGCCCTGGAAAAGCTGTCCTGCCTGGCCAGTAGTGTGGCATCAGAGCAGGTGTTTAGTATGGAGAGGGCTATAGTTACCCAAAGAAGAACTTGCCTGTCCACCCAAAATGTGGAGAGGCTGACCTTTGTCAAGATGAATCAGGTGTGGATCAGCCAGGATTTCCACCCACTAATGCCTGATGCATCAGACTAGATCATCCATGGTGCCACACCAACACTTTGACAAAAGAGACCGGTTTCTTCTGGCTACCTGCCTCAGCTACTATTCTGAGGCTGCCACCCGCCTGATGCCACACATCTGATGCCAAGTGCTCCTTCTTTCACCCACTATTTTCAGCTGATATTCTTATTGCCACTCACCTCCCCACTCTGTCACTGGGTCACTCTGTGGTCTCCTGATGCGGCTGCCACCTCATCACTATGTCACCTTGCCACTCTGTGGTCTCCTGATGCTACTGCCACCTCCCCACTCTGTCACTGGGTCACTCTGTGGTCTCCTGATGCTGCTGCCACCTCCACACTATGTCACCTTGCCACTTTGTGGTCTCCTGCTGCTGCTGCCGCCATCTCCACACTATCATTGTGCCACTCTGTGGCCTCCTTCTGATGCTGCTGCCACCACCTCCCCACTCTGTCACCTTGCCACTTTGTGGTCTCCTGATACTGCTGCTGCCACCTCCACACTGTCATTGTGCCACTCTGTAGCCTCCTTCTTATGCTGCTGCTGCCACCACCTCCACACTCTGTCATTAAGCTAATCTGTAGCCTCCTGATGCTGCTGCCACCTCCACACTGTCATTGGGCCACTCTGTGGTCTCCTCATGCTGCTTCCACCTCACCACTATGTCATAGGGCCACTCTGTGGACTTCTCATGCTGTTCCCACTCTCCCCACTTCCCATAACTGGTCCACTATTTTGCCTTTTGGCCTGGCTGACATGATCATTTATTTGACCCTTCTTCTGATCTGTCAGAAGGAAGGAAAAATGAGACGCACAACAGATTCTGTCTGTGTAGCAGCTGTAAGGCCTGTATGGTCCGATCAGAATTGGCTTGTGATTTGGTAGCCCAAAGCGGGAGTGGGTACAAAACACAGAAGACATGCAAATATTCCATTCACGTGTCATTCTCTGTTTTGGATCCACTCCTGTTTTTTTTAGCAATACTGATGGATTACTGACCAAATGCTGAGTGAGTGAAGGCAGATGCTCAACAGACAGGATACGTTTTTTGGGGCTTATTGTTCTGACGGATCAGGGGAAGTTCAAAATAATCAGTGACGTCAACACAAACTTACTGCTGACACCCTCTCCACTCCGTCGGGGGGCTCTACTTGTGTAAGCGTTTAATAGAACAGATACTGTAGACATATTTGTGGAATCAGCTGACGACAGTGTAAAAAGAGTGCACTTCTTCTTGGTTCTTCTTGGTGCTCTTCATACTTATTTGGTCAGATTTGGCCCCGTAACTGCCCAAATAAGTGAATTGTGCAGGGATTCTAAAGCGACGCCTGTCATCTATATGTCATACTGACTCACAGTATTGTTTCACTCTCACAGCAGACTCCCTATGAGTGTTACTGCAAGGCACAGTGTTCTACACCACTATAAAGGCTCTCTGCAGCCAGGAAATAGCCGTTTTTAACGTGATTCGTCGCAAATAAATTCGTATCGAACCAAATTTTTCAAAAAATTTGCCGAACCGGCGGAATGGAATTTTTTAAAATTTCACTCATCTCTAGTGACTAAGGTGGACACATGCGCAGCCACTCTTTCTTTTGGATTAAAAAATGATGGTTTTCCATGGAAATCTGATATTCCAAAAACCTATAGAAGAAAGCTGCTTCAGTTTGTGAATGTTTTGTTGAAATCTTGAGCATAGACGTTTACCTTCCTTATGTGAGAGCAATCATTAATCTGTAGTGATGAATTAACAAGGAGCTTTTATTTAAACATGCTAAGTCAGTAAAGCTTGTGACCTCTCCCTCTTTCTGTTGGTTTAAGGAAGACAGTAATTTATAGAAGCCATTAGTACTCAACAGAGTGCTTATATTTTGTCACACAGTCACTCAGGCTTCTTGGAAGTGGACAGTCCCGGCTTTCTTGTTTCTTCACTCTGCTTTCGCTATAATGACTCCCGTTTTTCTCCTTTCACATGTGATTTTCTTTTCAGCAGAGGATCTCAAAACTGGAGGAAAACGCTTCCATTTTGTTCCCATTCATTGTCAACGGGAACAAAACTGAACAAACCGGAATAGAGTGCACCAGAATGCATTCCGTTCAGTTTTTTTGCCTTCTGTGACCGGACACAAAACCGCTGCAAACTACGGTTTTGTGTCCAGTTTGCAAAACATTGGATCCAGCACTAAAAACAATGTAGGGGCTCATGCACACAAACTTATTTTCTTTCCGTTTCCGTTTTCCTTTCCTTTCATTTCAATGGCTCCGCCAAAAAATTGAAGGTACTCCGTGTGCATTCCGTTTCCATATGTCCGTATTTCCAATCCGCGAAAAAAAAAGAACATGTCCTATTATTGTCCGCATTATGGACAAGGATAGTACTGTTCTATTAGGGGCCAGCTGTTCCGTTCTGCAAAATACGGAATGCACAAGGATGTCATCCATATTTTTTGCGGATCCGTTTTTTGCAGACTGCAAAATACATACGGTCGTGTGCATGGGGCCTAAGTCAGTGGTGCCGGATCCAGTTTTTTTTCGGACAGGACTTACAAAAGTGTTAGTGCCGGATCCGGTTTGTTCATTTTAGATTTAATGCAACTGATGCAGCCGGTTGTAATAAATCAAGCTGAAGTGTTTTCCTCTGGGATTTGAGATCCTCTGCTGGATCTCAAAACCAAAAAGAAAAGCGCATATGTAAAAGTAGCTTAAGTTGACCATGGCACCTGTCCCCAGGATGCCTGTAAATATGGCCCCATTCATCGGTAGGTGTAATTTAAAGCTGATGTATTTCGTTTTCTATAAGCAAAGGTGAGTAACTAGCAGCAATTCTTCTACTACTAGTCAAAAATATCTGGTTCCAACAATTGTGCCAACACTACAATAACGTCATGTCATATCCACCAGCCAAGAGCATTTTCAAGTCACAATAAATAGCTGACTACCAAATTGGGATTACTGGGTTAATGAGAAGCGGCAGGAGGATAATGCAACACAATGACAGCAAAATGGATACCGGAGTAAACATATCCAGGACTATATATATTGTACAAATTTCAGTTTTCAGAACAAAATGTTCATAACAGAAAATCTGGACCACCAGGGATAAAAAAAAAAAGTCAATCTGGGTCAACGCTGGAAATGCCATGAATTCCCCACTATGGCTATAAAAACCCCTTTCCCACTAGGGCTTGTAGAATACACTGGAGTAACTCTTTACCTTCTGGACAATATTGTTTTTAGATTCAATTTTCCCATACCACATTGGATATGTTACACTTTTCTCTTAGATCCTTGGCCGAGTAAAAGAGGACATAGTGGTCACACTAGACCACAAGGATGAAAAAAACAAAAAAACATCATCAAAGACTGAAAATCCCACTAATTCCCCACTGTGCCACTAGGGATTAAAAGGAAGGAGAAACTTTTCCACAGGTAACGGGCTATAAACATCCCCTTTCCCACTAGACCACTAGGGGTCATAAAAAACATTGCAGTTACTTTATCTTATTCTCAACAGATACACAATTTCTCTTTTTTATTCTCTTTACCTTCTGGATATTATTATTATTATTATTATTATTATTATATTATTGTTTCTCATATTAGGCAGATTTGTTACTTTCTGGAAAAAACTGACTCAGTCCTATCACAAATTGGATTAATAAGTGAATGAAATGTGGGCAGTAAGATTGCTCAAAGCAAAGCCAGCGTGCATACTTCCAGCTATTTTGTGCTCAGTGGGTCATTTAGGTAATTGTGAGGTGATGGGACAATGTTTGATAACAAGACCATTTTCTATATTATTTTTTTATTCCTCCATGTAAAGCCCTGCTATAGGGCATTACCACTCTTTTTACCCCTCCACTATCCTCAATGGTGTACCCTGTAACATCACGTGTATTTATACCAGGTCCTGCACAATGTGTAAATGTATTTATGATTTGGTAACGGTTTGACATGTAATGTGCCTGGTTCACCAGCAGATGGCAGCACTTCTAGCAGAGCTGTGTTAGAATGAAACCTTACTTCCATTCTATTCCGCTCTATAGAGAGGGAGGAGTTAGTCAGTTAGAGGAGGAGTTCAGAGTATCCCCATGTAAGGGGAAGGAGCAGGCCCTTGTCCCTCTTGGACGAGCCTGCAGGACTTAGTTGAGACCAGCCCCTGTAAAGCGATGGCTGCGTTCTAGCCAGCAGAGCACTGTCTTCTCTGCTGGGCCCAGAGGCCCAAGCTATAAGCCTCAGAAGCCAGGAGGAAAGGTTCCCTGGACAAGATACAGCTCAAGAGAAAGATAGAGTCATACAAAGAGAGAAGTTACAGCTGAAAGCAGCAAAGGAAAAGTTTCTCTTGAAGCCAGCCAAAATATCAGAGCTGAAAGAGTTCAGACATAGCAGAGCTGAGAGTGTTTGCCTGCCAGAACCTCATGCCAAAGCTTGCTGGCAACTAATATAAAGTTGGGGACAATGCAGCAGCACTCTGCAAATCAGACAAAGTACAACAATGCTTACAAAAATTATTGTGCTAATACTACGCTTATTTATAAAAGCGAGATGCTTGGACAATGCATTTTGTACAAAACCATCTAAGCCCGTCTGCCGAACGTCAAGGCGATCTCTGTTAGACGGGTCCTAACACTAAATACTACCTGTTATGCACCATAATGACCGCCATAAAATTCAGGGAGTGTTGGACCCACATGCATGTTGGATCCACTCTGCCTTTTTCCATTTTTTTGTGCCAAAATGGCCTCCATTGCAAGGGATGCAGGTACCAAAATGCATGCTGAGCCCACTCTATACCCTTCCTGGTGCTAGAGTGGGCTCAGCATGCATGTTGGTACCTGCATCCCTTGCAATGGAGGCCATTTTGGCACAAAAAATGGAAAAAGGCAGAGTGGATCCAACATGCATGTGGGTCCAACACTCCCTGAATTTTATGGCGGTCATGATGGTGCATAACAGGTAGTATTTAGTGTTAGGACCCGTCTAACAGAGATCGCCTTGACGTTCGGCAGACGGGCTTAGATGGTTTTGTACAAAATGCATTGTCAAAGCATCTCGCTTTTATAAATAAGCGTAGTATTAGCACAATAATTTTTGTAAGCATTGTTGTACTTTGTCTGATTTGCAGAGTGCTGCTGCATTGTCTCTTTCTTTCCTCTAGGTCTTTGCCATGGCAGCGTGCACCTGCACACTGGGAGGTGCTGACTGACCCCTTTTTTTTTGCTAATATAAAGTTGGAAGATTGTTCCCTGATGGAAGTTTATGCCAAGTAAAGCTGTTAACTACTTCAATACTAGTCAAGTTTTTTCATCCTTATCACCTATTCATTTCAATTGCACCGCTGCGGATGACTATGCCTGGTTCCAGGATATCCAGGTAGGAGCACCGTGACAAGTGCTAAATCCACACCTAGAGGGACACTATAGTCAACCCTCACACCACTCTGGCATTCCTACACTGGGTTCCACCTACATAGGGTGACCTAGTCCCTTGTTGCTGAAATGCAACTGGCGTCACAAAAAACTTTTAATCCTCATAACATTTCTTAAAGGGAAATTTTACTTATTCCCACTGTTCTGCTAGGAATTAGAAATTCTCCCACTGTTACCAGGGACTGGTAACATCCCCATTCCCACTGGATCACTAGGGCTCTTGGAACACACTAAAGTAACTTTAATACTTCACTTTTTATTCATTTTACCTTTTAGATTATATTATGTTTTTTATCATCCTGTGTAGATTTGTTATTTTCTGTCAAAATCTAACTCAGAGGTTACAGAGTTTACACTAGACCAGTAGTAATAAGAAAATAAATGTCAAATAGGTCATCAAAGATTGAAAATCCCACTAATTCCCTACTGTGCCACTAGGGATTAGAAACATTACCACTGATACCAGAGGCTATAAAGCATCCTCATTCCCACTAGACCACTAGGGGTCATAGAAGACATTAGAGTAACTTTGTAACTTCTACTTATTCTCAGCAAATACTCATTTTTTCTTTATTATTCTCTTTACCTTCTGAGATTATTATGATTTTGTTTCTCATTTTATGCAGAGTTGTTCTTTTCTGGTAAAAACTGACTCAGTCTTATCAAAATTAGGATTAGTGGGTGATTGAAATGCGGGCAGAAAGATTACTCAAAGCAAAGCCAGCCAGAGTCAGCACTTCTTTTGTTCCCACCAGTTCCATGAAATTAATGCTCAGTTTAGATAATCGTGAGGTGTTGGGGCAAGGGTTTAATAACAAGAAGAAACTTTTTTTTACAGTCAGGTTCCTCATACAGTATTAGACTTGTTGCACTTGAGTGGCCACTACTGTTCTGCTCCCCTGCCCCAGTGTTCTGAATCCCAGCGGAGCAGACCCACCTCCCGTTGTCCCCTTCTTCCTAGGGAGCCTGTCTACCAGGGTTCCTTTGTCCCTCCCCACAGGACACGGCTGGCTTGTCCGCAAGGCCCCTCCGTCTGTATCTGTGCACATGCTCCCTCTGGCTTTTAAAGTTTTGTCACGTGCCAAAATGGCTGACCTTGGGGTACTGTAGGCACCTTCCCCTATGGTTGCCTAAGCAATAGGTTTATAGTTCTCTAGTGTCCTGCTAAGGTGTGATGATATATGCTTGTTTTCCTGTATATCAACTTCTACCTATTTCATAGATCAGACTCTATGTTGCCTGACCTGACTACTGCCTGACCTCCACACTGACACTGAGTTGCCCGCCCTGACCTTGGACTGGTATGGGATTACATGTACTCTGACTGTCCAGACCACTGCCTGACCCTGAATAAGGATTTGCCGGTTCCTTTGGTGCTCCAGATTTGCCTGTTCCTTTGGTGCTCCTCCATGGGTCAGCACTCAACCATACAGAGAACATACCAGAAGGTAGAGGCCTGGTGGGTCCCCTGCAATGAAATTCAGTTACAGGGGTTAAAGGTGAACACCAGGGGACTGCCAGGATTAATTCCCTTAAGAGTTGCCCAAAGTCATATCTGTTCGGTTGACAGAGTGGTTCCTTTTCCATTGCGTAACATCCTCTTTGATTACTGGCATAGTAAAAGAGGTTACAGGGTTCACCCTGGACCACCAGGGACAAAAAACAAAAGTCCAACTGGGTCATCAATTATTGTAAATCGAACTTATACGCCACTAGGGATTATCAACATCACCACTGGGCTGCCAGGGACTATAAACATCCCATTACCCCACTAGACCACTAGGGGTCGTAGAACACACTAGAGTAGCTTTAACACAAACTTTAAATTTGTAACTGACTTCTCATGAGGTGCACATTTTCTCTTTTTTTTATTATTTTGGATAATATTATGCAATTTATCATTCTATGCAGTTTTGTTATTTTCAGGTAAAAATTGATGTCTGCAGTAGTCAATCTCAGCTCATTCAAAGCTACACCACACAATTGTTGCGGGAACAGCAAGTAATCTAACTCCATTGTGTCTAATACTACTAAACCATGATTCATCCCACACTACATTATTATTGATTTGTATGGAATGCTTCGTCTGACAGACATTCCTAAGTTCTTTTCATAGTTATATCTGACAGCAAGCTTGGCATGACTGGCATATACTTTAACTCAGTCTAATAAGCCTCACTGACTCAGTTATGTTCTGTTATATAACCATCTTCATTTTATGCCTGGATTTTCTGATAAAAAAATACTTGGTAAATTAGAAGCCAAACTAATGACCAAAAGATACTGAATTTATTAGCCTAAAAATAGCCCTCACAAAGATATATCGAAGCATATACCAAAACGTCAGTCCATTGACAACCTATATAAGGTTCTCTCTTCTCTTCTGTTTCCTCATGGGTGGGATGAAATTGTGAAGGTCCCTCCCCCAAGCTTCAAAAATAAGTAACTATAGCCCAGTAGTACAGTTGTGTTTTCTATTACAAAGGATGAGCTTGGTCTTCCAGTACTGGGTGAAATGAATACATAGTGTCTTCAACCGGCACAGGAGGATGGGATCTATTTTAACATTTCTTTGAGGATCTCTTTACTACTTGTACTCCCCTGAATAGTATTCTTGAAATTCATAACAGTGGCTTCTTCACAACCTGTAATCATTGACTAAAATAAAACTGAAGGTCAAGTATGTAAAACATAAGGAATGTAGCTTGTAAACCGTGTCCATGTCAATGGTTCCAATGTTCCTAGGTGGTGCAAGGACATAGGGGGGAAGCAAAGTGATAAAATGTCTACAGCTAAGGGCATAACTATAAGGAGTGGCAACCAAAGCCTATGTTACCAAGGTCATTGAGATAAATAATTTAGTCTTTGGGGACCAGTTTGATTATTTATAACACAATTAGAGCCTTCTGATCCAGATAGAAATATCTCCCCAGGAATGACTAATTCATTGTAACAGTTCTGACACCCATTGAAGATGTATAGAGTCTTTGGGACGAGGATTGGGACAATTCTTGTTAACGAACGTTCGTATAAAAGCTCCCATGCAGAGGTTGACAGATCACAAATGTCAGGTGGTGGGATCTTTTATGTGGCACATAGAATCATGTCAGCAGTACATCACTCTATGTAAACAGGGCCGTGTGGGCAAGAAGCAATAAATCTGTATGGGGACGAACTGATCGTAGTAGGGATTATTCATGCCCATATAGAAAATGAGTGGCAATGATCACGAATTAGTGGTTTGTTCCCATTCACGTGTGCATCAGCCCATGTAAATGGATCCGTACAATCAGGGCCGGAGTAGCCCACCAAAGCACCAGAGCGTGGGCCCTCAGAATCATTACCTCTGGTGGGCCAGAGAGACTTCAGTTTGACGCTATGTACAATGTTCCTATGGGAAAAATATGCAAATTAGTCTTACTCCAGAAAAAACACGGTATCTCTAGTGCCACCTATAGTAATGTAAGACACCAAAGAAGGAAAAGGGCTAGCACAGATAGCAATAGATATAAACTTTATTAAAGTCTCAATACGAGACAAAATACAGTAAAATACAGGTAAAAGACAATAATGTGGTGGGTATAGAACACACAGAAAGAAATGCGGCACCACTAGCATATCCACATATACATATACACATCCAGGCTAGTGAAATCATGTAAATATAACATGGTATATAAATAACATAGACCGAATATCTAAAACATAAGGCCAAGCCACGGCTAACAGAACAGGATGGAGATCCAAAGACAGTACAAGGATGTATAAAGTGCAAAGTGCAAAAATACAGAGTACATGGATCACAAATACTGAGCTAACCACAATGGAGCCATAACATGAATACCTGAGTGGTGAACCAGGACTACCCCAACGCACGTTTCACGTAAGCATTCTTCAGGGGGAGAGGGTGTGTATGTAGGGGGAGCTAATAGGAGAGCTTATATAGCCACATAATTAAATAAAATAATGGACAGCTGGGGAGACAAGTATGGCCACACATACGGAAGGGAGGCGAATGCGCTCCTGGCGTGGAACGCATCGCGTCACTTCCGGTCATCGACTGGAACGCACCTGCGTCGTGGAACGCAAGGCGTCACTTCCGGTGCATAGGAATGGGAAGGAGAGGCATCGCAAACGTGGGGATATAAAAACATATGAAAGGTAGATGGAGTAGTGTAATAGGGGATACCTAAACGGTGATGACAAAATAATGCGAAAAGTAAAACTCAAATATGATAATCGGACGGACCGGAAGTGCGCGCCGCAGGCATGGAACGCAAGAGATGATCACATGACCTGTGGAACGCACATAGCCGGACGTCAGAGAAAAGTGCAGTGCAAAGAATTAAGAGACACAAATATATAAGAGGCCACATTGAATATAGCCATGAATAGTAATATAGAGGACGTACAAATGCATAGCCCATACTAGGAACTGTGCTGGGGGACGAATAGAATAAATGATAATGATAATAAAACAATAAATACAGGAGTATAAACACATGTCTATGAACAAGCTGTGATAAATATAAATGAAAAGAGTGAAAAGCCAGTGAAAGGTGGGTAAACACTAGGGAAACAAACCCAATTTTTCAATAGTGTACCAAATATGGACTACTGTGACAGTGCAGAACAGTGAGTGTGGATACAAATGAAATGTATATAAAATATATACAGTAACCAGACGAGACATATTGATCTATATTAAAAAGGTAAAAACTGTAATCAAGTGCCAGCTCCAGATATCTGCAAAGGCTGGGGGGGGGGTCCACAACCCCTGCATATGAAGTCCACGATGAAGCCTTCTCCAGATGGGGAGGGAGGGGAAAGAGGTGGGAGGGAAAAGAAGTGGTATGGAAGGAGGATCCAATAGTGTATACGGCGGCCACACCTACATGGCTGACAGAAAGAAAGCATAATTAATTAAAACAGGAATACACAACTAGTATATAAAAAAGGACAGCCTAATCGAAGGTTATGTCCACAAGCAATAAGACCTAAACACAAGCAATAAGACCTAAAAGCAACCATGCGTGGATATGTTCCAGAACCGGTACCACACCAACGCATGTGATAAACACACATATATAGACAAAACACAAAGGAACACACAGAATGTGGTCATGAATAGAACAGGAATGTCGCACCCACAGTCGAACTACGAGGACAGTGGAGAATGTAGAAATTTTACAAGAAGGGGCATAGCTGAGGCCCTCATTAAGACCATGTGGAGTAACTGTATTCAGCTGAAAGATCCATTTAGCCTCGCGTTGGGCTAATAGCCGCTTGTCTTTGGATCTCCATCCTGTTCTGTTAGCCGTGGCTTGGCCTTATGTTTTAGATATTCGGTCTATGTTATTTATATACCATGTTATATTTACATGATTTCACTAGCCTGGATGTGTATATGTATATGTGGATATGCTAGTGGTGCCGCATTTCTTTCTGTGTGTTCTATACCCACCACATTATTGTCTTTTACCTGTATTTTACTGTATTTTGTCTCGTATTGAGACTTTAATAAAGTTTATATCTATTGCTATCTGTGCTAACCCTTTTCCTTCTTTGGTGTTCTACTTTACGTGCAGGCTTGGCACGGGCACTCACTTTTGTGAGTCATTTATTGGTGTTTACTATAGTAATGTAAGTCAATGTCCATCAAAAGAGACTAGGCATATTAGCCAAACTACCCAAAGCATGCTACAAAACATAGAGGGGAAGGTGTACTTAGTGTGGAGAGTCATACTATTCTAAGGTGTGTCAAGTTTAAGACGTGCACAGCGCCAGCAACAACAAGCTGGAACAGATTTATGCTATAAATTATGGTGTAAACGTTAGTAGATTTATCACATTGACCGCAGCCCCACCTCCTTTCATGAAGCTCCACCCACTTGTTTCAAAAATTGCAAGAAGCAAATTGCACAAAATGTAGCTTTTGCAAGAGTTTGCAAATATTCAACTTTGTACACTAATATATATATATATATATATATATATATATATATAAATGTGAAGAGAGGCCGTGAGGGTAGCAGCAGTCAGCGTGAGCACGTTTCCACAGTTAAGTGAACAGAAGACAGGGAGCATTGCTAAGACACAAAATAGGCCACTTTAGAGCTATTTTTCTAATAAAAATTGACAATTTTAGCAAAATTAAATATATTACAAAAATAGTCTGTTTCATTGCCCCTACACATTACAAAAAAAATTGCAGCTACACTTTAACCCCTTCACTACCAGCACCATACATGTACGGCGCTGGAGCGATGGGCAAACATGGCGCCCATTCGCAGGTTTCCGCTGTTTCAAACAGCAGAGACCCGAGGCTAATTACCGTAGCCAGCAATAATGCAGATCGCTGTAATTTAAGCCTTTAGATGCCATGATCAAGTGAGATTCGTACCAGCATCCTCTGCGGCCAACATAAGAAATTAGCAATTCTGAGTAATAAATAGATGTAAAAAATACATGATTGTTCAGAATTAAAAAATAAAAATTGGATTTTGTAGGCTCAAATACGAGCTTCAAAAGCATAACAAAAAAGTAGAAAAAAAAATTAAAAATATATATATAAAAAATATAAAAATTTAAATCACCACCCTTTCCGTAGAATAAAAAATACATAAATAACAAAAAAATATAAACATCATGGGTATTAACACCCATACTATTAAAATATAAAAATAATTTTCCAAGACGGCGAATGGTGTAAAGGAAAAAAAAGGGTCATGTTGGCCAATTTAGAGCTCAGTAAATATAACTATAAAAAAGTCATGGGGGTCAGAATATGGTGATGTAAAAAAAAAAATATATATATATTTTTACACTATTTAGACATAAAAACCTATACATATGTGGTATTGTTGGAATTGTACTGACCCAGACAATGAAGGGTACAGGTCAGTTTTGCCAAAAACAGAAAGTCGTGGGAACAAGACCCGTGAAATGGTGCAGGAAAGAAAAGAAACAGCAAAAAAAAAAATCCCTCACACAGCTCAGTGAATGGAAAAATAAAAAAGTTATGGCTCAAGGAAGATAGGAAAGAAAAATGAAAATGAAAAAACAAACCTCTGGTATCCTAAGGGTTAAGTACAAAATGAGAGTTGTAGTACATTCAACAACAATAAAGCATAGTTTTGTTTGTATCCTTTCCCTAGATAGCTAGGTATGGAGGCTGGCAAAGCTGGGAGTTATGGCACTCTTTATACACTATTCTGCTAAAGTTTCTCTCAGTAGAATCTATGGCTGGCAACAGTACTTAGGCAAAAATGGCTGTAGTGTCCATTGCGGGATACAGGATTTTGAAGGCACTTCTGGCCAGAATGTGTCCAAGTGTGAAAGGTGTCTTAATGGTGTCCCTCACAGCAGCAAAGTCAGAATGGCTGTAGTAGCAGGTTTCCTTTCTGACTCCATTGCTTCATCTTGCAGATTCTAAGTATTCTAGATCTCTCCTTGGTCTTACTCCTTTTCTCCTTCTGTAGTTATGCAGAGATCGGTGAGTCTCTGTAGATTTTTTGGTCCTAGCAGGAGTGATCATAGGTCACAGCTTCCTCTCCCCCTGAACTCCATTCTAGACTCTCCTAAGGTTAGGAGTGTGGGGTCCCCCCTACAAGGGCTGGGACCCACACACACCTAACCACCTACAAAGGCTGGCCCCCCCCCTCCCCCCCACACCTAACCTACACGGGCTAAGCCAGGATTGTTAACCCTGGCTGTGCCATCCATATCATGCTATGTTAGGTACAATATATGACATACCATTACATCAAACAAGATACCATTTGCAGATACCACCTGCTTTGGGGTACTGCACATTGGACTCCATAGGCTCATGCTTTATGGTAACCCATAGAGAGCTGAAAAATCATTATGCAGAATTATAGCATCTTCCAAGTTATTCAAGAGGTCGAAGTCTGAGTAGTCTGATGGCGCATACCTGCTGGAGACATGTGTAATAATTACATACTCCTGGCTCCATGGAACGTGACTAGGGTTACGAAGAGACACTGTAATGTTACTACTGGATTCCTTGGTGCCAGAAAACGTCTGAGAATTTTTGGTATAGTGTAAGGCCCCTTTCACACGGGGGAGAATTCCGTGCGGGTACAATGCGTGAGGTGAACGCATTGCACCCGCACCGAATCCGAACCCATTCACTTCAATGGGGCTGTTCAGATGAGTGGTGATTTTCACGCATCACTTGTGCGGTGCGTGAAAATTGCAGCATGTTCTATATTCTGCATTTTTCACGCAACGCAGGCCCCATAGAAATAAATGGGGATGCGTGAAAATCGCAAGCAAGTGCGGATGCAATGCGATTTTCACGCATGGTTGCTAATGAGACGAGGGATGAGTTACTCGGGACCCCATTTACTTTATTATTTTCCATTATAACATGGTTATAATAGAAAATAATAGCATTCTTTAATTCAGAAGTAAACGGTCCGTTGAGGGGTTAAAAATAATAAAATAAATGAACTCACCTCATCCACTTGATCGAGCAGCCGGGCTTGTCTTCTTCTTCTTGCAGGACCTGGCTGGAAAAGGACCTTCGGTGACGTCAGCGCAGGTCCTGCTGAATGAAGATAAGAAGAAGAGCCCGACTGCGCGATCAAGTGGATAAGGTGAGTTACATTTATTTATTTTTTTAACCCCATAATGGACCTTTTACTTAGCATTCTGAATTAAAGAATGCTAAGATCCCAAACCCGAACTTCAGTGAAAAAGTCTGGGTTCGGCTCTGGGTACCACAGTCAGTTTTTTATCACGCGTGAGTGCAATGTGAAAACAGAACATCGGAACGCAATCGCAGTCACAACTGAATGCAATTGCGTACCTCCTCGCACGATTTTCCCTGAACGCAGACGCAACACATCCGGACCTAATCCGAACACGCTCATCTGCAAGGGGCGTAAGAGGATTCCCGTGGGTCTGTCTGCTGTGAAAACACGGCATTTACTAGAGATCCAGCTCTGCTACATCCTTGCATGGGACAAGGCTAACTTTGCTGGAAAAGTACAGAACAACCTTCACGACCTTGTGACGGGAACAACAACGTGTCATTGCTGGTATGCTCTAGTTTCGCCTCCTATGTAATGGTTGCTGTAATTACCTGCAGTGATTTTAACCTGTTCAAGGGCACTCATTACCCACATACTGAGAAAGCCATATGCCCTGAGGGCGAGGAAACCACACGGATAGTGACACAGACCAAGGCCTCTTGCACACCAACGTATTTTCTTTCCGTGTCCGTTCAGTTTTTTTTGCGGACCGTATACGGAACCATTAGTTTCAATCTGTCTGCAAAAAAACCTCAAGGTACTCCATGTGCATTCCATTTCCGCATTTCTGTTCCGCAAAAAAAATAGAACATGCCCTATTATTGTCCGTATTATGGACTGTTCTATTAGGGGCCAGCTGTTCCGTTCTGCAAAATACAGAATGCACGTGGATGTCTTCCGTATTTTTTGCGGATTCGTTTTTTGTGGACCGCAAAATACATACGGTCGTGTGCAAGAGGCCCAAGCCTGAGGACTTCGGTAGTGCCAGAGCCTGCATGGTGCATGGTCTTAATAGGAAAAAAATGTGGAACATTTCCTGTGCCAACTGTCTCCATGTTGCAAATCCAGTGTGAAAGTTTCACGGATGGTGTAACAGAAAACAAGAAGTTACAAATAAGGATCCGACTGGCTTGATCCAAAACTAAGAAACAAAAGGGTGACCCCTATTAAAGCCCTGAAGCTCTCCCTGTCTTCTCAGCCTATGCAAAGATCTCAGTGATAGAAGGTTGCATGTCCACGTACCTAGACTGAATGACACCTGCAAACCCTATAATAGTGAGGGGACATGACCACCAGCTCCCTGCACTAAATACGGAGGGAGTCAGGGTCAGCCTAGAACCAAGCCAACAGGAAAACAACAAATACAGAAATAGACTTATCTGAAAACCCAACTGTAGCAACTTCTAGCAGAGAACACAATCCAGGATGTAATATAAACCGCAAGGTGAGGCAGTATGGGGGGAGATATATAGGGAGGCAATCACTGCTAATAGATGACAGCTGGGAGAGGGAGGAGAGATGTCAAAATGAAAGCAAAACAAAAGAAGATCATGCAGGAGGTACTGAAGAACGTCTATCAGAACTTCTCAAAGATCTGGTGGTGACAGTACCCCTCCCTCTACGAGTGGACTCCAGACACTCAGAGCCCACCTTCTCAGGATGGGACCTATGGAATGCCCTGAGAAGACGAGTGGCCTTAATGTCCGCCACTGGAACCCACATCCTCTCTACAGGACCATAACCCTCCCAATGAACGAGGTACTGAAGAGAACCGCGGACAATACGAGAGTCCACAATCCTAGAGACCTGAAATTCAAGATTACCATCAACCACAATCGGAGGAGGAGGCAAAGAGGAGGGTACAGTGGGTTGGACATAAGGTTTTAATAGGGACTTGTGAAAAACATTATGGATCTTCCAAGTCTGAGGAAGATCAAGACGGTAGGCAACGGGATTGATGATGGACAAGATTTTGTAAGGCCCAATAAACTTAGGACCCAACTTCCAGGAGGGAACCTTCAATTTGATATTCTTAGTAGACAACCATACCAGATCACCAACATTCAGGTCCGGATCAGGCACACGTCTCTTATCCGCCACACGCTTATATCTCACTCATGCTCTTTAGATCATCCTGAATCTTTTGCCAAATAGATGACAAAGACGAGGAGAATCTCTCCTCATCAGGTGAACCAGAAGCCCCCTCTCCAGAGAATGTCCCAAACTGCAGATGAAACCCATATGCACCAAAAAATGGTGACTTATCAGAGGACTCCTGACGACGGTTATTTAAAGCAAAAAGCAAAAAAAGCAAACTCAGCAAGGGAGAGAAAAGAACACCAATCCTCCTGATTCTCCGCCACAAAACAACGCAGATATGTCTCCAGATTCTGATTGACGTGCTCTGTCTGGCCATTCGACTGCGGGTGGAAAGCAGAAGAGAATGACAACCGAACCCCCAAGCGAGAACAGAAGGCCTTCCAAAATCTGGAAACAAACTGCGTGCCCCTATCAGAGACTATATCTGAAAGGATACCATGCAGTTTGACAATGTGATCAATAAATGCCTGCTCCAGCGTTTTAGCATTGGGCAAGCCAGGAAAAGGAACAAAATGCGCCATTTTGCTAAAACGGTCCACCACAACCAGAATCACAGTCTTCCCCGGGGAACGAGGCAGGTCCGTAATGAAATCCATGGACAAATGTGTCCAAGGACTGGGAAGGAATAGGTAACGGAAGGAGAGGACCCGATGGCTGTGAATGAGGGACTTTGGCACAGGTCTCGCAGGCTGCCACAAAACCCTCAACCGACTTACGAAGAGCCGGCCACCAGAATCTCCGAGCAATGAGATCCACTGTGGCTCTATCCCCCGGGTGCCCAGCAAGGACAGTATCGTGGTGCTCATTAAAAACCTTGTGTCGTAAAGCGAGAGGCACAAACAACCTCCCAGGAGGACAAAGATCAGGAGCCTCTGCCTGGGCTGCCTGAACCTCTGCCTCCAATTCAGGATAAAAAGCAGACACAACCACCCCTTCAGCCAAAATGGGAGCTGGGTCTTCAAAGTTCCCCCCTCCCGGAAAACAACGTGACAGGGCATCCGCCTTCACATTCTTAACCCCAGGGCGGAACGTGACAACAAAATTAAACCTTGAAAAGAACAAAGACCATCTGGCCTGTCTCGGGTTCAGACGCTTGGCTGACTCCAAGTAGGCCAGATTCTTATGGTCGGTAAACACGGTAATAGGGTGTCTGGCTCCCTCTAGCCAATGGCGCCATTCCTTAAAAGCTAACTTGATGGCCAACAACTCCCTATCTCCCACATCGTAATTTCTCTCTGCGGAGGAGAGTTTCTTCGAGAAAAAGGCACACGGTCGCCATTTGGCAGGAGAGGGACCCTGAGACAAGACCGCACCCACACCCACCTCAGAAGCATCCACCTCTACTATGAAGGGCAGAGAGATATCAGGTTGTACCAAGATGGGAGCAGAAGCAAAACTCTCCTTGATACTAGAAAAGGCCCTACGCGCCTCTACCGACTAGGAGGAAAAATCTACCCCCTTTCTAGTCATATCAGTGAGTGGTTTAACAACAGAGGAATAATTCAAAATAAACTTCCTGTAATAATTGGCAAAACCCAAAAAACGCGTCAGCGCCTTCTGATTCTCAGGAAGCTCCCACTCAAGCACAGCGCGGACCTTCTCGGGGTCCATGCGAAAACCAGAAGCGGAGAGAAGAAACCCCAGAAATTGAATTTCTGGAACCGCAAACACACATTTTTCCAGTTTAGCGTACAATTTATTCTCCCGCAGAATGAGCAAGACCTACGTAGGTGGTCGTTATGAGTTTTGAAATCAGGAGAAAAAATCTAAATGTCATCTAGATACACTAGTAAAAATTTCCCCATTAAATAATAAAAAATGCTGTTCACAAAATGCTGAAAGACGGCTGGAGCATTCATCAAACCAAAAGGCATAACCAAATTCTCAAAATGGCCCTCAGGGGTATTGAAGGCCGTCTTCCATTTGTCTCCTTCTCTGACCCTGACTAGGTTGTATGCCCCTCTTAAATCCAACTTGGAAAAAACTTTAGCCCCAACAATCTGGTTAAACAGGTCCGGGATCAGAGGAAGCGGATAAGGGTCACGAATTGTGATACTGTTCATAGAAACATAGAATGTGTCGGCAGATAAGAACCATTTGGCCCATCTAGTCTGCCCAATATACTAAATACTATGGATAGCCCCTGGCCCTATCTTATATGAAGGATGGCATTATGCCTATCCCATGCATGCTTAAACTCCTCCACTGTATTTGCAGCTACCACTTCTGCAGTAAGGCTATTCCATGCATCCACTACTCTCTCAGTAAAGTAATACTTCCTGAGATTACTTTTAAACCTTTGACCCTCTAATTTAAAACTATGTCCTCTTGTAGCAGTTTTTATTATTTTAAATATTCTCTCCTCTTTTATCTCGTCTTTCTTCCAAGCTATACATGTTAAGGTCCTGGTAAGTTTTATCCTGCAATCCATGTACCAGTTTAGTAGCTCTTCCCTGAACTCTCTCCAAAGTATCAATATCCTTCTGGAGATATGGTCTCCAGTACTGAGCACAATACTCCAAATGAGGTCTCTAGTGCTCTGCAGGGCGGCATGAGCGCCTCCCTCTTTCTACTGGTAATTCCTCTCCCTATACACCTAAGCATTCTGCTAGCATTTCCTGCTGCTCTATGACATTGTCTGCCTACCTTTAAGTCTTCTGAAATAATGATCCCTAAATTCCTTTCCTCAGATACTGTTCAGCTCCCTGAAATCCAGACAAGGTCTTAAAGAACCATCTTTTTTCTTAACAAAGAAAAAAACTGCGGCAACAGGTGACTTCGAGGGTCGTATGTGTCCCTTTCTCAGGCTCTCAGAGATATAAGCACGCATAGCGACCCTTTCAGGTTGGGAGAGATTGTATAAACGAGATTTAGGCAGCTTGGCGCCTGGGATGAGATTAATAGGGCAATTGTACTCCCTGTGAGGGGGCAACTCCTGAACACCACTCTCAGAAAATACATCCGAAAATTCTGAGTGAAAAGATGGTACAGCCTTAGTAGAAACCTCTGAAAGAGACGCCGAGAGGCAATTCTCTCTGCAAAAGTCACTCCAACCATTTATTTGCCTCGCTTGCCAATCAATGGTGGGTTTATGTTTAGTGAGCCAGGGTAGCCCCAACACTAGAGGAGTAGGCAACCCGCTTAGGACAAAACATGACACATCCTCAACTTGAGTATCACTCATCAAAAGGATATTGTGAACTATGCCCTTAAACGATTTCTGAGAAAGTGGAACGGAATCAATAGCAAAAACAGGTATATTCTTTCCCAAAGTGCATACCTGGAAACCATGTGTTATAGAAAATTGATTGACAGCTGCTCCACTATCTTCAAAAATCTCACAAAAAAATGTTCTTGCTCTCTAGCGCCACCCTGGCAGGTAGGACAAAACGGGAACTACAAGCAAACTGAAAACCTTCAATTTCCGCATCAACCTTGCCAATAGTAACAGATGGAACGTTTTTAGAGGATTTTTTTCTTTTTGTTTCTTTATTACTCTCAAAAAACTGCCTGAATCTCCTAGAGGGACAAACATTTGCCAAATGATTTATACTTCCACAACAGAAACAACCCCTCCTCTGAGAGTTGAATCTTCTATTGTCAGAGGCAAGCAAACCCAGCTGCATGGGCTCCTGCTCAGAGGGGATTGAGAGAGACCGAGACCCCTGCGCACTGAATGAGACCGCCGCACTGTCCTTGGACTGAGTATGACAGGAAGGAGTGATCTCTTCTCTCTCTCTAAGACGCCTGTCAATACAAACGGCCCGAGACATGGCAGACTCCAAGGAGGTAGGTCTCTCATGAAAGGCAAATGCATCTTTCAATCCCTCCGAAAGACCATGGCAAAATTGACTTCGGAGTGCAGCATCATTCCAACCAGTATCAGCTGCCCATCTCCGAAATTCTGAACAGTATATCTCTGCGGACTGTTTACCCTGGCATAAAAGACGCAGATTAGATTCAGCCAGAGCAATACGATCCGGATCATCATATATCTGACCCAGGGCTACAAAAAATTCATCCACTGATCGGAGGGGCCGTGCCCCCACCGGCAGCGAAAATGCCCAAGACTGAGCGTTATCCCTGAGCAGTGAGATGATGATCCCCACCCTCTGCTCCTCATCACCAGAGGAATGGGGAAGTAGGCAAAAATGGAGTTTGCAAGCCTCTCTAAAATGAACAAAATTCTCACTACCCCCAGAGAAGGTATCCGGAAGCGAGATCTTAGGCTCAGAACAAACTCCATGAACGCAAGCAGTACCGGTCACCTGAAACTGAGAAACAGTTTTACGGAGCTCTGCGACCTCCAGTGAAAGAGCCCGCATGCGGTCCGTCAAGGATAAAACCGGATCCATGCTTAAGACGGTTTTGGCGGTTTATAATGTCACGGATGGTGTAACAGAAAACAAGAAGTTACAAATAAGGATCTGACTGGCTTGATACAAAACTAAGGAACAAAAGGGTGACCCCTATTTAAGCCCCGAAGCTCTCCCTGTCTTCTCAGCCCATGCAAAGATCTCAGTGATAGAAGGTTGCATGTCCACGTACCTAGACTGAATTACACCTGCAAACCCTATAATAGTGAGGGGACACAACCACCAGCTCCCTGCACTAAATACGGAGGGAGTCAGGGTCATCTAGAACCAAGCCAAGCCAAGAGGAAAACAACAAATACAGATATAGACTTATCTGAAAACCCAGCTGTAGCAACTTCTAGCAGAGAACACAATCCAGGATGTAATATAAACCGCAAGGTGAGGCAGTATGGGGAGGAGATATATAGGGAG
Organism: Bufo gargarizans; assembly: GCF_014858855.1. Taxonomy (NCBI): domain Eukaryota; kingdom Metazoa; phylum Chordata; class Amphibia; order Anura; family Bufonidae; genus Bufo; species Bufo gargarizans. Next base: position 45,711,616 of record NC_058085.1, read on the forward strand.
GCAATCACTGCTAATAGATGACAGCTGGGAGAGGGAGGAGAGATGTCAAAACGAAAGCAAAACAAAATAAGATCATGCAGGAGGTACTGAAGAACATCTATCAGAACTTCTCAAAGATCTAGTGGTGACAGAAAGCAAGTAATTCGTACCGACAACGTGTCACACGACTACAGCAACTGGAGTGAACTTGAAGTGACACAGATCCAGGCGTTACATTGTCATGCTGGGATGCAAACAAGTAATTGCACAGCTGCACAGGAACAGGTGATGGGCATCAAGACAATAAAAGCTCCTTTAAAAGGTGTTCGCCACCTGCTTTATTCCTATGATGTCATCCAGCTGGGTTTCCTAAACCTGGATCGAGTGGTGGGGTGCCACCTGCTATTCTGTCACACTGGCTCTGCTGCATCAGGTTTCCAACTCTACTATGCGAGGTCTCCAGCTCTGCTATACTGGGCCTCCAGCTCTGCTACCCTAGGCTTCCAGATCTGTTACACCAGACCTCTAGCATTTCTACATCCGGCCTCCATACCTGCTACATTAGGCCTCCAACTCTGCTACACAAGACCTCCAGGTCTGCTACATCAGTCTTGATTTTTAGCTCTGCTACGTCAAGCCTCTAGTTCAGCTCAGCTAAATTGGCTGTCTGGTGTCTGCTGCACTTCTCATCCTGCTAAACAACACCAGCCCTTAAGTACTGCTGTTCCAGTCATATGGCTGAGTTACAACTGTGTATTTAGCTCCGTTACATCCATGATTACTTCCCTGTTCTGCTACATGAGCGCTACTTACCCAGGCTACTACAAAACCAGCTCTACTGGATAAATGACTTAGAATACCCACACCACCATATAAGAACATAAGACAAGCTGCTCAAAAACTATCCTCCTGCTGGGACCACCCTCAGCAATAAGCTACAATCTGTGAATAAAACCTGACAGTAAGGCCCCTTTCACACGGGCGAGTATTCCATGCGGATGCGATGCGTGAGGTGAACGCATTGCACCCGCACTGAATCCTGACCCATTCATTTCTATGGGGCTGTGCACACGAGCGGTGATTTTCACGCATCACTTGTGCGTTGCGTGAAAATCTCAGCGTGCTCCTCTTTGTGTGTTTTTCACGTAACACAGGCCCTATAGAAATGAATGGGGTTGCATGAAAATCACAAGCAAGTGCGGATGCGGTGCGATTTTCACGCACGGTTGCTAGGAGACGATCGGGATGGAGACCCGATCATTAATATATTCCCTTATAACATGGTTATAAGGGAAAATAATAGCATTCTTAATACAGAATGCATAGTACAATAGCGCTGGAGGGGTTAAAAAATAAATAAATATATATATATATATATATATATATATATATATATATGTTAACTCACCTTAATCCACTTGATCGCGCAGCCCGGCTTCTCTTCTGTCTTCTTCTTTGCTGTGTGCAGGAAAATGACCTGTGGTGACGTCACTCCGGTCATCACATGATCCATCACCATGGTAAAAGATTATGTGATGGACCATGTGATGACCGGAGTGACGTCACCACAGGTCCTTTTCCTGCACACAGCAAAGACGAAGACAGAAGAGAAGCCGGGCTGCGTGATCAAGTGGATTAAGGCGAGTTAAATATTTTTTAATTTTTTTTAACCCCTCCAGCGCTATTGTACTATGAATTCTGTATTCAGAATGCTATTATTGTCCCTTATAACCATGTTATAAGGGAAAATAATACAATCTACAGAACACCGATCCCAAGCCCGAACTTCTGTGAAGAAGTTCGGATTTGGGTACCAAACATGCCGATTTTTCTCACGCGCGTGCAAAACTCATTACAATGTTTTGCACTCATGCGGAAAAATCGGGCATGCTCCTGCAACGCACCCGCACCTTTTCCCGCAACGCCCGTGTGAAAGGGGCCTTAGTGTTTCCCTGCAGCGCCACCACAAGGGGAAATTAAGCATTACACAATGTCCATTCAAATCAATTAGTTGTCTTTGTAATGCAGGACACGTCTCCCCAGCGAGAGATGCTCTTTTTATAACCGCTCTTCACCCTGACCAAGAGATGAGGATCCCAAAAAGACGACCCCCCTCAAATAACCCAGACTGTCCCAGGGTATGCTTTAAACTGGACAATCCCTATAAGGAAAAAAGGGTCTGATCTTTCCAGAAACAACCAATCTACCATGGGCTGACTACTGCAATACCAGACACAATCCACGGATAAGAGTGGTGCGTTGTTTTTTTAATTTTTTATTATATCATACAATCCTTTCTAAGGAAAATATGTCCACTGTGCTAAAAATAATACAATATAATGATGCCTGATGCGAAGGAGCGGACCCTTTGTAATTTTTATGATGCCCCCTCTTAGGATAGGTTCGATCTCGAACTCGACTCTACTGACGGCCATCGCAGAGAATCAATAACACTTCCGCAACGTGCCCTCAAATACGGTACAAGTGTGTCAATCCATTACACACCAAATACGCTGTCTTCTCGCTGTATCAAGTCGTTCTGGTAATGAGGGTGTTATGTAAAAGATGGAAGAATATGGAAGTGGGTTAAGGGGGCAGATTTAACCGCCCTTACCCCGCGTCTGATGTTATTTATTGTCCATTTACATAAGGAGATATTGATCTCTTCAAACCATCTTGAAATCTCGACGCTGAGGTTCGATCTCATTAATCGTTATCACCTGTTGTTCTAATTAAATACAAAATGTATCAAGGAGTGAAAGTAACAAAAAGTAACGATATCTGGTTAAAGAACACCGCCACTGGTATACAGCGTATCCTCACTACATATGGTTATATAGTATGATAGAAAATACTTCCATCAAGTTCAGCAAAGGGATGTGGATGAAAGAGGACCGGATCCTGTTGCATCAGTTGTCATCCGTTTGAGCCATTCCGTCTGAGATCCGTTTTTTACACGGGAAAAAACTGCATGCAGTACTAAAAAAACTGATCTCAGACGGGAATGGCTCAAATGGATGACAACTGATGCAACAGGATCCGTTTTTTTACTGGATCCTGTAAAAAAAACTGATCCTATGCAATCCTATGCATAACTGATGCAACAGGATCTGTTTTTTACAGGATCCTGTTTTTTTTCTCTCTCTTTTTTCTTCTGACAGATCAGAAGAACGGAAAGCTAAACGGTGATGTGAATTCACCCTAATACACCGATCCTGGTTAATGGCATCTGAGAGGTTAGAAAGAAATAGGGGCTCCTTTTACCCATCGATTGGAGACCCTGGGTAAAATAACGGGGCTCCAATCGGATGCTATGGCAGCCTGGGGCTTTGTGAAGGCTGCCAAGTCTGCCATAGTGAACTGCCTGCAAAGCTGTGCCTGTGGCACATCCTGCAAACAGCCTGTAAAAATGCAATAGACTGCAATAGTATTTATTGCAGTCTGTCATAAAAGCAATCAGAAGATCACTTGTACAAGTCCCCTAAGGAGACAAAAAATTACAATAAATGTTTTTTTTTATATAAAAAACCCCACAAAAATATTAAAAATTCAAATCATCCCCTTGCCAATTTTGCATAGAAAAAGAAACTATAAAAAAATAAATTGGTATCTATAAATGTACAAACCATTAAAATACAAAAAAATGTATCATGTATGGCAAACGCCGCAACAGTAAGGGCCCATTCAAACCGCCATAGTGCTTTGCGGATCCTCATTTGCGGACCACACATGGCCGTAACCATAGTAGAAAATGTGTATTCTTGTCTGTGAAGCAGCGGAACGGAACCACAGATGCAGACAGCATGGTGTGCTGTCCGCATCTTTTGCGACCCCATTGAAATGAATGGGTCCGCACCAGTTCCGCGAAATGGCGGAACGGATGCGGACTCATTCATATGGCCGTCTGAATGAGCCCTAATGAAAACAAACATAGCAGATTTGCTGTTTTTTTTTTTGTCATGTTGCCCCCCCTTCCTTCAAATAAAAGAATAAAAAGGATCAAAAAGTCATATGGTACCAATAAGAACTACAGCTCTACCCAGAAAAAAAATGTGCGCTTACAAGGCTCTGTAGATAGAAATAAATAAAATAAAAATTTTATGGGTGTCAGAATACGGCATTGCAAAGAAATAGATTTGGAAAGGTTTTAATTTTTGAAAAAGTGGTAAAATAATAATGATAATATAATAACAGAAATTATATCAATTTGGTGTTGCCATAATTTTACTGACCCGCGACCCGCAGAATAAGCTCCTCGTGTTAAGTGTACAGTGAATGCTGTAAACACAAAACCAAAAAAATCATAGTGGAACCATTTTTTTTTTTTCTGTTTCACCCAACAAACTATTTTTTTCCCCATTTTACAATATGAGCTATGGTAAATTAAAGGACACCATTAAAAACATTTAAGTCATCCTGAAAAAATAAGCCCTTGGATTTTCTTTTATTGTCTATTCGAGCATATGATCATCTGATCGCTTGTCCCACAAACTGCAATAGAATACTACTGAAGTCTATGGGATTTTTACAGGTTGCCTATCAGGACATTCCTCAGGCACAGCTTCGCAGGTAGTAGGCTATGACAGACCGCAGAGCCTTCACATGACCCCCGGCTGTCACAGCAACTGATTGAAGCCAAATGATTTTGCCACAGGGGCTCAAATCGGAGAAACCCCACAGATGCTGCGATCGCAATTAGCAGCAGCATCTAAGGGATTAAAGGGGTTGTCTCATCTGAGACACTGGTGGCCTATCTCTTGGATATGTTAGAAAGATACGGGTATTACCTCTGGGACCTGCAAACATCTCCAGAACAGGCCCCTGAAAGTGAAGGAGCGTCTGAAATATAGCCCAGTGAGCATGGAAGTGTCATAAATGGAAAGAGCACTAAGCAAGCAAGGCCACCCCTTCATTCACTTCGACAGGACTGAAGAGATAGCCAAAATAAATTGAAGGCGGCTGCACATGTGTGGCTGCTCTCCGCTCACTTTGGGTGTCCCATTCTGTCGATAGGTGTTGGTCCCACACCTATCTGACATTGCTGGCATATCCTTCCGATATGCCACCAATGTCTCAGATGAGACAACCCCTCTGAATGACTGGGACTGGAGTCATCCCTGATCACAGTCACTGCTGGGGGTGTCTGCTGTATTACATCCGCCATGTATAGCACAAGCTCAGTGTGTGAGCCCGCTCCATGCATTCCCTGAATACTAATGCCATCCAATGTACAGAATTACGGTATGTGTTAAGGGGTTCAGCTGGGTGACAAACTCTACAAGATTGGTAAGGTCTGTCATCAGATGGTTCCACCTTTGAAAATCTAAGAATCAATATTTTTGGACAATTTTTTGACTACTGGTTTAAAGTTGATTTACTATTAAAATAAAATACTAAGATGTCAAATCTGGTCAATGCCAGTCTTCTCCCGCCTTTCTATGCTTCATTTAAAGCTTTTCGAGAAGGAGTGTCAAGAGAAGGTCAGTGGGCACCAGGGTTGGAAATTTCCTCATCTCTCCTTTCGAGCTGCCTTAATTCAGTAAACTCCTTGGTACTGGCACAAGGTTATCGTCTTTCATTTCGCCTCTAACAGGAAGACTTGGTCTACCACAATAAAATCAAGCCTCTTATTCGCACAATTCCCTCGTCGCATTCCAGCTTTTAAAAAGCAGACAGGTTCACCAACCCAAGGAGGAAAACTTGAACACGAGTTCACCGGGATAGACAAAACAAGGAGATGCTGAGACCAACTGGAGTTCTGACAATTACCTGATAGGAGAGGAGAAGGGGCTCAAATGAATGGAAAACTTCTCATGCTGGCCTTCATAATGCTAATTTCATTTATAAGGGCTCACTTTCCCAAGGTAGGAAAATTAATAGCTGCCAAAAGTAATAAAGCTGGTAGGGATTTTTTTTTTCTTCCTCTTCTTCTCCGTCTTTAGAGACAAAATGGATGGAAACCTTAAACCCATGCACAGTTTTTCAGAAGGATATCAGGTTTGTTGAAGAACATGTTCTTAACCCTTTGATAGTCAGGCAGGTCTATTATTTGACGCCCAGTTGATACCCAAATAAGCATTTTTAATTGCTCCCATGGTTAGGTTTACAGATGAGAGAATCGAATCCAACAAAGTGGAATTCGATCTGAATTTCACGATAAATTCGATTTGCCACGAATCTCCTCATGCTTCGTGGTAGCGAATCAATTTAACCTAAAATAGTGTAAAAAAACTATTAAAAAAATCCTACTTGCCTCCTCCATTTGCTCGCGACGTGCCAGCCGCCACCATCTTGATTGAAGATCTCGGCCGGAATCCCGTGCGTGGTGACGTATGACGTCACTCCGCCGGGCTGCGCGAGATTTCTCACCAGAACTTCAAGCAAGATGGCGGGGGCCGGACTGTCGCGAGCAAATGGAGGAGGTAAGTAGGATTTAATAATTTTTTCTGTAAATACTACACTGCATTTTTACTCTCAGATGCAGCAATCATGAATGAACGCGGCATCTGAGGGGTACAATGGTGGGGAGCGGTGCTATCGCAGCTCCCAGTCATTTCACCCGTTACTTAAGTAATTCCTCACAAAGCGAATTTTTTTGTAAAATTCGACGAAGCAGCCGGATCGAATTTTCTGAAACTTTGCTCATCTCTTGTTGGGTTGAGGGTCCCAGTGACCCATTTACCTGCTCAAAGTTTGATTTCTTTACATCAATGTCCCCAAAAAAGGGAAAGGACATTTGACCATGCTGCTCTTCTCTCTTTTACTAGGAAGATGAGAGGCAGAACAAGCACCAGGTCCTCCTGTCTCGGAAAGATGATGTGATGGAAACCTGCATGTCCATAATAGTAGTTCCATGATCCATGAACCAGGAAGCTCAGGATAAACAGAGCTATATGTTAAACCAAAGTGGAAATCGTCTTTTGCATGATATGTCTGCTTTAAAGGGAGCCTCTCAGATTAAATAGCATGTTAAAGAGCAGGAGTGGGCAATCAGATAGCTATATCATTTTGTGGGAAAAGATTCAGTAAAGCTTGTACTTTATACATTTATATTCCTGCTTATTCTGGGCTGTGGAGTCCAGGAGGCGGTCCTATCAGTCATTGACAGCGTTTCCTCTATGACTGTGCATACACAGATAGCTGTCAATCACTGATAGGACCGCCTCCAGGACTTCACAGCTGAAAATGAGCAGGAATTTAAATGAATAAATTACAAGTTTTACTGAATCTTTTCCCATAAAAATATACATCAATCTGCTCTGCTCCTCCTGCTCTATAACACGCTGCCTGTAGCTAAGGCTACTTTCACACTTGCGGCAGAGTGATCCAGCAAGCAGTTCCGACGCCGGAACTGCCTGCCGGATCAGGCAATCTGCATGCAAACGAACAGCATTTGTAGATGGATCCGGATGCGGATCCGTCTCACAAATGCATTGCAAGAAAGGATCCGTCTCTCTGTTTGTCATACAGACAAACGGATTTGTTTCTATTTTTTTTTCTTCACATTTTTACCGGTCTGCACATTAATGCCGGATCCGGCCTAATACATTTCAATGTAAATTAATGCCGGATCCAGCATTCCGGCAACTAATCCGGAATCCTAGGACGGAACTCAGTGCCGGAAAAGAAAAACGCTAGTGTGAAAGTACCCTAATATTGCATTTTCATGGTGACAGGTTCCCTTTAAATGGTTCCATCACATGAAGCAGATGGAAAAAATCTGATTGTGGTTCTATGTTTCTACTACATATGATTTGTGACAGGCGACAACCATCTGTTGCATCGAGAAGGTTTCTAAATGTTGTCTAGTATAAGGTCCCTTTCACACGAGCGGGTTTTATGCGCGGGTGCAATGTGTGACGTGAACGCATAGCACCCGCACTGAATCCTGACCCATTCGTTTCAATGGGATTGTGTACATAAGCGTTGTTTTTCACGCATCAGTTCTGCGTTGCGTGAAAATCGCATGCTCTATATTCTGCGTTTTACACGCAGCCCTGGCCCCATAGAAGTGAATGGGGCTGCGTGAAGTGCGGGTGCGATGCGTTTTTCACTGATGGTTGCTAAGAGATGTTGTTTGTAAACATTCAGTTTTTTATCACGGGCGTGAAAAACGCTTTAAAACGCATTGCACCTGCGCGGAAAAAACTGAACAACTAAACGCGAAACAAAACTGACTGAACTTGCTTGCAAAATAGTGCGAGTTTCACTGAACGCACCCTGAACGCATCCGGCCCCAATCCGCAACGCCCATGTGAAACCAGCCTAAGTATGTCTTATATCCAGTCACAATATCTTTCCACATATTACTTCAGGCTCAGTACCCAAGATGTAACCATTTTTGTATGTAAAAAACATATAACTACTATAATACTGCCTCCTATGTACAAGAATATAACTACTATAATACTGCTCCTATGTACAAGAATATAACTACTATAATACTGCTCCTATGTACAAGGATATAACTACTATAATACTGCCTCCTATGTACAAGAATATAACTACTATAATACTGCCTCCTATGTACAAGAATATAACTACTATAATACTGCTCCTATGTACAAGGATATAACTACTATAATACTGCCTCCTATGTACAAGAATATAACTACTATAATACTGCTCCTATGTACAAGAATATAACTACTATAATACTGCTCCTATGTGCAAGAATATAACTACTATAACACTGCCTCCTATGTACAAGAATATAAGTACTATAATACTGCCCACTATGTACAAGAATATAACTACTATAATACTGCTCCTATGTACAAGAATATAACTACTATAATACTGCCTCCTATGTACAAGAATATAACTACTATAATACTGCCTCCTATGTACAAGAATATAACTACTATAATACTGCTCCTATGTACAAGAATATAACTACTATAATACTGCCTCCTATGTACAAGAATATAACTACTATAATACTGCTCCTATGTACAAGAATATAACTACTATAATACTGCTCCTATGTACAAGAATATAACTACTATAATACTGCTCCTATGTACAAGAATATAACTACTATAATACTGCTTCTATGTACAAGAATATAACTACTATAATACTGCTCCTATGTACAAGAATATAACTACTATGGGGGCGGAGTCTGACTGCTGACCTGAGCAGACGCATGTAGGAGAAGCTCCTCTCCACGCAATCCTGCAAACTGGTATATCTCGCACTATAGCCCACCAAAGTATGGGGAAAGTTGGCAGATTCATCCCTAAAGACAAATCCGACTCTCCAAAGCCAGATCGAGGGGCCTCAGACATGGAGAAGTACTTGAACAAGAAGCCCTCTGGCGCTGTGAGCGGAGCGTCCAAGATGGCGCCGCATGAACCAGACGACTGGTCACAAGACACTGATGGTGCTATCGGAGGCCTGGAAGACGGGCCACAGCTCACAGGCATAGCGCCCATATCAAGGAGGTTTCTCCAACAAGCCCTCTCATCGGCTATTGCTCCAGTGCTACACGACCTTCAAGAAATCAAATCCGACATTAAACAGATCGGACATCGTGTAGAGGCATTGGAAGGAAATCAAGCGGCCATACTATCCTTTACCCGCTCTTTGGGAGAAAACACCGTGGCCTGCATGGACTCCTTGGACACAGCCTTCTCCCTCATCGAAGATCAGGAGAACCGCAGCAGGCGGAAAAATATTCGGCTGCGCGGCATACCGGAACTGATCCCACACGAGGACTTACCTGAGGCGGCAGCCGCCATCTTTGCCATCCTCCTGGGTACAGAGAACGCAGCAGACATAGAAATTGAACGAATTCACCGATCGCTCAGACCGAAACCTAAGGATACTGAGAATCCTAGGGATGTCATCTGTGGTTTGCTGAAATACACAGACACAGCGGCCTTGCTGAAAGCGGCTAGGGAGCAAAAAGATCTCACCTACGAGGGGGCCACGATCCTGTTGTTCCAGGACTTAGCGCCAACGACGCTGAACAAAAGAAGAGTTCTCCGACCCCTCACAGATCACCTGCGGCACATCAAGACACCATATAAATGGTTGTTCCCCTTTGGCCTAACGTTTGCGGTCGGGGGCAGGAGGTCCAAAGGATCTAGCTGCGGCCTGGGAGCTACTCCAGACCACCCCGCTAGACATCCCATCGTGGCTACCCTCGGCGGAGACCGGGATACCGCTACCAGATCTACCAGGAGTCCAGCGGTGGTCCAAAGCCATGCCGAAGAGGAAGATGGGCCCTGGTTCTAGGGACACATGAACTCTGCAGCATTGGGGTTCTCCCCGGTCGCTTAACAGTTTGTCTCCGTGAGGGACATGAGAAGACAGAAGCGATTCCACACTTCCATTCTCTACCTAGCAAGTATTACTTGGCTTTAGTGTGTGGTACTCGTTTGAATCATATTTGATCAATATGTTTTACATGTCTCTGTTTTGCTCTGGTCTCCTATTCTCCTCATACATTTCCCATGTTATGTTAGGCGTTTCATAATGGGCTATGATGTTTCACAATTCTTACGTATTGCACCAGGTTAGCAGGTTTTGCTGGACACTTAGGATCTATATAAGACCTTAGATCCCCCCCACATGTTTTACATCAGGGGTACACTAGCGCAGTCCTGGTGTCAGCGCACTAACTGGGTGGACGGCATACTGACTGTATGCTCCTTATCGGGAGTTGTCAGATGTATCCCCCCCAAGTTTTGTTACGTGGCCATGTTCCTACGTTCTGCAAGGAATAAGGGTTACACTCTAGTTATATACGGTTCTAGATCTCTTTTGCACAAGATGTTAGGCGGCTGCTGGTGGGTTCATATGTACATGCGAGATGTCACAGATTAAATGTACATCTTTTAATGTAAGAGGGTTTAATACTCCACAAAAAAGATCGCAAGTCTTACGTTTATTAAAGAAATCTCGCACGGACATATGCTTTTTTCAAGAGCTGCACTTCCGATCCGAGAATGTCCCCACTCTCCAGAAGGGATATTTCAATAATTGGTTCCTCAGCACCTATGAGAAGGCTAAAAGAGGGGTCGGTATCGCCATTGCCAAAAGCGTACCGTTTACAATGTCAGCCACACAGTCAGACGCAGAGGGCAGATTTGTTTTTGTAAAAGGAACAATAGGCACCCAACCTGTAACCCTAGCGAGCCTCTACAGCCCCAACAGGGGTCAGAAAGCCTGGATTCGCAGGCGTTGCAAGCTTTTAAGGCCTTTGCCGAGGGTATCTGTATTGTTGGCGGGGACCTTAATGTGGCCCTTAATCCTAGTATTGATACCTCAGACGGTTCCACTCAGCAAACACAGAAAACCTTGGGTCGTATCAATTCGTGCATTTCAGACGCTAACCTGACTGATGCCTGGCGCTTAGTACACCCCACAGACAGGGACTATACTTTTTTCTCTGCCCCCCATAATGTTTATAAAAGACTGGATTACCTCCTGATTTCGAAATTCATGCATTGACATGGTAAAGCAGGCAGTGATTGATCCTATTACAGTTTCGGATCATGCTCCGGTGTCGGTAGTTATACATATCTCTAGCCTACCCTCCCATAGTAAACAATGGAGACTTAACGAGACGTTGCTAGATAAGAAGGAGGTAGTGGAGGCACTGTCACGGAGGCTGTCGTGGTTTTTCGAGGAGAACTTAACTCCAGATGTTCCTTTAACGACTGTGTGGGAAGCACATAAATCTGTCATGAGGGGAGAATTCATAGCTTTGGGTTGCAAAATTAAAAGGGATAGGCAGCAAACGATACAGTCCCTACTCAATCGGATTACTGAGATTGAAAGTCTCCATAAAAGATCTAGAGCCTTACAGGCTCAACAAGAGCTCCTCCTCATGAGAGCGAAACTGAAAGACCACCTAAATATATGCCATGCCAGGGCGTATCAATATGCGCAGTTCCGGTTTTTCTCTCATGAGGACCGAGGCTCGAAGTTGATGTCTGCTCTTGTCAAGCAAAGGAAAGAATCTATGTATATCTCTAGCATAAAATCTACAGATGGTAAATCTCTGCACAGAACGGCAGATATAGCTGAGGAGTTCCAGAAATTTTATCAAAACCTGTACGGGCTAGATGATAGTACTAACCGCTCAGACTCAACTACAGATTCTGTACTGGATGACTTTCTGTCTCAACTAGATCTGCCCCATCTTAGCAAGGAAGAGGGATCCTTACTGACTGTTCCAGTTACTGAGGAGGAAGTGGGGAAGGTCCTGAAATCAATGCCTATGGGGAAATGCCCTGGACCGGACGGTTTTCCAGTGGGGTACTACAGGAAATTTACTAATGTTTTATGCCCGCAACTCACGACTTGGTGTAATTCTCTTCTCACAGGTGGACGCCTTCCTACCCAATCTCTAGAAGCTACGGTGACTATCTTGCCTAAACCTGGGAAGGACCACACGCTCTGCGGGAGTTACAGGCCCATATCTCTCCTGAATGTCGACATAAAGATCTGGGCCAAAATCCTGGCCTCTCGTCTTAGCTCCTTTCTCCCTAAATTGATCCACCCTGACCAAGCTGGTTTTGTGCCGGGAAGGGAACCATAACTCCTGCAGAGTCGTTACGGCCATTCAGTGGGCAAAGAAGCAAGGTACACCTCTGACTTTTCTGAGTGTTGATGCGGAGAAGGCCTTCGACCGGGTGAACTGGAAGTTCATGGGGAAGACATTGCAGAGGTTTGGTATCCCTGAACAATTTCAAAGGGCCGTTATGACCCTTTACACCAATCCTAGTGCTAAACTTAGAGTAAATGGCACTTTATCGCCTTCTTTCCCCATACATAATGGCACCAGACAGGGATGCCCACTATCCCCCGCTCTATATATATTGGTGATGGAGACCCTCCTACAAGCCATTAGAGATCATCCAGGTATAAGAGGTGTTAGGGCCAATAATGATACAATTGAATATACCAATGTTGCGTATGCTGATGACCTTTTGGTAATGGTCTCTAACCCGGTCGAGGCCTTCCCGCATCTCCTATCTCTATTTGAAGTTTTTGGTAGGGTTTCTAACTATAAAGTGAATTACACCAAGTCGGAGGCCATGAACATTACAGCTCCATCAAAAAGTGTGTCCTCCCTTAAGGCCACGACACCCTTCCTATGGCAGACCTCCCACATTACGTACCTGGGAGTTAAGATCCCGTCGGATCCAAAACACATTTTCCAACTGAATTATACACCCCTTTTGTCTGAAGTGCACGCTTATTGGGCCCTCTCCGCATTCCATACACCTCCTGGATGGGGAGAAAAAACCTGCTGAAGGCCTTTGTACTGCCTAAAATACTTTATGTCATGCAGATGCTGCCTGTCTTCCTTCCCTCCTCATTTTTTACTCAGATAAGGAGATTGTTTTCTACTTACCTATGAGGGGGGAGAGGAGCCAGGATAGCGCATAACAGATTAATCTTGAGGAAGACTCAGGGAGGGTTTGCACTGCCAGATGTACAGTTATATTACCAGGCTATACATCTTAGACGGTGGATGCAACTCCATGTTCCTAATTACTCTACGTTGGGCACTGATTTAGAGATACTCCAACTTTCTCAACTACAGAGAGCCGCACTGTGGGGTCTGACCTCCACTTCCCTACACAGCCATACGCTGCTTAAAGGCACTAGTCTGGTGATTAAGCAACTTAACAAGGATGGCAAGTTGCTAGGTAATCCCTCACTAGTCATGCCTGCAGATTTAGCTCCTTACGCTGCAAGACCTAAGACAGCAAGCACATCACCGGCGTGGAGTGCCCTTAGAGAATTCACTGTCAAAATGCTCCTAGATGAGGCCTTGGGTGAATTGTCTGCTGAACACCCTCTGCGTCTGGCTGTGCGATCCTGCAATTTCCTAGGCTTAGCCGACTTTAAGTTAGTCAGCAAGATTTTACTAGGGAAATTAGCCCACAAACAGGAATTGACATGGTTCGAAAAAATTTTAACCTCCAGCTCACCGCAGAGTGATCTCTTTATTCTATCTAGGGCTAAATGTCCCCAGTACTACCGATGTCCCCCTATTCTTGAGAACCTGGGAGTCAGAACTAGACAGGACCTTCTCGGAGACAGACGTTCTCCGCCTTTATGCACACTCGCATGGCTTTTCTAGGTGTGTCAAGATTCAGGAGCATTCCTTTAAGGTACTCACCCAATGGTATATGACACCAAAACAACTGTTCCTTAGAGGCCTTAGTCCTAGTGACCGTTGTTGGAGATGCGAGACCGGGGAGGGCACTCTCTCACATATTTTCTGGTCCTGCCCTAAGATTCAGCCTTTCTGGGCTGCAGTATCCAAATCCATTAACTTGATCACGCACAAGGTGATACCTCTGTCTCCAGAGTTGGTCCTGCTGCGGCTGCCCACTACAGAGCTATCCCCCTCCAAAAGTAATTTAGCCACACAACTGATCCAGGCTGCGAGGCTAATAATCCCCCAGAGATGGCTCAGTAACGAACCACCTACTCTCCTACAATGGGTGAATAAGGTTGATCACATACAACGCCTTGAGGAACTGGCTAGCTGGGAGTCTAGAACTCATGAGAAACATGTCAAAGTGTGGAACCCTTGGTTACACTATCGTCTATCATCCACAGGGACAGCTCAATAAAGGTCATTTGACCCTATCATCCTGTACTGCTACACTTTACCCTAACGCAGTGTTTTTGCATCTGTCCATAAGCTGTGCTTAGAGATCCAGTTTATGGTTTGGTTTGTTAGTAAGGTCGTTTGCCTTGCTGTTCACCATCAAGTTAAAATGTCCCCGCAGACTAAGTGACATGTGCAAGCACACTCTTATATGCACAAGGGGTACACCCGCAGGGACACACAAGGGCTTATATTTGTATATGTTATGCTGTATTGGAATGTAGCATGTTGGTCTCTGTCTCAACGCAATTTTTTGTCCATACTGCTTGTATTTGCTTATGGGATGTGTCTATCCCCTTTGTGGCTTTTATTTGATGCACTTGTGACTTCTTGCTCTGAGTATGTACGGTCACTTTGTATGTGCTGTCTGCTTCTTTTCAATAAAAAGAAAATTGACAAGAATATAACTACTATAATACTGCTCCTATGTACAAGAATATAACTACTATAATACTGCTCCTATGTACAAGAATATAACTACTATAATACTGCTCCTATGTACAAGAATATAACTACTATAATACTGCTTCTATGTACAAGAATATAACTACTATAATACTGCCTCCTATGTACAAGAATATAACTACTATAATATTGCTCCTATATAAAAGAATATAACTACTATAATACTGCTCCTATGTACAAGAATATAACTACTATAATACTGCTCCAATGTACAAGAATATAACTACTATAATACTGCTCCTATGTACAAGAATATAACTACTATAATACTGCCCCTATGTACAAGAATATAACTACTATAATACTGCTCCAATGTACAAGAATATAACTACTATAATACTGCTCCTATGTACAAGAATATAACTACTATAATACTGCTCCTATGTACAAGAATATAACTACTATAATACTGCCTCATATGTACAAGAATATAACTACTATAATACTGCCTCCTATGTACAAGAATATAACTAGTATAATACTGCTCCTATGTACAAGAATATAACTACTATGGGGCGGAGTCTGACTGCTGACCTGAGCAGACGCATGTAGGAGCTGCTCCTCTCCATGCAATCCTGCAACCTGGTTTATTTCGCTTAAAAGCCCAACAAGTATGGTGAAAATCGGCAGATATACCCCTAGAGACAAAACTGAATCTCCTAAACCTGATCGAGGGGTCTCAGACATGGAGAAGTTCTTAAATAAGAAGCCCTCCGGTGCGGTGAGCGGAGCTCCCAAGATGGCGCCGCATGATCCAGACGACTGGTCACAAGAAGCTGATGGCGCTGCTGGAGGCCACGATGATGAGTCCCAGCTTTCAGGCATTGCGCCTATATCGAAGAAGTTTCTTCAACAAGCCCTCTCGTCGGCTATAGCACCTGTGCTACAAGACCTCCAAGAGATCAAGTCCGACATCAAGCATATCGGACACCGCGTGGAGACATTGGAAGGTAATCAAGCAGCCATACTCACCTTCTCCCGCTCACTAAGTGAGAACACCGCGGCATGTATGGACTCCTTGGACACAGCTTTCTCCCTCATTGAGGACCAAGAGAACCGCAGCAGGCGGAAAAATATTAGGCTACGCGGCCTACCGGAACTGATCCCACACGAGGACCTGCCAGGAGCGGCCGCCGCCATCTTTGCCACCCTTCTAGGCACCGAAAACGCATCGGACATTGAAATTGAGCGCATACACCGATCGCTCAGACCGAAGCCTAAGGATAACGAAAATCCTAGGGATGTTATATGTGGCTTGTTGAAATATACAGACACGGCGGCCCTTCTGAAAGCGGCCAGGGAGCAAAAAGAACTCACCTATGAAGGGGCCACGATCCTGCTGTTCCAGGACCTAGCGCCGACGACGCTGAATAAGAGGAGAGTCCTCCGACCCCTTACAGACCACCTACGACATGTCAAGACGCCATATAAATGGCTGTTCCCTTTCGGCCTCACGTTTGCGGTCGGGGGTAGGAGGTGCACCATACGGGTCCCGAGGGATCTAGCTGCGGCCTGGGAGTTGCTCCAGACAACTCCACTGGACATACCCTCGTGGCTACCTTCGGCGGAGACCGGGATACCGCTGCCGGAGCTGCCAGGAGTTCAACGGTGGTCCAAAGCCATGCCGAAGAGGAAGATGGGGCCTAGTTCCAGAGACACTTGAACGCTACGTCTCCGGGGGTCACCCTGGTTTCTTGCCAGTTTCTCTCCGTGGGTGCTGAGTGAGGACAGAATCATCTCCACACTTCTACTATCTGCCCAGCAAGTATCACTTAGCCATTGTGTGTGGTATCTGACGCAGTCGTGCTTGTTATCTGTTTAGTAGGCCTATGTCTTGCTCCGGTCCCCTGCACTCTACACGTATTTCCCATGTTATGTTACCAGAATGTTTAGGATCCATACTGGGTTGGGTTACTTGATGTTTTTCAGTGCGGCACCAGGTTAGCAGGATCTGCTGGATGCTAGGATTGATATTTGATCTTAGATCCCCCCCCACATGTCTTACATCAGGGGTATACTAGCGCAGTCCTGGTGTCAGCGCATTACCTGGGTGGACGGCATACTGACTGTATGCTCCTTCTTGGGAGTTGTCAGATGTATCCCCCACAAGTTTAGTTACGTGGCCATGTTCCTATGTTCTACATGGAATAATGGATACGCGTCAGTTCTATTATGTTATGGATCTCTGGTGCACGGGTTAATAGGTGGCTGCTGGTGGGTTCATATGTACATGCGAGATGTCTCAGATTAAGTGCACGTCTTTTAACGTCAGGGGGTTCAATACCCCACAAAAAAGATCGCAGGTTCTACGCTTGTTAAAGAAGTCTCGCACGGACATATGCTTTTTCCAGGAGCTGCACTTCAGGTCAGAGAATGTTCCCTCTCTCCAGAAGGGATACTTCAATAATTGGTTCCTTAGCACCTATACTAAGGCCAAAAGAGGGGTCGGTATCGCTGTTGCCAAAAGTGTCCCATTTACAATGACGGCCACACAGTCAGACGCAGAGGGCAGATTTGTCTTTGTTAAAGGGACAATAGGCACCCAACCTGTAACCCTCGCGAGTCTCTATAGCCCAAACAGAGGTCAGAAAGCTTGGATAGTGCAGACTTTACGAATCTTCAAAGCCTTTGCTGAGGGCATCTGTATTGTTGGCGGGGATCTCAATGTACCCCTTAACCCTAGTATAGATACCTCAGATGGTTCCACTCAGCAAACGCAGAAAACCCTGGGCCGTATTAACTCATGCATATCAGATGCTAACCTGACCGATGCCTGGCGTTTAGTACATCCTTCAGTCAGGGATTACACTTTTTTCTCAGCCCCCCATAATGTTTATAAAAGGTTGGATTACCTCCTGATTTCGAGCCCCTGCATTGATATGGTAGAGCAGGCATCGATCGATCCTATTACGGTTTCGGATCATGCTCCGGTGTCGGTGGTTATGCATATAGCTAGCCTGCCTTCTCATAGTAAACAATGGAGACTTAATGAGACGCTGCTGGATAGAAGGGAGGTAGTGGATGCATTGTCACAGAGGCTGAAGTGGTTCTTTGAGGAGAATTTAACCCCAGACGTCCCTCTAACTACGGTGTGGGAAGCGCATAAATCTGTTATGAGGGGTGAATTTATTGCTCTGGGTTGCAAGCTTAAAAGGGATCGACAACAAACACTGCAGTCCCTGCTTAAACGGATTACTGAGATTGAAAGCCTCCACAAACGGTCTAGAGCCTTACAGGCTCAACAAGAGCTCCTCCTCATGAGAGCGAAACTGAAGGACCATCTGAATGTTTGCCACGCCAAGGCGTATCAATATGCGCAGTTTCGGTTTTACTCTCATGGGGACAGAGGTTCAAAGTTGATGTCTGCTCTTGTTAAGCAAAGGAAAGACGCTATGTACATTCCTAGCATAAAATCCGCAGAGGGTAAATCTTTACATAGGACGGTGGATATAGCTAAGGAGTTCCAAAAATTCTATCAAAACCTATACGGGCTAGATGATAACACTGAACGTTCAGATTTCACTGCAGATTCTGTATTAGAAGATTTCTTGTCTCACCTAAATTTGCCTCGCCTTGACAGGGATGAAGGTTCTTTACTGACTACCCCAGTCACCGAGGAAGAAGTAGGGACAGTTCTGAAATCAATGCCCATGGGGAAGTGCCCGGGTCCGGACGGATTTCCGGTGGGGTACTATAGGAAATTTACTAATATTTTGAGCCCTCAACTCACGACTTGGTGTAATTCTCTTCTTGCAGGTGGACGCCTCCCTACCCAAGCTTTAGAAGCTACAGTGACTATCTTGCCTAAACCTGGGAAGGACCACACGCTCTGCGGGAGTTACAGGCCCATATCTCTCCTGAATGTCGATGTTAAGATCTGGGCTAAGATCTTGGCCTCTCGCCTCAGCTCCTTCCTCCCTAAACTGATTCACCAGGATCAGGCGGGCTTTGTGCCAGGAAGAGAGGGGAACCATAACTCCTGCAGAGTCGTCACGGCCATTCAGTGGGCAAAAAAGCAAGGTACACCTCTGACTTTCTTGAGTGTTGATGCGGAGAAGGCCTTCGACCGGGTGAGCTGGAGGTTCATGCGGATGGCATTGCAGAGGTTTGGGATCCCCGAGCAATTTCAAAGGGCCGTTACGACCTTATATACCAACCCGAGTGCTAAAATTAGAGTAAATGGCACTTTATCACCCTCCTTTCCTATACATAATGGCACCCGTCAAGGCTGCCCACTATCCCCCGCCCTGTATATATTAGTGATGGAGACCCTCCTGCAAGCAATCAGAGATCATCCTGGTATTCGAGGTGTCAGGGCCAGGAATGATACGGTTGAGTATACTAATGTTGCGTACGCCGATGATCTTTTAGTAATGGTCTCTAACCCGGTCGAGGCCTTCCCGCATCTCCTATCTCTATTTGAATTGTTCGGCAGGGTCTCCAACTATAAGGTAAATTACACCAAGTCGGAGGCCATGAATATTACAGCCCCACTAAAAAGTGTGTCCTCCCTTAAGGCTAAGACACCCTTCATATGGCAGACTTCCCACATTACCTACTTGGGGGTTAAGATCCCGGCTGACCTAAGCAATATTTTTCGGCTGAATTATACACCCCTATTGGCTGAGGTGCAGCGCTTATTGGGCTCCCTTCGCATTCCATACACTTCCTGGATGGGGAGAAAGAATTTGCTGAAGGCCTTTGTACTACCTAAGATACTCTATGTCATGCAGATGCTGCCTGTCTTCCTTCCCTCTTCGTTTTTTACGCAGATGCGAAGGTTGTTTTCTACTTACCTGTGGGGAGGGAGGGGAGCCAGGATAGCACATAGCAGATTGATTTTGAGGAAGACTCAGGGTGGGTTTGCTCTGCCAGACGTACAGCTATATTACCAGGCGATCCATCTTAGACGGTGGATGCAACTCCACGTCCCTAGTTACTCTACACTGGGCACTGACCTGGAGATACTCCAACTTTCTCAACCGCAGAGGGCCGCACTGTGGGGTCTACCCACCGCATCCTTACATAACCATACGCTGCTTAAAGGAACGAGTCTGGTGATTAAGCAACTTAACAAAGACGGCAATCTACTGGGTAACCCCTCATTAGTCATGCCTGCAGATTTAGCCCCTTATGCTGCGAGACCTGGGTTAGTCAGGACTTCCTCAGCGTGGAATGCCCTTAGGAGTTTCACTGTTAAGACGCTCTTGGAGGATGCCTTAAGTAAATTGGCTGCTGAACACCCCCTGCGTCTGGCTGTGCGATCCTGCAATTTTTTGGGACTGGCTGACATTAAGTCAGTTAGTAAGATCCTGCTAGGGACCCTGGCTCATGAACGAGAACTGACATGGTTCGAAAAAATTTTGACCTCCAGCTCTCCGCATAAAAGAGTGATCTCTCTATTTTATTTAGGTTTGAATGTACCCAATTCTACTGATGTCCCTTCATTCTTGAGAACCTGGGAAACAGAGTTAGGTAGGACCTTCTCGGAGACAGACGTTCTTCGCCTATACGCACATTCGCATGGCTTTTCCAGGTGTGTCAAGATTCAAGAACATTCCTTTAAGGTGCTTACCCAGTGGTACATGACTCCTAAGCAGCTTTCCCTTAGAGGTCTTAGCCCTAGTGACCGCTGCTGGAGATGTAAGACGGGGGAGGGTACGCTCTCACATATTTTCTGGTCATGTCCTAAGATTCAGCCTTTCTGGGATACAGTATCCAAAACCATTAATTTGATTATGCACAAGGTGATGCCTTTGTCTCCCGAGTTGGTCCTACTGTGGCTCCCCACTAAAGACCTTTCCCCCTCAAAACGCAGTTTGGCCACACAGCTAATCCAGGCCGCGAGGCTAATAATCCCCCAGAGGTGGCTTAGTACAGATCCGCCTACTTTTATGCAATGGGTAAATAAAGTGGACCACATCCAACGTCTCGAGGAGTTAGCTAGTTGGGAGGCTAGAACACATGATCAACATGCCAAATTGTGGGATCCTTGGTTGCGCTACCGTCTAACATCTACTGCGACAGCTCAATAAAGGTCTTTGACCCTGATACCGTGTGTCGCTATGTCTTACCCCCAAGACAGTGTTATCATATTTTTACAAGATGTGCCTAGAGATCCAGTTTATGATTGGTTTGTTTAGTAAGGCCAGTTGCCTTGCTGTTCACCTAAAAAATAAAATGTCCCCGCAGACTAAGTGACATTCATATACATGTATGTTAATGCAAAGGGCGCGTGTCGGATAGGGCAAGCAAGAACAGATGTCTTAGTATAATGTTGGTATTGTATGGAATGTATGTGCCTATATGTGGGATGTGCCTATCCCCCTTGTTGCTATACTTTGATGAGCATGTGAATTTTTGCCCTCAATGCGGGTCACTTTTATACATGCTGTCTGCTTCTTTTCAATAAAAAGATAATTGACAAAGAATATAACTACTATAATACTGTACATATGTACAGTACAGACCAAAAGTTTGGACACACCTTCTCATTCAAAGAGTTTTCTTTATTTTCATGACTATGAAAATTGTAGATTCACACTGAAGGCATCAAAACTATAAATTAACACATGTGGAATTATATACATAACAAAAAAGTGTGAAACAACTGAAAATATGTCATATTCTAGGTTCTTCAAAGTAGCCACCTTTTGCTTTGATTACTGCTTTGCACACTCTTGGCATTCTCTTGATGAGCTTCAAGAGGTAGTCACCTGAAATGGTCTTCCAACAGTCTTGAAGGAGTTCCCAGAGATGCTTAGCACTTGTTGGCCCTTTTGCCTTCACTCTGCGGTCCAGCTCACCCCAAACCATCTCGATTGGGTTCAGGTCCGGTGACTGTGGAGGCCAGGTCATCTGGCGCAGCACCCCATCACTCTCCTTCATGGTCAAATAGCCCTTACACAGCCTGGAGGTGTGTTTGGGGTCATTGTCCTGTTGAAGAATAAATGATGGTCCAACTAAACGCAAACCGGATGGAATAGTATGACGCTGCAAGATGCTGTGGTAGCCATGCTGGTTCAGTATGCCTTCAATTTTGAATAAATCCCCAACATTGTCACCAGCAAAGCACCCCCACACCATCACACCTCCTCCTCCATGCTTCACGGTGGGAACCAGGCATGTAGAGTCCATCCGTTCACCTTTTCTGCGTCACACAAAGACACGGTGGTTGGAACCAAAGATCTCAAATTTGGACTCATCAGATCAAAGCACAGATTTCCACTGGTCTAATATCCATTCCTTGTGTTCTGTAGCCCAAACAAGTCTCTTCTGCTTGTTGCCTGTCCACGAAGGCCTGATTCACACAGTCTCCTCTTAACAGTTGTTCTAGAGATGTGTCTGCTGCTAGAACTCTGTGTGGCATTGACCTGGTCTCTAATTTGAGCTGCTGTTAACCTGCGATTTCTGAGGCTGGTGACTCCGATGAACTTATCCTCCGCAGCAGAGGTGACTCTTGGTCTTCCTTTCCTGGGGCGGTCCGCATGTGAGCCAGTTTCTTTGTAGCGCTTGATGGTTTTTGTGACTGCACTTGGGGACACTTTCAAAGTTTTCCCAATTTTTCGGACTGACTGACCTTCATTTCTTAAAGTAATGATGGCCACTAGCTTTTCTTTACTTAGCTGCTTTTTTCTTGCCATAATACAAATTCTAACAGTCTATTCAGTAGGACTATCAGCTGTGTATCCACCTGACTTCTCCACAACGCAACTGATGGTCCCAACCCCATTTATAAGGCAAGAAATCCCACTTATTAAACCTGACAGGGCACACCTGTGAAGTGAAAACCATTCCAGGTGACTACCTCTTGAAGCTCATCAAGAGAATGCCAAGAGTGTGCAAAGCAGTAATCAAAGCAAAAGGTGGCTACTTTGAGGAACCTAGAATATGACATATTTTCAGTTGTTTCACACTTTTTTGTTATGTATATAATTCCACATGTGTTAATTTATCGTTTTGATGCCTTCAGTGTGAATCTACAATTTTCATAGTCATGAAAATAAAGAAAACTCTTTGAATGAGAAGGTGTGTCCAAACTTTTGGTCTGTACTGTATAATATACCTACTATAATATTGCTCCTCTGTACAAGAATATAACTACTATAATACTGTCCCTATGTACAAGAATATAACTACTATAATACTGCTCCTATGTACAAGGATATAACTACTATAATACTGCCTCCTATGTACAAGAATATAACTACTATGAAACTGCTCCTATGTACAAGAATATAACTACTATAATACTGCTCCTATGTACAAGAATATAACTACTATAATACTGCTCCTATGTACAAGAATATAACTACTATAATACTGCCTCCTATGTACAAGAATATAACTACTATAATACTGCTCCTATGTACAAGTATATAACTACTATAATACTGCCTCCTATGTACAAGAATATAACTACTATAATACTGCTCCTATGTACAAGAATATAACTACTATAATACTGCTCCTATGTACAAGAATATAACTACTATAATACTGCCTCCTATGTACAAGAATATAACTACTATAATACTGCTCCTATGTACACGTATATAACTACTATAATACTGCCTCCTATGTACAAGAATATAACTACTATACTGCCTCCTATGTACAAGAATATACTACTATAATACTGCTCCTATGTACAAGAATATAACTACTATAATACTGCTCCTATGTACAAGAATATAACTACTATAATACTGCTTCCTATGTACAAGAATATAACTACTATAATACTGCCTCCTATGTACAAGAATATACTAGTATAATACTGCTCCTATGTACAAGAATATAACTACTATAATACTGCCTCCTATGTACAAGAATATAACTACTATAATACTGTTCCTGTGTACAAGAATATAAACTACTATAATACTGCTCCTATGTACAAGAATATAACTAACTATAATAATGCCCCCTATGTACAGAATATAACTACTATAATACTGCTCCTATGTACAAGAATATAACTACTATAATACTGCTCCTATGTACAGAATATAACTACTATAATACTGCTCCTATGTACAAGGATATAACTACTATAATACTGCCTCCTATGTACAAAATATACTACTATAATACTGCCTCCTATGTACAAGAATATAATAATACTGCTCCTATGTACAAGAATATAACTACTATAATACTGCTCCTATGTACAAGAATATAACTACTATAATACTGCCTCCTATGTACAAGAATATAACTACTATAATACTGCTCCTATGTACAAGAATATAACTACTATAATACTGCTCCTATGTACAGGAATATAACTACTATAATACTGCTCCTATGTTTTGCTCATACTATACACCATTCCTCCCTCCAGTAGAACTCTATAGGCGCAAGGATTACTTTGCCACAATCTGTGACTTTTCAGGTCCAAAAATATTATACAAACTGGATTCCAAAAAAGTTGGGACACCATACAAATCGTGAATAAAAGCTAAATGCAATGATGTGGAGGTGCCAACTTCTAATATTTTATTCAGAATAGAACATAAATCACGGAACAAAAGTTTAAACTGAGAAAACGTACCATTTTAAGGGAAAAATATGTTGAATCACAATTTCATGGTGTCAACAAATCCCAAATAGTTGGGACAAGGCACGTCTCATTTATCATTTTTTACTACTGTTTTAAGTGTAGAAAATGGTCTAAATTTAAGCCAGCAAGGGACGCTGGTCTTAATAAATGACCCCCTATATTTCTCATGCAGCCCGCTCACTTTGTGCTTTGCTCAGCACATCTCCTCTTCTGCTGATAGGAGGAGATGCCAGAAGCCGGTTTCCTTGGTGAACACTCGAAATATTCGCATCATCCAAATACGAGAGTTGTGAGTGCGTCATTAACCCATTGTGAACACAAAAGACGGCTGAATGGTGACGCGGAGCATATACGTAATCTGCATTATCTAAACACATAGCTCTCCAGTAACTGCCCGTCCTTCACTTGTTCTCTAGACGTGATACATTCTGTTCTCCTACTTACCAATCCTATCTGTACCTGAGAAAGCTGGGTGCCAACCAATATGATCAGCACTGGATTTCACTGGGGTACTAGTGGCTGCATACTTACCTCCACCAGCAGTTTCCATGGAAAGGGCTCGGAGTATTTGCAGCCCCCCGTTGACCTTATTCTTTTCTCCGGCATCCTCAGCTCTTGCGTCCATCTTCAGCCGATGCTTTGTTCTAATATTACATTTGAGTCATTTCTTATATAAAGAGTCACCGGTGTGGGCAGCTCTAGTGCTTACACAATAAGTGCCCTATTTTTTTAAGTTATTTTTATTAACTTTGAGTGTTCTGCCGCTGCATTTTTTTATAATTTATCCCAGACTGCAACATACACTGTGTAACGCTCATCCTGAGCTTCCTGGTTCATGAATACAATCTTAGCGGTACAGTATAAACTGACACACAACCAGAACGGTGACAAAAAAGAAGCGGCGGATGAATATACTATGTATTTATCTGCATGGCCATGTGGATTTTAGTACAATGGCTGCCTTCAGTGCTTGCCACCCATTGACAGAGTATACGAACAATCACATAGTTTCAAGTAGAACAGCATCAGGGAAGCCGTTTTAGTGACTAATGTACGATGTAGGATTCCTGCCTTATGACTATAATGCAACACGCGCAGTGTAGACTGACACAAATAGCAGAAAAACATGACATCTTACTAGTGATGTGCATTAGGGAATTGCATAAATATACATTCCTTCTATTATTAGAGTTTCTCCTCAGAAAAGTGTCAGGGGCTGCGAATGTAGAGAAGGAAACAGAATGGGAACAAACGATCGTAGTAACGACTGATCGTCGCCCTTTCACACTGAATCTAGCCATCTAAAAGGTCCTTAAAACGATCACCGATCAACTTGCTACATTGTCAATCGGTGCTTGTTCTTTGCTGTGTAAAAGGACCCTAAGCAGCAACAGACAGAGGTTGTCCTAAACCACCTGTGTCCACCAGTGGCTTCAGGGTTTCCATCGAGGATCGGATTTTCTTGCTGCCGGCACGATCAGTCGTCAAACACACTGCCACATACAACCGCCCAGGGCCGTCTTTAATATTGATTGGACCCTGGGCAAAAATTTACTTGGGCCCCCTGGATCCCGCCTTCCCACACCCTAGCATGCAATCACGCCCTCCACCACAACACACACACAAAAAATCCACACATCTGGTAGAGTACAGTGAATGACTGTAAATACTTCCAGTTCTGAAGACTCCAGCGGCTCAGGATCAGTGCTCTGGGCAGCTGGGCTCAGGCTGGAAGTGGGCACCGCTCTGCGGGAAGGAGACCAGGGCTCGGCTCACCCTAGTGTTACAGTGCACCCCAGCACCTCACAGTATGCAGTATAGCACCCTATAGTATACAGCACTAGTGTTGAGCGAACTTGTGTTTTAAGTTCGGCGTCTAAAGTTCGGGATCAGGTTATCGAAGAATCGCGTTATGGATTCCGCTACCGCGGACCATAACTTGGTCCGGGGTAGCGGAATCCATAACGCGATTCTTCGATAACCTGATCCCGAACTTTGGACGCCGAACTTAAAACACAAGTTCGCTCAACACTATACAGCACCACACAGTATGCAGTATAGCACCCTATAGTATACAGAACCACACAGTATGCAGTTTAGCACCCCACACTATACAGTACCCCACAGTATATAGTAGAGCAGTATAGCAGCCCACAGTATACAGCCCACCACACAGTATACAGGCCCCCACACAGTATACAGCCCACCACACAGTATACAGCCCACCACACAGTATACAGGCCCCCACACAGTATACAGGCCACCCCCCCCCCCTCCCACAGTATACAGCCCACCACACAATATACAGCCCATTACACAATATATAGCCCACCACACAATATACAGCCCACCACACAATATACAGCCCACCACACAGTATACAGCACCCCACTATACAGTACCCCACTATACAGTAGTTTACAGTATATTAACATAACAGCCCCTGTCACCTTTTTCTGATGTAACCTTTACACAAAAAAGCTCCACAGTTAACTTCTGTAGGACCTGTGATGACCTCATAGCCATGTGACCAGTAATTGCTAGGTTACTGGTCACATGGTAATGATGTCATTAAGGTCCTAAAGCAAAACTCATTAAGGTCCTAGAATTAAGATCATTAACACAGTACGATCATGATGCCTGTGTAGCCGACAGCCTGACACCCGGGGCAGTAGCTAGCAGGGCTCAAGAGGCAGCTGCCTTGGGCCCCCCAGGAGCAACTGGGCCCAGGGCAGCTGCCCCTTTTGCCCCTTGGTAAAGACGGCCCTGCAACCGCCGTATCTAAAGTCTTCATAAAAGAGTTACTTTGTGTTTATACAACATTGATTATCTTGTACTGATGCTGAGTTAGAGTTTATAATAAACTTCAGAGCTAGATTCATAATTCAGCTGGTTGTTCTTAGAAACAGTCAGCCACCTTGTTGTCAGACATACCCCTAAAAGCTTATGGGTAGGGATGAGCGAACCCGAACTGTATAGTTCGGGTTCGTACCGAATTTTGGGGTGTCCGTGACACAGACCCGAACCCGAACATTTTCGTAAAAGTCCGGGTTCGGTGTTCGTCGCTTTCTTGGCGCTTTTTGAAAGGCTGCCAAGCAGCCAATCAACAAGCGTCATACTACTTGCCCCAAGAGGCCATCACAGCCATGCCTACTATTGGCATGGCTGTGATTGGCCAGTGCAGCATGTGACCCAGCCTCTATTTAAGCTGGAGTCACATAGCGCCGCCCGTCACTCTGCTCTGATTAGCGTAGGGAGAGGTTGCAGCTGCGACGTTAGGGCGAGATTAGGCTGATTAACTCCTCCAAAAGACTCCATCCATTGATCGATCTGCAGCTGTGGATGATTGAACTGCTGCTATTGAATTGCTCACTGTTTTTAGGCTGCCCAGAGCGTTTTTCTGGGGTGATCAGCGGCCATTTTGTGTCTTGTGGTGCGCCAGCACAAACTGCCACCAAGTACATTTAACCCTCAATAGTGTGGTTATTTTTTGGCTATATCCTACATCAGGGTCAAGCTGTCACCAAGTGCATTTAACCCTCAATAGTGTGGTTATTTTTTGGCCATATCCCAGTCTAATTCTGACTGTAAACGTATACCTGTCACCCAGCGCCTAAATACTAGTCCTCAAATTTATATCCCGCTAAATCTGTGGTTATTGCTGTGGCTGGGAAAGTTATTTAATGTCCGTCAAAGCACAGTTTTTGTTCTGGGTTGAAATACAATTCCCAATTTAGCAATTTCATAATTTAGTGGTTTCTGCTATATCAGAGCTATTTGAAATCTATCCCTAAAAGGGTATATAATATTCAAGGTGCACATAGGGTCATTCAGAATAACTTCACACACACCCGCTACTGTGTATTTCCAAGTCTAATTCTGTCACTAAACCCATACCTGTCATCCAGCGCCTAAATACTAGGCCTCAAATTTATATCCAGCTAAATCTGTGGTTACTGCTGTGCCTTTATTAGTGTAATACGGTACCTAAATAGATAGCCAGATAGTGTTAGGTGTCTGTAAAAAAAAGGCCTGAATTTGAATTCAATACATTGGGCCAAATAATATTTTTGTTGTTGTGGTGAATGATAGTGTTGATCACGAATATTCGAATTTCGAATTTTTATCGCGAATATAGGTACTTCGAAAATTCGCGAATATTTCGAATATAGTTATATATATTCGCAATTTCGAATATTCGATTTTTTCCGATTTTTTTCCGTTTTTTTTATTTTTTTTCTTTCCGATTTTTTTTTTTTAAAAATCAGTACACATGATCCCTTCCTGCTTCTAGCTTGTGGGCCAATAAGAAGGCTGCAATATACTTGACTTTAGGAGTAGTGATGAGCGGCAGGGGTCATATTCGAAAATGCACGATTTTTTTTTCTTGAAAAAATCAGCAAGGTAATGATTGTGTAATATGCAAATTTTCGTAATTCGAATTTTCGGATTCAAATTTTTATTGCGAATTTTTCAACTTTTAGACAAAGAAGATTATAGCACTATATTAGCTAAATTGCTCTATATTCGTTTTTTCGAATATTCGCTATATTGCTATATATTCTTGTTTTAGAATATTACAAATATTCGAAAAAACGAAGTTATAGCAATATAGCGAATATTCGAAAAAAACGAATATAGAGCAATTTAGCTAATATAGTGCTACAATCTTTTTTGTCTAATAGTTGTAATTTTTTTCTCATCTGAAGTTCAGATTGGAAAAAAATTACAACTATAAAAAAAAGATTATAGCACTATATTAGCTAAATTGCTCTATATTCGTTTTTTTTCGAATATTCGCTATATTGCTAAAACTTCGTTTTTTCGAATATTTGTAATATTCTAAAACAAGAATATATAGCAATATAGCGAATATTCGAAAAAACTGTTATAGCAATATAGCGAATATTCAAAAAATCGAATATAGAGCAATTTAGCTAATATAGTGCTATAATCTTCTCTGTCTAATAGTTGTTGAAAAATTCGCAATAAAAATTTCGAATCCAAAAATTCGAATTACGAAAATTCGCATATTACACAATCATTACCTTGCCGATTTTTTTCAAGAAAAAAAAATTCGCGAATTTTCGAATATTCGCCGAATATTCTAAAAAATATTCGCAAAATATCGCGAATTCGAATATGACCCCTGCCGCTCATCACTAGTGAACGATAACAATGAGGAAAACATCTAGTAAAGGACGCGGACATGGTCGTGGTGGTGTTAGTGGACCCTCTGGTGCTGGGAGAGGACGTGGCCGTTCTGCCACAGCCACACGTCCTAGTGTACCAACTACCTCAGGTCCCAGTAGCCGCCAGAATTTACAGCGATATATGGTGGGGCCCAATGCCGTTCTAAGGATGGTAAGGCCTGAGCAGGTACAGGCATTAGTCAATTGGGTGGCCGACAGTGGATCCAGCACGTTCACATTATCTCCCACCCAGTCTTCTGCAGAAAGCGCACAGATGGCGCCTGAAAACCAAGCCCATCAGTCTGTCACATCACCCCCATGCATACCAGGGAAACTGTCTGAGCCTCAAGTTATGCAGCAGTCTCTTATGCTGTTTGAAGACTCCGCTGGCAGGGTTTCCCAAGGGCATCCACATAGTCCTTCCCCAGCGGTGGAAGACATAGAATGCACTGACGCACAACCACTTATGTTTCCTGATGATGAGGACATGGGAATACCACCTCAGCATGTCTCTGATGATGACGAAACACAGGTGCCAACTGCTGCGTCTTTCTGCAGTGTGCAGACTGAACAGGAGGTCAGGGATCAAGACTGGGTGGAAGACGATGCAGGGGACGATGAGGTCCTAGACCCCACATGGAATGAAGGTCGTGCCACTGACTTTCACAGTTCGGAGGAAGAGGCAGTGGTGAGACCGAGCCAACAGCGTAGCAAAAGAGGGAGCAGGGTGCAAAAGCAGAACACCCGCCGCCAAGAGACTCCGCCTGCTACTGACCGCCGCCATCTGGGACCGAGCACCCCAAAGGCAGCTTCAAGGAGTTCCCTGGCATGGCACTTCTTCAAACAATGTGCTGACGACAAGACCCGAGTGGTTTGCACGCTGTGCCATCAGAGCCTGAAGCGAGGCATAACGTTCTGAACCTGAGCACAACCTGCATGACCAGGCACCTGCATGCAAAGCATGAACTGCAGTGGAGTAAACACCTTAAAACCAAGGAAGTCACTCAGGCTCCCCCTGCTACCTCTTCTGCTGCTGCCGCCTCGGCCTCTTCTGCTGCTGCCGCCTCGGCCTCTTCCTCCGCCTCTGGAGGAACGTTGGCACCTGCCGCCCAGCAAACAGGGGATGTACCACCAACACCACCACCACCACCTCCGTCACCAAGCATCTCAACCATGTCACACGCCAGCGTTCAGCTCTCCATCTCACAAACATTTGAGAGAAAGCGTAAATTCCCACCTAGCCACCCTCGATCCCTGGCCCTGAATGCCAGCATTTCTAAACTACTGGCCTATGAAATGCTGTCATTCAGGCTGGTGGACACAGACAGCTTCAAACAGCTCATGTCGCTTGCTGTCCCACAGTATGTTGTTCCCAGCCGCCACTACTTCTCCAAGAGAACCGTGCCTTCCCTGCACAACCAAGTATCCGATAAAATCAAGTGTGCACTGCGCAACGCCATCTGTGGCAAGGTCCACCTAACCACAGATACGTGGACCAGTAAGCACGGCCAGGGACGCTATATCTCCCTAACTGCACACTGGGTAAATGTAGTGGCGGCTGGGCCCCAGGCGGAGAGCTGTTTGGCGCACGTCCTTCCGTCGCCAAGGATCGCAGGGCAACATTCTTTGCCTCCTGTTGCCTCCTCCTCCTACTCAGCTTCCTCCTCCTCTTCTTCCACCTGCTCATCCAGTCAGCCACACACCTTCACCACCAACTTCAGCACAGCCCGGGGTAAACGTCAGCAGGCCATTCTGAAACTCATATGTTTGGGGGACAGGCCCCACACCGCACAGGAGTTGTGGCGGGGTATAGAACAACAGACCGACGAGTGGTTGCTGCCGGTGAGCCTCAAGCCCGGCCTGGTGGTGTGTGATAATGGGCGAAATCTCGTTGCAGCTCTGGGACTAGCCGGTTTGACGCACATCCCTTGCTTGGCGCATGTGCTGAATTTGGTGGTGCAGAAGTTCATTCACAACTACCCCGACATGTCAGAGCTGCTGCATAAAGTGCGGGCCGTCTGTTCGCGCTTCCGGCGTTCACATCCTGCCGCTGCTCGCCTGTCTGCGCTACAGCGTAACTTCGGCCTTCCCGCTCACCGCCTCATATGCGACGTGCCCACCAGGTGGAACTCCACCTTGCACATGCTGGACAGACTGTGCGAGCAGCAGCAGGCCATAGTGGAGTTTCAGCTGCAGCACGCACGGGTCAGTCGCCTGCGGAACAGCACCACTTCACCACCAATGACTGGGCCTCCATGCGAGACCTGTGTGCCCTGTTGCGCTGTTTCGAGTACTCCACCAACATGGCCAGTGGCGATGACGCCGTTATCAGCGTTACAATACCACTTCTATGTCTCCTTGAGAAAACACTAAGGGCGATGATGGAAGAGGAGGTGGCCCAGGAGGAGGAGGAGGAGGAAGAGGGGTCATTTTTAGCACTTTCAGGCCAGTCTCTTCGAAGTGACTCAGAGGGAGGTTTTTTGCAACAGCAGAGGCCAGGTACAAATGTGGCCAGACAGGGCCCTCTACTGGAGGACGAGGAGGACGAGGATGAGGAGGAGGTGGAGGAGGATGAGGATGAAGCATGGTCACAGCGGGGTGGCACCCAACGCAGCTCGGGCCCATCACTGGTGCGTGGCTGGGGGGAAACGCAGGACGATGACGATACGCCTCCCACAGAGGACAGCTTGTCCTTACCTCTGGGCAGCCTGGCACACATGAGCAACTACATGCTGCAGTGCCTGCGCAACGACAGCAGAGTTGCCCACATTTTAACCTGTGCGGACTACTGGGTTGCCACCCTGCTGGATCCACGGTACAAAGACAATGTGCCCACCTTACTTCCTGCACTGGAGCGTGATAGGAAGATGCGCGAGTACAAGCGCGCGTTGGTAGACGCGCTACTGAGAGCATTCCCAAATGTCACAGGGGAACAAGTGGAAGCCCAAGGCCAAGGCAGAGGAGGAGCAAGAAGTCGCCAAGGCAGCTGTGTCACGGCCAGCTCCTCTGAGGGCAGGGTTAGCATGGCAGAGATGTGGAAAAGTTTTGTCAACACGCCACAGCTAACTGCACCACCACCTGATACGCAACGTGTTAGCAGGAGGCAACATTTCACTAACATGGTGGAACAGTACGTGTGCACACCCCTCCACGTACTGACTGATGGTTCGGCCCCATTCAACTTCTGGGTCTCTAAATTGTCCACGTGGCCAGAGCTAGCCTTTTATGCCTTGGAGGTGCTGGCCTGCCCGGCGGCCAGCGTTTTGTCTGAACGTGTATTCAGCACGGCAGGGGGCGTCATTACAGACAAACGCAGCCGTCTGTCTACAGCCAATGTGGACAAGCTGACGTTCATAAAAATGAACCAGGCATGGATCCCACAGGACCTGTCCGTCCCTTGTCCAGATTAGACATTAACTACCTCCCCTTAACCATATATTATTGGACTCCAGGGCACTTCCTCATTCAATCCTATTTTTATTTTCATTTTACCATTATATTGCGGGGCAACCCAAAGTTGAATGAACCTCTCCTCTGTCTGGGTGCCGGGGCCTAAATTTATGACAATGGACTGTTCCAGTGGTGGGTGACGTGAAGCATGATTCTCTGCTATGATATGAAGACTGATCTTCTGCCTGGGTGCCGGGGCCTAAATTTATGACAATGGACTGTTACAGTGGTGGGTGACGTGAAGCCTGATTCTATGCTATGACATGAAGACTGATTCTCTGGTGACATGAAGCCAGATTCTCTGTTACGGGACCTCTCTCCTCTGCCTGGGTGCCTGGGCCTAAATATCTGACAATGGACTGTTCCAGTGTTGGGTGACGTGAAGCATGATTCTCTGCTATGATATGAAGACTGATTCTCTGCTGACATGAAGCCAGATTCTCTGTTACGGGACCTCTCTCCTCTGCCTGGGTGCCGGGGCCTAAATTTATGACAATGGACTGTTGCAGTGGTGGCTGACGTGAAGCCTGATTCTCTGCTATGACATGAAGACTGATTCTCTGCTGACATGAAGCCAGATTCTCTGTTACGGGACCTCTCTCCTCTGCCTGGGTGCCACTGTCTGGGCCTAAATATCTGACAATGGACTGTTCCAGTGTTGGGTGACGTGAAGCATGATTCTCTGCTATGATATGAAGACTGATTCTCTGCTGACATGAAGCCAGATTCTCTGTTACGGGACCTCTCTCCTCTGCCTGGGTGCCTGGGCCTAAATATCTGACAATGGACTGTTCCAGTGTTGGGTGACGTGAAGCCTGATTCTCTGCTATGATATGAAGACTGATTCTCTGCTGACATGAAGCCAGATTCTCTGTTACGGGACCTCTCTCCTCTGCCTGGGTGCTGGGCCTAAATATATGCCAATGGACTGTTACAGTGGTGGGTGACGTGAAGCCTGATTCTCTGCTATGACATGAAGACTGATTCTCTGCTGACATGAAGCCAGATTCTCTGTTACGGGACCTCTCTCCTCTGCCTGGGTGCCTGGGCCTAAATATATGACAATGGACTGTTACAGTGGTGGGTGACGTGAATCATGATTCTCTGCTATGGGACCTCTCTCCAATTGATATTGGTAAATTTTTATTTTAATTCATTTCCCTATCCACATTTGTTTGCAGGGGATTTACCTACATGTTGCTGCCTTTTGCAGCCCTCTAGCCCTTTCCTGGGCTGTTTTACAGCCTTTTTAGTGCCGAAAAGTTCGGGTCCCCATTGACTTCAATGGGGTTCGGGTTCGGGACGAAGTTCGGGTCGGGTTTGGATCCCGAACCCGAACATTTCCGGGAAGTTCGGCCGAACTTCTCGAACCCGAACATCCAGGTGTTCGCTCAACTCTACTTATGGGAGCTCCTCTAACTCAGGGGAAGAGTAAAGAGCTACTTTTCCACATATAGATTATTGTGTAGCAACTGGTGTACAAGCAAGATACTAAACAAGCAGGTAATGGTAGAAGATAGCTGCTCTGAAGTCTGCAAGACTGTGAGTGCAGCTCTGGAGTATAATAGAGGATATAACTCAGGATCACTACAGGATATGTATGTACACAGTGACTGCACCAGCAGAATCGGGAGTGCAGCTCTGGAGTATAATACATGATGTAACTCAGGATCAGTACAGCATAAGTAATGTAATGTATGTACACAGTGACTCCACCAGCAGAATAGTGAGTGCAGCTCTGGAGTATAATACAGGATGTAACTCAGGATCAGTACAGGATAAGTAATGTAATGTATGTACACAGTGACTGCACCAGCAGAATAGGGAATGCAGCTCTGGAGTATAATACAGGATGTAACTCAGGATCAGTACAGGATAAGTAATGTAATGTATGTACACGGTGATTGCACCAGCAGAATAGTGAGTGCAGCTCTCGAGTATAATACAGGATGTAACTCAGGATCAGTACAGGATAAGTAATGTAATGTATGTACACAGTGACTGCACCAGCA
The DNA here is from genome assembly GCF_014858855.1 of Bufo gargarizans. NCBI lineage: Eukaryota > Metazoa > Chordata > Amphibia > Anura > Bufonidae > Bufo > Bufo gargarizans. Next base: position 45,746,923 of record NC_058085.1, read on the forward strand.
GAATAGTGAGTGCAGCTCTGGAGTATAATACAGGAAGTAACTCAGGATCAGTACAGGATAAGTAATGTAATGTATGTGCACAGTGACTGCACCAGCAGAATAGTGAGTGCAGCTCTGGAGTATAATAGAGGATATAACTCAGGATCACTACAGGATATGTATGTACACAGTGACTGCACCAGCAGAAAAGTGAGTGCAGCTCTGGAGTATAATACAGGATGTAACTCAGGATCAGTGCAGGATAAGTAATGTATGTACACAGTGACTGCACCAGCAGAATAGTGAGTGCAGCTCTGGAGTATAATACAGGATGTAACTCAGGATCAGTACAGGATAAGTAATGTAATGTATGTACACAGTGACTGCACCAGCAGAATAGTGAGTGCAGCTCTGGAGTATAATACAGGATGTAACTCAGGATCAGTGCAGTATAAGTAATGTAATGTATGTACACAGTGACTACACCAGCAGAATAGTGAGTGCAGCTCTGGAGTATAATACAGGATGTAACTCAGGATCAGTACAGGATAAGTAATGTATGTACACAGTGTCTCCACCAGCAGAATAGTGAGTGCAGCTCTGGAGTATAATACAGGAAGTAACTCAGGATCAGTACAGGATAAGTAATGTAATGTATGTGCACAGTGACTGCACCAGCAGAATAGTGAGTGCAGCTCTGGAGTATAATACAGGATGTAACTCAGGATCAGTGCAGGATAAGTAATGTATGTACACAGTGACTGCACCAGCAGAATAGTGAGTGCAGCTCTGGAGTATAATACAGGATGTAACTCAGGATCAGTACAGGATAAGTAATGTAATGTATGTACACAGTGACTGCACCAGCAGAATAGTGAGTGCAGCTCTGGAGTATAATACAGGATGTAACTCAGGATCAGTACAGGATAAGTAATGTAATGTATGTACACAGTGACTGCACCAGCAGAATAGTGAGTGCAGCTCTGGAGTATAATACAGGATGTAACTCAGGATCAGTGCAGTATAAGTAATGTAATGTACACAGTGTCTCCACCAGCAGAATAGTGAGTGCAGCTCTGCAGTATAATACAGGATGTAACTCAGGATCAGTGCAGTATAAGTAATGTAATGTATGTACACAGTGACTACACCAGCAGAATAGTGAGTGCAGCTCTGGAGTATAATACAGGATGTAACTAACTGATTTTCCTAGTCTACGACGTAAAGTCATAGTTTTATTAAGACACGGAGGCGAATATTGCTTTCTCTTCCTTTACTGATCACCATAGCAGCAAGGAGAAACAAAAAACAAATGCAAATGGTCACCATAGTAACCCATACGTCCCACCCCTACAGCCCCAATATAAGGCTGCGTCCAAGGTGGTACTTCCTCTTTCTCTGCGAACCAGTCCATAATAACCGATGAACGAACAACTCCGGAACACTCAAAGAACGATCCGCGCCAAAGAGACCCACGGAATCCAAGCAGGAACTTTCCAGCGACAGGATCCACTTCAGGGGAAAGACTGGAAACCATCATCCAAGACTCTCAGCAAATCCAACGTGGTAGAAGCAGGAGCTGGAGGAAAACAACGTCCAGAACAGGAACATTCCAGGGCAGGAGGACTCAACCTGAAAGAACAAGAAAAGCAAACTCCGATAAAGCGAGAGCATGGCCAAGCCAAACCCATATCCAGCGGACACCAGAGGTCCAGGCCGGTGTAAAGCATACAAACAAGTATGAGCACCTAATGGCGCACAACTTAACATTCTCAATGTATAACAGTACAAAATAGGCCTACCCACTAAAGTAGAGCTAACAGGCCAAACACTCCCTCCACACTACCAGAGCCCAGGGGAGGGAAGGGAGGGCAATATTCGCCTCCGTGTCTTAATAAAACTATGACTTTACGTCGTAGACTAGGAAAATCAGTTAGTTTTACATCAGACACGGAGGCTTCATATTGCTAGTTCAAAGCTGGTTAACCAAAGGATCAAACAAATGTGGAGGAGGACGGAAATAATACTCACGGAAAGTGGAGGCACTCGACCAGTCCGCCAATCTCAGGATGTCCTCCAGGCGAGCTCCCGAGACCGCCAAAGAGGTAGACGCCGCACCGCGCGCCGAATGAGCTGTAAACACAGAAGTGTCCACACCGGCCAGAGCCATAACCCATTTCAACCAACGGGCCAAAGTGGGGCTAGTCACCGGACCGAACGGGTGACGGATGGAGAGAAACAACTGCGGCACAACCGGAGACCTGTAAGGACGAGTCCTGGCCTCGTATTCCTTTAAACAAGCTACCGGGCACAAGGCCGGGGAAGCAGGAAAGCTGGGGTACGAAACGACCCGGATGTTCGTCTTCGTGCGTCTCGAAATGTTAAAAGACACGCCCTCCGGGGTAAAGGACCTAGCGTCGTGGTCCAGAGCCCGCACATCAGAAACTCTCTTACAAGAAATTAAGCAAAAGAGAGTGAGCAACTTTGCGGAAAGCTGACGTAAGGAAAGGTCAGTATTGGTAGGCCAAGAAGACAAAAAGGTAAGCACCAGGGAAACATCCCAAGTGGAAGAAAACCTCGGCCGGGGAGGCCGAGACAGCCGCGCGCCTCGGAGGAGGCGCGAAACGGAAGGATGCTGTCCTGCCGGAACGCCGTCAAATCCTAGATGTGACGAAGAGATCGCCGAACGAAAAAGATTGATCGTTCTGTAAGCCTTTCCCTCTTCAAAGAGAGAGGTGAGGAATTGAAGCAACTGAGCTACAGGAGCTGAAACGGGATCCAGGTCCCGTTCCAGGCACCAGCCAGCCCAAGTTCGCCAGGCCGCCCGATAAGATTTTCGGGTGCCGGGAGCCCAAGCGTCGTCCAAGAGGCGCCTAGTAGCCTCCGAAACTCCGTCGACCGCTCCTGGAGTCCTGAGAGCCGGCAGGCCATCAAACGTAGGGATCCGTCCAGGAGCAGAGGGTGGGGAGTCCCCTGAGGGCAGCGCAGGAGAGAGGTCGGGTTCGGCAGAAGGACCGGAATGTCCACTAGAAGCTCCAGGAGAGACGGGAACCACACCTGGGAGTCCCAGAACGGGACTATCGCCACCAACTCCGCCCGGTGGCGACGCACTTGGAGAAGCATCCGAGGAATCATCATGAATGGGGGAAACGCGTAGAGAAGGTCGGAGGACCAGTCCTGCAGAAACGCGTCCGCCGCCAATGCCTCCGGATCCGGGCGCCAACTGTAGAACCGAGGGAGGTGAGCGTTGAGCCGGGAGGCGAACAAGTCCACGGAAAAGGGTCCCCATCTGGCAGACACCTCCGAGAAAATCGACGGGTCCAACTGCCAGTCGCTGCCGTCCGTAAGATGGCGGGAACTCCAATCCGCCCGCACGTTGTGAAGACCCGGCAGGTACTCGGCCTGCACCATGATGTCCCTGGAGAGACAGTACGCCCAAAAATCCTTCGCCAGCCCCGCTAGGGTAGCAGACTGCGTTCCGCCCAAACGGTTGATGTAGCGAACCGCTGAAATATTGTCCATCCGGAGACGGATACATGCATTGGCCATACCGTTGGTAAAACTCTTGACGGCCAAGGAGCCGGCCAGCAACTCCAGGGCATTGATGTGCAAGTGCGTCTCGACCTGCGACCAAGGTCCCCCGGTGGAGACCCCGTTGCAGTGGGCTCCCCAGCCCTGAAGGCTCGCATCCGATTCGATGGTGAATTCCGGCTGGAAACCAAAAATCGCCCTGCCGTTCCAAGCCTCCAGATTGGCGATCCACCAACGGATCTCTTCTCTGGCCTCCGAATCCAATTCCACCATGTCCGCAAAGGAGGCCCCCGAGCGGAGGTGCGCAATCTTCAAGCGCTGCAGGGCCCGGTAATGCAACGGTGCCGGGAAGACCGCCTGTATGGAGGATGCCAGTAGGCCGATGATGCGGGCTAGGTGACGCAGGGACAGGTGGGCACTGGTCAACGCCCGTCGCAGTTCCTTGCGAATGGACCGTAACTTGTCCCCTGGCAGGCTGAGGGATTCTGAGATCGAGTCCACTGTGAAGCCTAGGAAGTCCAACCTCTGGGAGGGAGTGAGCCAGGACTTCTCCAAGTTGAGTAGGAAGCCGAGCGACTCCAGGAGATCCGCCGTCCATCGGAGGTGTTGCAGCAGTGTCGACCTGGATTGATGCATCAGGAGGATGTCGTCCAGGTATATTATGAGGCGTACTCCGCGACTCCTCAACCAGGCCATGACCGGACGCAGGAGTTTGGTGAAACACCACGGAGCCGACGACAAGCCGAATGGAAGGCATGTGAATCTCCAGACCTCGCCCTTCCAGAGGAAGCGAAGGAGATCCCTGGAGTGGGGGGCCACCGAGACCGTAAGGTACGCGTCCTTCAGATCCAGCTTCACGAGCCAATCCCTGGGGGAGAGAAGGTCCCGAAGTAGATGGATCCCCTCCATCTTGAAGTGACGGTACCGCACGATGCTGTTTAGGGCCCGGAGATTGATTTTTCTGGACTAAGAAAATGTTGCTTATTACCCCCCTTGAGTGGCCGTGAGCTCTCTCTATGGCCCTCTTGAGGAAGAGGGAAGAGAGCTCCTCGTCCACCCGGGCGGAGTCCGATCCCCTCCGAAGAGAGGACGGTGGGTGTTGCACTGAGCAAGGGGTGTCTATGAGCTCTATGGAGAAGCCTCTGACCGTCGACAGAACCCACGGGTCTGATGTAATCAGTTCCCAAGCGTGTAAAAAATGCCGAAGCCTGCCCCCTACATAAAGTACCGAAAGTGGGGAGAAAAAAGCCGCCGAGCCGAGCAGCAGACGCGCGCAAGACGGGGGGCGTGGCCCAGCACCGGGGAGGCAAAAGATGGCGGTAAGGCCAGCGACACTGCCCGGCACAACGGGACCCTCAAGTAAAACTCCCGAGGGGAGAAGGGGGCGGAGAGAGGAAACGAACGCAGCCCCAAAGGTGAGGGTCCCAGGGGAAAACGCTGCGCGCGATTAGGCCCCTGTAATACTGGGGCAGGCAGAGGTTGCCCAGACAGGGAAAAGCCTAAGGGGCAAGGAAGCAGGACAAAAGATATATCGCTGCACCAAACCTAACCCACCTAAAGGGAGGAAACAAAACAAGCCCCAGGGAAGAAAATAATCCGGGGAATAAACTCTAAAACGAATAAAAACACATAGGGAATAGAGCAGCCAGCAGATAAAAAATTAACATGTTACTTATCTGGTGAGCAGCAAGAAAGAGGAAGTACCACCTTGGACGCAGCCTTATATTGGGGCTGTAGGGGTGGGACGTATGGGTTACTATGGTGACCATTTGCATTTGTTTTTTGTTTCTCCTTGCTGCTATGGTGATCAGTAAAGGAAGAGAAAGCAATATGAAGCCTCCGTGTCTGATGTAAAACTCAGGATTAGTACAGGATAAGTAATGTAATGTATGTACACCGTGATTGCACCAGCAGAATAGTGAGTGCAGCTCTGGAGTAATGAATGTACAAAGTGACCCAGCTTTTTCTATATCGTTTTCTGGGTGGGTTAGCCCCATTGGATTGGAGCACGGCTTCATGCAGATCCTATGACAGATGGCGTTAGATTTTTTTCACTTGATATATCAGTGAGTGTGCACCTGCCCTGAGGCTCTACTGTGCGTATACAGTCATCCCTCTCTACATCTCCATTGTAAAACTGCAGTGCGTGCGATTCTCTGGTGTACAGTATTGTGTCTCCTTTGTTTCAGTGTTTACTAGTAGTTTATGACAAGTGCCTTTAGTTGCACTGCAAGGAATGTCCTGGAGCATGCAGCCAGGTCCCATCCGCCTCCCTTATCAGGATCAGATCATTCTTCTAGAGTAAATATTTAACCCAATTCCTGATCATTAACTATATTTTTAACTACTCTGAGCCATTCCTGAGGATTCACGAGTGAGGGCTGGAGCTGGCAGAGCCCCTCAAGAAGCCACATCCACGGCAGGTAAGAGCGAGAGCTGTGAACGTCCGGCATCGACTCCCGTAGGGGTCCAATTAACCTTGAAAAGAAGAAATAGTTCTTCCTGCATCCTTGTGGGGGTCAGCTTCTGCTACTGGGATCCTTAGGTTACCCTCCATGGCCATACGCTTTAGATAGCAGTCCGCCGAACGCTCTTCAGCCAACATCCGCCCATAGGCATGCATGTTTGGCTGAGCATGCATGTGCTCTGTATGGAAATACTCTTTTCTTTTTTCTGAAAATTACAACCACACTATTATTCTTTCGCCCCGGATGAAACTCAGGGCACCCCCACACTCACTAGGCGGAAACTACGGCAGTTTTTGCTGGCGTTAATGTCTTATCACGACTACCTCATAAACCGCAGCCAATCTTCTGACGTGATGAAAGTGCATGGTAAACAGGCCGCCATCGCTCACGGTAAGGTCTGTGCTCTTTTGGATGTGTCTCCTAGCGCACCTACCCGCACATCCCTGCAGGGTGCCGAAAGCTTGTCCTCCCCGTGTCTGAGTGACTGTCCAAACAAAGCGTACGCTGGACAAAACCGGGATAGGCTTTCAGTAACGGAATGCAAACAATAATGTTTCCGTTCAATGACAACAAGCAGAGGTGTCCGAAAATGATCCAGTCCTATCTGACAGGGGGTTACAGCATCAGCCCATTGCTCCATTATGAAGTTTTTACATGGTCACTGTATACCGGCATTATTTGAGCACTGGTGTCGACTTGCACTGTATGGAGCTGTACTATATGACCTTGAGAACGTGACGATGACTGGTACAGTTATTTGTACACTGTCTGACGGCTGTTAGAAATGGGTATATTAGTAAAAATGGCCTTTTGTTTTAAAAAAAAAAAGTTCAGAAACCTCACCTCACCCAATTGCATGCGACGGGACATTCGCACATTGCTCCTCATAGGATGCGGAAGGACCTGAGGTGCCCAGCGTGGTGATGTCATGGGAGTGTCAGGTCCTTCTGCCCTTAGTACTGCATTCAGGACTTTTTTTTTTGTAAAAAAAAACGGATCTCAGGCGGAAATGGCTCAAACGGATGACAACTTTTTACAGGATCTTGTAAGAAAACGGATCCTATGTATAACTGTTGCAACAGGATAAATTTTTTTCTACAAGATCAGACGAACGGAAAGCTAAATGGAGATGTGAGCCTTAAAAAACGGATGCAAAAATGGTTGAAAATGAACAGTGCGTCCGTTTTTCGTGGTCATTTTTCCTTTCACCTGTGATTAGACAGCACGATCTTAAAAATGCTTAAAAATTCCAGTTGCTGGATGAACGAGTTTGCTCGTTCATTGGGTAATCAGCGGCAGTATTACACTGCCAGATCAGTGAGCGACTATCCGGCCAACTATCGGCCAGTGTAATAAAGGCTTACAGCCTGTAATGTCTGCAGTGCAGCCTCCTGGGGTTTTCATAGCCCTTAATAAGGCAAAATAAGGCTTTTTTTTAAAAGGCCATTTTTCACTAATATACCCATTTCTAACAGCCGTCAGACAGTGTACAAATAACTGTACCAGTCATCGTCACGTTCTCAAGGTCATATAGTACTGCTCCATACAGTGGAAGTCGACACCAGTGCTCCAATAATGCCGTTGTAGCCTTATTAGCCTTATTAAGGGCTATGAAAACCCCAGGAGGCTGCACTGCAGACATTACAGGCTGTAAGCCTTTATTACACTGGCCGATAGTTGGCCGGATAGTCGCTCACTGATCTGGCAGTGTAATACTGCCGCTGATTACCCAATGAACCAGCAAACTCGTTCATCCAGCAACTGGAAGTTTTAAGCATTCTTAAGATCGTGCTGTCTAATCACACTCTGCTGCTGGCAAACAACAAGTCAGTATGGGGACAAGCGATGGCATTAGAGATCACTGCTCCCGATACTGTGGAGGAGATCGCTGCGTGTAATAGCTGCGGTCTACTCTGCTAACGAGCAGGCCATTGCTTCTCTCCCAACAATCGCCTTCCTGATCTTTTAATCTAATACAGCAGATGGCCATTTACACACACAGATCTTTTGTTATACACACCAACCAAATTGGTCAGATAATCTGTCGGTGTAATACAGCCCTTAGAGAGGAGGAAAGCCATTGTTTGCAGATGGGGTGGTAACAATAAGTCACCTTCCTGGATTATCAGATTATCCTCAGGTTATCATAGGTCATCTGTAACCTAACACGGCACAGCAACCATCAGCATGGCCGGATAATACTACAGCAGTCACAGGGGTTACAAACGTCCTAGGATACCGCTAGGCAGTTATGGGGTACCAACGGGCTTCCAGAGGAGGTCCACTACCTCTGTAAAACAATGCAGGTGCCGCAGTCACTACAGTCTGCAGCATCTAAGGCCTTGGATTGGAGTTTGCTCCGGTTCCACATACGTTTACAGTGCTATGCCTTAACTACCATCTGCCAGTGCTGTCAATGTACGGGGGTTAATTGAATTGCAGCATTATTTGCAGTAGATATTGTACGGAGCTCTGATTTGGCCCCTGTATGGAATGTATATTATGTAACCACCATATGTCAGTATTAGGGCTCATGCACACGACAGTATTTTTTCACGGTCCGCAAAACAGGGTTCCGTTGTTCCATGATCGGTATCCGTTTTTTCTTCCGTGTGTCTTACTTGATTTTCGGAGGATAACCAGACAAGAAAAGTGAAAAAAAAATATCTAAGTCAAGTTTGCCTTGAAAATGATAGGAAAAAAACAAAATCACGGAAAACGGAACAACGGACACGGATGCACACAACGGTCGTGTGCATGAGGCCTTAGTTGGCATTGCGCATCCCTGCTGCTATGCCACTGTTCTGTATTTTTTCCGGTGGTCAGCATATGGCAGTGTAAGGGCAGATTCGCATTGGCGTTACAGAATTCCGTTATAGGTTCTGTTATAACAGAGTTATTACGGAATATATTAAAATTTTAGGACGGAAAGAAAAACAGAAACCTTTAAGAGGCATTGTCATGTATAATGGAACCGTCATTTGGCACCATAGACATTAGGCTACATTCACACGACCGCAGTGTTTTGTGGATCCGAAAAACACGAATACATGCCCGTGTGCTTTTCGCACATGGCCGCCGCTACCCTAGAAAATGCCTATACTTGTCCGCAGTTGCAGACAAGAATAGGACATGCTCTATCTTTTTTGCAGGGGCCACGGAAGGGAACCATGCCGTGTGCTGTACGCATCTTTTGCGGCCGCATTGAAATGAATGGGTCCACATACGGTCATGTGAATGTAGCCTTAGGACGGAGCAAAACAGAATGCCTCTTGAAGGCTTCCGTTTTGCTTTCCGCCCTAAAATTCTGTTATATTCCATTATAACTCGGAACGGAATTCTGTATTGCCAATGTGAACCCGCCCTTATTTAGGCACCACCCTAAACACGGTATATCCTGGCATTATTTTGGCGTCCTGGATAAGACCACCCCACAGGGACCAGTTACTTCTAAGGCTACTTTAACACTCGCGTTTTGGGCGGATCCATCATGGATTTGCAAAAAACAGATCCGTTACAATAATACAACCGCATGCATCCGTCATGAACGGATCCGTTTGTATTATCTGTAACATAGCCAAGTTGGATCCGTCATGAACTACACTGAAAGTTTTCTATTGTGCCAGATTGTGTCAGAGAAAACGTTTTGGCTCAGTTACGTCACGCTGCGAGCAGTGTTTTGGTGTCCGCCTCCAGAGCGCAAGGGAGACGGAACGGAGGCAAACTGATGCGTTCTGAGCGGATCCTTTTCCATTCAGAATGCATTAGGGCAAAACTGATCCGTTTTGCACCTCTTGTGAGAGCCCTGAACGGATCCCACAAACAGAAAGCCGAAACGCCAGTGTGGAAGTAGCCTAAGGCAGCCTCTACGTTTGGTCCACATGTCCATTGACAGATTCCAAATCTGTCTCATTGTTCCTGTAGGTCGTCTTTGGAATAATTAAGTCTTCAGGTCAGATTTTCTTGTAGATCCAGATCACTCTGCCTCCATCTTTTTCCTTGTCTTCGACAAGTAAAAAGGAAATCCGTAGTCACTTCGACAAACAAGTTTTACAAAGCGGGGCGGTCTCAAACAAATATTTGCACTCATTCCTATTCATGCCTACCTGGATTCTAAAAACACCTTTGTTGACTTCCTTGAGTTGCAAGGTAGTCAGAAGCCGCGCTGTTCTCCTCTACGGACTGTACAAGAAGAGGACAGGTAAATTCTGGAGGCTGGTGAACACTTGGGTGAACATCTTGGGTGAGACAGAAGACATCTGTATCTCTATGGCCTAGAGGAGGAACATCCTGTACACAAGCTCGTCATGACCTAGGACCTAGTGGTCATCCTCTGGACTATAAGGTGGGTGATTCTACAGAAGAGCTGAATGGGCAGAGTCCATCTCACAGAGAATTGTCTAGACTGGATACACTGTAACAAGCGGCGAGGTGTATCGGGTTCTGTACAGGTTGCAGGTGAGAAGGTTCCATTTCATGGACTGCAAGCAGAGATCTTGAAAGTGGTGATGAATTGAAATACAGAGCTTATTAGAAAGTTGCAGAGCTTTTCATTACACAATGATCATGTTCTTCAGCCTTAATACGTAGCAGGGTCTGCCAACCGTTATGAGCCTTATGTGGTGGGCTCCCTCTACAATCACTGATCTCCTATAGTTATGTCAATAAATATTAAAGGGGTTCTCTAGGATTTTGATACTGATGGCCTACCCTCGAGATTAAATTCATTGGTAAATGAATGGTGAACATCAACCTTCTCTGTTTTAGAAGAAGAGAGAAGATTAAAGGGGTTTTCTGGGATTTTGATATTGATGGCCCATCCTCAGGATAGGTTATCAATATGAGATTGGTGGGATTCCAACTCCCGGCATCCCCCGCCGAGCAGCTGTTTGACTCATCAATATCAGACTGGCGGAGTCCGACTCCTAGCCCCTCCGGTGATCAGCTATATGAAGAGTCCACGGTGCTCCGTGATCTCTTGGGCCTCTTCCTTGGCCATGTGACATCACCTTCATCGTTCACGTGGAGGATGTCGGGAGTCGGACTCTGACCGATCTCATATCGATAACCTATCCTGAGGATAGGTCATCAATTTCAGATTGGCACGGGTCTGACTCCTGGCACCCCTGGTGATCAGCTATATGAAGAGTCCACGGTGCTCTTCTGCTCTTCGGCCTCTTCCCAGGCCAGTGACGTCATATTCATCAGTCACGTGGCCTCAAGTGAATGGGGCTGGGCTGCGATACCCAGCACAGCCACTATCCAATGGGCGGCCCTGTGCTTTTTTAGCCGCCAGGAGGCCGCAGCGCTCACCAAGGCTCAATTGAGCACCACAGCTTCCTCAAACACCTGATCAGTGGGGGATGCCGGGAGTTTGACTTCCAGCGATCTCATATTGATAACCTTTCCTGCGGATAGTCGATCAATATCAAAATCCCAGAAAGCCCCTTTAATCTTCTCTCTTCTCCTATGACGGAGACGGTCGATGGTCACCATACATCTACCAATGGGTTCTGGTCAGTGGAAGAAATTCATTCACTGAAATCGGAGGTATACCAAGCTACAGTAGAGACCACCTAGAGTCGGACCACCCACCAATCTAGCCTAGTGGATAGGAGATGCTGATGGCTGGAGTACCCCTTTACGTCTATACTGGAGAAATCTTCTTGCAGTGGTGAATGCTCTGTACACATGAGCTAATGTGATTACGAGTTTTCCTTGGGGGGGGGGGGATCTATTTATTCAGAGCCCCTTTTAATCTCTGACGCCCCCCCTTTCTGGAGCTGCATTATGTATAACCTAATCTCACTTGTACCTCTTGAATACGATCCCCGCTTCATCTTTCTGCCAGCTGATGGAATCGCTTTTCTTCAGATGTTGCAGCCGCTCGAGTTGGACACAGGAAAAGTTCGGGCAGATAATTTTTCGCCTCTCGCCCCTTTGATATTTCCATTGCATTGGATGAGGTCCAACCCGGATGGCGTGGGTGCAGCCTGATAATATTTAGGTTATAACGCGGTATCACTACTGTACATAAAAGGGTGCGCAGATAGTCGGCAGCTCCCTGTGATAACTTGCCTACCCTGGGAACTGCCACCGCAGGTTTAAGACTCGGGAAACATTTTGTGCTGCTTAAATTATAACTTTTATTTTTTTATATATTTTTTTGTGACAGCACTGGCACAGAGACAGATGCAAGTTTTCAGTAGCAGGCTGAGAAGTAGCCAAAGTACACAGAAACATTGGCTCTGGCTAGGGGCGACTAATGGCAATTTCGCACGAGGATCGGGCAATTATTAAGATTAAGTGTTCCTTATTTCTCCTTGTTAGGCCAAATGCACACGGCCATTTTTCACGGCCGAGCGGTCCGTGGAACCACGGGCTGGATTCCTGCTGTGAGCAGGAGCGCACGGCGTCATTGGTTGCTATGACCTGCTGCCGCCGCAATACAGTAGTAGACAGTAGTACACTGGTATGATCTATACCAGTGTATTACTGTATTGCGGTGGCAGCAGGAAGCGCACGGCGTCATAGCAACCAATGACGCCGTGTGCTCCTGCTCTCAGCAGGAATCCAGCCCGTGGTTCCACGGACCGCTCACGGCCGTAAAGAACGGCCGTGTGCATTCGGCCTTTGGGTACTTTCACACTAGCGTTTTTCTTTTCCGGCATAGAATTCCATCATAAGGGCTCAATACCGGAAAAGAACTGATCAGTTTTATACTAATGCATTCTGAATAGAGAGCAATCCGTTCAGGATGCATTAGGATGTCTTCAGTTCAGTCTTTTTGACTTTTCAGGACGGAGATAATACCGCAGCATGCTAAGGTTTGATCTCTGGCCAAAAAAACTGAACACTTGCCTGAATGCCGGAAAATTGCCGCATTGGTGGATTCGTTATTCCAGGAAAACTGATACAGTATTGCAATGCATTTTTCTGACTGATCAGGCATTTTTCAGACTGATCAGAATCCTAATAAGGCCTCTTTCACACGACCGTATGGCTTTTTCAGTGTTTTGCAGTCTGTTTTTCACTGATCCATTGTTCCATTTTTTGTTTGCGTTGTGTTTCCGTTTCTGTTCCGTTTTTCCGTATGGCATATACAGTATACAGCAATTACGTAGAAAAAATTGGGCTGAGCATAACATTTTCAATAGATGGTTCCGCAAAAATGGAACGGATACGGAAGACATACGGATGCATTTCCGTATGTGTTAATTTTTTTTTTTTGCGGACCTATTGACTTGAATGGAGCCACGGAACGTGATTTGCGGGCAATAATAGGACATGTTTTATCTTTCAATGGAACGGAAAAACTGAAATACAGAAACGGAATGCATACGGAGTACATTCCTTTTGTTTTTGCAGAACCACTTAAATGAAAAAACAGCCTGTAAACTGAAAAAAGAAATGGTCGTGTGAAAGAGGCCTAAGGGCGCGTTCACACGACCGTGTGAAGCCTTTGCCCGTATTGCGGACCGCATTTTCGGATCCGCAATACACGGGTCCCGTTCCGTTGTTATTCCGCATCATGGATGCGGACCCATTCTTTTCAATGGGTCCACAAATCCGGAGATGCGGAATGGAACAGTACGGAAGCACTACGGAGTGCTTTCTGAGGTTCTGTTTCGTGCTTCCGCACCGCAAAAAGATAGAGCAAGCTCTATCTTTTTGCGGAGCGGAGGGATCGCAGACCCATTCAAGTGAATGGGGCCGCGATCCCTATGGGGCTGCCACATGACAGGTGCCCGTGCTTAGCGGACCACTATTTGCGGTCCACAGCACGGGCACGGGCTTCACGCGGTCGTGTGAACAAGCCCTGAGTCTGAAAAATGACAGATCAGTCTGAAAAAATTACATGCATTTGCAGTTTGCCTGATTAGGCAGGCAGTTCAGGCAACAGAATTGCCTGCCGGAATCAAACAACGCAAGTGTGAAAGTACCACCAATCGTCAGAGGATCACATCTTCATGCGGCATATAAAATTCCCCGTCACTGCTCTGTGGAAACGGATCTGCTGTGGGTATATAAAGAATCTGTATGGGGATGAATGATAGCAGTAGTGATCATTCGTTCCCCTACGGAGGGGATGATTGCTCCACCATTGGTTTGTTCCCAATAACTGCCCATATAAAAGGGATGATGACCGTTTCTACGATTGTTTGCTCCCGATCATTGCCCTGCTTAAAGAGCTTCAATCAGCAGCCTGTGTTAGGGCTTTTTCACATCTGCGTTATTGTCTTCCGGCATAGAGTTCCGTCGTGGGGGCTCTATGCCGGAAGAATACTGATCAGGATTATCCTAATGCATTCTGAATGGACAGTCCGTCCTTCAGGATGCATCAGGATGTCTTCCGTTCCGGAACGGAACGTTTTTTGGCCGCAGCAAATAGCGCAGCATGCTGCGCTTTTTGCTCCGGCCAAAAATCCGGAACACTTGCCGCAAGGCCGGATCCGGAATGAATGCCCATTGAAAGGCATTGATCCGGATCCGGCCTAAAGCTAAACGTCGTTTCGGCGCATTGCCGGATGCGACGTTTAGCTTTTTCTCAATGGTTACCATGGCTGCCGGGACGCTAAAGTCCTGGCAGCCATGGTAAAGTGTAGTGGGGAGCGGGGAGCAGCATACTTACCATCCGTGCGGCTCCCGGGGCGCTCCAGAGTGACGTCAGGGCGCCCCAAGCGCATGGATCACATGATCCATGCGCATGGGGCGCTCTGACGTCATTCTGGAGCGCCCCGGGAGCCGCACGGACGGTAAGTATGCTGCTCCCCGCTCCCCGCTCCTACTATGGCAACCAGGACTTTAATAGCATCCTGGCTGCCATAGTAACACTGAAAGCATTTTGAAGACGGATCCATCTTCAAATGCTTTCAGTACACTTGCGTTTTTCCGGATCCGGCGTGTAATTCCGGCAAGTGGAGTACACGCCGGATCCGGACAACGCAAGTGTGAAAGAGTCCTAAAAGGGGCGGTAAACACTTGTACGGATGCTCATTCCGGATCATTGCGCTAAACGGGTTATCCCATAAGTAATATAAAAATTTTTAAGCAGAAATCATCGAGGACATGACAGCCTCTTTCTAAAACAGCTAGAACCAGCCCCGTACTTCACATGGATCCAGAAATGTCTTTATTCATTGCTGCAATGGCTCTGCTAGATTTATTTCAAGCTGGCAGCTCAGCGGGCATGCACTTTCTCAGGGGCTTGTCCTTTCTGCTGCAGCTGGTGGCAGCTGAAAGATGGAACTGAGCATATACATCAATAAATATATAAGTGAGTATAATAAATCGAATTTAGTGAGCTGGACAGAGAATTTAGAAAAAGGGCAAACAGCAGGTGGCGCTATACTACGTTTTTAGATACATGCAATTACAAAATTGTGGGAGAGAAGGGATGCAAATGAGCTCTTAACAAGCTCTGCCTCTAATGCCACCAGATGTAAGGCAGCTATCCTATAAGTCAATGTTCAGCTCCTTAACTAAGCATTGAGACATGACTTGGATATTAAATAAGCCAGCAACTCATCTGCAGACAGTTGTTTCGGGGTGATTGCCCCTCATCAGTGCAGAGCAGAGATTACTGGCTTAACTGGAGCATGTATCGCCTATAAGTCTCCTTAAGGTGCTCTCTCCCTAAGGAGAGTTAGTTGCCCCCTGACCTGGACAAAGGCCTCTCACCCAGTTAAGCCAGTACTCTCTGCTCTGCACTGATGAGGGGCAATCACCCCGAAACAGCTGTCTACAGATGGGGCGCTGGCTTATTTAATAGCCAAGTCATGTCTCATGGCTTATTTTAAGAGCTGAACACTGACTTATAGGATAGCTGCCTTACATCTGGTGACATTAGAGGCAGAGCTTGTTATGAGCTCATTTGCATCCCTTCTAGTGATGGGAAGTTCGGATCTTTCAGCTGAATCGGTTCATTTGAATCAGCTCATTCAAATGAACCGATTCATGAATCGGATCTTCGGTTCACTTCATGAGCCGGCAGAGGCAAGTGAACTGAAGATCAATGCGCATGCTCAGCTCATCGAATCTTCGGTTCACTTGCTGAGTCGGCTCTCAAGTGAACCGAAGGTCAGGAGGCTCCTGGCAAACACAGCTCTGCTGCAGTGAGCAGACTGTGATGTAGTGCTTATAGTTGTTGCAGGGACTCAGATAATTGTCTGAGAGTTTTAGTTAATAGAATCATGTCACCGGGTCCCTACCAGACTTCCTGCTCTGCTACATGCTAGATTAATGCCCCCCCCTTCCCCCCGGACGGACAGACTTACAGGGAGCCGCAGAGCAGGGACTCGGTGACTCACAGTTCTTTTAACTCAAAAGAATCAAATGAGTCTCTGACTCATTCGATTCTTTTAACTAATAGACTCAGACGATTCTCTGAGTCCCTGCGACTCCCACTGTGCTGGGAGTCAGTGCTGCGGCCTCTGATTGGTTGGAGGGCGGGGAGGGGGCGGGGCTAGCGTCCACTGGCTGCCTCTGATTGGTTGGAGGGCGGGGCTATTACACTGCTACTGCTGCCTCTATGCAGATCTGACTGAGCCGTTTCATATCGGATCGGCTCAGTCAGAGGAACCGACTCTTCCGGATCAGTGAACTGAATCGGTTCAAAAGAACGATTCGTTCATGATCCGGACATCACTAATCCCTTCCCTCCCAGAATTCCGTGTATGGCCTATAAGTCTCCTCATGCTGATTAAGGCGCTCTCTCCCTAAGGAGATTACAAAATTGTAAAATGTAAAATATGTTTTGTGGTTCAACCCCTTTAAAGAGCATTTGTCAGCAGGCATACTGCTCGTCAGGGTTGATCCTGATGAGTAAAACAATACCGTATTTATGTGCCTCTGTTGCACCATTGTGATATCTAAATGAGGTTTTCGGTGCACTGAGGGGCGAGCCCAATCCCCTCTGCTCCACCTACAGCCACTCCCCTTGTCCCTGTGATTGACAGGTCCTGTAATCTCACTCCTGTGTCCTGGTCTACACTATTGCCTCATGCGCAGTGCCTCTGATTTTCCAGCACTGTGCATGCGCTGATGACATGATCCTCCACCCGAACGAAGCCTAGCATCTCTTCTTCCTCACTATATGGCGATATTCTTTAGATACTGTATCACAGTAGTAATATACCAAATAATAAACTCTACTAAATCAGACAAGTCAAGCTTGTCATGATAATCGCTTTGCTGTTGGTAACTTTGACCGTTTGTCTCTTTGTCTAAGTTTTACAAGGTTTCCAAATGACTTTACGACCAGGTTATTGTGGCATGTGACACATGTGTCACCCATAAACAACATTTATCACTTATACAGTATTTACTGGTATAGACAATAAGGGGGTCATTTACTATGCTGAAATATGCGTACATTAGGTGTATTTCAGGAGCAGATAGCAGCGCAACCATTAAAATGCCGGGGCAGTGGTTAAAATAGCGGCGCAACGGTTAAAACGTCAGTCTTCAAAAAAATGTGCCCCTAAATGTATTTTCTCCGACTGCAAGGACCCCCGCCTATCATGAGAATGGGGGTCCCTGAGGCTACTGTATGAATCGAGTGATGCAGGATTGTCCATTCAACATGTATCAGTCCCACAGAAGTGAATAGCGCAGCGGTCACGTGTGTGTACTACCGCGCCTTTTGCTCATTGGACGTAGGGGCCCCTATTCTTGCTGTGGTCATAGTAGTTGGACCCTCCAGTGGTCGGTCCTACATTTCTCACCTATCCTGTGGATACTGATGCTGTGTAGGCCAACTTTTTTGAGGTGTCCCTATATGTAAGAGCAAAGTTGGTCAAATCTGCTGATTTCCGTGGGACTGGCTGACAACCTTGTGGCCTCCCCACTCTTCACTGGTGAAAGAAGGATCAGGCATGCTGAATTTCGATGCTGAATCCTTTTTGTTTCCTCTAGGGAGATAATCTGCCGCAGGAGGTGTCTGGAAGCTACTCTCTCCCCCATTGATAACACATGCATGCTCGGTCGAGCCAAGTATGCATGTGCATGGAGGGATCTGGGGGAATCGCTGCTGATGTTGTAAAAGCCTCCTTTAGCTATTGAATCCGAAACATGAAATTAAAGTAGTGGTTTTAATAAAGAAACGGCAGCGGAGGTTAGGTTCACTATCGTGAAAAACAATACAAATGACACATGAGGAAACACAAAGAATATTACTCAAGATTCAGACAAAAATCTGATCCGTCTTGCTCTGCCAGGTCGTCAGGACTTGTATTCATACTTTTTTCTAGGCATAGCTTCTGGCAAAACTATTGTGACAACTAGCATGATCCTCCATAAAGCTGGAAGTTGTCCCCTAGCTTTGCCAGAAATCTGCCTAGTTAGGGCTCATGCACACGAGCATGTGCTAGCCGGGCCCTACCGTAGGACCGCCGTATCTGGATGCAGGATCCATTTTTGCGGCACTCAGGCACAAACAGAAACCGTGCTTCCGTTTTGCATCGACCTTCCAGATTGCAGACTCATTCAGGTGAATGGGTCCACATCCGTGAAGCGGTGCCCGTATATTGCGGATAGGGATGAGTGAAACAAAGTCGATTTGCCTAAAATTTTGTTTCAATACTGTACCGAGCGAGCGCTCCGTACAGTATTAGAATGTATTGGCTGCAATGAGCCAAAGTTACCACTTGGAACCGAACACGAGTTCGGGAAATAGTTTTTTACAGTAGAAATCTATTTATGAAGTTATTACGCAAAGTAATTACTTCGAATTATCGGAGCCAATGCATTCTAATACTGTACGGAGCGCTCGCCCTCAGTACAGTATTGAAACAAAGTTTTATGCGAATCGACTTCGGATGTTTCACTGTGAATATAGTGCTTGTGGTGGTAATACTCAAAATTCACCAGACAGCCCCACGTATTCACAACACCTTAATAAAATCAATCACTGCAGAGTATAGTACTCCCAAAATTGTGTAGGGGAATGCGGTTAACACTCATATGCAGTGATGTATGCCAGTGAAGAGTGAGACCGGTGAGTGTCCATATGCTGGTAAAGCCCTGTGCCCCCCCAAAGTGTGCGCTCAAAGTGTTTCTGTGTGGCTATCACGCCACATTTCATCAGGAGCACTGCTATTTTTAGGAAAGAAGAGGAAAAATCCCTATGGCATGCACGCCATTTGCCTAGTGCAGCAAGCAAATGTGGTGGCTCCCGGTGTAATGGGTGATGGAGTGAAAAAATGTATGGCTTCTTAAACATGGAGAGGCTAAAACTGGAAAAATTGTTGGTTATCGGGTTAAAGTTTTTCAAAATCTTTTGGGCAGATTTACAAGTCAAAATGCACCAGAATTCTACTACTGTGAGTGTTTTTTTAGACAATTTTTGCTCCTGGATCGAAGAGGAAGTGTGACTTGCAGGTGCAGACTGGCCATAGACCCTACAGGGGGGCCACCCCAGCCCTCTTTATTGCCGCCAGACGGGAACATAGCAGTCAGATGCACTTAGCATTATTGCGGGCCGCTTCAGGTGCCTTTCTTAATTCAACTGTATTGCCGTCCAATCAGTTGAATACTTTAGCTGGTATCAGTTCTGCTCAAGTAGTATTCTGAGCTGCACTGTGGTATCTGGTTCTGCTGGGGCAGTATTCTGTGCTGCACTGTGGTATTTGGTTCTGCTGGGGCAGTATTCTGTGCTGCACTGTGGTATCTGGTTCTGCTAAAGCAGTATTCTGTGCTGCACTGTGGTATTTGGTTCTGCTGGGGCAGCATTCTGTGCTGCACTGTGGTATCTGGTTCTGCTGGGGCAGTATTCTGTGCTGCACTGTGGTATCTGGTTCTGCTAAAGCAGTATTCTGTGCTGCACTGTGGTATTTGGTTCTGCTGGGGCGGTATTCTGTGCTGCACTGTGGTATTTGGTTCTGCTGGGGCAGTATTCTGTGCTGCACTGTGGTATCTGGTTCCTCTGGGGCAGTATTCTGTGCTGCACTGTGGTATCTGGTTCTGCTGGGGCAGCATTCTGTGCTGCACTGTGGTATCTGGTTCTGCTGGGGCAGCATTCTGTGCTGCACTGTGGTATCTGGTTCTGCTGATGCAGTATTCTGTGCCGCACTGTGGTATTTGGTTCTGCTGGGGCTGTATTCTGTGCTGCACTGTGGTATCTGGTTCTACTGGGGCAGTATTCTGTGCTGCACTGTGGTATCTGCTTCTGCTGGGGCGGTATTCTGTGCTGCACTGTGGTATTTGGTTCTGCTGGGGCGGTATTCTGTGCTGCACTGTGGTATCTGGTTCTGCTGGGGCAGTATTCTGTGCTGCACTGTGGTATCTGGTTCTGCTGGGGCAGTATTCTGTGCTGCACTGTGGGATCTGGTTCTGCTGGGGCAGTATTCTGTGCTGCACTGTGGTATCTGGTTCTGCTGGGGCGGTATTCTGTGCTGCACTGTGGTATCTGGTTCTGGTGAGGCAGTATTCTGTGCTGCACTGTGGTATTTGGTTCTGGTGAGGCAGTATTCTGTGCTGCACTGTGGTATTTGGTTCTGGTGAGGCAGTATTCTGTGCTGCACTGTGGTATTTGGTTCTGCTGGGGCAGTATTCTGTGCTGCACTGTGGTATCTGGTTCTGGTGAGGCAGTATTCTGTACTGCACTGTGGTATCTGGTTCTGCTGGGGCAGTATTCTGTGCTGCACTGTGGTATCTGGTTCTGCTGGGGAAGTATTCTGTGCTGCACTGTGGTATCTGGTTCTGCTGGGGCAGTATTCTGTGCTGCACTGTGGTATCTGGTTCTGCTGGGGCAGTATTCTGTGCTGCACTGTGGTATCTGGTTCTGCTGGGGCAGTATTCTGTGCTGCACTGTGGTATCTGGTTCTGCTGGGGCAGTATTCTGTGCTGCACTGTGGGATCTGGTTCTGCTGAGGCAGTATTCTGTGCTATACTGTGGTATCTGGTTCTGCTGGGGCAGTATTCTGTGCTGCACTGTGGTATCTGGTTCTGCTGAGGCAGTATTCTGTACTACACTGTGGTATCTGGTTCTGCTGGGGCAGTATTCTGTGCTGCACTGTGGTATCTGGTTCTGCTGAGGCAGTATTCTGTGCTACACTGTGGTATCTGGTTCTGCTGGGGCAGTATTCTGTGCTGCACTGTGGTATTGTTGGCCCCACCTACTTATCTTGCCTACTTGTGTTGCCTTCTGTTAGTATGGGCCCACCTACAACATGAGGCCACTTTTAGTTTTTTTCCAGGATATAGAGTGATCCTGGAAAAAAACTAAAAGTGGCCTCATTTTGTAGGTGGGCCCAGTCCGCCCCTGGTGACTTGGCAGGAAAGGGGGCATAACTTTGCAGAATGGGGTGTGCCTTAACGACTTTAACCCCGCTAGCTAAAACCCCCTTAATGACCAGGCCACTTTTTACACTTCTGCACTACACTACTTTCACCGTTTATTGCTCGGTCATGCAACTTACCACCCAAATGAATTTTACCTCCTTTTCTTCTCACTAATAGAGCTTTCATTTGGTGGTATTTAATTGCTGCTGACATTTTTACTTTTTTTGTTATTAATCAAAATTTAACGATTTTTTTGCAAAAAAATGACATTTTTCACTTTCAGCTGTAAAATTTTGCAAAAGAAATACTACATCCATATATAAATTTTTCGCTAAATTTATTGTTCTACATGTCTTTGATAAAAAAAAAAATGTTTGGGCAAAAAAAAATGGTTTGGGTAAAAGTTATAGCGTTTACAAACTATGGTACAAAAATGTGAATTTCCGCTTTTTGAAGCAGCTCTGACTTTCTGAGCACCTGTCATGTTTCCTGAGGTTCTACAATGCCCAGACAGTAGAAAACCCCCACAAATGACCCCATTTCGGAAAGTAGACACCCTAAGGTATTCGCTGATGGGCATAGTGAGTTCATAGAACTTTTTATTTTTTGTCACAAGTTAGCGGAAAATGATGATTTTTTCTTTTTTTTCTTACAAAGTCTCATATTCCACTAACTTGCGACAAAAAATAGAAAATTCTAGGAACTCGCCATGCCCCTCACGGAATACCTTGGGGTGTCTTCTTTCCAAAATGGGGTCACTTGTGGGGTAGTTATACTGCCCTGGCAATTTAGGGGCCCAAATGTGTGAGAAGTACTTTGCAATCAAAATGTGTAAAAAATTGGCCTGCGAAATGCGAAAGGTGCACTTTGGAATATGTGGCCCTTTGCCCACCTTGGCTGCAAAAAAGTGTCACACATCTGGTATCGCCGTACTCAGGAGAAGTTGGGGAATGTGTTTTGGGGTGTAATTTTACATATACCCATGCTGGGTGAGAGAAATATCTTGGCAAAAGACAACTTTTCCAATTTTTTTATACAAAGTTGGCATTTGACCAAGATATTTATCTCACCCAGCATGGGTATATGTAAAATGACACCCCAAAACACATTCCCCAACTTCTCCTAAGTACGGCGATACCAGATGTGTGACACTTTTTTGCAGCCTAGATGCGCAAAGGGGCCCAAATTCCTTTAAGGGGGACATTTTTAGACATTTGTATCCCAGACTTCTTCTCACGCTTTCGGGCCCCTAAAATGCCAGGGCAGTATAACTACCCCACAAGTGACCCCATTTTGGAAAGAAGACACCCCAAGGTATTCCTTGAGGGGCATGGCGAGTTATTGGAATTTTTAATTTTTTTGTCACAAGTTAGTGGAATATGAGACTTTGTTAGAAAAAAAAAATCAAAAAAAAGAAAATCATCATTTTCCGCTAATTTGTGACAAAAGATAAATAATTCTAGGAACTCGCCATGCCCCTCACGGAATACCTTGGGGTGTCTTCTTTCCAAAATGGGGTCACTTGTGGGGTAGTTATACTGCCCTGGCATTCTAGGGGCCCTAATGTGTGCAAAGTAGTTTGAAATCAAAATGTGTAAAAAAATGACCTGTGAAATCCTAAAGGTGCTCTTTGGAATGTGTGCCCCTTTACCCACCTAGGCGGCAAAAAAGTGTCACACATGTGGTATCGCCGTACTCAGGAGAAGTTGGGGAATGTATTTTGGGGTGTCATTTTACATATACCCATGCTGGGTGAGAGAAATATCTTGGCAAAAGACAACTTTTCCCATTTTTTTATACAAAGTTGACATTTGACCAAGATATTTATCTCACCTAGCATGGGTATATGTATAATGACACCCCAAAACACATTCCCCAACTTCTCCTAAGTACGGCGATACCACATGTGTGACACTTTTTTGCAGCCTAGATGCGCAAAGCGGCCCAAATTCCTTTTAGGAGGGCATTTTTAGACATTTGGATCCCAGACTTCTTCTCACGCTTTTGGGCCCCTAAAATGCCAGGGCAGTATAAATACCCCACATGTGACCCCATTTTGGAAAGAAGACACCCCAAGGTATTCCGTGAGGGGCATGGCGAGTTCCTAGAATTTTATTTTTTTTGGCACAAGTTAGCGGAAATGGATTTTTTTGGTATTTTCTCACAAAGTCTCCCTTTCCGCTAACTTGGGACAAAAATTTCAATCTTTCATGGACTCAATATGCCCATCACGGAATACCTTGGGGTGTCTTCTTTCCGAAATGGGGTCACATGTGGGGTATTTATACTGCCCTGGCATTTTAGGGGCCCTAAAGCTTGAGAAGAAGTCTGGAATATAAATGTCTAAAAAATGTTACGCATTTGGATTCCGTGAGGGGTATGGTGAGTTCATGTGAGATTTTATTTTTTGACACAAGTTAGTGGAATATGAGACTTAGTAAGAAAAAATAAAAAAATAAAATAAAACAATTTCCGCTAACTTGGGCCAAAAAAATGTCTGAATGGATCCTTACAGGGGGGGGGTGATCAATGACAGGGGGGTGATCAATGACAGGGGGGTGATCACCCATATAGACTCCCTGATCACCCCCCTGTCATTGATCACCCCTCTGTAAGGCTCCATTCAGACGTCCGTATGATTTTTTTACGGATCCACGGATACATGGATCGGATCCGCAAAACACATGCGGACCTCTGAATGGAGCCTTACAGGGGGGTGATCAATGACAAGGGGGTGATCACGCATATAGACTTCCTGATCACTTCCCTGTCATTGATCACCCCCCCTGTCATTGATCACCCCCCTGTAAGGCTCCATTCAGACGTCCGTATGATTTTTACGGATCCACTGATACATGGATCGGATCCGCAAAACACATGCGGACCTCTGAATGGAGCCTTACAATGGAGCCTTACAATGACAGAGGGGTGATCACCCATAAAGACTCCCTGATCACCCCCCTGTAGGGCTCCATTCAGACGTCCGTATGATTTTTACGGATCCACTGATACATGGATCGGATCCGCAAAACACATGCGGACCTCTGAATGGAGCCTTACAGGGGGGTGATCAATGACAGAGGGGTGATCACCCATATAGACTCCCTGATCACCCCCCTGTAAGGCTCCATTCAGACGTCCAAATGATTTTTACGGATCCACTGATACATGGATCGTATCCGCAAAACACATGCGGACGTCTGAATGGAGCCTTACAGGGGGGTGATCAATGACAGGGGGGTGATCAATGACAGGGAAGTGATCAGGAAGTCTATATGCGTGATCACCCCCTTGTCATTTAACAACCCCCATGTAAGGCTCCATTCAGATGTCCGCATGTGTTTTGCGGATCCGATCCATGTATCAGTGGATCTGTAAAAATCATACGGACGTCTGAATGGAGCCTTACAGGGGGGTGATCAATGACAGGGGGGTGATCAATGACAGGGAAGTGATCAGGAAGTCTATATGCGTGATCACCCCCTTGTCATTGATCACCCCCCTGTAAGGCTCCATTCAGACGTCCGCATGTGTTTTGCGGATCCGATCCATGTATCAGTGGATCCGTAAAAATCATACGGACGTCTGAATGGAGCCTTACAGAAGGGTGATCAATGACGGAGGTGATCAGGGAGTCTATATGGGTGATCACCCCTCTGTCATTGATCACCCCCCTGTAAGGCTCCATTCAGAGGCCCGCATGTGTTTTGCGGATCCGATCCATGTATCAGTGAATCCGTAAAAATCATACGGACGTCTGAATGGAGCCTTACAGGGGGGTGATCAATGACGGAGGTGATCAGGGAGTCTGTATGGGTGATCACCCCTCTGTCATTGATCACCCCCCTGTAAGGCTCCATTCAGACGTCCGCATGTGTTTTGCGGATCCGATCCATGTATCAGTGGATCCGTAAAAATCATACAGACCTCTGAATGGAGCCTTACAGGGGGGTGATCAATGACAGGGGGATGATCAGGGAGTCTATATGGGGTGATCAGGGGTTCATAAAGGGTTAATAAGTGACAGTGGGGGGTGTAGTGTAGTGTAGTGTTTTGTGGTACTTTACTGACCTACCTGTGTCCTCTGGTGGTCGATCCAAACAAAAGGGACCACCAGAGGACCAGGTAGCAGGTATATTAGACGCTGTTATCAAAACAGCGTCTAATATACCTGTTAGGGGTTAAAAAAAATCACATCTCCAGCCTGCCAGCGAGCGATCGCCGCTGGCAGGCTGGAGATCCACTCGCTTACCTTCCGTTCCTGTGAGCGCGCGCGCCTGTGTGCGCGCGTTCACAGGAAATCTCGCCTCTCGCGAGATGACGCACGGATGCGTCCAGGAGGAATAGATCAACCACCTTCCGGACGCATCCGTGCGTTAGGCGGTCCGGAGGTGGTTAAAAACAGCAGAGTGTGCTAAACTTTTGACCCAACCAATAGATGCCGTAAAGTTAAGCAACATTGTCCGGCATTTATACTGACTGAAGATTAGACAGGATTAGTAAATCTTCCCCTTTGTGTAGGGTGCACATAACGGGTCCCCATCTGACCGTAAGGCCTCATGCACACGGTCGTTGTTTTGGTCCACATCCGAGCCGCATTTTTTGCAGCTCGGATGCAGACCCATTCACTTCAATGGGGCCTCAAAAGATGCGGACAGCACTCCGTGTGCTGTCCGCATCCGTTGCTTTGTTCCATCGTCCGCAAAATAAATATAACCTGTCCTATTCCTGTCCGTTTTGCAGACAAGAATAGGCATTTCTACAATGGGCAAATTGCGGAAGGCATACGGGCGGCTTCTGTTTTTTTTCGGATCCGCAATTTGTGGACCGCAAAAAACGGAACGGTCGTGTGCATATAATCCTAATCCAGAGTATTGTGCTGCAGGTTTCCTTGCGGAAATGTACAAAGGTCATGAGATAGGAGACGCTCCTATGTGCAGAAGTTCACGCTGCCGCCCTGCCAGGGTAATCCTAGCCGTCCTCACACGCCGCCGTATCGCTGCCCGTGATCACTGCTGCAGGCTGCAGCGCTGGCCTGCTGGAGCCAGAGAAAGGCGCTCTGGGGTTTGCGGTTTTATGGAGGTAAGTCCTTATCGGACTCTTTATCTCTTGTCTTAAATTGAGAAAACACAAAACAATTGACTCTTCAAGTGGATGTGTCAGTGTCGTCTGTAAACACACAGGCGGCAGTGCTCGGCTTCAGATATCACTGCACACTGCGGAACCTCCTCCAACCAGTCTGATCCTTTATGCTACATTGAAAGTCATTAAAGTGGTTGTCTCACTTCACCAAATAGCATTTATCATGTAGAGAAAGTTAATACAAGGCACTTACTAATGTATTGTGATTGTCCGTATTGCTTCCTTTGCTGGCTGGAATAATTTATCTATGAAAAATTGGCTTTTAGGGGTTTAAATGAAAAACATTGACTCACCACATCCACTTGCACGCACAGGGACAGTCGCTTCTCACTTGATGTAGTAGGACCTGCATTTCCGGCGTGATGACCTAAACACACTAGGAGCGCATGCTGACGTCTTCACGTTGGGAGTGCATGGTGACGTCATCATACTGGGAGTGCATGGTGACGTCATCATACTTGGAGTGCATGGTGACGTCATCATACTGGGAGCGCATGGTGACGTCTTCACGCTGGGAGAGCATAGTGACGTCATCATACTGGGAGTGCATAGTGATGTCATCACACTGGAGTGCAGGTCTTTCTGCATCAAGTGAGGAGCGACTGTCCCTGTGCGTGAGGTGAGTCATTAGTTTTTTTACCACAAGCAGAATTAGGGGAGCTAACGGGGGCATAATTAGTACTAGGGGCGACTAATACGAGCATTAGTTATACTGGGGGCCACAAGTGGATGCATTAATAATCCTGTGGGGCACTAATAGGGTCATTATTCACACTGGGGGTCACTATGGGGGGTTTTATTCATACTGGGGGACACTATGTGGACCATTATTCACACTGGGGGCACTATGGGGGTCATTATTCATACTGGGGGCTCTATGGGGGCCATTATTCATACTGGGGGGCTCTATGGGGGCCATTATTCATACTGGGGGGCTCTATGGGGGCCATTATTCATAAGGGGGGGGAATTATGGGACCATTATTCACACTAGGGGCACTGGGGTGGTCATTATTCATACTGGGCGGCTCTATTGGGGCCATTATTCATACTGGGGGCTCTATGGGGGCCATTATTCATACTGGGGGGCTCTATGAGGGACATTATTCATACTGGGGCATTATGGGAGCCATGTGATGTCTAGGGGGCATTATGTGTACTGTGAGGGCACTGCGAGGTTTAAGATGTTTAAAAAAAGTCAATGCAACTCATCCGTTTTTAATGGCCATTTACGGACGCAATATGGATGCAATAAGGCCATTAAAAACAGGCAGTGCGCCCATGTGAATGTAGCCTTACTGAGATATATATATATAATGCATACATTTGAGAACTGCTGATAAATCAGATCCTAGGGTATAAGGAAAAAAGTCCCCAAAGATTAACTTTGTGTTCCAGTTGGACATTGCATTTCACCGGTCATTGCAGCTTGTGTCCAGCAGGGGTCACTGTTAAGGCTTCTCTGCATGAAATGTCCAGCAGCCTGTCTTACCAGGGGCAAGCAGCATCTTGCAGTTTTAAATGGCTAGTCTTTAAAGGGGTTGTCTGATCGACACAGTCAGACGTCTCCACCTCCAAGACAATCAGAAATGATCACAGGGAGTAGTCACAGGCCAGTACTAAACGAATGGTCGTCCATGTACTGCATGGATCTGCCATATCATGTGCTGTTGTTATACTCTCTTTATTCTGGTGCATAAATGGGGGGCCGCGTCTAGGTAGCAAAAACTTTTTTATTGTACTGCCGGTGTATGACGCTCAGCTCTGCAGTTATACACCACTGAATATTACATCATTTTATGGTATTTTTAATACATTGGATTCAGCGAATTATTTTAGGGCGGCATTCCCTGTCACGGGCAGCACCCGTGGTCCGTGCTTCCTCTTCCTTTTGTAATTATGTAATTAGAGGGAAGCCTCGGAATGATCCTGATTAAAGGGCGTGCAGCGACTAGTAAGACTAGAGGTGCGCTTGAGTCAAATGTCTGTCACCTCGCTGTGTTTTTATAGAAATCCTGGATGTAATATGTCGTCTCAGGATTTTCCTGTTTGGTTGCACCATAAGTATTTCTGGTACGGCTGCGCTGTGAAGAATGTCAGTGACTGCGCAGAGGGATCGGTGCTGCCGCCTGTCACCTTTCTGTATAATCTACAATATAAGGGGTCTGGTTGGAAGAAAACATGGCAGCTTCCCCAGTGCCTCCACCAGGGGTGGACCGGCCATAGACCCCACAGGGAAATTCTCCAGTGGGCAGATTCCTAGGGGGCCGCCCAAGCCCCCCTCATGGCCACCAGCCGGGTGCATAACGATCTGACGCTCTCAGCATTAATTAATGTAGGAGCATCAGATGCCTATACATTTGGATAGCGGCCGCAGAGTCCCTCCTGAATTCAACTGTATCGCCAGGATTGTGACACAACTTATACTGTGCTGCGCGGCGGTATTCTGTGCTGTATTGTGGTATCCGGTTCTGCTGGGGCAGTATTCTGTGCTGTACTGTGGGATCTGGTTCTGCTGGGGCAGTATTCTGTGCTGTACTGCGGTATCTGGTTCTGCTGGGGCAGTATTCTGTGCTGTACTGCGGGATCTGGTTCTGCTGGGGCAGTATTCTGTGCTGTACTGTGGTATCTGGTTCTGCTGGGGCAGTATTCTGTGCTGTACTGTGGGATCTGGTTCTGTTGGTGCAGTATTCTGTGCTGTACTGTGGGATCTAGTTCTGCTGGTGCAGTATTCTGTGCTGTACTGTGGGATCTGGTTCTGCTAGGGCTGTATTCTGTGCTGCACTGTGGTATCTGGTTCTGCTGGGGCAGTATTCTGTGCTGTACTGTGGTATTTGGCTCTGCTGGGGCAGTATTCTGTGCTGTACTGTGGTATCTGGTTCTGCTGGGGCAGTATTCTGTGCTGTACTGTGTTATCTGGTTCTGCTGGGGCGGTATTCTGTGCTGCACTGTGGTATCTGGTACTGCTGGGGCGGTATTCTGTGCTGTACTGTGGTATCTGGTTCTGCTGGTGCAGTATTCTGTGCTGCACTGTGGTATCTGGTTCTGCTGGGGCAGTATTCTGTGCTGTACTGTGGTATCTGGTTCTGCTGGGGCAGTATTCTGTGTTGTACTGTGGGATCTGGTTCTGCTGGGGCAGTATTCTGTGCTGTACTGTGGGATCTGGTTCTGCTGGGGCAGTATTCTGTGCTGTACTGTGGGATCTGGTTCTGCTGGGGCAGTATTCTGTGCTGTACTGTGGGATCTGGTTCTGCTGGGGCAGTATTCTGTGCTGTACTGTGGGATCTGGTTCTGCTGGGGCAGTATTCTGTGTTGTACTGTGGGATCTGGTTCTGCTGGGGCAGTATTCTGTGCTGCACTGTGGTATCTGGTTCTGCTGGGGCAGTATTCTGTGTTGTACTGTGGGATCTGGTTCTGCTGGGGCAGTATTCTGTGCTGTACTGTGGGATCTGGTTCTGCTGGGTAAGTATTCTGTGCTGTACTGTGGGATCTGGTTCTGCTGGGGCAGTATTGTGTGCTGCACTGTGGTATCTGGTTCTGCTGGGGCAGTATTCTGTGTTGTACTGTGGGATCTGGTTCTGCTGGGGCAGAATTCTGTGCTGTACTGTGGGATCTGGTTCTGCTGGGGCAGTATTTTGTGCTGTACTGTGGGATCTGGTTCTGCTGGGGAAGTATTCTGTGTTGTACTGTGGGATCTGGTTCTGCTGGGGCAGTATTCTGTGCTGTACTGTGGGATCTGGTTCTGCTGGGGCAGTATTCTGTGCTGTACTGTGGGATCTGGTTCTGCTGGGGCAGTATTCTGTGTTGTACTGTGGGATCTGGTTCTGCTGGGGCAGTATTCTGTGCTGTACTGTGGGATCTGGTTCTGCTGGGTAAGTATTCTGTGCTGTACTGTGGGATCTGGTTCTGCTGGGGCAGTATTGTGTGCTGCACTGTGGTATCTGGTTCTGCTGGGGCAGTATTCTGTGTTGTACTGTGGGATCTGGTTCTGCTGGGGCAGAATTCTGTGCTGTACTGTGGGATCTGGTTCTGCTGGGGCAGTATTCTGTGCTGTACTGTGGGATCTGGTTCTGCTGGGGAAGTATTCTGTGTTGTACTGTGGGATCTGGTTCTGCTGGGGCAGTATTCTGTGCTGTACTGTGGGATCTGGTTCTGCTGGGGCAGTATTCTGAGCTGTACTGTGGGATCTGGTTCTGCTGGGGCAGTATTCAGTGCTGCACTGTGGTATCTAGTTCTGCTGGGGCAGTATTCTGTGCTGCACTGTGGTATTTGGTTCTGCTGGGGAAGTATTCTGAGCTGCACTGTGGTATTTTGTTCTGCAAGGGTGTATTCTGTGCTGCACTGTGGGATCTGGTTCTGCTGGGGCAGTATTCTGTGCTGCACTGTGGTATCTGGTTCTGCTGGGGCAGTATTCTGTGCTGCACTGTGGTATCTGGTTCTGCTGGGGCAGTATTCTGTGCTGTACTGCGGGATCTGGTTCTGCTGGGGCAGTATTCTGTGCTGTACTGTGGTATCTGGTTCTGCTGGGGCAGTATTCTGTGCTGTACTGTGGGATCTGGTTCTGCTGGTGCAGTATTCTGTGCTGTACTGTGGGATCTAGTTCTGCTGGTGCAGTATTCTGTGCTGTACTGTGGGATCTGGTTCTGCTAGGGCTGTATTCTGTGCTGCACTGTGGTATCTGGTTCTGCTGGGGCAGTATTCTGTGCTGTACTGTGGTATTTGGCTCTGCTGGGGCAGTATTCTGTGCTGTACTGTGGTATCTGGTTCTGCTGGGGCAGTATTCTGTGCTGCACTGTGGTATCTGGTTCTGCTGGGGCAGTATTCTGTGCTGCACTGTGGTATCTGGTTCTGCTGGGGCGGTATTCTGTGCTGCACTGTGGTATCTGGTTCTGCTGGTGCAGTATTCTGTGCTGCACTGTGGTATCTGGTTCTGCTGGGGCAGTATTCTGTGCTGTACTGTGGTATCTGGTTCTGCTGGGGCAGTATTCTGTGTTGTACTGTGGGATCTGGTTCTGCTGGGGCAGTATTCTGTGCTGTACTGTGGGATCTGGTTCTGCTGGGGCAGTATTCTGTGCTGCACTGTGGGATCTGGTTCTGCTGGGGCAGTATTCTGTGCTGTACTGTGGGATCTGGTTCTGCTGGGGCAGTATTCTGTGCTGTACTGTGGGATCTGGTTCTGCTGGGGCAGTATTCTGTGTTGTACTGAGGTATCTAGTTCTGCTGGGGCAGTATTCTGTGCTGTACTGTGGTATCTGGTTCTGCTGGGGCAGTATTCTGTGTTGTACTGTGGGATCTGGTTCTGCTGGGGCGGTATTCTGTGCTGCACTGTGGTATCTGGTTCTGCTGGTGCAGTATTCTGTGTTGTACTGTGGGATCTGGTTCTGCTGGGGCAGTATTCTGTGCTGCACTGTGGTATATGGTTCTGCTGGGGCAGTATTCTGTGCTGCACTGTGGTGTCTGGTTCTGCTGGGGCAGTATTCTGTGTTGTACTGTGGGATCTGGTTCTGCTGGGGCAGTATTCTGTGCTGTACTGTGGGATCTGGTTCTGCTGGGGCAGTATTCTGTGCTGCACTGTGGGATCTGGTTCTGCTGGGGCAGTATTCTGTGCTGCACTGTGGTATCTGGTTCTGCTGGGGCAGTATTCTGTGTTGTACTGTGGGATCTGGTTCTGCTGGGGAAGTATTCTGTGCTGTACTGTGGGATCTGGTTCTGCTGGGTAAGTATTCTGTGCTGTACTGTGGGATCTGGTTCTGCTGGGGCAGTATTGTGTGCTGCACTGTGGTATCTGGTTCTGCTGGGGCAGTATTCTGTGTTGTACTGTGGGATCTGGTTCTGCTGGGGCAGAATTCTGTGCTGTACTGTGGGATCTGGTTCTGCTGGGGCAGTATTCTGTGCTGTACTGTGGGATCTGGTTCTGCTGGGGAAGTATTCTGTGTTGTACTGTGGGATCTGGTTCTGCTGGGGCAGTATTCTGTGCTGTACTGTGGGATCTGGTTCTGCTGGGGCAGTATTCTGTGCTGTACTGTGGTATCTGGTTCTGCTGGGGCAGTATTCTGTGTTGTACTGTGGGATCTGGTTCTGCTGGGGCAGTATTCTGTGCTGTACTGTGGGATCTGGTTCTGCTGGGTAAGTATTCTGTGCTGTACTGTGGGATCTGGTTCTGCTGGGGCAGTATTGTGTGCTGCACTGTGGTATCTGGTTCTGCTGGGGCAGTATTCTGTGTTGTACTGTGGGATCTGGTTCTGCTGGGGCAGAATTCTGTGCTGTACTGTGGGATCTGGTTCTGCTGGGGCAGTATTCTGTGCTGTACTGTGGGATCTGGTTCTGCTGGGGAAGTATTCTGTGTTGTACTGTGGGATCTGGTTCTGCTGGGGCAGTATTCTATGCTGTACTGTGGGATCTGGTTCTGCTGGAGCAGTATTCTGAGCTGTACTGTGGGATCTGGTTCTGCTGGGGCAGTATTCTGTGCTGCACTGTGGTATCTAGTTCTGCTGGGGCAGTATTCTGTGCTGCACTGTGGTATTTGGTTCTGCTGGGGAAGTATTCTGAGCTGCACTGTGGTATTTTGTTCTGCAAGGGTGTATTCTGTGCTGCACTGTGGGATCTGGTTCTGCTGGGGCAGTATTCTGTGCTGCACTGTGGTATCTGGTTCTGCTGGGGCAGTATTCTGTGCTGCACTGTGGTATCTGGTTCTGCTGGGGCAGTATTCTGTGCTGTACTGCGGGATCTGGTTCTGCTGGGGCAGTATTCTGTGCTGTACTGTGGTATCTGGTTCTGCTGGGGCAGTATTCTGTGCTGTACTGTGGGATCTGGTTCTGCTGGTGCAGTATTCTGTGCTGTACTGTGGGATCTAGTTCTGCTGGGGCAGTATTCTGTGCTGTACTGTGGGATCTGGTTCTGCTGGTGCAGTATTCTGTGCTGTACTGTGGTATCTGGTTCTGCTGGGGCAGTATTCTGTGCTGTACTGTGGTATTTGGCTCTGCTGGGGCAGTATTCTGTGCTGTACTGTGGTATCTGGTTCTGCTGGGGCAGTATTCTGTGCTGTACTGTGGTATCTGGTTCTGCTGGGGCAGTATTCTGTGCTGCACTGTGGTATCTGGTTCTGCTGGGGCGGTATTCTGTGCTGTACTGTGGTATCTGGTTCTGCTGGTGCAGTATTCTGTGCTGCACTGTGGTATCTGGTTCTGCTGGGGCGGTATTCTGTGCTGTACTGTGGTATCTGGTTCTGCTGGGGCAGTATTCTGTGCTGCACTGTGGTATCTGGTTCTGCTGGGGCAGTATTCTGTGCTGTACTGTGGTATCTGGTTCTGCTGGGGCAGTATTCTGTGTTGTACTGTGGGATCTGGTTCTGCTGGGGCAGTATTCTGTGCTGTACTGTGGGATCTGGTTCTGCTGGGGCAGTATTCTGTGCTGTACTGTGGGATCTGGTTCTGCTGGGGCAGTATTCTGTGCTGTACTGTGGGATCTGGTTCTGCTGGGGCAGTATTCTGTGCTGTACTGTGGGATCTGGTTCTGCTGGGGAAGTATTCTGTGTTGTACTGAGGTATCTGGTTCTGCTGGGGCAGTATTCTGTGCTGTACTGTGGTATCTGGTTCTGCTGGGGCAGTATTCTGTGTTGTACTGTGGGATCTGGTTCTGCTGGGGCAGTATTCTGTGCTGCACTGTGGTATTTGGTTCTGCTGGGGCAGTATTCTGTGCTGCACTGTGGTGTCTGGTTCTGCTGGGGCAGTATTCTGTGTTGTACTGTGGGATCTGGTTCTGCTGGGGCAGTATTCTGTGCTGTACTGTGGGATCTGGTTCTGCTGGGGCAGTATTCTGTGCTGCACTGTGGGATCTGGTTCTGCTGGGGCAGTATTCTGTGCTGCACTGTGGTATCTGGTTCTGCTGGGGCAGTATTCTGTGTTGTACTGTGGGATCTGGTTCTGCTGGGGCAGAATTCTGTGCTGTACTGTGGGATCTGGTTCTGCTGGGGCAGTATTCTGTGCTGTACTGTGGGATCTGGTTCTGCTGGGGAAGTATTCTGTGTTGTACTGTGGGATCTGGTTCTGCTGGGGCAGTATTCTATGCTGTACTGTGGGATCTGGTTCTGCTGGAGCAGTATTCTGAGCTGTACTGTGGGATCTGGTTCTGCTGGGGCAGTATTCTGTGCTGCACTGTGGTATCTAGTTCTGCTGGGGCAGTATTCTGTGCTGCACTGTGGTATTTGGTTCTGCTGGGGAAGTATTCTGAGCTGCACTGTGGTATTTTGTTCTGCAAGGGTGTATTCTGTGCTGCACTGTGGGATCTGGTTCTGCTGGGGCAGTATTCTGTGCTGCACTGTGGTATCTGGTTCTGCTGGGGCAGTATTCTGTGCTGCACTGTGGTATCTGGTTCTGCTGGGGCAGTATTCTGTGCTGTACTGCGGGATCTGGTTCTGCTGGGGCAGTATTCTGTGCTGTACTGTGGTATCTGGTTCTGCTGGGGCAGTATTCTGTGCTGTACTGTGGGATCTGGTTCTGCTGGTGCAGTATTCTGTGCTGTACTGTGGGATCTAGTTCTGCTGGTGCAGTATTCTGTGCTGTACTGTGGGATCTGGTTCTGCTAGGGCTGTATTCTGTGCTGCACTGTGGTATCTGGTTCTGCTGGGGCAGTATTCTGTGCTGTACTGTGGTATTTGGCTCTGCTGGGGCAGTATTCTGTGCTGTACTGTGGTATCTGGTTCTGCTGGGGCAGTATTCTGTGCTGTACTGTGGTATCTGGTTCTGCTGGGGCAGTATTCTGTGCTGCACTGTGGTATCTGGTTCTGCTGGGGCGGTATTCTGTGCTGTACTGTGGTATCTGGTTCTGCTGGGGCGGTATTCTGTGCTGTACTGTGGTATCTGGTTCTGCTGGTGCAGTATTCTGTGCTGCACTGTGGTATCTGGTTCTGCTGGGGCAGTATTCTGTGCTGTACTGTGGTATCTGGTTCTGCTGGGGCAGTATTCTGTGTTGTACTGTGGGATCTGGTTCTGCTGGGGCAGTATTCTGTGCTGTACTGTGGGATCTGGTTCTGCTGGGGCAGTATTCTGTGCTGTACTGTGGTATCTGGTTCTGCTGGGGCAGTATTCTGTGCTGTACTGTGGGATCTGGTTCTGCTGGGGCAGTATTCTGTGCTGTACTGTGGGATCTGGTTCTGCTGGGGAAGTATTCTGTGTTGTACTGAGGTATCTAGTTCTGCTGGGGCAGTATTCTGTGCTGTACTGTGGTATCTGGTTCTGCTGGGGCAGTATTCTGTGTTGTACTGTGGGATCTGGTTCTGCTGGGGCGGTATTCTGTGCTGCACTGTGGTATCTGGTTCTGCTGGTGCAGTATTCTGTGTTGTACTGTGGGATCTGGTTCTGCTGGGGCAGTATTCTGTGCTGCACTGTGGTATTTGGTTCTGCTGGGGCAGTATTCTGTGCTGCACTGTGGTGTCTGGTTCTGCTGGGGCAGTATTCTGTGTTGTACTGTGGGATCTGGTTCTGCTGGGGCGGTATTCTGTGCTGCACTGTGGGATCTGGTTCTGCTGGGGCAGTATTCTGTGCTGCACTGTGGGATCTGGTTCTGCTGGGGCAGTATTCTGTGTTGTACTGTGGGATCTGGTTCTGCTGGGGCAGTATTCTGTGCTGTACTGTGGGATCTGGTTCTGCTGGGTAAGTATTCTGTGCTGTACTGTGGGATCTGGTTCTGCTGGGGCAGTATTGTGTGCTGCACTGTGGTATCTGGTTCTGCTGGGGCAGTATTCTGTGTTGTACTGTGGGATCTGGTTCTGCTGGGGCAGAATTCTGTGCTGTACTGTGGGATCTGGTTCTGCTGGGGCAGTATTCTGTGCTGTACTGTGGGATCTGGTTCTGCTGGGGAAGTATTCTGTGTTGTACTGTGGGATCTGGTTCTGCTGGGGCAGTATTCTGTGCTGTACTGTGGGATCTGGTTCTGCTGGGGCAGTATTCTGTGCTGTACTGTGGTATCTGGTTCTGCTGGGGCAGTATTCTGTGTTGTACTGTGGGATCTGGTTCTGCTGGGGCAGTATTCTGTGCTGTACTGTGGGATCTGGTTCTGCTGGGTAAGTATTCTGTGCTGTACTGTGGGATCTGGTTCTGCTGGGGCAGTATTGTGTGCTGCACTGTGGTATCTGGTTCTGCTGGGGCAGTATTCTGTGTTGTACTGTGGGATCTGGTTCTGCTGGGGCAGAATTCTGTGCTGTACTGTGGGATCTGGTTCTGCTGGGGCAGTATTCTGTGCTGTACTGTGGGATCTGGTTCTGCTGGGGAAGTATTCTGTGTTGTACTGTGGGATCTGGTTCTGCTGGGGCAGTATTCTGTGCTGTACTGTGGTATCTGGTTCTGCTGGGGCAGTATTCTGAGCTGTACTGTGGGATCTCGTTCTGCTGGGGCAGTATTCTGTGCTGTACTGTGGGATCTGGTTCTGCTGGGGCAGTATTCTGTGCTGTACTGTGGGATCTGGTTCTGCTGGGGCAGTATTCTGTGCTGTGCTGTGGGATCTGGTTCTGCTGGGGCAGTATTCTGTGCTGTACTGTGGGATCTAGTTCTGCTGGGGCAGTATTCTGTGCTGTACTGTGGGATCTGGTTCTGCTGGGGCAGTATTCTGTGCTGTACTGTGGGATCTGGTTCTGCTGGGGCAGTATTCTGTGCTGTACTGTGGGATCTGGTTCTGCTGGGGCAGTATTTTGTGCTGTACTTGTGTAACCCCTCCTTCTGTCAATTTGGACCCGCCTACAACATGGGGCCACTTTTAGGCTTTCTTCCAGGGCCACTCTACATTCCCAGTCTGGCCTCCACCATTTAGAGGCCACCCCTACTATGTTTCTACCATGTCTGAACCACAAAGGCATTGTATGGTGCACTATGGAGGTTATTTACTAACAGAAATACATCTATATTTGGCGTATTTCTGGTGCAGATTGCGCCGCAAAGGTTCTTTGGGACGCAATCTGCGACTTTTCGCAATATGTGACTTTTCCCTGCTCACGCCAGGTCTTAAAAAGTGGGTGTGGGCTCACTCCTTTACCATTCTCTACACCTGTTTTTTCTGCCACTTCGAGAAAGTGGCGTGAGCGGGGAAAAGTCGCAGATTTTACTGCAAATGTCCAAAAAGTGGCGTACTTCCCATAATAAATGACCCTCTACGTATAAACATGATTTGGGCATTATATGTACGCATAATTTGCAAACCATATGTGCACATTATTTGGGCACTATGGGGGTCATTTATTGTTTTTGTGTCAGTTTTACACCTGGCTTTGCTTTGTGCCTGCACCACATTTATGAACATGGTGCACCTTAATAATATATATTGGCGTGAGTGCAACGTGGTTTACGCCTTTATACCAGGGGTTGCCTGGCACAGGTTGCGACTTTTGCAAAAGTTAAACATAGTAAATGAGCCATAATCCAGGTCTAATCTCACTTTTAGCTCTTAAACATAGACCACTGTGAAAAATGGCGAGCTGCAGTTGCCATGACTTGCGACTTTTTTTCCGCCACAAAACTGACATATCTGATTTAATGAATGACCCCCTTTATGTACACATTATTTATTATACTCACTTATATAGCACTGACATATTCCGCAACGCTTTACATTTGGCACCACACAGACACATTTTGCCGCTCTCTAGGGTACTGTTCTGTGTTGACCGCTTGCTACTAAGGCTACTTTCACACTTGCGGCAGAGGATTCTGGCAGGTACTGCCCGCAGGATCTGCCCGCCGGATCCGACAATACGAACGCAAACTGATGGCATCTGTCAGACGGATCAGGATCCTGATCGGTATGACAAATGCATTGAAATGCCGGATCCGTCTCTCTCCGGTGTCATCCGGAAAAAACTCAATTTTTTTTTATTTCACATTTTTTGCGGTCTCAGCATGCGCAGACTGCAATGCTGGACCCATTTTGCCGGAACACGGGGGCCTGATCCGGCATTAATGCATTTCAATGGGAAAAAAATGCGGGATCCGGCATGTGTTCCGGAATTTTGGACGGAGATAAAACCGTAGCATGCTGCGGTATTATATCCATCCTGAAAAGTCAAAAAGACTGAACTGAAGACATCCTGAACGGATTGCTCTCCATTCAGAATGCATTAGGATAAAACTGATCAGTTCTTTTCCGGTATAGAGCCCCTAGGACGGAACTCAGCGCCGGAAAAGAATAACGCTAGTGTGAAAGTAGCCTAAATATGTAGGCATTTAGCTCCGGAGGATTTTTACACGATAATGTGTATGATTTCATCGCTGCAGAGAGTGGCCCTTTATTAGGTGACTTGTATGTGGTGTTTTTCTCTTTATTCTCTTTCCAATCCCTTACCCCCGATGATAACATCCGAACGCCATTCGCAATAGACCTCATTACGCCTGTTTTTTTTTTTTTCCCAGTGCGTTATTTTCTAGGAGCTCTACATATGTAATTTCTCATTTCATGAGGGCAGCGGGGGCTTGTAAGTGGGATCAAGGCCGATCATGTGTCCTGTCTACAAATGGAAAAATGTTTAAATGTACGCTGATCATTACGAGAAAAACATCTTTAGGCTTGTTCAAACTGGATAGAGCGAGCCGACATTCATATTACTGCACACACGTGTGATATACGAGTGACATGTTCCTCACCACATTAGGCCGGGACCATATGGTAACCCCCCCCATCGACCGCTCTAAACCACTCTACACTAATAAACAGGTGGACATCTGTATTCATGACGGACGATGACCAGTTCTGACTGCTTTTCTTAAGAGGTTGTCTCCATTCAAAGTGTCAGAAATCAGGTGTGACTGCAGCTAAGGCCCCATACACCCGACTGTATCTGCATTGCAGTCCGCGGATCCCCAAATACGCATGTGGTCCGTGCGCCATCCACATTTTATTTGCTGACCCCTTGTTTTCGAATGGCCCCGTGGTCCGCATTTGGTGGACATTAATTTACCTTTTTTGCAGAACAGACATACGGATGTGGAAAGCACTAAACATATCTGTATTTTATGGATACAAAATATGCAGACTGCAAAACGGATGCATTCGTGTGCATGGCGCCTAATCCTAATATCCCACCAGCAGAGGTCCAGGAAGCTGAGCTATGGAAAGGTTTGGTGGGGTCTTTTTTGTTGTTGTTACTTTGTTTCTGACCTAATTTCTTACTTTGTTAGGCCTCCTGCACACGAACGTGTGCGCCCCGTGGCTGTGCTGCGGCACGCAAATTCCGGGCC
This sequence comes from Bufo gargarizans, assembly GCF_014858855.1. NCBI lineage: Eukaryota > Metazoa > Chordata > Amphibia > Anura > Bufonidae > Bufo > Bufo gargarizans. Next base: position 45,786,544 of record NC_058085.1, read on the forward strand.
ACAATGCACGAACACTGACCGCGTGGCAGCCGCAGTGGATCGCAGACCCATTCACTTTAATGGGTCCGCGATCCGCAAAAAGATAGGACATGTTCTTTTTGCGGAACGGAAGTAGGGGACGAAACCCCACGGAAGCACTCCGTAGTGCTTCCATAGGGTTCCGTGTTCCACACCATTCTGCATCTTCGGATTTGCGAACCCATTGAAGTGAATGGGTCCGCATCCGTGATGCGGAATGCACACGGAACGGTGCCCGTGTATTGCGGATCCGCAACTGCCGTCCGCAATACGGCAACAGGACACCTAGGGTCGTGTGCAGGAGGCCTTACTGAAATAAGACGTTACTTTGTTTTTGTACTAAGTTAGGCTGAGTTCACTTCACCGTTTAGCTTTCCATTCTCTGATCTGTCAGAAGAAGAGAGAGAGAGAAAAAAACAGGATCCTGTAAATAATAAAACGGATCCTGTTGCATCAGTAGTCATCTGTTTGAGCCATTTCCATTTGATATCCGTTTTTTAGACAGGAAAAAAAGTCCTGCATGAAGTATTTTTGATTCCGTCTAAAAAAAACGGATCTCAGACGGAAATGGCATAAACGGATGACAACTGATGCAACAGGATCAGTTTTTTTACTGGATCCTGTAAAAAAAAAAAAGGATCCTATGTAGGGCTGCAGTAAACGCCCTTTCCCAGTGCCATCAGTTCAGCAGCCCCACCATGCCATGTCCCCTAGTGCCCCCATGATGGCACTGCCATCAGCCCTTCCATCCAGATTGCCATGATGTTCCCCTTTCCCAGTGCCTCTATGCCATCCACCGTGTCCCCCACTCCCCCAGACCAACGCTCTGAGTGCCTAATCACAGGTGCCCCCATTAACCCCTCCCCCCAATACTTTTATACATGGTAAATCATAGGTGCTCCCATTAACCCCTCTAACGCCAATAACGTTATACATGCCAAATCACAAGTGCCCCCCCTGGCAATAACTTTATACATGCCAAACCACAGCTGCCCACATTTCCCCATGCCAAATCACAGGTGCCCCCGTTTTCCCCAGCCCATGCCAAATCACAGGTGCCCCATTTCCCCATGCCAAATCACAGGTGCCACCATTTACCGCCCCGCCGCCTCTGCTAACTTTATACTTACCTTTCAGTGCAGAGTGCGCCGACACACGGAGTCCGCAGGAGACGCGTCTTCATCCCAGCCAGCATGCACTGGGGACCTGACGTCACACACAGCGTCAGCCAGCGTGCTGATGATGTGCGAACGTAAGGTCCTGCAGCGCGTTGCCGACGGGAGGCCATGGAGCGGTGCAGGTCTCAGAGGCTGGGACTACCCCTTTAATTTATAATTGCTTCTTGTGTATCCCGGTTGATATCTCTACGTTTTGCTAAGTATCATGACAGGGGTGCAGATAACCCCATATCCTTCTGCCAAGTCCAAGCATGCATGCTAATTTAAGAGTTTCCAAAGAAGATATCGTACTAAGCCTCAAGGGCGATATCCTGATCACACTGACCTCTCTGAGCTCTTCCCATTCCACAAACTTGGCCATACACGTTAGATAATTGTAGGTTTAAAGGGCATCTGTCAGCAGATTTGTCCCTATGAAACTGGCTGACCTGTGGCATGTGCTCTTGGTCCCATGTACATATGTGCCCGCATTGCTGAGAAAAATGATTTTTCAATATATGCAAATGAGCCACTAGGAGCAATGGGGGTGTTGCCGTTACACCCAGAGGCTCTGCTCTCTCTGCAACTGCCACGCCCCATGCACTTTGATTGACAGGACCAGGCAGTGTAAAAGTGTCACCTCAGACATTGGTGGCATATGGCTAGGATCTATCACCAATGTCAGATAGGTGTGGGTCTCACCTTGCAGACCAGCTCCTATTTCCAGAACGGGACCCCCAAAGTGAACAGAGGGCACCCGAGCATGCGAGGCCACTGTCTATTCATTTCTATGGGAGTTCTGAAAATAGCCTAGCGCTGGCTTGACTATTTCCAGCAGCCCCATACAGGTGAATGCAGCGGTGGTTGCGGCTCGCCGTTCATTTCCATAGGACTTCTGAAAATATCTGAGCGTGCTCTCTCAGGTATTTTCGGAACTCCCATAGTAATAAATAGGGAGCACACGGAACATACGCGGTGCAGGTTCCATATCATATCCTAGCCTTTAAGTGGTTGCAACCAACCTAATCTCTCATACTATATAATGCAAGGAAGAGGAACATCAAGAGGAAACATCAGCCCTGATTCTGCGAACGTACGTAATACAATTAATTTGCTTACAACCCAGTATTTTTGGAAGTTTTTGACAGCAGCACAACTCTACATCTAATTTACGAGCGACATTTAGAAGAATGACTTGCTGCCGTGTCCGTGCCACCACGTTACAAAGAATGCCCTTTGCATGCCCAAGTTATTGAGGTGGTTCCCAGCTTTTGTCTTTGGCAGGAAACACATCATCCAAAACGTGATTTATACTGGCAAGGAAAAGCCAATGGGAGCAGCAAATTCAACGAGTCCTAATTGGACGGGATTGGTTCTCAGGGCCAGTTCTTTTCTGAAGTCTCTCAGACTTAGACTATTGACTTGCCAAAGCATCTGTAATGTGAATCTATTGTAAATAAATTATATTCTAATATGTCAGTAATAATTATCAGCATTCATACAACTTGATTGGAATAATAATTCTGCAGCAGAAAAGCTTAAAAAAAAAACAACAAAAATAGACCACCCTGCCTATATGTCCTGGTAGGGCTTTTGGATGTCATAGATGACCCCCATCAGTTGGCCAGAGAGTGGCTCCTGCTCTGGAGGTCTTGGTATATAAAAAATCTGCTGAGCAATTCAGACCTGTCGTGATAAGATGATTGCCAGGGAGAGGGCTTGTCCAATTCTGACCAGAGCTATAACTTGAAGTACCTGATCCCCAAATCTGTAACAGAGTACCCCAACCTACCATGAGCTACTTTTAATACTGGTACCTTTGGGTTTCCTCAGGCACCAGGGGTGACCGCTACCTCTGCTCTGTGACATCACTTAAAGGGTACCTGTCAGCAGGAGCAACTCCATTAAACTAAGGATATTGTCTGGTAGGGTTAATCCTGCTGATTAAAATGATACATATCATGTGAAAATCGGTTGTGGCGTTCCCAAGAAAAAATACATTTATACTTTGTGAAAAGGAGGGATCCAGCACTCAAAGGGGTGGGGCATAGCCCCGCAGTGCACATCAGCTTTCCAGTGCTGGCCACACCCCTCAGTACACTGAAGCCCTCATTTGTGTAAAGAAGAAAAGTATTTTTTCTCAGGAAGGCCACAACCGATTTTCACAAGACTGGTATCATTTTAATTAGCAGAATCAACCCTACCAGGCAGTACTCTTGTTTTAATAGGGGTTATCTTACTGAAGGGGGCTCTTTAAAGTAGGATTCTTAGCTAATAAAAAAGCTGAATGTCAAAACATGACTGACAACTGTCTATTATGGAGCTCTGCTTAAATTAAGGTAAAAGATACTTCAGAAACTGCAGATGTCACTTCTAAAGAAGTCCTTTTGGTGGTATAGAAGCACAAAGATGTTTCCTTCTAACAATTGAAAAAAAGCTGCTCTCACCTGCTCCTTCTCTGCTGTGAGCACGGAAAAAAAACCGCACCTGGATGCGGGTAACTTGAAGTCCAAATGAAAAGCAAAATCCATCTCAGTCTCGCAGAGGTAAAATCGATACTTTATTGACGCTGTATAAAAATACATCCAGGAAAAACAATCTTAGTCTACATGTTTCGGGCTACTTAGAATGTGAGCCCTTACTCATGACATAGTAAGATACAAATGATGGCAGCAGATATAGTGGACTCCCACCTGTGCTCTTAATTGGGTTATCACATGACCTAAATTCCATGCTGCCATTCACATGTGTCAATCTTCAAATATAAAAGCAGTTTGCATTGTGTTAAAAACATGACATTATTCAACCATATATCGGAGATGGAAAGCACATCTTACACCCCCCCCCCCCCTACTATTTTTGCCCATTGTTTATCGAATGCCAGGACCGGAAAATGTTGCTTAATGATCTTACAGATCTCAGGAAACTCCACGCTATATTGTGTTACAAATGTACTCTGGGGGGTTATGTCTGATGATGATACCCGTGCTTCAGTTTGTATCTGTCGCCTCACCGGGTAAACTAGCAGGTTTCTATTCATGTCTAATGTCTGCTGTACACAACTATCTATATGTTTACGTGAATATCCTCTTTGTGTCAATCTGCTCATAATTTCCCCTTCTTCCTCCATAAAGGAGTCCACATTTGTGCAGCTCCGTCTAGCACGGATCATTTCACCCTTTGGTATATTGTGTGTGGTGGGTGACAATAGGATCAGTACAATATAGTGTTGCCTGCCAAAGATTTCCTAAAGGTGGAAGTGTGTATAGTAGCAGTGGCCGAGTCCCCCCTCAGGCACAAGTCCAAGAAGGAAATCTCTCGTAGTTCATGGTGCACCACAAAAGAGATAGCATTAACACAAGAATTGAGGTATTGGGCAAAGGGTGGTATGGCCACCACCACCAGACCAAATAAACATCAGGTCATCCATGTAGCGGCCATACCACCTAATATGCTCCCAAAAAGATGTTTCCTTGCAATGAAAGCTGGCCCCAGACACCAGAGATATGATGGCTGATCCCAAAGTTTTTGGTGAGGTGCCATGAGAGTGTGATGTCCAGTATATTGTCCTTATGAGATTTGTTGGGGGAACAGACTGGACGTATCACCCTAGGAACGTCAAATGTGTCTAGGTTAGAGAAAACAATGTGGGGTAGTGGTCCTATGTTCAGGAGACCATCATCTCTTGGTCCAAATTAGAAAGTAATTATGTCTCTCAATCTGAAGAACCTTGTCTGCATTGAACAGACAATCCACTGATAGTCAATGGACACTGTGTAATACTTTATTTCTCCTGTGGGGGTGATGTAGGGAAATTGAACACTGTTTTACTAGATTACAGCTGTCAAGGGACCTTTCTAACAAGGTGGGATTAGAAACTCTTTCATAGGAGTGTCCTCTTAGCTTCTGGTTGGCCGAATGGCAGTGCACGCCATTTCTATTTAGCACTCTGGTGATTCTCCTCTTTATTAGGGCACACTGTAGATGCTCAATATGATATCACTTTTCTAGTTTTGGCTTTAGTATGTAAAATATTGTCTATGTCCATTATCTCATTTGCTCGTAGAGGGGTTAAGTGTGACCGGTGGCTGTTTACAGAAGGATGCCTTAGCTTGTCCATAGTCACCATAGGTCATGTCCAAACAAAATCCATTTCCTGTTCACTTTTCCGCTTTTCTTTAGAGGACTCCTTGGCTGCTGTTTCCTGAGGATGCTTGGTGACATCTTCACTTTGATTTCCCTGTTATTATAAAAACTCGGCGAGTTGTCCATCTGCTTTCTGTTTTCTCCAGAGCTTCCTGCACCAAGCACTCCATAGACATCACAAACTTCCGAGATTTGTCGGAAGCCCGAGGTTATGAACTCTATTTCTGCAAAGATAATCCCTTGTAGTCATGTTTTCAGCAACCTGACTGCAACTTTTGAGGAGGTGAAGTCAGGGCAATCATCTATAAATATCTACCTATTCTTGGTCAGATGTAGTAAATGGCAGTGTCCAAGATTCTAGGAATATGTTGAGGACAACATTTTTGGAAAAAACAAAATTGCCTTTGATGTTATGACAGGTTACAATACTGGGATGTGTTGGAACTAATTATAAAATCTCAATATAGACTAATATTTTTCAGAGGGGAGAGAGGAGAAGATCCCTTTAAACACCTCTGGTGGTGGCTTATCTACCAGGAGAACAAAAGTATGGGGAGTTGATATTCAACATGCCTGTTCTGTATCTCTTCTACTCGATCTAGACCCAGGAGCTCCCCACACACATTAGACTGTCGGCTGATTCTGGATTAATGCGTATGGGGAATTTAAAGGGGACTTATCAGCAGTATCAAACCTATTAAACTGGACATACTGTCGGGTAGTGTTGATCCTGCTGATTAAAATGATATCTGTCTTGTGAAAATCGGTTGTGGATTTCCTAAAAATAAAGACTTTTATTCTTTATCCAAATGAGAGCTTCAATGTACTAAGGGGTGTGGCCAGCACAGGAAAGCTGAGGTAGACCCCTCCCCTTGGTGAACTGAAGCCCTCTTTTGCATAAAGGATAAAAGTATTTTTTTCTTTGGAATTCCGCAACCGATTTTTACAAGAGAAGTGTTGTTTTAATCAGCAAGATCGGGCCTACCAGGCAGTATGCTTTGTTTAATAGGGTTAATCATGCTGACAGGTGCTCTTTAAGCTTGTGCCTTGGCTAGAGAGAGACAAATTTGGTGGCCTATGCTTACCAAGGGTCGGATGCCAATGACAACATTTTGGAAATAGTCTTCTGTGATGTAGTGCCTTCTGCACTTTTAAAGTGAGGCTTTAGGATGTGAATGGAGAAGGATCATCGCGTGTACTTTTCTTAATACTGACATTGTCAAAGGCTACATCAATGCAGCTTGTGAGCGAAGTTCTCCCTAAAGGGGTATTCCTATTTTATTAAGTAGGTTAGGCATATTATTAGGACATGCCATCACTTTATGATTGATGCGGGTCTAACCTCTGGGGCCCTCACTGATCCGAAGAAAGAAGATGGGAATACCCCTTTAAGGCACTGTATTCATGATGTCACTATAAAGTAAGTCCAGGAATACGCGGAGGTTCCACCCATCATTGTACAAAGACTCTACAGTGCGGTAATACACAGGCACCTTATTGTATGGTTCACGACCAAAGCATATTAGGTTATAATTGCTAAAGGTTAAATTAAAATGAGGTGTCAGATAACTGGAGAGATAGCTTGTCTTATCTAATGCTCCGTATAAGAGGGAAAACCTGTTCTAGGCATTTTTATTAACTCTTTCTTTGCCACTAATGTGCAACCCACTGCGTGAAGAGGGCTGAGCGTGGTGAACATAATGCGAGAGTCTAGGTAACATAGTAAAGCCGTGTGGTGTGACACACAATCACGATGGTTATCTCCTGTGCCGCCATATTGTATAACTAAGCATGCCATGATTGGAGGCATGCAGAGGGACAGTATGGATAATAGATTTCTATGGATGGATGTGTGTACCTATATTACCGCTTCATGCATGAGCCTTTATAAGGAGCCCATTTGTAGTTCAATAAATAGCTGTCGGGTCCAGCTCTCATAGAGTAATGCAATATCAATAGGGGATGAAGAAATACAATGGGCCCCTAATATTACGGGGCTCCTACATACAGTAAGAAATGACTGGTCTATATGAGGGCAGCACAATGCCATACAATCGTGATTGCGCCATGTTTATAGTACATCCTATCCAAAATGATGTCATCGTATTCAGTCATGTGATATCAAAGTATGTGATGTCATCATATTTCAATGTTATGTGATATCATATTTAAAGTCACGTGATGTCATCACATTCCATGTTATATAATGTCATCATATTCACTGTTAAGTGATGTCCTCATATTCAATGTTATGTGATGACATCATATTCAATGTCACGTGATGCTATCATACTCAATGTCATGTGATGCTATCATACTCAATGTCATGTGAGGCTATCATAATCAATGTCATGTGATGCTATCATAGTCAATGTCACATGAAGTCATCATATTCAATGTCATGTGATGTAATCATATTCGATCTCATTTGATGTCATCATATTCAGTATTATGTGATGTCATCATATTCAACATCATGTGATGTCATTATATTAATTTGTCATGTGATATCATCAGGGTATGTAATGTAATATGATGTAACAGATTCAATCTCACGCAATGTCATCATATACAATGTCTAGTGATGGCATCAGGGTATACTTGATTGTCTAGGCTAGTTTCACATCTACAGCAGAGGCTCTGGCAGGCTGTTTTGATAGAGAATACTGCCGCCTGTCTACCGGACCTCATTAACTATGATGGAGTCTGGCAAATATGCAGAGAAAGCACTGCATGCTGGGGTTTGTGTCCGGCCCATTCCCACCATTCTGACGGAACTGGCGGCCGGATCACTCTGCCAGATGTCAAACTAGCCTCAGCATCAGGCTCTCTCTTTAAATATAGTGTAGTATGGAGGTGCCTTCAGGAAATTCATTGTTGGGCTGCTACCTAAGAATGGCTCTCTATCAAGCTTGTTATGGCCGTCTGGACCCTCTGAGGCTGACAGAAAGCTGCATAGGTTCTCCTGGGCTTGTCTATTAAGGGTGCTGTAGGGCACCTCTTGTTCTAGGAGCTAAAGTAAAACATGGCAGCTGCACCAGGTCCACGTGATGTCATCAGAAATAGCCATTCCCAAAGCCTATATACAGAAAAGACTTTCCTGATCCCTGATGCAGAGGGGGCTGTACAGCAAAAAGTGAAATGCATGCCTCCTCCTAGTGCTATCATGGGCCAGGAGGTTCTGACATCCATGTATATCAACTACATGGTTCTCCATGTTCTGTTCACCTGCACGCTTTTATTAGCTTTCACCGCAGACTCCAGCCTTGTCTTCTGCAAATGGAAAAAATGACACCAGAATATATAAAGCAAAAGAACAAAAACAAGACCATGGAACTCATCTCTGAAAAACACAGATCCGTGGAAACATCTGGAAAGTTAAGACAAGGAATGAAAACATTCCTTGACTCGGGACAAAAAACACAACCTGAAAACAAGCCTACGGGCTGCACGGAGGTGTCTGTCCAAAGTTCAGAGCCTATAATTTCATGCTTTCCAAAGCTCGGCTAATTAGGGGGATTGTGATGGATGATGGCTTCTGGAAGCAAAACAAGCTACAACTGGCTGAGGACCGTATGGAATGGGGAGCTCCTGTCCACGTCCACCAACCTTGGGATTTTGTAAATATCACCTCTGCTTGTCCGAACGGTGCCGTCCGAAGGGAAGTATTGAGACACATGGGCTTATTGAAGGTATACAGTTCAAAAGATGGAACGGTTTATGCATGTGATTTCCCCCACCCCCATAATTTAAGGAGCTGAATAGATAGAATACTGCTCAACACATCACCGATGTAGGTGGACCGCCGTATGACACTAAGGTCACATCCCCAACAACCTCAGTGGGATCTTGGAGAGATGTTGCTTAAAGCGAATTTCCAGGGGGAAGACATTGTTCTTAAAATGGGGCAGACGGTCATTGGCTGATCGAGTGTCTCCACCCACTTCCTGTGTGCCAATACAGGAACAGGAAGTGAAGAGCGGCAGGGATCAGAACGGCAGCAGCGGGGGAACTAAGAGGTGGGTATGGCTTTTTTAATGTATTTTATTTTTAACCCACTTATTCCTTAAATGTCAAGCCTATTTTAGCACTAGGGCCAACAAGATTTTTAATTTTTTTTCCCCATCATCGCATTCTTAGAGCCTTTATTTTTCTGCCGATTTAGCTGTATGAGGATTTGTTTTTTTTTCAGAATGAATGGTGTGTTTTGTTGACACCATTTTGGGGTACATATAACATATTAGTTATTACGCCATTGTTTTTCCCCACTTTATATTTACAATACTTATTGTGCGGCGTAACTGGCACGTTACTTTCATTCGGGTCAGCACGATTCCAGTCATACCAAACTTATTGCTACTTTTGCACAATAAGGACACATCTCACACACAAATCCGCGACATGTTGGTGATCTGGTGTGGTTGTCTACCAAGAATATCAAATTGAAGGTTCCCTCCTGGAAGTTGGGTCCTAGGTTTATTGGGCCTTACAAAATCCTGTCTGTCATCAATCCTGTTGCCTACCGTCTTGATCTTCCTCAGACTTGGAAGATCCATAATGTTTTTCATAAGTCCTTATTGAAACCTTATGTTCAACCCATTGTACCCTCGCCTTTGCCTCCTCCTCCGATTATGGTTGATGGGAATCTTGAATTTCAGGTCTCTAGGATTGTGGATTCTCGTCTTGTCCGCGGTTCTCTTCGGTACCTTGTTCATTGGGAGGGTTATGGTCCTGAGGAGAGGATGTGGGTCCCAGTGACGGACATTAAGGCCTCTCGTCTCATCAGGGCTTTCCATAGGTCCCATCCTGAGAAGGTGGGCTCTGAGTGTCCGGAGTCCACTCGTAGAGGGAGGGGTACTGTCACAACCAGACAGCTGAGAAGCTCTTACAGAAGCCTTTCAGAACCTCCTCCTTGACCTTTCTTTGTTGTGATGTTCAGTTCATCATCTCGTTAGCCTCTCTCAGCTGTCATGTAGTTGAACTGATTGCTTCCCTTTAAATTCCACCCCAGAATGCATTACTGGGCGGCTTATACTTCCTCTTGGAGTGTGTGTGCATGCTGATCTTGTTTTCCTGTCTGCTACAAAGTTAAGTGCTGAACATTTATCTGTTATTTTCTGTTTGCTGGATCCCAGGTGACCCTGACTCCCTCCGTGTCTGGAGTAGGGAGCCGGTGGTCGTGTCCCCTCACTATTGTAGGGTGTTCAGGGGTTATATAGTCGAGGTACGTGGATATGCAAACCTCCACCTTTCGGATCTTTGCATAGGCTGAGCAGCCAGGGATAGTCTCAGGTCTTGTGCAGGGGTCTCCCTTTTGGTTCCTTAGCTTTGGATCCACTCAGTCATATATGCATGTTGCTTTGTCTTGTTTCCTATACACCGTCCGTGACAGTAGGGTTATGGCAAGTGCGGCGATACCATATATCAATGACAACAGCAATGACAACACATGGCCTTAGTGATTTTGTCCGTTGCCACTACACTGCTGGTATCTGGTCACTCTGGATACATTGCTGGGACACTCTTCTGTTTAGAGGTGTGACTGACATGAGCTAATCTGCATATTTCCTTCCCATGAAACCTTGCCTGAAAATAAGTCTTCATACACCAGCTTAGTCTCTTTAATGAGAACCAGTACCTCCTCGACTACACAGCATATGCCATCAGTCTTGGTCATAGAAGTAGAACTGCTCAAAAATTTGCTTGGCCTGCAGTTATCATCACCAACTCCTCAAATAACATTCAAGTTAATATCTAAGGAACAGGTTCCTTAAAAATCGAGCATTGACTTACAGCATAGCTACCTTACATCTGGGGGCATTAGAGGCTCAGCTTTCTTTTCTTTTTGGAAAGAAAGATAATTTGCATATCTTTTTCCCTCACGCCTACTAGATGCTCTCCATAAGGAGAAACAGTACCCCCAGAATTAAAACGATATGGAGACTAACATACTTCCCTATGAGTAATTTCCTCCGTAGACATATATGCCACAAATGTATGATAGACGTTGGTCTCACCTCTGGGGCCTTCACCCCTGTTCTCCACCTGGTGAGATGTATGTGGAGGTGTCATGCATGTACTCCGGTATCTCCATTCAGTTTTATGGCAGCTACCCCAACCCCACTCGTTCTGGCTAAGGCTACTTTCACACTGGCGTTTTGGCTTTCTGTTTGTGAGAGCCGTTCAGGGATCTCACAAGTGGTCGAAAAACCCATCAGTTTTGCCCTAAAAGCATTCTGATTGGAAAAGGGTCCGCTCAGAATGCATCAGTTTGCCTCCGTTCCGTCACCATTCAGCTCTGGAGGCGGACATCAAAACGCTGCTTGCAGCGTCTGATGAAACTGAGCCAAACGGATCCGTTCAGACACACAATGTAAGTCAATGGGGACCGATCCGTTTTCTATGACACAATCTGGCACAATAGAAAACGGATCCGTCCTCCATTGACTTTCAATGGTGTTCAAGACGGATCCGTCTTGGCTATCTTATAGATAATACAAACGGATCCGTTCTGAACAGATGCAGACGGTTGTATTATCCATGATGGATCCGCTCCAAACGCGAAGTGTGAAAGTAGCCTAAGGGTGCAGGTCCCAGGGGTAGGATGTGCATATCACAGATGCTTCATGCTAGGACTTAATGGCCATCAGGAACCTTTATAAGAATCTCTTCCAGGAATCTGCTTCATGATATCATGGCCACCACTGGAGCAATCACCCAGCTTTCCCGACATCCTGAATGAGAAACCTCCCTAGTTACTAGCAGGGCATGCATCCCTCCTTGCATAACTTACAAGATTTACTCGTGGGGAGTCTAGGTAGGTCACATGACCATGCAGTAATAGTGGTAGTCACCCAGCTTTCCCAGCAGCAGATATAACTAAGAAGCTTCCCATCATTAAAATGGGATGTGTGTCAGTCCACAGACCTTTCCACTCTCTATGAGAGATCTAGACGCCTGCTGTTTTCATTATTTTTGTACATCCCCTTTAAGACCTAGCTTGTAAGAGGAACTCAGCCATGCTGGGAAACTGTTTCCTCTTTTCTGATGGTCAGCAAATGTCGAAATGAGATGTGTGACTACAGTACAGCAGGGGTGGCGGTGGCACCACCCAAGCTTGGCAGCAATGACAACACATGGGAAAGTTTCCTAACAACAACCACACCTGTGACTGGGACAACAATCCCTATCATTTCAAGACAGCCTGATTACAATGACTTACGGTGGTTTCCAGAGGCTTAAACACTTCCAGATGATCTGCAGGGCTGCGGCTTGTGAAGAGACAGAAGGAAAATCACGCTGTCCCGCGCCAAGGAGCCCATAGTCAGGTAGGAGAGAAAATAATGAAGCTGGTGCTCTCTGTTGGCAGCCGCTGTCTGCAACTTTGTATCTGATTGTAGCTCTTTTTAAACATCCTCGAGATGTCCTCCTTATTAGAAAGCGGATCCAGCTCTTGATATCTGTTCCTGGGGAAAGCTGGGTGACTACTATCTAAGATAGCTTCCAACTTAAATGGAACAGTGCCCCCCCAACAAAGCTTAAAGGGGAGTTCCACTTGTAGCTAAAGAAAATAAAAGGACACATGTTTTAATGAAAAAATCACTGACCAGCACTGAGTGCGAAAGTCACCGTCCATTGGGCAGGGATTGACATGTTTTATTTCTATAGCGCCGACGTTTATCGCAACGTTGTACTCTGGATGTAAACAGAAGGTCGAGCCGTGTTTACACAAGGCAATTTACTTATAGCAGGGATCACCAACCTTCAGCACTCCAGCTGGTGTGAAACTACCACTCCCAGCATGCACACTTGCTTGGCCGTTCTCAGCTCTCCCATTGAATTGAATGGAGCATGCTGGGAGTTGTAGTTTCACAACAGCTGGAGTTCCGGAGGTTGCTGACCCCTGACTAATAGGGTGTGGTCCAGTATTTTATAACCACAGCCTAATGCACGATGTAACTTTCTCATAAAGTTTGTTTTTGATTGCTTTATACTTGTCAAGACCTCTGCTTGCTGTCAGTAAAAAGTAGCATTCTTATTTAAATACAGAAGCTTTAAAATCCATACAATGAAATACCAGGGCGTAGAGATAGAAAGTCCAGATACAGAAACGGCACTTGAGCCCGGTGCCCAAATATCACTATCCCAACAAGGAGGCGCAACATTTTTCCCTTAAAGGGGTTACCTGACCCCCCGAAAACCCCATCCCCAGTGGACCGGAAATATGCATAATTCCCAATTCGCTGGCCTCAGCGTTGACGTTTCCTGAGCAGCCTGAGACCATATCAAATTTTTTGGCATGTATATTTTTTACATTGTTCACTTGATACATAAACTATCCAAGTGAACATATAATATGCCCAGGTTTTTTTTTTTTCTTTGTATAATACATGTATTTTATATTAAATAATCTTTATTTTTATTTTTTTACATTTATTATTTTTAATCCCATTAAAGGGCATCTGTAAACAGAATCAACCCTATTAAATTAGGCATACGGTCATGTGGGGTTGATCCCGTTGATTAAAATGATACCTGTCCTGTGAAAATCTGTTGCAGCGTTCCTGAGATAAAATACTTTTATTTTTTAAGAAAAGCAGAGACCGAATGCAACAAGGGGTGTGGCCAGCACTGGAAATCTGAGGAGTGCGGCCCCTCCCCTCGGTGCGCTGAAGCCATCCTTTGCATTTAGAATGAAAAGCACTTTTCTCAGGAATACTGCAACCGATTTTAACAAGACAGGTAGTATTTTAATCAGCAGGAGCAACTCTATCAGACAGCATGTCTGATTTAATGGAGTTGATCTTGCTGGTAATTGCCCTTTAACAGATTACTATTTGAAAACTTAATTTTAAAGTTATAATGCATTATTATACTCCTGTGTGTTGTATTCTATCCTAGCAACACAAATGTGTCCTAACAGCAGGATTACTGAACAGACAACCCTGAGGTCCTTTCTGGGTCTTCAAGGCTGACTGTGGATGGGTCCCCCAGTCTCTGATTGCATCACTGGGAAAACGTGTTTACTGACCGAAGATCATGTCAGGGACCACACCAATCAAATGGTTAAACAACTGGGATTAGAGCTTAGTAATAGCTCATTTTTATAACAGTAGTGCTCAGGGAAGCCCTTGTTTCCCTTTTCTACAGTGATGCCAAAAGTCCCCCCTTCAAACCCAGTGGACAGTGATTAAAGGGGCTGTATCATCTCAGACATTGGGGGCATACTGCTGGGATATGCTCCCAATGTCTAATGGGTGCGGGTCCCAACTCTAGGACCTGCATCTATCTTTAGAATGGAGCCTGCTAAATGAAGGTGGGCGCACCACGCATGCATAGCCGCCCTCTATTTATCTCTATGGGAGTGTCGAAAGTAACCGAGCACTATGTCCGTCAGCCCCATCGAAGTGAATGGAGTGGTCGCCGCGCTTGCGTTCCATGGGACTCGGCTATTTTTGGCGCTCCCATAGAGATGAATGCGCGGTCCGCCCTCCTTCACTTTGAAGGCTTCATTCTAAAGATAGGTGCAGGTCCCAGAGTTGGGATGTGCACCTATCAGACATATGCGCCCAATGTCTGAGATGATACAACACCATTAAGGAGTTAAATGGGACAGTCTGAAAACAGCTATGCAGGGACACCCCCCCTAACTGGTAACACCCAGCTGTACATTTTTTAAGGTGCCCACACCACTTCAATAGCTGTTGGCCAAAAACTCTCCCAACTTGGCAGGTTTGGCTGACGATCCCCTAATGTGTATGGAGGCCTTTAGACCCCCCCTCATCCATGTTATTAAGATGGATATCTGCCCACCTATTGCCTCCCTGCCTTGCTTTTTCATCTAGCATTGCCAGAACGTCAGCAAACGTGTTCATCGTTCCAGCCAACACGACGAGTTTCAAAAATCCCCCCACCAACGGTTCAAACCCCCCCACCAATGGTTCAGGCACGGACCCTCCTCATCGCAGTCTTTGGGGTTGCTCCAGTCCCTGACTACATAAACGTACTCCCGGGCAGTATGGCCATCACGTCAGATTACAGACAAATACAATTACAGAAGCTTGTAGATGTGATTAGCCGGGACGGGCTGTACTCTACCGAGATATGCCGTGGACTTTACACTTTGGCAGAAATATCTGTTTACAAGCTGTAATGTAGCCGTGACTATGCTTTGTTGTTGTATTCTTCCCCTAAAGTATACACAAATAGAGTGTCCTAAAAGAAGGGGTCCCCACAATTAGACCCCCCATTAGCTCTAGTGGAGAGCGGTTGTACCCCTTGTTTTCAATAGGAGCCATGTAACACTACATTTCCCCCACAGCAATATGGACACACCTCCAGCTTCTAGCACCTGTCCCCAGGTTCGTATTTGGGTTCCTCTGGCTTCCCCTAAAGTATACACAATTAGGGTGTCCTAAAAGAGGGGTCCCCACAATCAGACCCCCCCCCATTAACTCTAGTGGGGAGTGGCTGTACCCCTTGACTTCAATAGGAGCTGTTTAACACTACATTTCCCCCACAGCAACATGGACGCACCTTCAGCTTCTAGCACCTGGCCCCAGGGTTGGACTTGGGTTCCTCGGGCCTACCAGAGGAAATTATTATCAGGACCCCCATATCATCATCATAACATCTAATTGATTTTAAAAAATTGGGGCCCACTATGGTATCAGAACCTGGACCCTCCAGAGGGTCTTCTGGTACTCTGGTGGGCCAGTCTGACACTGCCTGGACCCCTTGGTAAAACTCTGATCCTGGCAGTACCACGGTCAGTAGCATCTGCATCACGTAGGTAGCTAAAAAGAGGTTGGGGTATCTAAAAAAATAGGGGCACACTATGGTATCAGAACCAGGATCCTCTGGTACTCTGGTGGGCTAGTCTGACACTGCCTGGACCCCATGGTAAAACTCTGATCCTGGCAGTACCCCGGTCAGTAGCATCTGCATCACGTAGGTAGCTAAAAAGAGGTCGGGGTATCTCAGTGCAGACAAGTCCGCCCTGCACACATGCCAGAGGCGTGCCTGTCAGCATTCCACAGACAGACATAATGCACTGCCATACAGAATTATAGAAGAAATCCAAACCACTGGTGGGACTGAAAACAAAAGTAAAAAAAAAAAAGATAATACATTTATAAACAATAATTAAAAACTAAGAAAAGCTACTGGATCCACTTCTGGCTTAAGCTCTAAAAACTGCATCAAAAATTGTTGTAACCACCCTTAGACTAATGTCACACAAGAGGGGTTTGGCGGTTCCTTTTTGCTGACACATTTGTGGCATTATTTAGCTTTTTAAAAAAGAAAAAAAAAAACACGCACAAGAGCAACCCCCCCCCCCCTTCCATAAAACAATTCCGCTGCCTAATTGCATCCACGTGATGTGGTGCCACTGGAGGCACAGCCAATACACAATGTCACCAGGACTTCAGTATGAAGAGCAAGAAATACCCGTTTCTCAGGGAAGGCCGAGCTCTTAATGTAATTCATTGCTATAGATTGCCAAGTAGATAGTGAAACATTCTGCCCCTAAATGCATACAGTATACTCAGTGCTTACATGTACAACTGCGCATAGTGACTGCATACTTACCACACGCACTCCTGTATGACCACACATATACATGGTCACTATATACACACACTCCTGTATGACCTCACATATATACATGATCACTATATACACACACTCCTGTATGACCTCACATATACATGGTCACTATATACACACACTCCTGTATGACCTCACATATACATGGTCACTATATACACACACTCCTGTATGACCTCACATATACATGGTCACTATATACACACACTCCTGTATGACCTCACATATACATGGTCACTATATACACACACTCCTGTATGACCTCACATATACATGGTCACTATATACACACACTCCTGTATGACCTCACATATACATGGTCACTATATACACACACTCCCGTATGACCTCACATATATACATGATCACTATATACACACACTCCTGTATGACCTCACATATACATGGTCACTATATACACACACTCCTGTATGACCTCACATATACATGGTCACTATATACACACACTCCTGTATGACCTCACATATACATGGCCTCTATATACACACACTCCTGTATGACCTCACATATATACATGATCACTATATACACACACTCCTGTATGACCTCACATATACATGGTCACTATATACACACACTCCTGTATGACCTCACATATACATGGTCACTATATACACACACTCCTGTATGACCTCACATATACATGGCCACTATATACACACTCCTGTATGACCTCACATATACATGGTCACTATATACACACACTCCTGTATGACCTCACATATACATGGTCACTATATACACACACTCCTGTATGACCTCACATATACATGGCCACTATATACACACTCCTGTATGACCTCACATATACATGGTCACTATATACACACACTCCTGTATGACCTCACATATATACATGGTCACTATATACACACACTCCTGTATGACCTCACATATACATGGTCACTATATACACACACTCCTGTATGACCTCACATATACATGGTCACTATATACACACACTCCTGTATGACCTCACATATACATGGTCACTATATACACACACTCCTGTATGACCTCACATATACATGGTCACTATATACACACACTCCCGTATGACCTCACATATATACATGATCACTATATACACACACTCCTGTATGACCTCACATATACATGGTCACTATATACACACACTCCTGTATGACCTCACATATACATGGTCACTATATACACACACTCCTGTATGACCTCACATATACATGGCCACTATATACACACTCCTGTATGACCTCACATATACATGGTCACTATATACACACACTCCTGTATGACCTCACATATACATGGTCACTATATACACACACTCCTGTATGACCTCACATATACATGGTCACTATATACACACACTCCTGTATGACCTCACATATACATGGCCACTATATACACACACTCCTGTATGACCTCACATATACATGGTCACTATATACACACACTCCCGTATGACCTCACATATATACATGATCACTATATACACACACTCCTGTATGACCTCACATATACATGGTCACTATATACACACACTCCTGTATGACCTCACATATACATGGTCACTATATACACACACTCCTGTATGACCTCACATATACATGGCCACTATATACACACTCCTGTATGACCTCACATATACATGGTCACTATATACACACACTCCTGTATGACCTCACATATACATGGTCACTATATACACACACTCCTGTATGACCTCACATATACATGGCCACTATATACACACTCCTGTATGACCTCACATATACATGGTCACTATATACACACACTCCTGTATGACCTCACATATACATGGTCACTATATACACACACTCCTGTATGACCTCACATATACATGGTCACTATATACACACACTCCTGTATGACCTCACATATACATGGTCACTATATACACACTCCTGTATGACCTCACATATACATGGTCACTATATACACACACTCCTGTATGACCTCACATATACATGGCCACTATATACACACACTCCCGTGTGACCTCACATATACATGGTCACTATATACACACACTTTGCGCTCACTATATATATTCATAAATATGTATGTTCACTATAACCATGCAGTTGCATACACGCTCACAAAATCCAGGCATGCTGCATATGTATTCACTACATAAAATACGTACGGTGTGTAGGGAACCTTTTTGCAAAACTGCACCGTTTTGGAAGCATTTTTGCACAAATTATAGCAGATAAATGTGACTATAGAGATCATGAAGGGAATAAGCAAGGCTAACAGTCCCACCAGCCTACGGCTCCATAGCAGTCGCTCGGCTTAAAGGTATGCCATTGGCTGCAACTCCTTCAAAGGACAGAGGCATGGACATGTCATAGAGTAAGGGTCCTCTCTAACGTGTGATGATCTACCATATACAAGTTGATTGGCACTCGTTTTAAGGCTACTTTCACACTAGCAGCACGGACCTCCGGCAGGATCCGTCCTGCCGCTAGTGACCGTGTGCCACCGGACTACCGCTCCGTCCCCATTGACTATAAAGGGGGCGCGGGCGGAGTTCTGGCGGAGGCACGGCGAGAGGCTGCCGGAATAAAACTACGACATGTCCGACATTTATTCCGGAAGCCTCTCGCCGTGTGCTGCCGTGTCTCCGCCGGAACTCTGCGCCGCCCCCATTATAGTCAATGGGGACGGAGCAGCAGACCGGGGGCACACGGTCACTAACGGCAGGACGGATCCGACAGGCTGTTCACCCAACGGAACAGCCTGCCGGAGGTCTGTGCCGCTAGTGTGAAAGTAGCCTTACACATGCACCAATGCAAAGTGAAAAGGGAACAAATGATCGTAATTATGATCATTCGTCCCCCCATTCACCTTGAAAAATTGAGGTGCCGCTTGAAGAAAGTGATCCAACAAACTTGTTCAATCCTCGGCAGTGTAAAAGGGCTGTAACCCTCCAATGAGTGCAGCTACCCCCACCAGTCACCGTGAATGTCAAATTCTTTGAATGCTGTCCTCACGTGTTTTGTAGCAGATGGGTTACTTGGACGTCTGCTGAACGGTACTATTACGTGCTAAGCTGGTGGAATCTCGGTATACATCTAGGAAAAATCAGAAGACACAAATAATCGTCTGAACTATAGACTGCTGGTGCTGATTATAGCGCCAACCTTCTGCACTTCCATGGCGTTTTTTATGGAGTCTGGATTCAATTAGAGGAATTAAATGTCATTGTGTTTGTTTCTCTAAGATATTTGAGTGCAAATTGCTGCCTCGTTGCATGACTTTTAAGTTTGTGCAAGTGTCTGCCGCTCCGTGCTATTTACGTCTGAGTCCCTAATGTTTAAATAGAAATTCTTTTATTGTGATATTTTACATCTCCAGCCCATTATTGAGGATTGTTGGAATTCACAAGCGTGCAACATTTGGGACCTTTGCACTTTACATGTGCTTAAAGGGTTTCTACCACCAGAAATACCGTTATGTAGCTGACTGATATAGTGATGCGCTAATGTCAGCACTACATAACAGTGTGTTTTACCTTTCTCTCTGCAGCCGTTTTGGTAAAAAAAAAAAAGCACTTTTATAATCTGCTAATGAGCCTCTAGGTGCTATGTGGGCGTAAAATCAGCACCTAGAGGCTCCGTCTACTCACCCTTTATCCCGCCCAGGTCCGCTGTTCTGTCCGCCCCGCTCCTCTTGATTGATGTGACGGTTTGCAGCAGCGTTGACGAAATCTCGCGCCTGCACCTTTCACTTCTGTCTTCGGCGCAGGTGCAGTGAGTAAAGGCCGCTCTCCTGGTGCCGGATTACTCACTGTGACGTAGTCGGCGCAGGCGCATTGAGGAATCCGGCACCAGAAGTGCATCATTCACTCACTGCGCCTGCGCCAAAGACAGAAGTGAACGGCGCAGGCGTGGGATTTCGCCAACGATGCAGGGAACAGTGGCATCATTCAAGAGGAGCGGGGCGGGCAGAACAGCGGACCTGGGCAGAATACAGGGTGAGTAGACGGAGCCTCTGGGTGCTGATTCTACACTTACATAGCACCTAGAGGCTGATTAGCATATTATAAAAGTGCTTTTTTTTAAACCAAAACGGATGCAGGGAGAAAGGTAAAAAAAACACTTATGTAGTGCTGACATTAGCGCATCGCTATATCAGTCACCTACATAACAGTATTTCTGGTGGTAGAAACCCTTTAATGGGAAATGTTTTATAGTGACATAAATAGAAGAGCACATAAGAGGCAGTATTATAGTAGTTATATTCTTGTACATAGGAGCAGTATTATAGTAGTTATATTCTTGTACATAGGAGCAGTATTATAGTAGTTATATTCTTGTACATAGGAGCAGTATTATAGTAGTTATATTCTTGTACATAGGAGCAGTAGTATAGTAGTTATATTCTTGTACATAGGAGCAGTATTATAGTAGTTATATTCTTGTACATAGGGGGCAGTATTATAGTAGTTATATTATTGTACATAGGAGGCAGTATTATAGTAGTTATATTCTGATACATAGGAGCAGTATTATAGTAGTTATATCCTTGTACATAGGAGCAGTATTATAGTAGTTAGAGTCTTGTACATAGGAAGCAGTATTATAGTAGTTATATTCTTGTACATAGGAGCAGTATTATAGTAGTTATATTCTTGTACATAGGAGGCAGTATTATAGTAGTTATATTCTTGTACATAGGAGCAGTATTATAGTAGTTATATTCTTGTACATAGGAGGCAGTATTATAGTAGTTATATTCTTGTACATAGGAGGCAGTATTATAGTAGTTATATTCTTGTACATAGGAGGCAGTATTATAGTAGTTATATTCTTGTACATAGGGGGCAGTATTATAGTAGTTATATTCTTGTACATAGGAGGCAGTATTATAGTAGTTATATTCTTGTACATAGGAGGCAGTAGTATAGTAGTTATATTCTTGTACATAGGGGGCAGTATTATAGTAGTTATATTCTTGTACATAGGTGGCAGTATTATAGTAGTTATATTCTTGTACATAGGTTGCAGTATTATAGTAGTTATATTCTTGTACATAGTCTTGTACATAGGAGGCAGTATTATAGTAGTTACATCCTTGTACAGAGGTGGCAGTATTATAGTAGTTATATCCTTGTACATAGGTGGCAGTATTATAGTAGTTATATTCTTGTACATAGGAGCAGTATTATAATAGTTATATTCTTGTGCATAGGAGGCAGTATTATAGTAGTTATAATCTTGTACATAGGAGGCAGTATTATAGTAGTTATATTCTTGTACATAGGAGCAGTATTATAATAGTTATATTCTTGTACATAGGAGCAGTATTATATTAGTTATATTCTTGTACATAGGGGGCAGTATTATAATAGTTATATTCTTGTACATAGGAGGTAGTATTATAGTAGTTATATCCTTGTACATAGGAGCAGTAATATAGTAGTTATATTCTTGTACACAAGAGGCAGTATTATATTAGTTATATTCTTGTACATAGGGGGCAGTATTATAATAGTTATATTCTTGTACATAGGAGGTAGTATTATAGTAGTTATATCCTTGTACATAGGAGCAGTAATATAGTAGTTATATTCTTGTACACAAGAGGCAGTAATATAGAAGTTTGAGTCCTGAACATGAGGGAGGTATTATATTAGTAATAGCTTTGTCTATAGGAGGCAGTATTATAGTGTTTATAGTCTTTTCCATAGGGCGCAGTACTATATTATTTAGTGTATTATATATAAGAGGCTCTATTAGGTTATTTATTGTATTATATAGGAAGCAGTATTGTAGGCATCGTTATTCTATCCATAGGTTGCAGTGTTATCATATTTATATTTCAGTTAGTTTATATTCTTTCCTAAATCTACATTTATTCATACATGAATCCTCTGGAGCACAGTCAGACTTTTATATATGACCTGAGGTATTCTGTAAGGACACAGAGGTGGGTACTGTGTATGAGATCATATGAAATGTCAACTATCAAGATAAAACAGCTGTTGTTCAAAAAAAAAAGTTAAAGCTATGAAGAAAAAAATATGTATCCAGATCTCTTTATGACGTCTTGGGTTGTGAAAGCTATCTGTTCTGAAGAATAATTTGCTGGTATATTTAGCGCTGTCCCCGACTGCGCTGTGCAGCTGCACTTTTTGTGTGATTGTGACAATTAGGAGAATGTTCCCGGTATCATCTGCTGTTTTGTGAGTCTTGTTGAGACATGAAAACTTCATCATGCAAGAACCAAAAGAACTTATTTTTTTCTTATTTCAGGAAAGTGGTGTTCCAGCATTTTTATAAACTGACACAATAGATGTAAAAATGTTCCCTCTGTAATTCAGAGCAGAATCAACCGGTAGCTTCTGATTTAAGTGGATTTTATTCCCTGATGTTTGTGGTTCTTTCTAAAATAACTATTGTTTGAAGCCGTGAACGTGAAAACAATTAAAACCAGGAGCGTGTTTTCCATTTGAAACCTCGTTGCTGTTGCTTTAGTTTTTTCATGTTGGTTGTAAACTTCTGCTTTCATTAAAACTGGCTTAAGAAAAAAAAAAAAGGAACAAACATGGTGTAACATTCACTTTTCTGGGTTAAAGGGGAAAACAGACTTAAAGGCATAATTATTATCTATGAGAAACAAAGCAATCCATTGCGCAAGAAAAGTCTGCTTCGGCTTTTAGCTGGTGGCCCCATTCATATTCAAGTCCATGGGTGAAGGTTGGGATGGGACAAGCTCTGTGGATGCCTATAGGTGGTGTAGGATGGCGCAAGGGACCGTCTTTGACTGAAGGTATGTGTCACCGAGGTTTCTGGCCTCAGTGGAGTAAGAGCCAGTTTTCATGTTGTTTGACACCTTGCTATTTAGTATAGCTGTAATAGCTGATCCGGGACGGCTCTTACTGGGACTAGTCAAAGTGCTGGGTGGGTGACTACTCCCCACGTTCCAGGCCGGGTCTTGACTGGCCTATATAAAAAAAAAACAGCCAGCAGTGTCAGCTGGGTGTGATTTCCTCTCTCCCTGACAGAGGAGCTCTGACAATCACTGGACTGGGATCTGAGCCGTGTGCTATGCTGGAGGCCTGAGTTTGGGAGGTCTGCTCTGTCCTGAGCAATGCCGATCGGGTGTAAATTAACACCTAGGATAACAGGTGACTCTTTCCTGAATGAACTGTCTAGGTGTGATCGAACACCAACTGCAAATGGACTGTCGTACTGTTTTATTGCCATAAGTGTGAATAAAACACTGAAGTTTTTGATTTACAAACTGGTCTTTGCCTCTATACTGCATACCAGAGTGAATTCGCACAGTGGCCATACACACTGGACGAAACCAAACCATACGATTTTGATTGGGGGTTCATCTCATCTAATGTGTATCAGAGTGCACCAAATTTCAACAGCAGATGTGGGGGGAAAAAACAGGCCACTTTTCATGTTGGACATGGCCGATCCTTTGCTATCAAAGAGAGAAGTTACTTCCAGAGGCATTGAGCCGTGGTTTATTACCCTCTCCCAGATGAAAACACTTGCACACCTGGCCAAATTAGGCATGTATATGCAAGCAAAGCTCAGGAAGAGTAGCAGATGGCTCATTCAGCAGTTATCTAAGGTGTATGGCCACCATAAAGGGCTGTTGGCATCTGGAAAACTTATGGCATATCAATGGAATATGCCACGAATGTCAAATAGGTGCCCGTCCCACCTCTGAAATCCGCTTCTATCTCAAAAAGGGACCCAGAAGTAAATGGAGAGCACCCTCAATTTACTGCTATGTGCCAGCATGGCTATTTTCTGATGTCCCATCACACTGAATGGAGAGGATGCCGTGCTTACTCTTTGTTCACTGCAGGGCCTCGTTCTAGAGACAGCGGTTCCCTGATGTGGGCAATGGCATGTCTTACTGATATGCTATAAATGTCCCTGATGGCAATACCACTATATGACAAAGGTTTTAGTATATCCTCCTACCCTAGATCCCTAAACTTCAGAATGATAGTTGTCAGATGGACAATCAATTTAATTGGCCATCTCCATCCTTTCCTGACATTTCCTTGACCACTCTAGCTTGTATCTGTGTGACAGGCACCATATCCTCACCAATGCACCTGCAATGATAAAAAAAAGAAATTTGAAGACTTACTTTTATGTTAAACCCATAAATTGTACTTGTTCTTCTCAATGGCGACCAGAATAGCCCCTGTCCTTGCTACCACTCAGAGGGGTTTTACGTTTGATTTCACTAACTTCACCTCTACAAAAGTTGTCAATGCTGCCATGTATCTTTCTCCAGGCTTGGTCTTCGAAGAGAATCCTTCAAGACATAACAATACTCTCCAAGTATTTCCAGAAAAAGGACAATCACTCTTGTCCTGTAGAACTATTACTTCTCAGCCAAATACTATTTAAAAGTCCACAAAGCTTGGAGCACTTTCTCTATTAGATGTCTTAGTTTATGTCGTCATGGGCAGCGCATTCTGTAGTGTTCACAGTCAAGAGGCATTTGTAGACTCCTAGTTTTTTCATAGCCTACTGGGCCACTGAAGACTGCCATCAGTGAACAAAACTTAGCTAAGTTGTAAAAAATTTACCAGGTGGTGAAAAGTAGTCATACATCATAGGATAAATATGAAAAAGCAGAAGAAATTCACTAATTCTTGAAATAATTTATTTTTTAGGAGTGAAGACTGAATTTACTATTGTGTGACGATTCACCTCGACCACCAAGATGAGTCAAGCGACAGATACCTGGAAACTGGTTAACGTAAAAGAGCACAGCTGGTACCAGCAAAGCTTAGTCTATCAGAAGAAATCCTTCCAACACCGCTTTATGCAAAAAGATGGCAGCTGCAATGTCTATTTCAAGAGCATCATTGGCGAGTGGGAAAGTTACGTTGTGGACATCTTCACCACGTTGGTCGATATTAAGTGGCGTCACATGTTGATTATATTTTCCTTATCATACATTTTAACATGGCTATTGTTTGGGTTTATCTTCTGGATCATCGCTTTGCAACACGGAGATCTCAGTGACATGGACATAACCCCTTGTGTTGACAATGTCCGCACATTCGCGGGAGCATTTCTGTTCTCCCTCGAGACGCAGACAACTATTGGCTATGGTAACCGTTGCGTTACAGAGGAATGCTCTCTAGCAATACTGCTGGTCACTCTGCAATCAGTTTTCAGCTGCATCATTGACACATTTATTATAGGTGCTGCTATGGCCAAGATGGCCACCGCCCGGAAAAGGGCTCAGACTGTACGTTTCAGCTACTTTGCTCTTGTCGGCATGCGGGATGAAAAACTATGCCTTATGTGGCGGATTGGTGACTTCCGTTCAAAACATGTAGTTGAGGGTAATGTGAGGGCCCAACTATTACGCTATTATGAAGACCATGAGAAAGGGATTGTCATGGAATACAAAGATCTCAAACTAGTCAATGATCAAATCATACTGGTCACGCCAGTTACTGTTGTCCATGTTATTGACAAAGATAGTCCTTTATATGCTCTAGATCGGAAAGCGGTGGCTGCAGCCAGATTTGAGATCTTGGTTACATTTGTCTACACAGGGGACTCTACTGGAACATCCCATCAGTCTAGAACGTCCTACTTGCCCCGGGAAATCCTTTGGGGCTTCCGATTCAACAACATCTTAGAGGCAAAGAAAAAATATTATAAAGTGGATTGTGAGCAGTTTGAGGAAATGACTGAATACTATGCCCCGTTCTGCAGCGCAAAGCAGCTAGACATCAATAACATGCCCGCAAGTCCGTCCACTACCTCCATGTCTAACGGTGTATCTAGAATGCGACCTCCGAGATCCATAGCTAATGTCTTGTCCACCGTTGAGATCCCCAACTCGATGAACAACTTCTTGCCCAATGCTTCGTCTACCACCTCGCTGTCCAAAGACTTACTCAACATCGCATATCCACGTTCCATGCCCAATGGCTTGTCCAGCATGTCCCAAAGCGTTACCACAGTGTCATCATTAGGTACTACAGATAGCAACTATGAAGACCACGCAGAGCCCAACCCAACTTCCCAAGACCTGGAAGAAAGTTCTTACCAAAAAATATTTAAGACTTTGAGCAAAATGTCATTAGAATCCTAAATGAAGAGGCTAATTCATGATGTTGTAGTAACACTTAGCTTTCTTATCCTCGGATAGTTACCAACTGCTGCCTGTGCCTCAGATAGACACACCCAGGTCATGTATAGCTTAGTATCTTCTTTATAGATGAGACATACCAACTATATTAGCGATTAAGACTTTGCAGTATTCAAAAAAATCTTCCATTCATCCCATGGAAATGGTAGGTGAGGTCAAGTGTTTATGAAGGAAGCATTTAAAGAGACTAATATGAGATACCTTCAGAAGCACATAGAGTAGATGATGATGATGGACCTCTTTGTATAGAGGTCTTGGTGATGAGCAGCATCTGTCAGTGACAACTCATGTCATTATGTTGTCGGTAGCATATACTGTCAAGAAGCGGAAGTCCATCGGGAGACTGAAATCTCACAAGCTTTTATTGTCAAAAGGACAATCACGACCATCAAGGACTGCATTCAGAGGGGTGCAATGTGACCACGTATTATTGAACTTGATAGATTTATGTCTTTTTTCAACCATATTAACTATGTAACTATTATGGCCACAGGACTGACAGTGGTTCAAGTGATCTTAAAGGGGGTGATTCATCTCGCCCTTTGGTGGCATATCATTAGCACATACACCAATATCCAAAAAGTGTGGGTCCCTCCCCTGGGACCTTCGCCTATTTCTACAGCATGGCCTTTAAAGTGAAGGAGAGCGCACCGCCCATGCATGACATGTTGTTCATTCACTTCAGCTGAGGGAGAGTGCTCAGTTATTTCCATATACCAGTGCTCAGCTATTCTCGGTACTCCCATATAAGAGAATGAAGGTTGGCCATACTTGTATGGTGCACCCTCGATCACTTTGGAACACATTCTGGAGATAGGAATGGATTTCAGAGGTGGGACCCGCACTTATGGGTCATTGGTGCCACCAAAATGCGAGATGGGCCAAACCTTTAACTTACCCAGAGAACTATATAGCGACCTTAGTTCAGCTAACTAGAATAATGGGTAGCCCAGATTCTGCAAATAATGAAGCTACAATAGAGCTGTCTGAATGCAGCCATATACTACATATATCCCGCTTTTGTCTTGTTTCGCCTTCGGTGATGTCGGTGAAAATGTCCTTTCCCATGGGATAGTAAATCTACTAGAACCTGTCACCTGGTTTGGGGGCCATGAAACAAAGACTGTTATGATATATAGCTGGGTTTAAGGGTCCCAAACATGCCCCTAGCAAACTCACCCATCCCAGCAAAGAAAAGTAAATGAAAATCAGATTTATCCATGATTTTTCTCCAGCAGCATCAGGCACATGCAAACTGTGCTGTACAAGGTATAACTTTCTTACCTTGCATGTGCCCGATGGGCAGTGCATATCCAGTGAAGAAAGGTGCGCGGTCCTCGGCTTCATCTCCGTAGTGCGCATACGTCCGATGCTGCTGGAGAAGAGTCCCAGACTCTTTTTCCTCGAGCTTTGATTTCCAATTACTAAACTTTGTGAGGATAGATGGGTTTGTAATGGGCTGGTTTAGGACCCTAACCCCCAGCTGTATAATAGTACTCTGGTTTAGTGGCACCGTAAAACTACTGGGTGACAACCACGCTAGAATCCATTCTTGGTGACTGCGGCGGTTGTCACAGATGATAAATTTATGATATATGGTGTGGATAAGGTGATAAATGCTTTTTGTGGGATAACTCCTTAGGACTTCATGACCATTTGCCTTTTGTTATATCAGGTAAAATTTCTGTGGAGCCTGTTGGGGTAAAGGAGGTCTCTACAGTGTGAGGAGCTCATATCTGAGCTTCCTGGAGTGTGAGATAGAAGGCAGACAGATACCACGTTAAACGCCAAATTGCAGAGCAGAGAAGTGTGCTGCATAAGG
Source organism: Bufo gargarizans (assembly GCF_014858855.1). NCBI lineage: Eukaryota > Metazoa > Chordata > Amphibia > Anura > Bufonidae > Bufo > Bufo gargarizans. The sequence goes on from NC_058085.1 coordinate 45,815,482, forward strand.
TTTTAGCCTATGTGACTTGTCTGCAGTATGCTCCTGAGCTCCCTCTAGTGGTGGCTGCAGGCACTTATGCAGAGGATTTTGAGCTCTGTTTCAAAAGAGCTTAGCTCCAATTCAGCACAGAATATTATTTCTAAAAGGACATGTTGTGACAGGCTGACTTTCAGATTTTGAATATTCTTCTGGAAAGGAATATGGGATGTTCTTGGTAAGTTTTGGTCTCCATCCCAAGTGCACACATATATATATATATATATATTTGTTTTTTCTATATATATATATATATATATATATATAAAAAAAAATGATGGAGATCTACGGATCCATACAAAGTAAACAGAGTGGTCTTTCCACTTCTTTTCACTGTACGAACACAATAAAGATTAAGAGCACATCGTATTTCACTTCTTGTGGATTATTTGAAGGGTTATGACCATATATCATCTGCAGGAACAAATCACCTTGGTGCAGCTGGTTATTCGAAGCAAGAAGCCTGGGAAGAAAGGAGAGTCTTCCATTTAGCACCCTAGCAGTTTTGCCCTGGTTTACTGACTGCTGGTTTATCATAAGCCCCTCACGTGTTCTTAGACCTTTCACATTAATGGTCATTCATTTAGTACAAGAATGGCTAAGTGGGTTCACAAGCTAGAGGGATACCACTGATATTCACCCCTTCCAAACACTGGCTCCTGACACCCCCTGTAAAAAGATTGCTGGTCAACCAGACATTCCAGCTGCCATAGAAGAAAATGGTATTACTACACATCTAATCATACGTGTAATACCTGCCCAGATTTAGCCCACACGTTTAGGCTCATAAAGAGGTCTCCAAAAAGAGGAATCCCCTTTCTGGCATCCATATGTCCTAATAGGTCATAAGACAAAGTATCTAAGTGTATAAAGAAAACTTTGCAGATTTTTAATACGCTATGCATTTCAATTTGTCACCAAATTCGAAACATTCATTGCTTACATTCAGATGGTAAGAACTCATCCTGACCTTGTTCTGCTGCCAGTCTTGGTGCAATGAATTAGTGCGAACATGATCTTGAAAACGGTGAGAAATTGAAGCCTACATTATATATGAAAATGTCATCACATTTCATTATCTAATGACTGCGCACGACCATGCAGAATATTCTCCAGAGCTGGTGAGGAGACTTTCAAAGGAGAGATTTAAGTGATCAGAACAGAAGTCTCCCAAAGGTAAGGAAGGGTAAGACACAGGTGGAGGCTTTAATCCTACGGAGATGAATAATCATTGTCGGGTGGTAATAATTCAATTAAGAATTATTAATTATGGTCATAAAAATTATTAATTATAAAAAAATTAAATTTATAAAATTTGTCATAAATTCTTAAAATCATGACCTGGTGAATCGTAGACGACCTAATTGATACAATTCACATCTGAGGCCGACTATTTCCTCAGATAAATAAGTTATTTTTGACGTGAGATGACGTTAATGATAAAACATGTAGTTCTGCATTATAGAATAATACACAGGTTTATAAAAATATGCAGATTTATTGGTTACAAGATTATAAACATATATAAGTAAATAAACACAATGATACATGCAAATGAATATATAAAGCATTACAAGCTTAACGATACATGTGAGTGGAAATAACTTGTCACATTATAACCAAGCTATTATTAGGTTAGGATATCAAATAGGAACATCATTTATATACATCACTTCTCTGTTCGGAGGAAACCTCATGATATCAGGATGGGCATGTCTAATCCTAGACATCAATATGGAATGCCAAATACATTCCACCCCCCTCTAACCCCCTTGATTCTTCTGCAGGTAGAATAAAGTCTCACAATATCCTAAAACTACATCTCAATATGGAGATGATCAATTAATTAATGTATTTATTCGCCAATCTAGATGGTATAATTTCACCCACACTATCAAATTAGTCTTAATAAAATGAAATATTATTTTCTGTCTCTTACCAAGTCCTAGTAGAAATCTCACTTCTGCTCCTAGGAAAGCTGGATGGTCCATCATAGCACATCTCCTTATGGCTTTCATCTTGATGGACCCCTCTAAAGAGCTTAACTTCTCTTTCCTCTCTTTCTTGTGTGTGTGTTCCTTTTCTCTGTCCTCCTTCTCCCCCCTCTATGTATGGTTTATGAACACAAACTTATCAGTTAGACACACCTTCCTAGTTTGGAAGTTTCCAATCATAATCGGATGGGCGTGACTATTGATAAGAAATGACATCATAACCTTACCCAGAATGCACTTTTGCTACTGTTGTAATGTCACCTACTCATACCTAGGTGGCACTGCTGTGTAAGCTATTTGCATCATAGTATAAAGGGTTAACTTCTGTAAGTCTGAATAAAGGTATAATATACAATTGACCTTAAAAGCTTTAATTCAAGGCTATAGGGATTAGATTTGACACTTGTAGCAATTAGAGACAGACCTCTAGGCGTCTCTTTGAATGTTTCTCACATTGTTTGTGGATCGTAAATAACTTGAATGGCTTTGTTTACTCAGAGATATCAGTACCTCCTCTCATACCAAAGGAGTGAATAATTGTTACAAAACACACATCTTCACAGACACTCTTTTAGAGACAAATATTCTCCTAATGAGAAATATATATAATATACTGGATACATGTTGTCTTCATAATATATAACAGTATAATATAATATATATTATATGTTCTACTGATTGTCTTATGCTAAGGACTAAGGTTCATTAAATGAATACATGAATATTATATATTTGTTTAATTGATAAATGCCTAATTGTATAGGTAATTATCACCAGCTGCATAGAGCTTATCTTTACCTCCCGTCATAAATTTTAAAGTAGATAAGAAGGCCTCTTCTCAGACTGGTACATTCATGAGAAGAATAACACTAAAAAGTAGAAACCTTCGTGTGACCTTACTTTGGCCTTCTCAAGACATACAAAATTATAACTATAGTGAGCATGGCTCTTAAAGGTAATGAACATCCATCTTGACTAAAAATGAATTGGATATCAATGTATTTACCTATGAAAAGGCACGACATCATAGCTCACCCCCGCTCAGCAGAGTATGATGTGCAATGATGGACATATCCATACAGATCTGGTGTGAGGCATTAGGTCAGTAGCCGCAGGGTATAGTTTAGTCTAGAAGACATTGCCTCTCCAGGAAAGTGGGGTCATACAAGGTAAGGCCTGCATTTAACAGAAAATCTGCTAAATACCATCTGATGCACGTAAAGAGGTTGTGATGGAAATGATTCCCAGAACTTATTTACAAGAAAGCTCCAAATAAAAGGTTTTTCTGTGGTCTTCACTTCATGCTATAAAGATAGAATACAAACTCTTAGATCAGATGTCTATCTTTGGAAATATGGACATTACATTATCTGTTTCATACCCCAGAGCTGTACTCACTATTCTGCTGGTGGAGTCACTGTGTACATACATTACTTAACCTGTACTGATCCTGAGTTACATGCTGTATTATACTCCATTGCTGCACTCACTATTCTGCTGGTGGAGTCACTGTGTACATACATTACATTACTTATCCTGTACTGATCCTGAGTTACATCCTGTATTATACTCCAGAGCTGCACTCACTAGTCTGCTGGTAAAGTCACTGTGTACATACATTACAATCGGAGATGCAGGACCTATTTTTTCATTTTTGTCCAAAATAATAAAATATTTGACGCAGTTTAAACTGGGAGTGGCAGGGTGTGGGGCTTTCATGGAAGGTTCTGATCAATGGCTGGATATTTGAAGGTTGCACTACTGCCTTCTCTGTTTGGATCCTACATCTACCTACCTTAATATACATGGTTCCTGGTTCTCAATTAAACGGAGGACAGGAGAGTGGTGTTTACTAATGTTTCAAAGCCAAGTACCCTTGCTCAAATCCAGAATATTAGAAGACTAGAAGAACCTGACCACCTAGGTTGTCAGTGGGTTAACAGCAGGTCCAATCTCATTGATGGCTTTACGATTAGACAGCAACGTCTTTGATTCTTTCAATTTCATTTTTCGAGAGCCTTGCCGTCTCGATACTGGAAAGGGAAAATATGTCAGCTAGCGTGACTGAGCTTTGGAAAGAACTGTTCTGGAAAAGCTTGTGAAACTTTAGGCCAATCGTAGACATGGAAGGAAACTTCTAAATGTCCCTGCAGAGAAAATAAGGCTTGAACTTGTACCAATAATCTATTTGCTAATGTGGGAGGTAAGATTAGAAAGAGTGAAGAAGTAGATTGCACCTGCTGCTGATTTAACTCTGTCAGGATCGTGGTTGGAAGGACAAAGTTCTGTCAGCTGTTTATACTGCAACGCCCAATAGCTGTCTGAAAATGAAAGTCGTCCTCGAGTGACTTGACTTGAACTGTCTGTGCACCAGACGTGTGCAGGAGATATCCACCACAAGGCCTTTGCACTGATGTTTCCTCAGTACAGGAAACGGAGGCTTAACCCTCTGTAGGAAAGGAGCATGTCAATAAAACATGTCTACACCACATGGGCAAAAGTATGTGGTCACCTCTATAGTTACTGGTTGAATGCCTTGTAGGTTACCTAAGAGAATCTTGCCAAAAGAGTGGTAGTTTTCTGGGGAAGGCGATACGGTTTGGAGTGGAAATGTAGGGCAGTATTGATTTGGGCACAGGTACTCACAGATTACTCACCTACAGTACCGAAGCCTCTCAAGAAACACAGAGGCCAAGGCGTTCCAAAGAAGATTGCCTACATTAGAACATCAACTGGATGATTCTCCCAGTGATTCTTGTTTTTCTTAAGGTGTTCAATGGGGCAGAGGTCAAAGTATTGAGCAGGCCAGACAAGTTTTGAACATGAGCATTGTCATGGTAAATCTTCCCCAAAATATGACCACCACATTGGAAGTTCATGGCTCTCTAGTATGTCATTGCATGCTGTGCTGCAACTCTATTAGTTTAAGGTCTGAAAATATGAAAGGTAGTCTCAGACCATTTGTGCAGGAAGTGTTCTTCCGCCTGGTTTATCCATTGGACTTTCAGATAAAGTATTGAATTTCCATTGCTTGATCCCCCTGCTGGTGGTATTACATCGGCCCACTTGACATTGTGCACAAAATGTAAATTTTTTCCTGACTTCCAGCGCCAGTATTGCAACACAACTGTTTGTGTCCTTTATGACTCAGTTGTTGCCTTTTTTTATAAATTTCTTCTTATCTGCATGGTGATCTGAAACACTGGAGACAAGGACATTGCACCATACATTCTCCTGGAAGAAGCTAGAGACACCTATCTCCACATGGCAGTGGTCAACTGTGATGTCAGCATTACCTTCTCTCTCCATGCCCTTTCCTTTACCCTTGGGACATTTCAACCACATGTTGGCTTGCTAGCAATGTAGCTCCTCAGGGGCGGGTGACCTTTACAGGTTGTCGCCACCCAGTTGTGACAAAGATGGGTTAAACTAGGGCTGCACCCTATAGCAGTAACATGATTTCAACGCTATTGCTGTGTGGTATGGATGCATATTATTATGGCATTTTATAAACATGTGCAAAATTTGTTGAAAAATTGTTAAATTTAGCATTAAAAACATTCAGTGTAGAGATAGGCGAATTTCTTGAAATTCATTTCAGGTACAAATTGATTCTACCCACCTTGATGCATACCAGAAAATCCCCTGGTGGCAGCCTCGAACCGTTCAATCAGTGCTTTTTCATAATAAGACTTTTCCCTGTAGGTAGCCTCAAACTTTTCAATCAGTGCTTTTTCATAATAAGATTTTCTGCTGCATGCATGGGATAGGCATAAGGCCATCCGTCATATAAGATAGGGCCAGGGGCTATTCATAGTATTCAGTATATTGAGCAGACTAGATGGGCCAAATGGTTCTTATCTGCCGACATATTCTATGTTTCTATGATCTGACAGTTTGTTTTGTTGTGGGTTAGAACTGAATTCCACCTCCTCCCAGGTGTTGTTCTTTAGGTAATTGGTGAGGCTATTTATTCCTCCCTCTCCCTATAGCCCTTGCGGGTTATAGTTCTGCCTTGTGTGAGCTCTGGAAGTTTGGTGGATCGTCTTCTCCAACACATCTCTAGATAAGTCATTTTCCCTTTTTCCTTCTCTGTCTGTTTTTACTAGGTCTCTAGGGTGACGCTAGTTCCTTCGGTTGTTGAAGGAGCTGGGTGTCTCTTTCCCTCTTCCCTACAGCTGAGGGTTTGGTTGAGTGTGTTATAGTCTTAGGTACGTGGGCATGTGCATATCTACCATCGAGACATGCACATGGGCATAGCAGCTTAGGGAAAGTGTTTGAAGGATTGCTAGGAGGTTACCCCTTTGTTCCCTAGCATTTGGAGCCTAGTCTGTTGTTTTGTTTTCCTTGTCGTGTTCTGTTTCCTTCCCTTATCTTACCTACCGTGACATTATAACCCACCATACCTTCATTTTTTCACTTGCTGTTTGCAAAATGGAAACTATTGATGCTTTGGTTAATCGCATGCAGGGATTGTCTTTGGAGGTAGCTGACCTCCGCAATTCAGTTGTACGGTGTCAGAGTACTTTGGCGTCTGGCACCGCCAGGGGAAACCAGGTTTGCCCGGAACCTAAGGTCGCTCTCCCTGATAGGTTGTCCGGGGAAGTGATAACTTTGTTCGGTTCAGTGAGTCCTGTAAATTGTATTTTCGTCTGCGTCCGATTTCATCTGGAGACGAAAACCAAAGAGTAGGGATTATTATTTCTCTGCTAAAAGGTGACGCTCAGTCTTGGGGTTTTTCTCTGCTGACTGGTTTACAGTCCCTCCGGTCGATGAATACATTTTTCGGAGCCCTGGGCCTGATTTATGATGACCCAGACCGGGTCTCTATGGCTAAATCTAAGTTGCGCAGCTTGTACTAGGGAGAATGTACTGCTGAGTTGTATTGTGCTGAATTTAGAAGATGGGAGACTGACTCGGAGTGGAATGATCCTGCACTCCGTAGTCAGTTCTGTCAGGGGCTGAGAGATTGAGATACGCCCTTGCATTTCATGAAAAACCTGATTCTTTGGAGGCAGCCATGTCTTCGACTGTACGGATTGATAGACGTCTTAGGGAGAGGGACAAGGTTCTCCTCGGGCAGGGGTGCTGTCTGGTGGAGAATCAGTCCCTCCTGTCCCTCGGGGTACTATGACACTTGAATTAGGGTCTGGAGAGGAGCCTATGCAATTGGGCCAGGTTACTTCTTGCTCTGGTAATAGGGATTTTAGGAAGCTGAATAGACTGTGTTACTTCTGTGGTAAAAAAGGTAATTTCGTTAAGCTGTGCCCTTTTATTAAACCTCGAAGTGGTTATGAAAAACAAATAGGGGATTCCATCGAAGGAAAACAAAAACTCCCTTACTCTTGGTAGTGTAAATGGGGAGTTAGAGCAAGCATATTGGTATCCTACCTGCAGTACCCGATTCCTTCTGCCTGCCATGGTGGCGCTAGACTCTGGAAATTTTGAGTTAAATGTATTTGTTGACAGTGGCGCAGGGGTTAATCTTATTAATTTTCAATTTCTTCAGAGTCATGATTTTAAAACTAGCGCATTAAGCAAAGAGATACCAGTGTTTGCTATAGATTCCGCCCCCCCTCTCGCAAAGATGTCTAACTCATATTGTTCAGGATATTCATTTGAGGGTGGGTGATTCTCATGTTAAATTCATTTCTTGCTTTGTTATGAAAGGTTTGCCTGCTCCGATGGTTCTGGGTTTACCATGGTTTATAAAACATAACCCTACCATTGACTGGCAAACAAAACAAATCAGTAATTGGAGTGAATTTTGCATGAACAACTGTCTTAGTGCCTCTATTTCGGGGGACGGGTGTCCATTAAGGTGCCTCAGTTTCTTTCCGATTTTTCGGACGTATTCTCAGAGGGTGGCGCTCAGGAGTTGGCCCCTCACTGAGAGTATGATTGTCCGGTCAATCTTATCCCCGGAACAAAATTGCCAAAATCTCGGTTATATAATCTTTCTCAACCCGAAAGAGTAGCTATGCGGGACGGGAGTATATTGCCGAGAGTTTGGCAAAGGGACATATTAGACTGTCTAAGTTTCCTATGGCCGCTGGCTTCTTTTTCGCAAAGAAGAAGGAAGGATCCCTTAGACCGTGCCTAGATTTTCAGGAACTGAATCCCATTTACTGTCCGTGATCCTTATCCCCTTCCCTTGAATCTGGATCTATTTGATCAGATTGTTGGTGCCAAGGTGTTTTCTAAGTTGGATTTAAGAGGAGCTTATAATCTGATCAGAATCAGTGAAGGAGATGAATGGAAAACGGCCTTCAAAACCCCCGAGGGTCACTTCGAGAACCTAGTCATGCTCTGTAACTAATGTTTCAGCAGTCTTTCAGCGCTTTATCAATGACATTTTTCATCTTTTGGTGGGGAGGTTCGTTGTTATTTACCTCGATGACATACTAATTTACTTACCTGATATGAAGACTCGTCAGGATCATTTGAGACAAGTGTTATTGATCCTTTGGGAGAATATATTGTATGCTAAGTTGGAAAAATGTGTGTTTGCGGTTCAGGAGCTGCCGTTTTTGGGGTACTTGCTTTCTGCCTCCGGTTTTCGTATGGATCCCGAAAAGGTCCGTGCGGTACTGCAATGGGACCAGCCGGAGAATCAGAAAGCCCTGATGTGGTTTTTAGGATTTACTAATTACTACAGAAAATTCATCCTGAATTATTCCACCATTGTCAAACCTTTGACAGATATGACTAGGAAGGGCGCTGACTTCTCTGTCTGGTTGGATGAGACATTACGTTTTTTTTCTGATATTAAGAAATGTTTTGCTTCTGCTCCCATTCTGATGCAACCTGATGTGTCTCAACCCTTCATTGTGGAAGTTGACGCGTCAGATGTGGGAGTCGGAGCAGTCTTGTTGCAGGGTCCTTCTCCTAGCAAATGGCGCCCGTGTGCCTTTTTCTCCAAGAAACTCTAGGCCGCCGAAAGAAATTATGATGTTCAGAATAGAGAGTTGTTGGCCATCAAATTGGCCTTTGAAGAGTGGCATCATTGGCTAGAAGGTGCTACCCATCTGATTACAGTATTTACTGACCATAAGAATCTGGCTTACCTGCAATCTGCAAAGCATTTAAATACTATGCAGGCTAGATTGTCATTGTTTTTTACCAGGTTCAATTTTGTGGTCACCTATCGCCCTGGGATTAAAAACGTCAAAGCGGATGCGTTGTCACGTAGCTTTCGGGAGGGGGGAGGGGAGATTCATAGGATCCTGCTCTGATTTTGGCTGATGGGGTGGTGGTTTCCGCTCTTTACCCCAAGCTGGAGACGGAAGTGTTGGGGGCTCAAGAGGAGCCATCTGATTCTTGTCCTCCAGGCAAGTTTTTTGTTCATTCCGAACTGCGATACAAGGTGTTCAAAGAACATCACGATACTGTCCTTGCGGGACATCCTCGAAGTAGATTCACTGTAGATCTTATTTCACTGAGATTCTGGTGGCTTTCAGGGTTGTGTAAAAGTGTTGAGGGTTATGTAGCAGCTTGTGAGACCTGTGCACGCATGAAGGTGGCTCACACTCGGCCATCAGGATCTCTTTTTCCTTTTTTTCCTTGGACGCATTTTTCCATGGACTTCATTGCTGATTTGCAGAGTTCCTCTGGGAAAACTGTGATTTTGGTGGTAGTGGACCGCTTCAGCAAGATAGCTCACTTTGTACCATTATCAGGTTTGCCCAATTCGAAAACTCTCGCTCAGGTTTTTATTGATAACATTGTGAGATTACATGGCATTCCCTCTGATGTGGTGTCTGAAAGGGGGATGCAATTTGTTTCCTGGTTTTGTTCTTGTCTGGGTATTCAGTTGTCTTTCTCGTCGGCTTTTCATCCTCAGTCGAATGGTCAAACTGAGCGCACTAACCAAAACCTGGAGACCTTTTTGAGGTGTTTTGTCACTGAGAATCAGGATGAGTGGTCCTCATTCTTGTCTTTAGCTGAGTTTGCCTTGAATAACCATAGGCAGGAGTCAACTGATAAGTCACCATTTTTTGCCGCATATGGTTTTCACCCTCAGTTAGGTACTTTTTCTGGGACCGAATCTTCTGGGATACTGGATGAGGAGAGATTCTCTTCCTCTTTGTCATCTATCTGGCGGAAGATTTACGTTAATTTGAAAAATATGGATGAAAGATATAAACGGATGGCTGACAAGAGACGTATGACTGGTCCGGACCTGTGTGTGGGTGATTTGGTGTGGTTGTCCACTAAAAACATTAAGCTGAAGGTACCCTCTTGGAAATTGGGTCCAAGATTTATTGGCCCTTACAAAATCTCGGCCATTATCAATCCGGTGGCGTTTCGTCTGGAACTTCTGCAGGCCTGGAAGATCCATAATGTGTTTCACAGGTCATTGTTTAAGAAATATGTGGAACATGCGGAACCATCTCCTTTGCCTCTTTCTCCTGTTTTGGTTGATGGTAATCTGGAGTTTCAGATCTCTAGAATTCTCAGCTCACGTATTCGTCGGGGTTCCCTTCAGTACCTGGTGCATTGGAGGAGATACGGTCCCGAGGAAAGAATGTGGGTTCCGGCTACCGATGTTAATGCTAGCCGCCTTGTCAATGCCTTTTACAGGGCACATCCGGATAAAGTTGGACCTGGGTTTCCAGAGGTCATCCGTAGAAGGGGGGGGGGGGTACTGTCACGCCCTGCCCTGTGGGTGTTCTGAGGAGATCTGTCCGAGTTGTTGCACGTGACTTGATCTGACAGTTTATTTTGTTGTGGGTTAGAACTGAATCCCACCTCATCCCAGGTGTTGTTTTTTAGGCAATTGGTGAGGCTATTTATTCCTGCCTCTCCCTATAGCCCTTGCGGGTTATAGTTCTGCCTTGTGTGAGCTCTGGAAGTTTGGTGGATCGTCTTCTCCAACACATCTCTAGATAAGTCCTTTTCCCTATTTCCTTCTGTGTCTGTTTTTACTAGGCCTCTAGTGCTAATTTGCATATATTTTATCAGAAACACATTGGCTGGACTACAATGCTCCTCACACACCCTAGGTCATCTCCCTAATGAGAAAAGGCAACCCCAAGTCACCAACAAAGGCCTCTCAGCTAACCTGGGTAGTTTTCTCTTGAAGCACTCAGTTTTCTTGTCCTTTTGGAAGGAGAACTGATCTGCACATTTCATTTGAGGAAGCATAATATGGGGACAATTAGTACATTTTGTCATTTTGGAAGGAGAATTGACTCTTTCCCAGTGGAATGTAAGTTACTGTAACACATGAATATCTCAGATTTGCCTAAACAAGTAAATGAATTTGAAAAATAAATTTGTGTTCACTAGAATGTACATTTTGGGGAATCAGTAGAATTGATTTGTTCAGATCTGCAGCTCCAATCCATTTCTCGATCACTGACCCAAGTGTCAATGTCTCGACCCACCAAGACCACTGAGAAGCAACAGGTTTTGGGCCAAAAAGACAGCTATCACTTCATTGTCAGTAGCAAGTCAGTGCACCGACCCATCAGGGTACCATGACATTACTGAGACAACATGTGCAATATTTGTAACTAGGGATTCATTAAAGGGAACCCGTCATCAACTTTTTGCTGATCTCACCGAGGGCAGCATAAATTAGTGACACAAATGCTGATTTAATCGGTGTGACATTTATGAGCTAAAAGTAAGTGGTTACCGAGAACCAGCATCATAATCATTGAAAAGAGTGAAATCTACCTGAGAAGAGTCATGGTGATGATTGGCAGTTCTCTCCTAGAGAGAAAGGGAGAAAACTATGTAGAAGACTATCAATCACTAGCAGGTGGGCAGGGAGAGCAGGAATTCATGAATAACCATGACTCTTCTCAGGTGGCCGGGACTCTTTTCCAGGCCCAGTTTGCAATGATTGTGATGTTGGTTCTCGGCAACCGATTACTTTTGACTTATAAATGACAGACCGCTGAAATCATCTCACCTGTCTCTACTTTATGATGCCATTAGTATGGGCAGCATAAAGTTGATGACAGGTTCCCTTCAAGTTTTTCCCCAGGATTTTTTAGCTATTTGTTTTTTGTTTGTTTTTTTGCTGCTGATTTAAAATGTCTTTATGTCTCACACCTCACTAATTAAAAAAACATTCAAAAAATCTCCTTAACGATCCATGAATGTCCTTTTGTATAATCTGCATTATTAGAAATACGGGAGAAGAGCATGTTGCTCCATGATCACAGCAGGTTTGCAAGTTGCATTCCAGTGACATACATTGGCTCTGTGTTGCGCCCTCTTGTGGGCCAAAGGATGAAGTGGCGTCATACACATATGTCCTGTACATCCAAGGGAGACAAAGTTATTTTTTATGTATTGACTGTGACATGTATTTCATATGACAATTTAAGGGTGGTGGTAGGGGGGCAGTGAATGTGTAAATAGCAACTACAGTACTTTTAATTGGAGGACAAATCCTTAGAACGCAATCAGTTTTAGGGCTCATGCACACGACCGTTGTTGTTTTGCGGTCCGTTTTTAACAGGTCTGTTGTTCCATATCTGAGTTGTCTTTTTTTCTGATTTAAGTCCTCTTCCGTTCCGTTATTCCACAAAACATATCCGTATAGTTTCCGTATGCAATCCGTTTTTTTGAGAATCGGAAACGGAAACAGTAACTTATTAATCACAAACACATGAGCAATATGGGCTGGGCATAGCATTTCTACAGTATGGATCCGCAAAATATGGATGAAATACAGATGTATTCCATGTGTGTTCCTTATTTTTTGCGGACCCATTGACTTGAATGGGGCCTCGGACCGTGATTTGCGGACAATAATAAGACATGCACTACTTTTTTGCAGAACGGAAATACGGAAACGGAATGCACATGGAGTACCTTCCGTTGTTTTTGCGGACCCATTGAAGTGAATGGTTCCGCATACGGGCCACAAAAAAACTAATCGGAAGCGGAAAGAAAATAAGTTTGTGACTCAAGCTTATGGCAGTGAATAATGGCCGTGTGACGGCCGTTTAAGTAACGGCCGTCACACGGCCATTTTTAGCACCAATGAAAGTCTATGGGGCTATTCACATGGCCGTTCTTTTAACAGGCAGTGAATAGCGTCCGTCCAAATATAGGACATGTCCTATTTTTGGCCAGACGGACCCCACCGAAATCAATGGGACTGTTTTTAACGGCCGATTGACAGGAGTGCACACGTCTAACGGCTGTTAAAAACGGGTACACTTTATCTATATGGCCATTTAGTGGTTTGAAAAAAAAACTCACCTCATCCACTTGCTCACGCTGCGGCAGTCTCTTCTCTCTTCATTGGATACTTTATTTACAGATGCCTGAACAGGCGTTGAACCTATCTTGCCCCAGGAATCAATGAATACTTCACTTTTATTAGTATTGGAGTTAAAAACTAAATGAACATGATACACTTATTTAATTGTAATTAACAAACCATAAAAACAAAAAAGGTTAAAAGTCCATGGTGCATGAGCCCACTATGCAATCAGCTCTTTGACTCATCAGGTGTGCCTAAAGTACAGCCATTGCAAATGCTTGCTGTGCTATTAGTGGTGAGATGGGGTTGTCAATCCAACCGTATTCTGTGGGAGCCGTGGTGCATGAACCCACTATAGGAGCCACACTTGGAGTCAGTAAATAAGCTTGAAAGCTTGCAAATGTCTTAAAAGTTTTCAACTCCAATACTAATAAAAGTGAAGTATTAATTGATTCCTGGGGCAAGATAGGTTCAACGCCTGTTCAGGCATCTGTAAATAAAGTATCTAAAATAAACCTTACCCAGGTTTTGTCCCAATTTCATTGAGCAGGACCTGGTTATGTCACCTGTGATATGCGTGGTGACATAACCACGTGGAAGCACTCAGTGACGTCATTGCGCACATCGCAGGTCCTGTTCAGTGAAGAGAGAAGAGACTGCTGCTGCGCGCGCAAGTGGTGGGCCATTATGGGGGCATTATTTAAACCATGGGAGAAATTATTTAAGATGGGGCCCTACATTGGGGGCATTATTAAAGCTGGGGACATTAATAAAATTATTCCTATACTATGGGGGACATTATTTAGGATGGGGGTCTACATTGGGGGCATTATTAAAGTTGGAGGTGGTAAAAACAAAAATTCCTACACTATGGGGGACATTATTTTAGCTGGGGGCCTACATGGGGGCATTATTAAAGCTGGGGGCACTAGAAAAAAATTATTTACACCGTGGGAGACATTATTTTTAGCTTGCGGCAGAGTGATCCGGCAAGCAGTTCCGTCGCTGGAACTGCCTGCCGGATCAGGCAATCGGCATGCAAACGGACAGCATTTGAAGACGGAACCATTCAACACTTGAAAACTGAAATAAGGTGGCAGCTCTTACGTGGGACACGCTGAGCATAATTTACACATTACAGGTAAGTCATCAATGTCACTTGCATGTGTTTTAAATGTGCTCCCTTTACTACCTTAGCCACAGGTGTGCTCCTTTTAGTACTTTAGTCACAAGTGTGCCCCCTTTAGTACCTTAGTCTCAATTGTGCCCCCTTTAAGACCTTACCATAAGTGCGCCCCCTTTATTACCTTAGCCACAAGTGTGCCCTCTTTAGTCGCTTAGCCACAAATGTGTCCCCCTTTAGTATCTTAGCCACAGGTATGCCCCCTTTATTACCTTAGCTACAAGTGTGCTCTTTTTAGTACCTTAGCCACAGGTGTGCCCTCTTTAGTACCTTAATCACAAATTTTCCCCATTTAATACTTTAGCCCTAATTGTGCCCCTTCAGTACCTTAGTCACAGGTGTGCTCTCTTTAGTACCTTAGCCACAGGTGTGCCCCCCTTTAGTCCCTTAGCCACAAATGTTCCCCCCTTTAGTATCTTAGCCACAAGTATGCCCCCTTTATTACCTTAGCTGCAGTACCTTAGCCACAAGTGTGCCCCTTTAGTATCTCTGCCACAGAAGAGCCTTTTTATGTGCCTCTGTCAGCATGTGCCTCCTTAGTGCTCCAGCCACAGGTATGTTCTCTTTAGCACCTTACCCTGTGCTGCAGAGTGCCTCCTTAAAGGGATTTACCCATCTTATAAAGTGATTTTTTTTACATGAATGAGGCAGCACGGTAGTCCCCTGCACCGTGGAGGTCTAGGGCAATGAAGGGAATACAGTGCTACACCTGCACTATGGCCCCTTCATTCACGGGATTGGTGGTGGTCCCTGCACTTTAAAGGGGTTGTCCAACCTAGATGCTGACAGAACTGGTGCCAGGTTAAAAAAAAAAAAACATCCAACATTCCAACACCACTGCTCTGCTGCTGGCCCTGCTGAACCAGAAGTGGCTTGCTCCCGTGACCACCGCAATCACTGCCCTCCAAAGTCATATGTGCTTGAATGCTTTTAAGATGGGAATACTCTTTTAAGTGCCTCAGCTGCGGGAGTGCCCCAGATGTCCACTTTAGTGCCTCTTTCAGTTTCTGCTCCTAGATTTTCTCATTTAATGTCCTAGGCGCCCATTCCGTGTCCACCCCAGGTGCTCCCTTAGGAAAAAAAAAGTTCCAACTTAGAGCTACTTTTTGTCAACAATACTGTTTCCACAGGGGTTGATGCCAGGGCTTAGAGAGCTTAGGGACCATGGTAATCTGGACAAACATACTTTATGCCTGTCAAACCAAAAGGTCAGGTAGACATCCTGCGGCCTATTGACCTATAGTCCTACTTAGAAGATTAGTGTCTTAGAAAAATTTTGGACGTGCCTATTCCTGACCTCCGTGTATTCATGCACATACTATAGTTTTGCACATAAATTCACTCTCTTTTCAGCAAGCGCAATTTAAGACAAGATTTGGAAAAGTTAAATCCATTATGTAGAAGAGTCCCCATGATGCTCAGATCTCATCTGATCTCTCCATTGCTGGATTCGAGCCATCGAATGCTTCTTACATAGTGAAAGATTTAATGGCTATATAATGTGCATTAAGAGACTAAGAGCATATCGCCCCCACCCACCAGAGCCCTGTCTGGTATCTCTCCCTCGCAGAAGATGTGTTAACTACACTGGACGTCTTTTATAAAAATGTTTCCTGCCACATTTAATCCTCCCGTTGTCTTGGGACTCTACTCCTTCCACGTTGCCATAGAGTAAAATAGATGTTGGCCTTGGAGACTGTTATTTCACTGGCGGCAAGGTCTCCATAGATCTCAGGATTTGCTATATCCAAGTACTCAGCAACTTCTTCAATGATAAATTCACACTCTTGGCTTTGTGGTTTTTTTTTCTTTTTGGAAGATGTAGACTAAAGTAAATTCTGGTGAAGGATGTCTTGCTCGAAAAAAATTCCAAGAATGGCAGTGGACAGAGCAGGTTCCCAGGAAAACACATGCTGGTGAGTAGCTTGAGAGGAGGATGGAACTAATTAAATAGGGTTTTCCACCAAAACATATTATAAATGACTGGGGCTAAGCAAGTGTCAACATATAATATCGTAGATCCTGCATGTCCATTCTATGACTCTACAGCTCAGGGGTCAGCAACTACAACTCCCAGTATGCTCACTTGCTCGGCTGTTATTTGATATTTACAAACCGGTTACATACTGTTGGGTCTATGGACATCAGATATTCCCTGCAGTTGAAGACCCTTAGATTAATCAGTGACCAATCTATCATCTCAGCTGTTGTTACACTACAACTCCCAGCAGATTCACTTGCTCAGCGTTCTCGGGACTCCCATAAAAGCCAGATGGACCTTGCAGTTTCACAACAGTTAAGATTGACACAGGCTGATGACCCCTGCTCTAGCTGATACTTAAAAAAAAACACCATTTGAAGACCCTGAGATTAAAAAGTGACAAATCTACCACTTCAATTGTTGTGATTCCAGTTTAACAACAGTTAGGCCTCTTTCACACGAGCGTGTCTGGATTAGGTCCGGATGCGTCCCGGTGCATTGCAGCAAATACGCAGCCCCATTCACTTCTATGGGGCCAGGGCTGCGTAAAAAAACGCAGAATATAGAACATGCTGCGATTTTTACGCAACGCAGAACTGATGCGTGAAAAACAACGCTGATGTACACAGACCCATTGAAATAAATGGGTCAGGATTCAGTGCGGGTGCTATGCGTTCACGTCACGCATTGCACCCGCGCGGAAAACTTGCTCGTGTGAAAGGGGCCTTAGGATATGATCACACGGTCAGGTTTCTGCCTGCAGTTTTGGAAGCCAAAATCAGGAGTGGATCAAAAAAGAAGAGCTAATATACAGGTTTTTGAATTCCATCCTAGTTTTGGCTTCCAAAATCAGGAAACCTGACCGTGTGGGCATACTCTTAGAGTGACGCAGGTTGATGAAACCTGCTCTAGCTGATTCTAACTGGTTGGATACTGTTGGGTCTATGGATATGGTCCCTGCATTTGAAGACCCTGAGATTCAAAAAGTGACAAATCTACCACTTAAGCTGTTGTGAAACTACAACTCCCAGGTTGTGCACCTTCTCAGCTGCTCTCAGTGCCTCTTTCACACAAACTAGTCCGGATAAGGTCCGGATGCGTTGCGGCAAACCCGCAATTGCAATCAGTTTTGAAGGTGGTACGCAGACCCGAACTTCTTCACAGAAGTTCAGGTTTGGGTTCAAGGTTGTGTAGATTGTATTATTTCCCCTTATAACATGGTTATAAGGGAAAATAATAGCATTCTGAATACAGAATGCATAGTACAATAGGGCTGGAGGGGTTAAAAAATAATAATAATAATTTAACTCACCTTAATCCACTTGTTCGGGCAGCCGGCATCTCTTCTGTCTTCTTCTTTGAGGAATAGGACCTTTAATGACGTCACTGTGCTCATCACATGATCTTTTACCATGGTGATGGATCATGTGACGGACCATGTGATGATCGCAGTGACATCATCAAAGGTCCTATTCCTCAAAGAAGAAGACAGAAGAGATGCCGGCTGCGCGAACAAGTGGATTAAGGTTAGTAAAATTATTTTAAAAAATTTTTTTTAACCCCTCCAGCCTTCTGTATTCAGAATGCTATTATTTTCCGTAATAACCATGTTATGAGGGAAAATAATAATGATCGGGTCTCCATCCTGATCGTCTCCTAGCAACCGTGCGTGAAAATCGCACCGCGTCTGCACTTGCTTGCTGATGCTTGCGATTTTCACGCAGCCCCATTCACTTCTATGGGGCCTGTGTTGCGTGAAAAACCCACAAAATAGAGCTTGCTGCGATTTTCACGCAACGCACAAGTGATGCGTGAAAATCACCGCTCATGTGCACAGCCCCATAGAAATGAATGGGTCCGTATTCAGCGCGGGTGCAATGTGTTTACTTCACGCATTGCACCTGCGCGGAAAACTCGCCCGTGTGAAAGGGGCCTTAGTGTGACAGAGGTTGATGACACCTGCTCTAGCTGATACTAACTAGCTGGATACTGTTAGGTCTATGGATGTCAACTGGTCCCTGCATTTGAAGACCCTGAGGTCTCAAAATCCAAATTGCATCTAATAATGAAATAATATGCAAGCTGGGCTTTAATATGCAGTATATATTGGATCCAGGGAAACACATTCTGAATCAATACTGTAAGGCTCCATTCGGGGGGAACACGTGAGGTGCACGGTGGACCGATGAGGGGTCAAATGGTATAACACACAGTTCATCAGTTTACTCACGGTTAGCAGAAAGCCTCCCTGGGCTGGCAGCACGGTGTAGAGGTGGACAGCAAGTGATGCGTGAAAATCACAGCTAATGTGCACAGCCCCATAGAAATTAAGGGGTCCGGATTCAGTGTGGGTGCAATGCATTCACCTAACGAATTGAATTCTTACTCTTAGGCCTCCTTATAGATAAATGGATGCACCCCTAAGTCTCATTATAGGTACGTGGATGTGCCCTTAGGCCTCCTTATAGTTACATGAACATATCCTTAGGCCTCCTTATAGGTACGTGGATGTACCCCTAGGCCACCTTTTAGGTTCATGGATGTACCCTTATTCCTCCTTATAGCTACGTGGACGTACGCTTAGGCCTCTATATAGATATGTGGATGTACCCTTAGGCCTCCTTATAGATAGATATGTGAATGTACCCCTAGGCTTCCTTATAGTTACTTGACATACCCCTAGGCCTCCTTATAGGTACATGAACATACCATTAGGCTTCCTTATAGGTACGTGGACGTATTGTCACGGTCCCTCAGGTGACTGATGTCAGGAAATCAAGGAGATTGGCTGAGAGTGGAGGAATCTAACAGCCTTCTTGATTTATCTTTATTCAGTGTTGATAGGGTTAATGACCACTTCCCTTTTCTCAGCTGTTGCTCAGTAGTCATCACTTCTACCCTTTATAGTCTGACCCCACCATTCTGACTATGCTTCATTTGGCTGGTGTGAGCTTGTCTCTGGTGTTCCTGCTCGTCCGTCTCTACAGAAGTTAAGTGTCACATTTCTTTGTGTTTGTTATATTCCCTGTTGTTTGTATCTGGGCCTGAGGAATGATTTGTCTCTGGCCTTAACCTTTTCCAGGGCCTAATAGGGATATAAAGGCCTAGGTATCCTGCATATGAATATTCCTACCTTCAGAGTCTATTCATATTGATAGATAGTTAGGGCCCAGATTAGGGTTATCTAGGAGGTAACCTGTTTCTTTCCTAGTTTTCAGGCCCAGTTACTGTTCCCCTTCCCTCCTGTGTTCAGTGTGGAGTTTCCCCCCACACTGATCGTGAAAACGTATCCCTAGGGCACTTTATAGGTACAAAGACATACCCTGAGGCCTCCTTTTAGGTTAGTGGGCGTACCCCTAGGCTTCCTTATAGTTACATGCACATACCATTAGACCTCCTTATAGGTACATGGACATACCCCTAGACTTTCTTATAGGTATATTGACATACTCTTTGGCCTCCTTATAGGTACATGGACATACCTCCTGAAAGGTAGCTGATTTTTCTTGTGGTTCCAGAAGGAAATTTTTGTAGCTTCTTCCAATACATAAAGAGTTATCAAAAGCAACCTCATTGGAGGTCGATTTCTCTTAATTCACACTTTCCCCTCGGCAGTACATGACACTACATGAACTAGCAAGTATTAGCCACACGTGATAAATCGTTTTCTTTCGTGAATGATTGCTTTGCTCATTTGCATAAATGTATCATCATCGTTTAGGCTGCTCGTTAATGATTGCTCTGGCCAAAAACGGGGCGTTCTGCTGTGTCTATAAGGGGGTGGGTGTAGCACCCCTCTCATTTGATCTATACATGAGTGCATTCTGGGGATTGGACTGTATCAACAATACGGTTAATGAGATCAGCCAGCTGTTGGAAAAGATGAAAACCTTGTGAATTATTTTAATCCTGAGCAGGAACAGAACTCAATATCTGGCACAATTTCTTCAAAAGGGTTCCCCTTGGGTGAGAATCAGACTGGATCATGTAAGGACTATGGTTATATACTAACCTAGGACGAGATGAACTTAGGAACCGGGCTTGTCCTGAAAAGGCCTTGGAGTAAAGTGATCCGGCACTCTCCTGCCCCCCTCTACCAGCCGCATCTCATATCTCCCATATCTTATCTCGTATCTAGAGAGAATCTTCAGCTGTTTACTGTGACAGAACCCTAGAAGGACATTTTTTAAACTCAATAGTCATAGAATTTTATTTTTATTTTTTTTGGCTGTTTTTGTTTTCCATTTTGCCAGTACTATACCAATGAAGGCTAGATACAAAATACTGTAAAGTAAACCACAGTGTCTCTAGTCCTTATCACAGTACCTCCAGTAAACCACAGTTTCTCCAGTCCCTATCACAGTGCCTCCAGTCTACACCACAATGCTTCCAGTAAACCATAAAGCCTCCAGTTCATGCCCCAGTGTCTCCAGTCCATGCCACAGAGCCCCCATTTCATGCCACAGTGGCCCAGTAAACCACAGTATCTCCAGTCCATGCCACAGTGCCTCTAGTCCATGACACAGTGCTTCCAGTAAACCACAGAGCCCCCAGTACATGCCACAGTACCCCAGTGTCTCCAGTCCATGCCACAGAGCCCCCAGTTCATGCCACAGTGGCCCAGTAAACCACAGTATCTCCAGTCCATGCCACAGAGCCCCCAGTTCATGCCACAGTGGCCCAGTAAACCACAGTATCTCCAGTCCATGCCACAGTGCCTCTAGTCCATGACACAGTGCTTCCAGTAAACCACAGAGCCCCCAGTACATGCCACAGTACCCCAGTGTCTCCAGTCCATGCCACAGAGCCCCCAGTTCATGCCACAGTGGCCCAGTAAACCACAGTATCTCCAGTCCATGCCACAGTGCCTCTAGTCCATGACACAGTGCTTCCAGTAAACCACAGAGCCCCCAGTTCATGCCACAGTACCCCAGTGTCTCCAGTCCATGCCACAGAGCCCCCAGTTCATGCCACAGTACCCCAGTGTCTCCAGTCCATGCCACAGAGCCCCCAGTTCATGCCACAGTGGCCCAGTAAACCACAGTATCTCTAGTCCATGCCACAGCGCCCCCAGTAAACCACAGTGTCTCCAGTCCATGCCACAGTGCCCCCAGTATACCAGTGTCTCCAGTTCCTGTCAGAGTGCCCACATAAACCACAAGTTCTCCAGTTTTACCCCAGTTAACCATAGTGCCTCTGGTCTATACCACAGTGCCCCAGTACACCACACTGTCACCAGCCCCTGCCACAATATCTTACCTTCTTCATCCTGACAAGTGATAGGACACTGGATGATCGGATATTACAGTTATTATTTTTTTATCTTCCTACGATCTCATGCAGTTTCAGAAACACTCATAACTGGGCATATCTACTGCACTGCTCATTCTCATGAATAGAATTCTAGTGCTGCAGTAATGACAGAAACATGCAGGGGATAGCAGAGAATCCCGCTGGTCAAGTACTACAGAATCAACATCTGGATGTGTATAAGACAAGTGTGAGCTCTAGACTATTGAGTGATAAACAGTTTTCACTGAGAGAACACAGCGAGAACTGATCCCTGATAAACAGATTATAGAGAAATACCCAATAAACACATAG